>NW_024429182.1:132913627-133513627 GCF_017639785.1 Mesocricetus auratus | reverse complement strand
GTAAGGTTCAAATGGTGACAGCTGTTCAGGTTAGAAGAAGTCATCTAATTGGCAGGATTGATAGTCATATAAAACAGGGAGAGAACAAAGCTGGTTCCAGCCCAAGTCCCCATCTGCTCTTCTGTGAGTGCGCAGGAAGTGCAAGCATTCCCACCTCCCCTTTCCGACTCCACTCCTCTTCTATGGATACCATGATGGAGGGGTTGCCTGTATAGCAGAGAAGGCTCTCACTATGTAACCCAACAAACTTGATCTTGGACTTCCCAGCATTTTTCAGGACTCTGAAGAAAAAAAAATTCGCTGTGTAAAGACACAAAGGCTGTGACATCTTCTTGTGGCAGCCTGTATGCCCTACACGTCATTAGTCCTAAGTGGGACAAATAACTGCACATAACACATAAAACCTTGACTATGAAGGTGCAGAGAAGCCAGAAGAGTGACAGACAGCACTCCATGCCAAGAAGAGTGACACAAGGCTAATGTATTCTCATTCTCTCTAGGAAAATAACATATAGACATTAGCTTACCACTCTCCCCTAACGCAAACACCAAGTCCCTTCACTACAGGTCCAGCAAAGATCTTGTGTGCTTTGATTTTTTATCAGAAGAAAAACAGACATCTTTCCTATAGGTGGCTAAAATGGTGCTAGGAAAGGCCAAGTTCTGGTGCAGAGCTTAGTTTTAGCCCAGCAATAACAAGCTTCGATCGCAGGGTCAGTGGAGGACACTCACGGAACTGGGACGTCCTTCTCTGACCCTCCTGCAGTAGTAACAAGAGCCTTTGTTTTCACAGTATTAGTGGGAGCTGCCTAAGAAGCCCAGGCATGACCTCTACCTGACAGGAAGAGGTGATAACCTCCTTCCTCCACTTAGGGTCTCACCAAGTAACGACCAAAGTGTCTAGGATATAACACCCATTTGTTTCCTGGACAAAACCTTTGGAACAAATTAAATTCTACAAATGTCTACCACCTCAAATGTTAAGAATGTCACCACACAAGATCTGGACCTACAGTATAGAATTACCTACTTCACAGTAATCCATCTATGTGATGTCACTACTAATGTGTAAATGCCCTGACTTACCACTTTCATTTTCTGATTATAAAAAGCTCATGTAACTACTTCTACAGTGGAACATGTCAGTCATGTAACCATCTATCCAAGATTCTTCTGATCCATGGTTGCTCATGTTTGAATAAACTTTCTCTTATTCCATTAAAAAATCATCAGCCATATAAAAATCTAATCTATTCTTAACTCTAAGAAAAAATGTGGTGTATGCTGAGGCTGAGATGGCACATTTTATAATTCTAGAATTCTCTGACTTGCTTTTAAAATCACTCCCACACTAATGTACCAGAGAACAATTAGGAATGTTCCTGAAAAATTCTCACATGGAATGTAGTAGATAAAAGAGAAGTTAAGTGGAAAATTGGAACTGAAAATTTGAGTAACCGGGGTTAGAAACACACCGGCAGGGCTCCGTAGCAGAGCAGAGAGCACCACAGAAAGAACGTGTGTCTGGAAGGTGGATGGACATTATCCAATCTGAACTGTAAGGTCAAAGAGAAAATGCCTTAACAATGAAATCAAAGCTTTCAGGTCATGAAAGATGGTAACAGAAGACCTAGTAGTGCTTGTGTCCAGTCGGTATCAGAAACAAAAGGATGCAAAAGAACGAGAGTGAAAATTATTTGAAAAAGCAATGGCTAAAAAGTTTCCCAAATTAAGCAAAAAATATAAATCTATAGAGTTAAGAGGCTGAGTAAAACCTATGTTGAACCCAAAGAAAACCAGGACAGCACTCATTATGATCAAACACCTGAAAACAGAATTAAATGGGACTCTTAAAGCAGCAGCAAGTAGAGCACAGAAGGAGAAAACAACAAAATGCTAGACTTGATCAGAGACCACAAGCAGGTGCACATGTGCCTCAAGTGCCTACATCGCATGACTGTCAGCACAGGACTCTGTCCCTGAAGACACTGTTCAGAAATAATGAAAAAAATGCTGAGACTAATAACCAGGAAAATCACTTTGGGGGAAATGCCCCAAGGAAGTTCTTGAAAACAGAAAATAAAGAAGATGTTAACATTCTTATTTTTGAACCAGTAAAAAAAAATACCATTATACACACAAAATTTGATCTATATGTAACAGGTAATACCCAAAACCACCACAGCACAGGTAATCAGATATTCTCAAAATATTACGTTAGCAAATTCTCATTTTTTCCCCAAAGCTGTTTAGGGTAACCTACTGAAAGGCAGGGAAGATGAAACAGTGGAATGAAATACATATAAAGCAAAAATGACTACAGGACCATCAGGCAAAGTAGACCTTAGAGTGTAGAAAAGTATGAGAAACAGATGTAAATTCATCTAGTGATAAAAGCTCAATCCATCAAGAAGACACAGCAATAAAAACTGTGTTTCCAAACAAGGACACTGTTTACTACACTATGTTGGCAGGCTTCAACACTTCTCTTAATATGAGATGTTGAGACAACCACTCCAGGAAGGCATTGGAGGATGCACAGGGACACTGCCAACTACCCACCAAAGGGATTTAATTTGAATTTCAAAACTGACTACCAACAACAAGGAAAATTACATTTTATTTTATTCTATTATAATTATTATTATTATTATTACCACCAACACCTTTAAGCACTGAACAGGACAGTCATACCACGAGCTACAAGACAGACCTCAGTAATTTTTTTAAAAAAGTGAAACATCAAGTGTGATATCTGTTCACAGTGACTCCATTCCATTTTGACTTATGGTCAGAGAGATTTTGCCTGCCCTTGCTCTTCCAAGGTGAAACAATAAGGATGTCTGGCCTTAGATGTAAATGCAACAGGATGTGTGGTCGCTGCATGTCCTGCCTAAACAAGGGAATACTTAACTTAGGAGATAGTTACTTGATGTTTTGGGTATTGAGAAGGTAAATACTTTTGCTTCTTCTTTGTATCTTGGTAAAAATGTCTTTTGCCTTCTCCCCCTCTTTTGATGGGGTGTCAAAAGACTTTGAACAACAAACCTGAGCAGTTCAGTATTCACCGAATGCCCTCCCAACTCTATTTCTTGTCTTTTGTCTAATTAGTTTCCTGGATCCACACTCCTCCTTCCAAGCACAGACTGGGCAGACTAGCAAGCGGTCTGGTGTGGGGACACCAGACCTTGAGCAGAAACCCACTTCCCCTTCGGCCTGGGAGCAGGCATCTATGTAATGTTTACTGAAAACAATTCAGTGCTTTAAAGCTTGATAGGGCTCAGATAAGGGCTGGCTCACTGAAATACCATGCCTTCCACACCTCCTATGGCTAGATGCCTCTTCCTGCCCCCTGTGGTGTCTCCCCGATTCTGGGGCCGGAGATTAAACCACCAGCCAGGAGGGTGAGAAGTGGAAAGAATGGTATGTAAATGGATGGCAAAAGTCCTTAAAAAGGGAAGCCCTTTTTCTTGGGGAGACTTCTCCAGAGATTTCGCCAGAGACTTCTCCTGGGACTTCTCCTGAGAGCTCTGCTAAGCGGACTGGGGTCTCCTCCTAAGCTGACTTGGGAAGATAAAGTTTTCTTAAAGCAACCGACCGGTCTCTGTGTCATCTATCCCGACCACCTCGCTACATTCTCGGATGCAGGCCGCACAGCAGGTGCGACAATTGGAGGTCCCACCGAGATCATGAAAGCGAGGTAAGTGAGCCGGTTCATCTCTTTTTCTGGCCGGGGACAGATTGGGGAAAAAAGAAAAGAAACCATGGGGAATAGTTCTGGGAAGCTTAAATTACAGTATCAAGTTAAAAAGTTACTTGAAGGACATGGGACTACAGTAAAGCCTAAAACCTTGGAAGGCTTTTTAAAATGGATTGAACGTGCGAGTCCATGGTTCATTACTGGGGGAGACTTAAATGTCCCAGATTGGAAGGATGTTCGCTATGATCTTTAGAGTCGGGTGTTGGTGGCATATGCCTTTAATCCCAACACTCGAGAGACAGAGGTAGGTAGGATGGAGGCTATCCTTGTATATAGAGCAAGTTCCAGGACAGCCTCCAAAAGGATAGAGAGAAACCCAGTCAAAAAAAAAAAAAAAAAAAAAAAAAAAAAGGAGGGTAAAATAAGAAATCTCCAGTCTTTCACCTGATCCACTGAGGTCAGGAAAGTAAAGGAAAACTGAGAGATTTAAAAGACTGGCCAACAAGTAAGGCTATAAGTAAGTATGTATTAAAAAGGGGGTACCAAGCTAGGGGTACCGGATGAAATCTCCAGGCCTTCGCCTGATTGGTCAGGAAAGTAAGGGGACGCTGAGAGATTGCCCTCAGTTGGAGGGGGTATTGGGTTAAATCTCTAGGCCCTTGCCTAAAAAAGGTCAGGAAAAAAAGGAAACCTAAGAGATCACCCTCAGTTGAAGGGTGGATTAGATTAAATGTCTAGGCCCTCACCTAACAAAGGTCAGGAAAAAAAGGGAACCTAAGATAAGAAGTTGCCCTCAGTTGGAGGGTAGATTGGAGGATCATCCTCAATGGGAGGATAGATTAAAGATGGGTAAATTTAAAAAACTGGTAACAGTTAATAAATGAGGTATTAGCATTCAGTAAAGAAAAAGGCAAAGGTATATAAAATAAAAATGTTTGGTTACATTTATATAGGGTAGGTTATTGAATTTTGTGAGTCATCTCTAAAAACTTTTGGCAAAAGCCTGGCCTTTCCACTTTGCATCTACAGAATTACAAGGAGTGGGTATGGCTGTAGCCCCTAAGTGTAGCTCAAAACTTCTCTAATGAAGAAATGATGAGGGACATACAGGACTTTTTCAACCTTTTGTTTTAATTCAAAGATTGACTGGAGTTGTTCTGTTAAAGAAGTTTCAGTTCAACAAACTAATCATAACCTAGGCAAGGAGAGATATGTATGCATGGTCTGTGTGTATGGACGTGGCCACGTCAGTATGTATGAAGTGTAAAATGTAAATGCGTGAATGTTGACAAAAGCAACTGTTCTAATTGCCTTGGATATGATTAAAGGGATACTTAAACCCCTTCAAACAGTTAAAAACTACCTAAATCGATTTAGATATAGCCAAAAGAAACATCCAGTCAGTCGGTTAATATTTTAACAAAAAAATTCAAGTTAAGCCCTCAGAGCCAGTCAGAGAGAGAGAGAGAGAGAGAGAGAGAAAGAGAGGTTTTTTCAGGGAACTGTCCTGCTGCTTTGGCAGGCCCCCACCCCCAAAGGTGTCTGTGTAGATGCAAATTAGGCCTTGTCAGCTCAGATGCAAATGAGGCCTTGTCAGCTAGTGAGAGCTACAGGTTAGAAAAAAAAAAAAAAAGGACTATTTGGGACATAGTATAGTTTACAATCCTTAAATGATTCTCAAAGGTACTTAATGGTTATGTCCCTTTTAAAGGACATCTACTAATACTTTAAATAGTGATCCCAATTCACCTAGATAGTTGACTAAGGAGGGTAGACAAATCCTTCTACTGTTATGGTCCAACTTCAACAGTTCAAACAAAATTTAAAAATAAAAGGGAGTAATGTCCCCAGTCTCCACATGATTCATTAAATAATCCACTCCTCATTTAAATATTTATAAAATATAAATGCCAGTGAGGAATCTGCTTCAGACAGATTCTGACATAATGAAAGTTAAATAACTATTACTCAGGCCAAATGGAAACATCCATACACTAGACAGTAGAGAAGACCCTAATTTGGGGTCGAGGGCATGTTTGTGTTTTCTTACAGGAAAAGAATAAAGCTTCAGTAGCGGTCACAACATCTGGTGAGATGCATGGAGCAGAAAAAACTGGACCTGAGACCGTGGGAGCCTGCTCAAGCCAGTTCGAGATCTCCTAAATCAGTGTTCCTGACCCTTGATGTCATCAAATCTACAGCCCGAGAAAGAAATAAAACAGTCAGTTCGAGATTTCCAGTTTCTCATCAGGCTTGCTACATCAACCTCCTGGACCCGTGAGTTTTCATCCCAAAGCCAACAAAACTGGAAGATTAGCAGCTAGCCTTTGATACACCTTAAAACAACAGAATTCATTTTGCCAGCTTTTCCCTTTGGGGGAAAAAGGACCCATTTAACATTTAGACATTGGTATGGACTGTGATGAATGGCAAAAGCCTTTTTTCAGTATTTGAACAGGACATGGTCACTTGAAATATCAGACTCGGTAGTTCCTGTTTCTGGAATCACAGTGTGTTTTTCTGGAGAAATGTGGTTTGTCCTGGTGCGACAAAAGACTTTGACTCGGGTTGCATGTTCGGCTGATACTACTGACATTAAATCAACAGACTACATCACCACAGGAACAAATTGGTACCCTGTAAATAGTGCAACAAGCCTCTTGTTCATATTTTTTATAATGCTACATGTGTAACATCAATGATTGTACCTAATGTATCTGTGCAAGCGCACTCTCTAATGCTTTCCTAAGTAGATCTTAAAATAATTGTAAACTTTATCACTGTTTTGACCGTCAAATTGTAACTATAAATCACCCTTGTAGCAAAGAAAGGCTGGTGGTAGAATGCTAAGGCCCAGATCGGGGGATGGGCAGGTGACAGAGAGGTGCTATGTCAGTGGGGGTCCTAGGAATGGTAACAGTGGCAGTAGGCATTCTGGCTTCATGCTGAGTTCAAAGTGCCTTAGCCCATGGCAATCCCGATAGCCATAAAGCCTTATTACAAATGATTTTAAGGGTGGGGCTACTTCAATGACGGGCAACTTGTGGGGAAGACCCACTCCCACCTAACAGGGGTTCAAGGTCCCCCAAAGACGGGCCAGGGAGGGTGACCCTACTTGACCTAAGACAGGAGTGCCTCATTTAAAAATAAAAAGGGGTGAATTGTGGGGACACCAGACCTTGAGCAGAAACCCACTTCCCCTTCGGCCTGGGAGCAGGCATCTATGTAATGTTTACTGAAAACAATTCAGTGCTTTAAAGCTTGATAGGGCTCAGATAAGGGCTGGCTCACTGAAATACCATGCCTTCCACACCTCCTATGGCTAGATGCCTCTTCCTGCCCCCTGTGGTGTCTCCCCGATTCTGGGGCCGGAGATTAAACCACCAGCCAGGAGGGTGAGAAGTGGAAAGAATGGTATGTAAATGGATGGCAAAAGTCCTTAAAAAGGGAAGCCCTTTTTCTTGGGGAGACTTCTCCAGAGATTTCGCCAGAGACTTCTCCTGGGACTTCTCCTGAGAGCTCTGCTAAGCGGACTGGGGTCTCCTCCTAAGCTGACTTGGGAAGATAAAGTTTTCTTAAAGCAACCGACCGGTCTCTGTGTCATCTATCCCGACCACCTCGCTACATTCTCGGATGCAGGCCGCACAGCAAGTGCGACAGTCTGGAAAGAAGCCCTCTGCCCCCTGAAATTGGGTTACTACACCCACACAAGTTTTCACACACAAAGAAATGAAATACCATTTTCTATTCTATGACCCAAAGAGAAATCAGCTGGGAAACTCCTAAACAACCCCACAAAGAATTGAATGAAACTAAAATGGCTCACAATGGGAACTAGGGAGAGAGCTCAACTGGGGAAGTGCTTGCTACTCAAGCATGAGGACTCAATTTTGATCAACAGGACTTGTGTTAAACAACAACAACAACAATAACAAAAGTTAGACATGATGTCACAAGCTTAGAATCCCATTGCTGGGGAGACAGTGGCCAGCAAGATACCATGGGGTGCATTGGGCAGGAGGACCTAAATGATGACACCGAAGTTTATTCTCTAACCTCCACATGCATGAGCATGCACTTGGGAACATACACTGGTGGAAAAATCAGTGTATGTGATCTGGGAAAGTAGTGAGAAGAATATCACTAAAGTCAATGTTCCCATTAGGAAAGACACAGTTTGAAAGCCACACTCTCTGTTCACACATCAAGACTCCAGAAGAGAAGCCAGGGAACAAGAAGGAAGGGGAAGTGATGAGCACAAATCCTTACAAAATCCTTGCAACTGGGAAGAAGATAGTGAAAACCAACTAGACAGAAATCAGCTTCCTGGAAAGATCAGCTAGTTGACAAACCCAGACATCATTCTGGGTGGACCTACAGACTAGACATCAAAAGGATGTCACGGTGGGAGCATGGGACTCCAAACCTCCCCACACATTAACAACATAACAGAAAACACATTTATTCCTTCAAAACCATAGATCTTCCAAACTCAGCCAATGGATATAGGTAAGCTCTAAAGCAATCAAACAAAGCCCAGTTGATCCTTTAAAAATATCCAAAACCAAATATTTAGATTCTGGTGGTTGCCCAGGAGAATTCTTTCAAATATTAAAGAACAGTTGGTAGAAATTCTACTCTCTTCTAGAAAACAAAAAGAGGAAGGGACTCCAATTACCAATTCAATGCATTTTAAGAGGCCAGTATTATTCTGGCAACCAAACCACACAAAGACTGTACAGAAAGAAGAAAATAAAACAAAACCCAAAACTAAAGCATCTACCTTTCCTCATGCAATCAGATAAAAATTCTAACAGAAGATCAGTACACACAACTCAGTAGCAATGAAGAGGAAGCACACAAGACAGGTATGGTTTGTCCAATGAGTAAGGCAACTGGCTCCATGATTTAATTTTATCAACAAAATCTGCTGTATTAACAAGCTAACAAAGGGGGAAGAATACCATCATATCAACTCACAGAGGAAATATAAGTGACAGCTTTCAATATGCATCTGTAAAAAATGTTCAGGAAACTAAAATAGAGGGAGCCCGTCTTGGCTTAATGAAGAGCAAAATGCTACAGCTAGCACTCTACTTAATGGTGCAAGACTGAACACATGGCTCCTATGACCTGGAACAAGACGCTGTTTTGACACCTTTTTGGATATAATACTGAAGGTACCAGCCAGGGAAGCAAAGAAAACAAAAGGCATGGAGAAAGATACAACACTGTTCCTGTTACTGGAATCGCCATTCTAAAACAAAAATAAAATCCTCTTAGAACTTGAGGAAGCATTAAAATCAGAAGATACAACAGCAGCATGAAAAATGTGTGCCTCTGTGAAAGCAATACAAGTAAGACACAGAAAACACTGCTCCTTTGTGGCTGTGCCCCAAGAAGCTTCCATAAACACACCTAACACAATGGAGAAAGCCTGGGCACAAGGTGCTGGTGAAATAAATAACTACCATGACCGCAGATGGGAAGACAACACAGTGAGAATGAGAACGCCCCTCAAAATGATGTGTAAATTTTCACAAGGTTTCTGTCAAAATGCCGGCAAGATTTGCTTTTGGACACTTTTAGGAGTTTATATAGAGAGATTAGAGAATTACAATATCTGAAAATTTAGAATGAAATGGGGAGAGACATTTCAGGTATATATTAGTCAGGGTTCTCAAAGAACAGAACTTACAGAATGACCCTCTCTCTGTGTATATACATATGCACATATATTTACATACACAGACACAGATATAATTTATTAGAATGCCTTACTGGCTGTGGAATAGTCCAACAGTGGCTGCCTATAAATGGAAGGCTGGATGTCTTAGCTGGTCTTCTGTATATGCTGGAATCCCTAGGAAGTGGGCTCTAATGCTAGTGAAGGAATGGACTTGAAAGTGAGAGTGAAGGCAAGGAGAGGGAGGGAGGGAGGGAGGGAGGGAGGGAGGGAGGAGAGAGAGAGAGAGAGAGAGAGAGAGAGAGAGAGAGAGAGAGAGAGAGAGAGAGAGAGAGAAGTTCCTTCTCCCATGTCTTTTATACAGGTTGCCAGCAGAAGGCTCTGTTCAGATTAAAGGCAGATCTTCCCACCTCAAATATCTAGATTAAACGTTTGTCTTCCTACTTCAAAGATCCAGAATAGAAGTGGGGGTCTTCCCAATTCAAACCACTGTATTAAGAAAGTATTCTTCACAGATGTGCCCAGTCCTTTGGGTTTTAGTTAATCCCAGACAAAGTCAAATTGACAACCAAGACTAGTCATCACATGATACTAAGTTTTACTGAGGAACTAAAGCAAACGACACTGTAGCATTCATTAGTGGCAGGAAAGTCACAGACATTGACAGAACTAGCTGAACTGAAAATCCAGGAATAGAGACAGCAGCCATGATCGGCTGATTTCTGCAGAAGTGTGAAGCACTTTATAGAAGAGGTGCAGATTTTTGTTTTATGGAGCTACTGCAACCCATGAGTAAAAAGATAAACATTGCTGGAAACTGCACTCATTATGTAATAACATTATGGACAGCAGACTTAAATGTCAAACTTTTATCTATAAAGGTTTTTTTTTCAGAGGGGGAATAAACTTAGGTGTGAATATTTGGGGGCTTAAAGTTAGGCAAAGACACCAAAAACATAGTCCTGCAACATTTGATATAACCAGACTTTACTAAAATCAAACACAACATACTTTTATTCCATGAAAGAGTCTGCTAAGAATGGAAAGATAAGCCACAACATCACACACACACACACACACACACACACACACACACACACACAACAAAAGACTCACATCTGGAATATGAAAAAATTAACTTTAAAATAGAACCCTCAATAATCCAATTAGAAAGCAGACCACAAGCAAAACAGAGATTTGAACATTAGCCACTAGAAGGATGCAAATTAAAACACAGTGAGACACAAAATTGGTCCATACCCATCACAATGGCTAATATGGAACATGGTGAGAAACAACTCCTTGTCTACAGACAGAGAAAGGTACATGGAAAAGCTGCTTTAGAAAGAAAGGAGCCGTTGGGTGGTGGTGCCTCTGCCTGTAATCCCAGCACTTGGGAGGCAGAGGCAGACTGTAGGAGGAAGTCTGATGCCGCCATTAAACATGTGACTTATTAGAGGCGCATACAGATGAGGTAATAAAAGGGCGGTTTACCACACCGCTAACCACACCCACTTTAGGCAGAACTAAAGACGTATACGGCTAGACGTAAAGACGTATACACGTACGTAGGCGGAACTACGTCACTAGCCAGGCCCACTTTTGGGCATGGCTAGGGGGCGTTACGGGGGAAGGTATAAAAGACAGCATACAGGAGGTCTCGGTCTCTTTTCCTGGAGTTCGGCTTCCGGTTCGGCCGCTCTTGGCTCCTCTGGGTTTGGTATCTTGTGAGTAATTTCTACATTAAATACTTAGCTTTACTTTCAGTAATTGTGTGTTGCGTATCGTTACAGCGTCCATTGAAGCTAACAATTTGGTGTCGGGAGCGAGATTGGAATCCGGATCCAGGCGCCCAGAAAAGCGGCTTCTCTCGGCCCTACCAGGCACACGTGGACTCTCCTTTCGCTAAGTTCCTCACCACTTCGCTCGGCAAGGCACGATTCCTGCCGCCAAGAACCAGCACCTTCTACCTGCCGGTAAGGTTAGGTGGTATTCCAAGATTTCTCTCGCGGCCACGTGCTGTTTTACTGGCGGCCTGCTGACTTTCGGCCATGTGCTCTTTTGCTGGCAGCCTGTTGATTTCGGCCTGAATTACTCCACTGGTAACGAACGTAACTGCTTTATACAATGTCAACAGCTAACATTATGATGCAGGATGTTAAGAATTTTCTTGTTTTTTATATGGAGGGGATTTTAGAAAGGGTTGAGGACCTACCTGAAAGGTACTTCCTACCCACGATGGTGATTATTAGCTTCATAATCAATATAATTTTGTTAATGAAATGGCTCAAAAATAGGACTAAACTTATACAGGTCATACAGTCATCGCAGGATAGTTTTGAAATCTTAATACGAAGGATTCAGGAAATGCAAAATTCATTGCAGGAGAGTAAGAAAGGGTTGGTAGAAAATATTCAGGATATTAAAAATGATAATGTAGGTCTGACGAACAGGTTTAAAGAGACGGAACACAAAATTGAATTACTATCAGGAAAAATGTGTTCCACAGATAGAATTGAAAAATTGGAACATAATGTTGAAACATTTAACGAAAAACACGGTTCCATGTTTTCACTAGCAAATTACAAAGACTCGAACATAAAATTGAAATGCTAACAGAAAAGAATCGTTCCATGTCTGAGAGCAATGATAAACTAACTGATAGAATATCATTTGCAGACAGATCTATGTGAGCTTGAGACCAGCCTGGTCTACAGAGCTAGTTTCAGGACAACCTCCAAAGCCACAGAGAAACCCTGTCTTGAAAAACCAAAAAAAAAAAAAAAAAAAAAAAAAAAAAGGAGCCATCTAGTTACTACATAGTCTACCAAATGCTAAATGCTTATGTGTTCAGAGACACGTAAATTTATGTGTACACACACACACACACACACACACACACACACACACACAGAGAGAGAGAGAGAGAAAGAGACTGTAAGAATGCTCATAGCAGCTACATCTGTAACAGAAACTGTACATTTCCCGAGTAAATGTTTAAGCAAGATGTGGTCCACCTACACTGTGAATCTCAGAAGATGAAGAACTTCCTGAGTCCATGTATGCCCTGTCTCTGAAATATCATAGTCACAGGGGAGAGTTCATTAGTGCTTCAAAGGGTTAGGGCAGGGTCTTGGGGATATAATCACAAGAGAAGGATGACAGATCTTTGCAGGAATGGGAAAATTCTTAGCTGCAATGAGAGTTACATGGATCCACACACACAATGGCAATGCTTAGAATTATACATAGACAATGTATGTAAGCCAGAAAATTTTATAAATTTTGCTTCCTGTTGAATTAGGCTTAGAAATTAAACAATATATATTTCCCATGATCATAAGCCCTGAAATCTGACATTCTCTTTGTTTTACCCTAAATCTGAAGATCACTGACAAATGAGATCATTAAAGCCACCATACAGGGGATGACAACCGCCTATGGCAGGACAGAAAGCACAACCTTCAAAGCCAGATGGCACAGTTGTCCAGTTGGCCAACAGACAGTGTATAGAAAGCATAGGATTGTTCTTAACTGTGTAAGAAGTGTCAGCTGCGAGTAGAGTCCACACCATGTTCTGCCTCCTAAGAACATCAAAAGGACCGTCAGAAGCACAGGACATCTCTCCTATTAACTAAAGATGTGCATGGAATCCTGCAGTGGCTCATTAGAGTTGAGTATTGGTGCATCCATGGGAGAAATAAGCAGCACAGCCAGTGCAAGACAGAAGCATTAAGATGATTACATTCAAGGTCCTGCTCCTTCTGCACAAGACCTGTGGTGAGAGCCCTATTCATCATGCAATTGGTTTTCCCAGGGACAGCAGGAGGGAGACAAGATTGTAATTGAGGTTAGTGCATGGGCTGAAATTCACAGCTTTCAGCCACCCACTTCCTCCTGGCTTCCACCTAATTAAAGAACTGCAAGCCCATATTCATGCACAGTGGGGCAGAGTCTCATACAGTTGGATCCAGGGGGACCACTTTCAGGAGGCAGACTACTGAACTGCACCTTCCACACCTGCCATGTTAGACCCTGTAAGACACAGAGCTATCTCCAGTTGTTAGACATCCAGGAGGTTCTCAGAGATAAAAGAACATGAATCAGAAGTCACAAAGAGTTGTGGGCTCCCTAAAACAGGATGATGATGTGAGGTTCAAAGGGCCAGACAAGAATTCTGGAGCACACTGGATTGTCAAAGTCAGTCTGAGATCTCCTCTTAACTCCCTTGGTGACTGTGTCCTACCTGATGCCACAATGATATCCTCAGATCCTCATGCAGCAACCCTACTGCAATATCCAGCTGTTTCCTCGAACACAGGGGAGGCAGCAGTGGGGGTGGGGAAGAGCACACATCTGCTCCTGAGCTTGTTTCACTCTGTTGAGTCCCCAGTTTGCAGCCTCCTAAAATGATCTTCAGAATGTACACCGATTCTCCCTCTCCACGTTTTATGGTTATCAGCACTTAATGTGAGGCACATTTCATCTCAATTCACTGGGCATTCCTCGACAGCTAATTAGCTGTTAACTCACCCATGCTTGAACCTCGTACTAGTCCAAGTTCATCAGCTGAGTAATCACCTTTATAGAAGCAACAGCATCATTGGTTCATACTCCTACTATTGAAGTCTCTTGTTCTTAACTTTTCTCTCCTGGTATTCTGGCTTGAATCGCTATCACAGAGGTGAGCATGGGGATGTAACAATTACCCATGCTATCTGGAGACCTCCAGAGGACACCACCAAAAAATATATCATGCATGCAGGGATTTCAAAGGTCATTTTACATGATCAGAGGGTGCAGAGTCTTGTGAGCTGGGAGAAACCAACAGATGCTCAATCAAAGCTGAGGTCTCAGAGTAACAGGTACTAATCATGCTTCCTGAGGCCTGGAGGCTCCCTTGAGGGTCTGTGGTTAGCTGAGGCCTAGAATCTCCCTTGAGGGTCTGTGGTGAGCCTATACTCAAAGGCTAGTGGATCTGACATGCCATTGATGCTCCAAAGAACAGCAGTGACATCAATCATCCTATGCAACTGTGGGAGTCCCTGTTCTTCTGTTCTTCCTTCCATCTATCCACAGCCTATCAAATGCCACTGGACAAACCTTGCCCTCCATTCCCTGATCCACTATCTCTGGAAACCAGCACATCTAGGCATCTCTTAACTGTAGGGCCCAGGGCAGCTTGTTAAACACCTGCCTCTTGGCTATGCTGCTGCCAAACCAAGCTCAACAGAGACCAACAAAAAATAGGCCTGAAGTTTCAGTTAACCCTAAGGCAACAACCTGACTCCATGAAAGACCACAAACAGGGAACACCCAGGAATGGACCAATCAGCATTCAAGGGGAGGGTAAAGTACCTACCATTCCAAAGGAGATGCCTAAGGGTCCTACCATTGCAGATAGGATCACCAGGTATCCCTTAACCCAGCATAACCCCATCCCCATTCACCATGACACCCCTAGACAAATGTCAGCCAATCAGGAATCCTGTACCTCAGAAATCTCTCATGTCAACCTCTACTATGATTAAAAACCCCACCGCAACTCAGCTCAGTGCTCTCTGTTCCTGCCAATGCACTAGACACACAGAGAGTTCAAGTTCAAACCTGAATAAAGGCTCTTGCCTTTACATACGGGATTTAGTCTCCTTGTTGGTTTTTCTGGGACTCTGCAATCTGGGCATAACATCAACCCAGCCACTCAAATGTACAGGCAAAACTAACCGTTACAGTACTGAAGTCGCTTTGGAGCAGCTTTGCAGAAAACCAAACTCTGGCTGGCTCAAACCACAGCTTCTTAAACATTTTACACTTGCGACTGTTTCCCGAGTTTTATACAACATATGAAGTATGTATACAAATCAAACATTTACTGATTTAAAAATCATAAGGAATTTTGTGTTTTGTGACAGGGTCTCAAGCAGCCCAAGCCATCCTTAAACTCACTATCTAGCTGAGTATGGTCTTGAACTCACAAAACCCCTGCCTCCCCAGCCCAGGTGGTGCTGGTATTACAGGTGTGTCCACCATGCCTTGCAACTAAAAATGTATTGTAAAATAGTAACTTATAGTTTAACCATCATTACAGATGGAAATATATCCGCATACTAATGAAACAGATACACTGGCTTATTTTTGATTATTTAACTAAAATATTTAATTATTAAACTGTAGTGACCAGTGTTCGATTTGAGCAGCCATTACAGGCTAACATGTGCTTGCATGACCTTGCCGCTCCTGTCCTGGTCACTAAGAGGTCAGATGCCGTCCTCGTGGCAAGGAGCCAATCAGAAGTTAGCTGGTGAGGCTGTGCTTTACAACTCTGGGTGTGCTTTACTGACAGTGCACACAGTGACGTGCACATCATAGCAACCGCCCTGGGAGGGCTTATGGGCCATAACAACCAGTTGACCAATCAACACAGGGCGGGTCACCCAAATCTGGAAGCGCACCAATCCTGAGACTGTTTCATACCCCTAGACACTCCCCTTACACTGCCCTTTAAGGTCCCTGCCTCGAGGTTGCTTGGGGTCTTTCTCCAGCCATTTGCCATGGTGGTGGGGTGAAGGGCCCGAGCTAATGGGGTTAGCTCGTTAAACATCTACAATAAAAGACTGTGTTTTTGCATCGAAATGGGCCTCTTGGTGATTTCGGGGTTCAGAATTTGGGCACAACAAAAACTTGGCAGAACATTAAGTACTACAGGTCTCAGAAACCTGTCAGTTGATTGACATTTTGATTTTATAATCATAACTTTGAGAGTGCTACTTTACAAAAATGGTACAACACTGGCAGAAGTATGTTTAGGGTCACTTCAGAAATTCTTGGAAATTCCATCCTAATCTCCAGCCAAAATTCATTTAACAATTTTTTTTATGAACACAAGTCAGCAACTCAAACAGCAATTTTAGAAATCTGGCCGGGCGGTGGTGGCACATGCCTTTAATCCCAGCACTCAGGAGGCAGAGGCAGGCGGATCTCTATGAGTTCGAGGCCGGGCTGGACCGGCAGCCTCCAAAATAATACAGAGAAACCCTGTCTCATAAAAACCAAAAACCAAATCAAACCAAAACAAAACAAACAAACAAACAAACAAAAAACAAAAGAAACCAACCATTCTACCATGCACAAAACTTAAGTCCAAATGGATTGAAGACCTCAATATAGATCCAGTCACACTGAACCTCTTAGAAGAGAAAGTGGAGGCCACCCCTGAACTAATTGGTAGAGGAGATTGCTTCTTGAATATAATACTGCTGCGCCTACTGCGCAGTCTGTATCCAAGAATGTGGCGAGGATAGATGACACAGAGACCGGTTGGTTGCGTTAAGAAAACTTAATGCTCCCCAAATTGGCTTAGGAGAACTTCCCAAGAAAAACACTTCCCTTCTGAAAAACTTCTGCCATCCATACATGCACAAATCTCCAACAGCCCTCTCAAACACCTCTCACAGACCTCTCCTCCCTCCTGGCTGGTGGTTAAATCTCTGGCACCAGAATCTGGAACAGCAGGGAGTAGCTAGCCATCAGGAAGATCAAAGTCATGGTGTTTCAGTGAGTGAGCCCTTATCAGAGCCCTTATCAGGAGCTTATGGCACTGGATTGTTTTCAGTAAACATGTTTTCAGTAAACATTGTCTCACAGCTGCCTGCTCCCAGGCTGATGGAGGAGTGGGTCTCCAGCCAGGGTCTATGATCCCCACATAATACCAGTAGCACAGACACTGAGATCAATAATTAGTAAATGGGACCTCCTGAAACTAAGAAGCTTCTGTAAGGCAAAGGACACAGTCAGCAAGACAAAAAGGCAGCCCACAGAATGGGAAAAGATATTCACTAACCCCACATCTGTCAGAGAGCTGATCTCCGAAATTTACAAAGAACTCAAGAAGCAAGTCTCCAAAACACCAAAGGATCCAATCAAAAAATGGGGTACAGAACTAAATAGAGAATTCTCAATAGAGGAGTCTAAAATGGTTGACAGGTACTTGAGAAAGTGTTCAATATCCCTAGCCATTCAGGAAATGCAAATCAAAACAACTCTGAGATACCATCTCACTCCTGAGAATGGCTAAAATCAAAAACACCAATGACAGTTTATTCTGGAGAGGATGTGGAGAGAGGGGAACACTCCTACACTGCTGGTGGGAGTGCCAACTCGTACAGCCACTTTGGAAATCAGTATGGAGATTCCTCAGGAAAATGGGAATCAGTCTACCACAAGACCCAGCAATTCCACTGTTAGACATATACCCAAAAGATGCACATTCGTACAACAAAGATGTCTGTTCCACTATGTTTATGGCAGCACTATTTGTAATACCCAGAACCTGGAAGCAATCTAGATGCCCCTCAACTAAAGAGTGGATAGAGAAAATGTGGTGCATTTACACAATGGAGGTACTACTCAGTGGAAAAAAAAAACAAGGAAATCTTGAAATTTACAGGCAAATGGATGGCACTTGAAGAAACCATCCTGAGTGATGTAACCCAGTCACAAAAATACAACATATTTACTCACTCTCTCTGACACGACAGAACCTGCTATGTGAAACTTTCTACCCTGACACTAACTGCAGTCCCACTGTCTCCTTCCCTGCTATTTTTCTGGGAGCACCTAAAATCTGTCACATGCTTTTCACCATTCTCCATGGGACAGGGACCTAATCTTGTCTGACAAGGTTGCATCCTTGGTTCATCACACAATATATAATGGTAGCGTGAGGTCCTCATTCAGTATGGGTTGAATGTGTTAACAAATGAAAAACAAACATCAACAGCCAGAAGAAACTGTGATGGGCCTTGTGGAAGGTGAGTCTGGAGATGCTAACTTCTGTAAAACATGCCTTCCCTTCCCACCCACATGGTTTAGAAAGAGCACCCCCCATTAGATGGGAATAGTTGATAATGTGGATACCCCAGCACACTAATGTTAACTCCTCCTTCTCAAAAGCCACAGTAGCAAAACTGTTCTTCAGGAGATTTCTGCTGCATCCTAGAACTGTCCTGGTAACTTCTGAGACACATCCTTGAGCCTACCAGGTCCCACCCCTGACTTTAGGGCTTTGTGCATTAACGGGCCAGCGTTGGTCCTATTTCCAAACACCATGATGTAAAAGGTGTTAAGTCTCCTAACACTAAGTGGTCACTCCCCGAATCCCATTTCACTTATGAACCTGTGTGGAAGCTCTGTGAACACACTCCATCCATGGTGGAATAGGAACCATCTACTAAGATGCAGACCCAGACTTTCATTTCTCTCTGTACCTCCCTTCTGCTTTGCCTAGCTGAGAATACCTGGCCTGTCGAACATCCTAAGTATCCTTGTTACCATGCACAATGTTTCTCTCTGATGCTTTGATCCCCACTGGAGGCCGAATTTGGGGCTATGGTCATGCTGGAGGATGAGGGCTGGACCCTGAGGATAGACTTGGAAAACAACATTGACAAGGTCCTGACAGCTACATCTCCAGAGGCTCTCCAGTTTGCTTACAGGGCAAGCCAGCAGGAGGCTCCAGGGAGCTAGCAGCTTTTGTACAAACCTCAGCCCCAGCTTCCCAGGAACACACAGCACTTCCTAGTGGGCGTGGCCCAGCTGCCACAGTGCTGTTTGCTTTTCACCATCCTTTCCCATCACAGTCTTCCTCCTAACGGGCACTTCTTGGTATCATCTCCAAATAAACCACATGCACTGACATTACAACGTTGAATTCATTTTAGAAGAACTTCAGACTCTCCTCAGGGGAAAAAGTTCTGTTAAAATGGTGTGTCATTCATTGGCTCCAGCAGGAACCTTAACATAGGTTTGTCATCAACCACGGAGTCACAGGGACATGGAAAGAAAGATACCTGCCTACAGATATGCAAGCATAGCTCTGTGCAGCCTGTGAAAGAGATGCCTGACCACCAGTGCTGTTCCCAAAATCAGAGATCACAAACACATCTTCATCTATTCATTAAATGTTTCCCATTATCACAATTTTCTCTTACTAGGCAATTCAAAAAATTTTAAGATATACAGAGGCTGAGGCAGTTGTTTGCTGTTGCATGGGGCAGGGGTCACCTCTATGTCACAAATACAGAGTTCTCTTCTGTAAGATGACATAGTGATGCCAGAAATGCATTTAACTTTATCTGAAAAGGTGAAACTGTGACAAGTCATCTGTAGTTGCTACTCATTTTGAGCTAGACTGTGCTCAGAAAAATCCTTGAACTGATGGTGGAACAAAGTGATGGAGAAACGACTGGAATCAACATCAGGCAGAGCTCTTATTAACGCCCATCCTCTCCTCAGAGCAATCCAGTTGGCTGACAGCATGTCACTGGCTCCCATCCATCAAGAAAAGGCATCAGCCCATTCTACAAATGGTGTAGAGACAGCTGCTTTGCCTCTTAAAGCACAGAAAATGATCTCTAAACCACAATGCTATCCACATAGACTCTGACACCAAACTGGAACAAAACATCAGTCATGCTTGTGAGGCACCTCCAGATGCCACAACACTAGTTCAAAGAATGATGATATTTATCTATCCTCTTTCTTTGGGATCACCACCTACACCTTCATCCACACATGGATGGACCACAGTATGGCTATGGCACAACATAATATTCTTCATTCCTGAAACAGAAAGTAAGCTGTTTACCTCTCTCCAAAATTCCCCATTATAAAATACCAAAAGGCCAAGGTATTACTGAAGACAAGGCTGTGTTTGTTAATCTCTTGTGTTGATTTCTCGACTCTCTCATGATTTTTTTCTGTGCTGCTAATATGATTTCTTTCCTTTATTTTTCTTTTGCTCCTTTTTTTTTTTACAGTGTACATGTCTATGTACGTACTGAGGGTGGTGGCACACATGCCACATTACACATGTGAACATAAAAGGACAATTTGTGGAGAACAGTCAAGGGAAATGACATCAGTTCACTTCTCTTGAGCATGCAGGAAGGGAAGGTGAAAGGATAAACTCAGGAAGATGGCTACCACACACCAATGAAGGAAAATGGGCAAAACTCTGCAAGTTTTACTGAAGATTTGGTGGCAAAAGGACAAGAAGAGGCTGAACCCATTTGCTCTGGGCAGTGGAATAGAGTGAGAGGATGTTTGGAACGTCTCTGTTCAATCCTAGACGTACCTAGATCCTGTGAAAAAGGATGGAGAAATAAAGGCAAGGTGGCATGGTCTTCAGCCCAGGATAAGTCCTCAGCCCTGCCAGGACCCAGGCTAAGTGTGTCCCTCAGCCCCAGTGACCACAGTTTGCAAATGCCACAAGAAGCACACATCCAAGCAGATGGGTCTGGTCAGGTCAAAGCATCATAAAGACTAATAGAGGAAGATTCTGAGATTTTTTTCATGCCACTCAGTTTGAGGTAGTTTGTTTTGCAGCAGTAGATAAATGGCATAAGTCTACAGCCGGCTTAAACAAAAGTCTCTGTAATATGTGCATTTTACACTCTGCTTGTATGGAAATCAAAGCCAGAAAGCAAGTAGCTGATTCATCACAGAACTTGCATGTCCCGCTGTGCATGAGCTGCTTTTGTGCTGGAGTAAGTAACCAAAAGACCTGGCAGAAGCAACTTAAGGAAGGAGCTATTTCTTTTGGCTCACAGTCTCAAATGGTTCAGTTCATGGCTGTTTGAGCCCACGAGACCAGACTTTAGGAGCGTCCAGTAGAGGGCAGCTGTTCATGTATAGGGGGAACCATAAGCAAAGACAGTGGACAGGAAGTGACAAGAGATAGTACTATACTCTGAAGGGCCCCTCCCAGGGACATATTTCTTCCAGCTAGGACCACTTTTCCAAGTTTCCAGAATTCCTCCTAACAGCACCACCAGCTATGGAGCATGCTTTCAAAATGAGCCTGTGTTAGATACTTTAGATTCAGACAGGAACACTAACTGGCTAGAAAAATCAAAGCAGAAATTGAGGTGGCCCCTCTAAGCTCCACGAGGGACACTTTGCTATGGAGAAAAGAACAGGGAAGCTGCTAACATGTTACACAAGTATAATTCTAGACTATGGTGTCTTGTAGGGGACACATTCCTAGAGCCCGGTGCCATATGTCAGGTAGAAGCTGCTCTATCTGTGCTCCTTGAAATTAATTCTACGGACTAATTAGTAACTCTCCATTAGCCAGGAGATTGGGATCAGCAAACACTCATGTTTTAGAGTTAAGTCTTTCTTTTTTTTTTGACTTAACAGTCTTATACACAGCCATAATACCATCTCTCACTGCCTCATTATTGAAATTCTACTACATTAAAAAATACTCATACTTTCATATAAAATTCATCAGGAACTATGAAACAGTTTTAATTGATAACATCTTCCCAGTTATAAGCACACAACTGCCATTGAACTCTGGCACTGAATAGCCTCCTTTTGCAGAGGGCCCCACTCGGTATGCTGCAAACACTACGGAAACTTCTTTACAAACTCTAAATTTGCTTTTCCATACATTTTTACCTTGAAATTCCAAACCCTAGTACCTAGAAATGTGACTGTATTAGAGACAGGCCTAGAAAAGAGTCAACTAAAGAGTTAGATGTGGTGTTGCATGCTTGTAATCCCAGCATTTAAAGAGTAGAAACAGAAGGTCACGGGTTCTAGGCGAGCCTTCACTATACAGCAAGAACCCAACACACACACACAAGAAGCCAAGCCTGGTGACACTTTCAGCTTGGTCATTTGTCCTCTAGAACCATGAGCACACAAATGTCTGCTGACTAAGCAGTGGCCTTAAAAGATGCTGCTGTCCCACAGCAGACAGGGAATATCAGTGCAGTCTCCAGGAAATGGATGACCATCCTTCAGCTGCTTCACTCTCAGCTGCTTCACCCACTCAGTGAAAGACCACTCATTCTGACCTTGGAATCCCACAAGCTAAGTTATCAGAACTTTCTTTAAGAAGCAGATGGTGGTGCCAAATGAGGAGGTGGTTTTCCTCTAGAGGCACATTCAGCCCTTCAAGGGAAAGCAATTAAATGTGAATACAAGACACTGAACTGTCCAGGCTCCTGAAAGTAGCAAGTACAAGTTGAACACAGCAGCTGCCCAGACGATTCTCTGGGGAATGCCTGAGCAGTGGTGGACAGTCACAGTGTTCTGAGTCAGGAATGCCTGAGTTCCTCTCTTTATCCAGATAGAAGCAAACGTGCAAGGATCTTAGGCTCCTTCCCCTTTACATGATACCATTTAGAATAGAGATGCCTGAAGTTCCTTATTGAGCCACACAGCTGTGACAAGGAATTTTACTGCTTCTAGAACTTAAACTTGCCTAGAAACTTGCTTTGTGGTCATCTGGGTCTGCAAATCGCATTGCCTTGAATTACAAAATGAATCTTTTATTTTTTTTTTGCCAGCAAGATAAAACCATGACTGCCATCAACATTACCTGTCTCTTACAGATCTTCCTCAACCCACACCCATGCTTCTGTGAGAACTCAGGCAAAATGCAACCCTATCTAGTGCACAATGAGGAACAAGTCAGATGAGAACCTAGGTCTAAACCAGTGCACATTCTGTCTGGCACCTTTTGCTGTGGATTATAGTGGCTGCCACTCAGACAGCAAAGGTACTGCTTTAATACTGCTTTAAACCCTGCAAATGACGAATGATCATGTGCATCTATAGTGCGGTTCCTTGGATGGGCACCTATGGGCAGCAGGTGGGACAACTTGAATTTACATGAAAACACAGCAAATACCAGCAGAGGAACAGACCAGCCTCCCAGAGACCTGCCCACTTGGAAAGCCTCACAAAGAGCAATGGCTCCAAATTAAAGATACCACAACCAGCTTTTCTGTAAAATTCTCTGATATGCTTTATTGCTACATGCATGCAATGGAAGAGCATTTCCCATCTGTCAGACACGCTTACCTGTTATAGAGGAGAATGTCTGGTTTCCAAATCTGGCCATCTGGGAAACGAACGTTCTTCACTCCGGGGTACTCGGACATGTTCCACTGCAAATAGTGATCTGTCCAAGACTGACAGAGATGGAGCATTAGCAGTATGTTGTCCCTTGACTTACTTCTACTTCTTGTAAGAAATTACTAGGGAAGTCCAAAGTCAGAAGAGTTGAGACATTATTCTGTAACTGAGCTGTTATCTATAAAGTGTTAGGAAACTGAGAATTAAACAATCCCTTCTAAAACGATCTGGAATAGCATAAAAATCGCATTTGGGGACCTGCTGTCACCATGACCATTTCAGATGATGGCATTAAAGCTAATTCCAACTCACTGCAGACCCTGGCTGGGCTTAGGCTTCTCCTCCCTCCATAGACAGGTTACTCCCAGCCAAGTCAGTAATGGTTCTGCTTTCAGTTTCCCCTGAAAGGGCATTTTGAAAAAACAAATTTGCTTACTGCACCTGGAAACAAAATGGAACTATAGAAATGTCGGCCATTTGTTTCCATGCAGGAGAACATCTTAGAACTTCTGAGGGCACACTTCAATTTGTTTCTCATTTTGTCTTATGGACAGTGCTTCTTATTTTATTAATCTGTATTTATTTTACATCCCATCTCAGCTTCCCCACCCCTCTTCTCCACCCACTCCCTCCCCATTTCTCCCCGTCCCAACACACCCCTCCTCTGTAACAGCTCAGGGAGGCCACCCAGGGGCATCAGCAATGCATGGCTTATCAAGCTGCCCTAAGACCAAGCACCTCCCCTGTATTCAGGCTGGGTTAGGCAATCCAGCATGAGGAATAGGTTCCAAAGAGCCAGTCAATGCACTGGGGATAGCCCTTTCTACCATTGCCAGGAGTCCCACAAATAGTCCAAGCTATGCAACTGTCACATATATGCAGAGAGCCTAGGTTGGTTCCATGCAGGCCCCCTGGTTGTTGGTTCAAACTCTGTGAGTTCCCATGAGCCAGGTTAGCAGTTTCTGTAAGTTTTCCTCTAATATTCCAGACCCCTTTTCCTATAATCCTTCCTCTCTCTTCAAAGCAGGACTGCCAAAAGTATAGCCCAATGTTTGGCTTTGGCTCTCTGAATCTACCTCCATCAGTCATGGGATGACGGCTCTTTGATGATGACTGAGGTAGTCACCAATCCAATCACAGGGGATGGAGAGTTCAGGATATACATCCACTGCTGCCAGGAGTCTCAGCTGTGGTCATCCTTGCAGACTCATGGAAGTTTCCCTCGCCTTGGGCTATGACCCAACTCTGTAAAGACCCCCTTTCCAATCATCTCTCTAAGCAAAGACCATGCATTTGGTACTATGAGTTGATACCACAAACTCTGGGCCTCAGCAGCAGAACACAGACACCAGGATGAGGGCAAGTATAGCAACTTGCAATCAGGCCCTTCTCCAATACAGTCCTTGCTCCAATAACTAGGTACCTCTAGCCATTCCCAGGGTCAAGACTGCAGAGATACCACAGGAAGAGTCTCCTACTACCGACAGGCAACTAGCTTTGCCCCACTAAGTATCATCAAAGGACCCACGACTTCTGTGTGTGTCTCTGCTGACATTCATGTGGCACGATCCACACTTTCCAGGATTTAGGAGTGTGCTATACCTCCATATAGAACCAGAGTGACCCCCATAATCAAACGCATTCTCATTTGTGCCCTGAAAAATATCAAATTATTTATGCTAAGACACATATAAATGCTCCAAGTGTATAGCAACCTCCATATGATTCCTGACCACATGTGCTTGGTGTACAGTTATACAACAATATTTAAGTCGAGGGAAGCAAACTGTCAGAGCAATCGGGCTTGGAATACACACATGAGCATTGTGGGCCTAGAGCTATGTATTCTGGCGATGAAGACCCATGGGCTGGTCTCAAGGGAACAGTCATCCTCTGGAGGACAGACAGTGTTCTATAGGCTACTTGAGAAATGGAGTAAGCTGAAGTCAGAGAATAGGGGCTATTCACACCGAGGAACCTCAGCAGACAAGGAAGCAACATGAAGTCGGCATGCAGCAGCATCACAGGGCCATCAACACCTGTCCTGCTGGAGTACACAATAGATGACATTTATGGGGAGTGGACCACTGAGGAAGTTCTGGAATCATACCAGTGGTTTTCCAGGAGCTTCTGGGTACCAGCCAAACCATGTTTGTAACAGTCTGCTCCATCTGGGTGTGCTTGGTTCTTTGTCCCCTTCATTTCTCTCCCCTGCTTTGGTATCAATGCACTTCATCGTATATTTCACGCTGGAATGCTGCTCTGAGTTAATAATCACAGTGACCATTATTGTAACCATGGGCACTAGGGTTCCAAGAACTAACTTCAAAGGCATGCTGACATGACAGACAAGGACCCATCTCCTAAGCCTGATGACATGATGGCCAGAGGCGTTGGGCAGTGTAGGAATGGGGTCACCTAGCTGTTTAAACTTGAGACCACTTAGTGGGACGAGATCAGAGTGGCCTCACACCTCCCATCATTCCCATCTTGCCACACATGCTCTGGCTTCTGAGCACACTCAGCTGTGGACACTCTACAGTCATGTGGCAGGTGACACCACTGCTATTTTGTTTGCTCAGCACTGTTTGTGTGCCTTCTGGCTCACCATAACCCAGGCTTGTCAATGAGATGACACTAAAAAGTTCTGACAGCTGGGTATTTAAGTTGATAATTGAGTCAAGACTGAATTTCATCATGAGACCTCAAGGAAATGAACCTTTGGACTGTGCTAGGGCAGGTTTTGCAAAAGTCTTCACTGTACTACAAGCCTTCCACCATAGCAACACAAACCAGATGCAGTCTCCGAAGTTGCTGATCTGTGCATGCTACTCTCCCTGATGTCAAAACCAACCTGACCTGCAGGACAATGAGGGGGGATGGCAGCAAGGACAGACCCGGGCTATGACACATTTGATGGTAGAACTTGTGGGCTGAGTTATCTTCTTGGACAAAATAAGACCACATGTACAGCAGTAGGGCACAATCGTGTGGTCCTTACAGACAAGCCAACAAATGATACAATCAGAAAATGATGCTTTCAAGGGGTCAGGACTGTGCTGGTGAAACCCACAAAGACAGGTGGCCTGACAAAGGGGAGCTCTTGGACCCCAGACTGATGGCTGAGAGGCCAGCAGGGGACTGATCCAGACCCCCTGAATGTGGGTGTCAGCGAGGAGGCCTTGGCCATCTCTGGGGTGTTTACCATGGCATACGAATGAACTTTGGGTGCCCATTCCACATGGAGGGATGCTCTCTCAGCCTGAACACATGGGGAAGGGCTTAAGCCCCGCCCTGGATGAAATGACAGACTCTGGAGATCACCCATGGAGGGCCTCACCCTACCTAGGGAATGGTGTGGGGAATGGACAGGGGGGGGGCTGGGAGGGCTAGTGTAGGGGCAAGGGAGGAGGGGTGGGAGAGGGAGCTGTGATTGACATGTGAAGCAAGCATGTTTCTAATTTAAATAAAAATATATAATGGGAAAAAAAGAAAATGATGATTTCATTTTACACCACACTACAGGACAAAGGGCTACATGATCTCCAATATTTGAAATACAAACAATGGTGTAAAAACATGGGCGATGTGTGCCAACACAACGTGGGAGTTGAGTGTGAACCGTAAGCTGCCTATAGGGGGAGGGGAGGTTCCCTAGGAAAAGACACAGAATGAGGTCCTTGCAGTCCGGTTCTAGAAGAACAGATGTGTTCTCAAAGCATTTTCTGTCACTTAGATTTTGAATCTGTAAAGATAAGAGCCCAAGGTGTATTTATCATGGATAACACCTGGAAACCTTTCAATATGGTCCTGAGAAACCGCACAGATGAACCAAAGATGGCAAGCCCCAGAATGAAAAGTGTGTGGGTTGTAAGGTGACAGGGGGAAGGAGAGTAGGTGCTGACAATTCCTTACACGACTCTGATACCTCGGCCCTCTGTGAACCTGTCTTGAGTTTCCAGGGGACTTTTATTTAAATATGTGTGTCTATGCATAGCATGAAAACAGGGCTGGATAGAGACAAGAGGTGAAATAGCCTCTCTTCTAGTTCTTGGTCAAGGGAGTCCAAGAATTGCCCAAATCAATTTATTGATGATGCTCTTGAGTGCCTCCCAGAACTTGAAGGCAAAGTGCAATTCTGAAGATACCACACACTTTAGCTGGATGTAGGACTTAGAGGAATTGAGCGAGAACCAACCTGAAGGCCTCCTCTTTGAAGAGTAGCTCTCATAGCATAGGAAGGTGCTATGCAAGGAGCTAAGAAAGAAAAACAACCAATGGCCCTCCCCAGCTGTAAAGCCTGGGGACCACAACAATAACCGGCAAGGAGAGATAGCCCAATGGTAAAACAGTGGCACTTTCTTAGGATTAACCAAGAGCTCTGTAATTAGGCTAAAGGCCCATTCAACAGAAGTACATTCATGCCTGGAACTGTACCCATGGCTAGTGTGTGAGGTCATGGACCCTAAAGAACCTGTGACTGCCACTTGTCTGGACTGATATACTTCCTAGTTGCATTCTAAATAGGTATCCTCATACAGATAATCATAGATCTCAACACTCATCAAGGAAGCTTCTTTATGAAGCACAAACCCACAACTAGCCAAAATACAGAGACAACTGGTGGCAGTTTTTCTAACCCCAACTGACAATGCCTACAACACAATTCCTAAGGCTCAGAGGGCATCACAGAAGATGAATAAGAAATATTTACACCACTCACTGAAATGCCAACACAGATGGGGGAAATCCCACTGTAGCGTTTATCTAATTATGCTTTATCAACAACAACTCGGGAGTCAAATATTGGGGAAAAGAACCTGAATGTTCAGGTTAGTGGTGGCTCCATCCTGCTAACAGAAAGACAGTCTTCTCCAGGGATCAGCTCCTTGACAGATTCTCTAATCGCCAGTGGTCAGCCCTAAACACACATACACACATGAGCAACAACAAATAGACCCAGTAAGTTTCATTCCTCCTTCTTCTCCCAACCTGTGTGTGTGTGTGTTTAGGGCGTGCATGTGTTTATAATAACTTAAGTGTAAGAAGACAATAACAAAGGAGTGGGAGGAATGGTTGGAAATGATATAAATACACAATACTAATGCATGAAATTCCAAAAAAGTCATTTTTTAAAGAAAAAATAGTTTCGTTTCCTTTATAAAAATACATTGCAATGAAATGAGAAATACATTTGGTTTTCTCTGCATAGAGCTGCTCAAACTCTTGTTAACTTACTGAGTGACGGGAATATCTTTTGCTAAAGAGGTACATTTGAGTTTATGCTAATGTGGCAGCCGCCATCTCATCCTCCAATCTGGAATTAGGAGGCAGGGCTGGGGACTGAGGGAGACAAACTTCTGAACAAAGCACAGTGAAGTTCCAGGTGAGTGCACTTGCTGGGTACACAGAAGTGTGGTGTGTCCTAAGAGGCACGGTAACACCAAACTCAGCACCTAGTTCCTCTTGCACACCCCCTTCTGAGCTGCATTCTTTAGGACAAACACAAGTAAATGCATACCTCAAAGAGTTGGCCATAATAGTTGGCCATCTTAGGAAAGTACTGAATCCGTGGCTGTAGAAACCCTGAAGTTAGAGTCAGTGTGATGGATATAGTTATCCAGGCCAACACATTTGCATCTTTCTGAAGTAGGAAGTCTTGTGGGACACAGTCCTGGAGCTTGTGGATTCAGATATTAAGTCAAGGTGGACAATGTCAGAATTGAACTAAGTAGATACCCAGCTGGGTTAGAGAATTGCTGTTGGTATTGAAAATTACATCACATAATTGATGTCAGAAAACATCACCTAATTCGGGGGGAAATTCTTCTGATCAAGCATTCTGATCTCAATGTAAAAACATGAGTCCCTTCCACCCTTTCCTGATGACATTTTTATGTCTCTATGATGCCCAGTGTCATCTACTTTGTCCCCAGCAGCCCACTCATGTGTAAACACAATGTGTGATATTTCTGCTCCAGAGATAATAAATGCAGAAAACTAAAAGGAAGCAGTTTAGAACTAATTACGCTTTACAATCTAATATTCTGTGATGTGAATGTATTATTACTATAATTAGAATTAGGAATCTAAAAATAGAGTAAGAACAGAAAGATGGGGAAATCTGAAGACAAAACGGCTGCTACCCAGAGAAGGGAAGGACTGTAAAAAGCAAAGGCAGGAATCTGGAAGGGTCCAGTGTTTCTATGGAAGCTGAAATGACCTCTGTCACATCTTCTCACACGTTAGAACAAAGATCTCTAACAGTCTCCCCAACACTAAAACTCTGCAGAATGAATCTACCAGTTTTCTCCCAGGCTAGAAGAGACTCAGATCAGAGACTCTATTCTTCAGGCTACTGGAATAATCTCAATCATGTGAAATGAAAGCCACCCGGGGAAAGGGATAACAAAATCTGCAAGGGGTAGGTCAAGGAGAATTCAATTTTTAAAAAACTTTTGTGACTGCCATTTTGACTGGATTGAAAAATCTATATTCTGCAGTAAATTGACTTTAGAGTTTAAACACCCTGGAGAAAAGATTATGTGGATGAGATTTCTGAACAGAACTTAGTGAAATGAGGCTGCAAGAAATAAAGCCAAACGCTGAAAACCATTCCCTGACTATCCATCTATCTCCTGCCTCATTGAGGCAACCCTCACTCCTGCTCTCCCAGCTCTCCTGGGAACTTCAGTATTGAGCCTCATTCTTGAACATGCCCAATACCGAGGTTGGGTCAGGCCAGGCAGGTGAGTGGTCAGGGAACACAGACGTAAGATTCAATGGATGGCTGTTTATCACTTGTCCCAAGGAAACTCCCAACCTTGCCCTTAGTGATATGCAAAGCCCCAGGATCCATCCTGCAACCAGAAATGCCAGGTTGAAGTAAGGGTACAGAGACATTTTCATTTCTTAACTGTGTATATTTGTTTTAAACTCAAGGTTCTTGGGGAGTCTTGAAAATGCTGGAGAGGCAATGTCATAGCCTTCTACCATCTGTGGCATAACTTTCCAGATCAGTGTCATCACCCAGTCTCTTAAGGGCACAAGCTGCCTAGGAAACGGCTTACCTGGGTAGGCTTCACTGATGCAGGAACACGCACTAGTGCCAGTATCGCCCATCTTCCCTTTGGACCTCTCTTTGTCTTCCATTTTGATAAACCAGATTGTTGCCACCTGTGACCTACAGTCTACACCTACCCATTCTTACAATACTTTGGAGAAACGTCTGGACTTGCTATGGTGATTATTAAATACAAATCCATTGGCATCAAACTGTACATCTTCATAAGTACAGTGTGCTGACACAGTACATGTATATAATGATCAAATCAGGGTAATTAGCAGCCTATCTCTGCAAACATTTATCATCTCTCCGTGCTTAGATGTTCCTTAAATGAATTAATTATACTGCCTGATTGTAAATGGCTGAAGGAGGAAATGGGGCTAATACATTTCAAAGTGCTCTCCTGTGGCTGTGGTCAATGCCTTCACAGAGTAGGCACTCCCAGAGGTGAGTGCAATAGGTAAAGGGATTTTAAAAGTGAAACGAGATATTTCTGCAAATGAAACTCGTAATTAGAATTAGCTGTGCTTCAAAGAAACTGAAGGACTCTAGTGAGGTCCTTCAGAGAACAGGCATTTATTTATGGAATATCTGATCTCAGTACAATGATGGTCCTGTTGTAATTTTCCGGGGAACTAGCACTTGCCATGTCTAAGACATTACTGGGGAGCAATGAAGTTCCTAGGGCCAGGGAGATGAGCATAGGGACAGATGGTTGTCCATCTGTCCACAGGGCATGTTCCTCTCTGAGACTGGCATGGTGAGGTATAATTCCAGCACTTGGGGGACTAAAGCAGGAGAATCACTTCAAGTTCAAGGTTATACAGCAAGCACCTAACCAAACAGCGCACTGAGAAAGATGTGTTTTAAAAGAAAGGGGGGTGAAAGAAGAAAGAAAGGGAGGGAGGGAGGGAGGGAGGGAGGGAGGGAGAGGCAATAGCTGCTTTGTTTCTCATAGATCCCAGGGAAAAAGCCATCATCTTACAGAGTTCCCAGAACTTAACTAACACACAGCATCCCATTGTGATGTAGAAGAAGTTGACTATAGTTTGGATCAACTTAGTCCTCCTGTCCCAGGTTAATGTAGAGTTTGGGGTTTGTTCATTCCTTCAACAAAGGTTATTCAGTACCTATTGCAGTTGAGGCTGTGAGTTAGAATCTGCAGATATAGTGGGGCTCAACTCCAGCACATGAAAGTAGCTCATGCGGGCAGGTGGTGGGGTAGGGGCATGACCTGGAGGCAAGGAGCATATGGAGCAGTGGGCACAAAGTATGTCAGAGAGCGAGAAGCTTGATGCAGGAAAAGAGCAGCAAAGAGAATAAATTGGGGGCTGGAGCATAGCTCAGTGGTAGAACATTTGTCTACCATGCTTCTCTGTTCACAACAGTGAAAAGAGGTGGGGGAGGGGCCATAAGCATGGTAGAATGAATATGCATGAGAAGGGTTGGGAAGAAGCAACTCAAGAGGTGGTGTTTGGGAAGACAACAGAAGAAAGCAAGGGAACCCATCAAATGGCTTTCTAGGTCGGGAGAGCAGTGCATGAAAAAACCCAGGTGTGGATAACATCAAGACAGTGGGGAGCAGATCAAGGAAGAAGAGCGCAGGGGGAATGTAAAAGAGAAGATGTAAGCAGGGAAGGTAACCTCACTGGCTTCAGCTCTTAGCTTATCCACAGACAGCAGAGCCCCAGAAAGGGAGGGATCTGGGCCTGGAGGCATGGGTTTTCACTTAGGTCACTCTGGCTGCTGTGCGGAAAATAGACGCAACTAGGAGAGAAAAGGGGGATGGATAGGATGACTGGCTGGAAGCCTACACTGACAGAGGAGAGAAAGGAAGACTTATAACAGGGCAAGTCATGAACTTAACAATGGTTAGATGTGGGATCTATTTTAAAAGAAAATCAGTAGCCCTACTATATACAGATGATAAAATGGCTGAGAAAGAAATCAGAGAACAGAACCCTTTACAATTGCCACAAACAACATAAAATACCATGGGGGTAACGCTAACCAAACAAGTGAAAAACTTGTATCGCAAGAACTTTGAATCCTTAAAGAAAGAAATCAAAGAAGACATCAGAAAATAGATCCCCCATGCTCTTGGATAGGCAGGATCAATGTAGTAAAAATGGCAATCCTGCCAAAAACAATCTACAGATTCAATGCAATCCCCATTAAAATACTAGCACAATTCTTCACAGACCTTGAAGGAACAAAAATCAACTTTGTATGGAAAAACAAAAGACCCAGGATAGCCAAAACAACCTTATTCAACAAAGCAGCATCTGGAGGCATCACCATCCCTGACTTCAAGCTTTATTATAGAGCTGTAGTCCTGAAAACAGCTTGGTATTGGCACAAAAATAGACAGGTAGACCAGTGGAATCGAATTGCACAACCTGATATTAACCCATACATGTATGAACATCTGATCTTTGAAAAAGAAGCTAAAAATAAACAAAAATAAAGCATCTTCAACAAATGGTACTGGCATAATTGGATGCTGGCATGCAAAAGAATGCAGATAGATCCATGTCTATCGCCATGCACAAAACTTAAGTCCAAATTGATCAAAGACCTCAACATAAATCCAGTCACACTGAACCTCTTATGAGTGGTACCCTTGAACAAATTGGTATAGGAGACAGTTCCCTGAACATAACATCAGTAGCACAGACACTGAGGTTAACAACTAACAGGTCCTCCTGAAACCGAGAAGCTTCTGTAAGGCAAAGGGCACAGTCAAGAAGACAGAAAGGCAGCCCACAGAATGGGAAAAGATATTCACTAACCCCACATCTGTCAGAGGGCTGATCTCCAAAATTTACAAAGAACTCAAGAAGCAAGTCTCCAAAACACCAAAGGCTCCATTTAAAAAGTGGGGTAAGGAACTAAATAGAGAATTCTCAATAGAGGAGTGTAAAATGGCTAAGAGGCACTTGAGAAAGTGTTCAACATCCATAGCCATCAGGGAAATGCAAATCAAAAGAACTCTGAGATGCCATATTACTCCTATCAGAATGGCTAGAATAAAAAACGCCAATGACAATTTATGCTGGAGAGGATGTGGAGAAAGGGGAACACTCCTACACTGCTGGTGAGAGTTATACAGCCACTTTGGAAATCAGTATGGAGATTCCTCAGAAAAATGGGAATCAGTCTACCACAAGACCCAGCAATTCCACTCTTCGCCATGTATCCAAAAGATGCACATTCATACAACAAGAACATCTGTTCCACTATGTTCATAGCAGCATTATTTGTAACAGTCAGAACTTGGAAGCAACCTAGATGCTCCTCAACTGAAGATTGGATAGAGAAAATGTGGTAATTTACACAATGGAGTACTATTTAGCAGAAAAAAAACAATGGAATCTTGAAAATTGCAGGTGAATGGATGGCACTAGAAGAAATGATCCTGAGTGAGGTAACCCAGTCACAAAAAGAGAAACATGGTATGTACTCTCTCATATATGGATTTTAGACTTAGATCTGGGGAGTGCCAGCCTACAATCCCACTGCCAGAGAGTCTGGGAAACAGAACCTTCATCCAATGACTGATGGAAGTAGAGGCAGACTCCCACAGCTAAACACTGAGCTGAACTCAAGGTACCCAGTGACAGAGAGGGAGGACTGATGAGCAAATGGGTTTAGACTGGGCTGGTTTAACCCCCCAGAAACAGCTAACCTGAATAAGGGGTAGCTCTTGAATCCCAGACTGATGCTGGGAATCCAGCATGGGACTGATCAAGACCCCCTGAATGTGGGTGTCAGTGAGGAGGCCTAGGCAATCTATGGGACCTTGGGTAGTAGATCAGTATTTATCCCGGGTATATAAATGGACTTTAGGTGCCCATCCCACAATGAGAGATGCACTCTCAGCCTGGATGAAATGACAGACTATGGACACCCCCATGGAGGGCCTCACCCTCCCTCAGGAAAGGAGGGGGTACTGGGGGGGATGGGGGTTAGTGGGAGGGCGTGGGAAGAGGGAGGGAAAGGGAGAGGGACCTGGGATTGACATGTTAAGCAACCTTGTTTCTAATTTAATTTAAAAAAAAAAGCTGAGCTACCAGAATTTTTGAATGGTTCAACATGAAAGGTTCAGGGTGATACAGGGTGATACTGGGATCTGTGGTCTGAGAAGATGTGCTGCCATTTAAACAGATTAAGATGACTGTGAAAGAAACAAGAATAGGAAGGGAGGGATGAGTGCCCTGGAGGATGCAGCTGGCCATCCCCAGACTTCACACATTTGGGCATAAGCAAAGGAGGCCAGGAGGGGGCACCCATGAGCAGGTGCAGGTGGGCTGTAGTTGTTTGACTCCTGCAGGGGACTGTCTCTCCAGCACCAATTCCTTATAACCCTCATCTGCCAAGGGCCACCTCTGCCTCCACTATTGCCAGTACACTATAAGAAAGACAGGCTCCCCAACTTACCCAGTCCTTACTTTTATACCACTGACTCAAGAATAGAGCACGTGACCAATCCAAAGCATTGGTGCATGTTAATTATCAATCAAGTATTTTCCAAACTCAGATGGGTTTAATTCCTTTAACTTTAACTTCTCAACAACAAGAAAATTAAGGAGAAACTAGTCATTCAGTCAGCTGACACACATTTAAAGGAAACAACATTATTCTTGATAACCTGGGAGGTTCAAGAAACTGAATAACATGGCTGCAAAAGACCATTGATCACCAACTCTGTAATCAGGCAGTGGCAGAACCAAGGGCTGCAACTGCATTAGTCACTCATTTCTAGAAATAAAAGGTCATCTGTGGATGTCTAAGTCAATTTAAAACAAAGAGACTTGTTTGACAGACAAGAGTTTCCAATTAGTACTCTGCAATCCACATCACGTCAGTGAATTATATACCAGCAGTAGCACCCTTAAATCAGCTCAGAATAATTTTTTGATGTACTGTGGCCTAAAGGAATGATGTTACATAAATACGTACATTTGACAGAAATCCAAGTAGAGTTATTAATGAAGGGTTTCAAATATAACATTTTCCAATAGGATGAAATCCTAATTAAACAACACACTAGAAGTGCAAATGTACAAATATGCATGGTGATGCCTGCCTGTATTCACAGAACCTGGGATGGTGAAGCAGAAGGACTGGAGGTTCAAAGCCAGCCTAAACCACACAGCTGGGCCCTGTCTTAAAAAGAAAGAAAACAGAAGTGAAAAGAAAGAAGCCAAAACAAGAGGGGAAGGATAAGAAAAGAAAGAGGGAGAAGAAAAATGAGAAATGAAGATGCAAAGAGGAAAAGAAACCAGGTATAATATACCAAAGACAAGGGAGCTATGTTTATAAAGGTTTTATGTGCACAGAATTACAATGGCATGAAGATTCCACCAAAACTAGAGGCTGGCAACTTTAAACACATATTCTGATAGTTACAATTTGATGGAAATTATATATTTACAGTTAAATAATTTAGATTAGAAATATGTATGTCAAATTAAAATTTCAAGGATAAAATCCAAGTTGAATATCCTTTTTGCAAAAGCTAGCAGCCGAAGCATTTTAGGGCTGTGTGGGGGAGGGTTGGGGATTTTGGAGTAATTCTCACAGATTTTGCTAGATGAGTGTCCCCAGTCTGAAAACCCCACAGACTTCAAATCGGAAGCATCCTGAGTGTCACTATGGCAATTAGAATGTTTTGTGCTTTGAGTGGTTCCCGAATGAGGGCTTACCAATCATCATATTCCATTCTCTGTGTCCTTTCAAGCCTCTCTTGGGCCTCCAGAGCATGGAGTGTAAACACCCTGGCTAAGGATTCTCCATTCTTCCAACATGCAGCTCTGGAGAATTCAGACAACCACTGGGAAAGGCACTTAGGAGCTAGGGAGCAGCTACAACACAGGCCATCGATCTCTAGATGCCACCCTGCATCTGATTGTTTCTCTGGTGTGGGATGTTTTCCAGTGGCCTGAAATCATCCAGCAGTGAAACACAGGCGAGCACAGAGTCCTGCTATTGTCAGTCTTACATCCTTGGTTCCATCCCATCAGACATGGCACTCTTAGTTGGGGGGGGGGTACACCAGCCTTAGCTCTCTTGGGAACTTCTTCCCAAGCAATTCAAGCACATGCACACAAGGCAAGAACAGGCAGGCCCATGGCAAGGCTGCCTCTGCCTGAACTTACCATTTGCAGCCAAATGTTGGTGGTTAAAACTTGGTTCTTCTCATCCTTAAAAAAAAACAGAGAGAAAAGGGTGACATAAATACAGCTTATGTGCACCACAGGAGCCATGATGCAAGGATTCATGCACAAATCTGACTTCGGGGATCAGTGTTGAGTGTGGAAATTAGAATGCACCAGGCACTTCCAAATCTATGCCAGCAGCACCTCCCCAGAGTCAAGCTTTCCTATTTATTCCGAAGTAATACATATTTATTACAGAGCACTTACAAAGGACAGCAAAATATAAAGAAGAAAATTAAAGTCAGGCCATCCCACCATCAGAAATGATGCCAGCTGAAGTCCTTGGCCGTTTATCTTCACACTTCCCCAGGAAGAGGCATGGTCTCAGGGAGCTCTCCTCCCTTATTAAAGAGTCTGAATGGGCCATCAGTCTGCTTCATCTCTCTGCATGGGGCTGGGTCCTTTCCTCTTTGTCTATCCAGCAGGCAACAGGTCAGATTCTCTAATATAAATACACCTCTAATAAAAATACAAGCAAGGTAGGGCAACCTTACAAATAGGCTTAACCTACTTCCATCTTTCTGATTTCAAAATCCAAATCTCCATTTCCAAAATAGGGTCCAGATGAGAATCAAGTCCACATACCACCCAGGTGTTTGGGATAGTACAACTACCATGGTTTGTTTCAGACACTGAGCACCTCCTAGAGTTGGGGTCCCCTGAAATGCTAAAGCCACCATCTCCACCTTGGCATTAGTGGGAGATAGTAGAGCCTTTACAAGATGGGTCAGATGAAGCTGGGCAGTGGTGGGACACCCCTTTAACGCCAGCACTGAGGAGTCAGAGAGATGGATGGATCTCTTGTGAGTTCAAGGCCAGTCTGGTCTACAGAGTGAGTTCCAGGACAGCCAGGGCTACATGGAGAAACCCTGTCTTGAAACTCCCCTAACTCCCTCCCCCCCCAAAAAAAACAAGGATGGGTCAAATGGGAGGTTCTCTGGTGAGGTGAACATGCACTTCCCAGGTGCATTAAGATACCAGTCCTTCCTCCTCAACCCTTTCCCTTCCTGGCCATGAGTGAGCAGTTTTCCTCTGCCACAGGCATCCACTATGATGCGCTGCTGCACTACAAGCCAAAACCAATGGGACAAACTTCTTATTGACTGGGGCCTCAAAAACTGTGAGCCAACCATTCTTCTCTTTATAAGTTCATTATTTAAGGCACTTAGTGCCAGAAAGCTGACTAGCACACCACCTAAAGGAGTCTCATCAAATGAGGTCCTTCTAATGGGCTTGCCACCCGCACTTTTTCACACAGCTGGTCACACCCAGTTGTGTCAGCAAAACACAAGTGAGAGGGGGAGCCATGAAGATCATTCAGTGGTTAAGCTTACTGGCAGTTTTCCTAAAGGACGCGGGTTCTAGTCCCAGAAGTCACATTGGTAACTCTAGTTCCATGAGATCCAATGCCCTCTTCTGCCCTGGCCACCTGGCACACAAGTGATGCGTATACACACATGCAAACAAAACACCCTTAACACATAAGGAAAAAATTCCAATTACAAATGTTTAAGGAGACAAGTTACATTGAGAATGGTGTCAATCAGTTTGGACTCTCCAATCCTAACATAAAGGACTATGAAAGTTAGCAACCAGCACCCTCCAGGCAGAGTACTCATGGAGACCTGCTAAGATAATTCTTGTATCAGGAACTGCCTGGCTTGGCTCCCTGATAAAGACTCACTAAAAACTGACCCTGGTGAAAAGAACAGAGCATACATATCCCAGGGTACTGTCTGTGGCTACACACATGAACTGAACACTTCCCCTTGTGGAAATTAAAATGTAGTCCACATATAAGGAATTATCAAAACTTTGATATATAGATGTCCCTGTGGGTACCTGTGAAAGTGTGATGATCAACTATGAGAAAGAAGACTGGGCTGTCTGTGGAGGGGCATGGGACAAAGCAACGGAGTATTCCAAGCCAGGATGAATCCAAAAGAAACTGCAATTTGATCAAAGCAAGAAATAAACCTTTTAAACTAAAATGTGTACCAATGTTTAGAGGTAGACACTTGTAGGTTAACGTGCCCCACGTTCTATGCTGAGCAAATGTTCCCGACAGAGTTGTATACACTTTAACCGCAGTACTGATCCCATTCCTATCAACCTCCCACATCATTGGGAAGCACTAAGCTCTTTCAGGATGTATATCTGTTGCCTCAAGTTATTATGTAGTTGTTGTCACTGAGGGACTTAGAGTTAGCAAGAGTTCTATTCAGGTGCCTTCTCTTTTAATTGCATCTGTGCCTGCCTCTCCCGAGAGAGGCTTATATGGTTTGGGAGCTCAATTACTACCAATCTAATTAAAAGCCTTTCTTCTTTCCAAAGTATGGACAGAAACCTCATTAGAGTGACACTGGATTTCCTTGCTGTGGAGCAGCATGGGACCAAAGCACAGAACTTCAAACTGTAATCAACAAGCAGCAGCCAGCCACCACCTGGAAGCACAGCGATGCCAAACAGAGAGGTCCACGCCTGGCTGCAAGAAGTCAGGGACCAGGTAGGATGCTGCCTGCCACTCTCCGTTTGGATCTCCTGTTCTTCTGTCACCACTGGTCAAGCGGCAAGGTCTCCCTTTCCTTCCAACCACAGTATGCAGCCTTCAGGCCCAGCTTATATGTGCACACCCATACATATGCAATCTGCCAGTTTGCTTCCGTGTGTGTGTGTGGGGGTGTCTCTGATTAAAAAGATGTTCAGCTCACTACACAGATGTTCAACCCACAAGTCCATAGAGCATCACACAAGGTTTTTCTACAACTTGTGATCCAACCAAGTTTGCACTCTTTCAGCAAATACTGGGAATATTCCTATTATAGTTATCACACTGAGATAAGTGCACAGTGGTCAACTATCTTTGCTCTTGAACTCCTGGAACGTAAGATGAGGTGGGATTAGGGTCTCACATATAAGAATGATACATGTGTGCAAATGGTTAAGACCCATGGCCTTTGCTTTTACATGTTAGAATCTCTTGACAATACAGTATGTAGGTCGCCTCATCTCTCCCATGTACATCCTAGCCATGACCTTTTATTCTTTGACTTTTGCTGGCAGCCCTGCCTGCCAAGGCACCATACAGATGATCCTGTGTCCAAGCTCTCCTCACCTGACAGCACACAATGTGCAATGTCAGCAGACTCCTATAAAGTGGGTTCTGAGCTAATCTAACCCCAACCTCACCGAGATCTTGTGGGAAGGTGGCATAAGTGACCTTGTAGAAATACTTCTTCTGCAAGACCATGAATTGCTTACAAGCAAACCTATTTCTTCTCCCTGAAAAGCTGCCTCTGTTCCTCTGCCCAAGCCTCTGTTCCCCAGTTGCCATCAAGGCTAGCCCTCGCAGCCTGCGCTTCCTGGCACAGACTTGTGCACAGCAGGCCCCAGGTATGCCACCAGTCCTGAATTTACTTCCTTGCCTTGAGGTTGCACATTCCATGTTTGCTGGAGGGAAGAGGCAACCAAGCTTCAGTGTTTTGAGACTGCAGATGGTGCTCCATGTCCCTCTGGTCTCCAGGAGGAAGGATGGTTAGGCAGGACAATGCCCACATAGGTGCCACTCACAGTGCCAAGATCTACACAGGAATGAGAACCAGTCCCTCATGCCTTCTCTTCCCAGTAAGTATCCCCAAAGACAACAACCCACCAACCTGCCATGCAGTATATGAACTCATTTAAACCCCCATGCATCAATAGATGCAGTAGCCAATTCACTTCCTTCACACCTGGACACCACCTTGACCACATGCTTCGATTCTTTCAGAGAGGAAGGATCCTGTTTCCCTGGTTAAGGGTGAGTATAGTACTCTGAAAGTAGCATGCTGCAGGTACCCCACAGCCAACACATACTCCATCTAGGAATATTATAACAAGACTATAAACCAGGGGGCTGTAGTGGCACATAATTGTAATTCCAAAACTTGGGAGCTGGAGGCAGCTTCAGCAGCCCATGATGATACTCAGCTGTGCAGCACGTTTGAGCCAGCCTGAGTTACACAAGATTCTGCCTCAAAAATAAGGCAAAACATCGTAACATAAAATTAAAAATTAAGAAGCAGCAACATTGCTGAACACTGAAATATAGGCTTTAAAAACATCATAAGCCTATCTGGTTGGTGGTGGCACACGCCTTTAATCCCAACACTTGGAGGCAGAGGCAGACAGATCTCTGTGAGTTTGAGGCCAGCCTAGTCTACAAAAGTGAGTTCCAGGACAGCCAAGACAGTTACATAGAGAAAGCTTGTCTTGAACCTCTCCCCCCCCCAAAAGGAAGAAAAAAGAAAACATTGTAAGCCAGGAGGCTGACAAACAAGTATTGTTTCTCAGTTTGGAGGCAGTGATGGCTTCAGATTCAAGCATGGGTTTCTTCAAGCTACCATCTGGTTTTTACTGCCATGAGAGGCTGGGCAAAGTCTATCCCAGCTCTCACCAATACTCACAATCCTGAGTTTTTCTCCCGGGAAATAACAGTAATATCTACCACAAAGGTCTCCTGAAGATAGTGAGAAGCAGTGCCACCTAGTCTGAGTTGTCGCTCAGTGCTAGCAGTTGTCACCACATAGCTGTCACCTGATGGAGCCCTCCTTTGAAATATAAGATGCAGGATCACAGCCCAGCATGAGCTCCCAACCGTCAGCTGATCCCCCCCCCAAGCATTCTACTTTAACCTGAACACATGAATGAAGAGCACCATTTGATTTGTGTGACATATTTTTTAAAAATGCAATCTTAAATTATGGTGCACTTAATGTAGAGTGTTACTATTTTGATGATGCCTACTGTGCAGTCTCACATTCCTACAGCCATCACTCTTTTGGAAGTTAAAGGAGATGCTACTCTGGGAAAAGCCATGTATCAACCCTGTCTGAATCAGCGTTCAGAAAATATATAAATTCACATTTGGCTAGCACTCTTTATAGTTTGTAACAGACATGACTTATTTTATCTATTTTCAGACATGCTTTACCTGTGACAATCCAACAAAGCTAGTTATTATTTTAAGTAATTCATGATGCATAGGTGAGCCCCCAAGTTTCATTTTCTATGCCTGTTTGTTTTGAATGTTTTTATATGAGCACATACTACTTTATGATCAACGGAAGGGTATGCATACAAGTGTCAACTGTGAAACTGTAAGCAAACCTGTGGCCTCAGATCATACAGTCAAAGGCAGAAGATGAGTTACACACACTGATAATCCCATCACTGTGTAAACTGACACAAAAGGATCAAGAGTTTGAGAGTAGCTTGCCCTACAGCTAAAGAAATGTAAACTGAGATCCAACTTTATCTCAACTAAAACATCTTCCTGATCCTAAGTTGTCACAGTGAACACGTTGATAATGATAACAAAAAATAATGCTTTTACCTGACACATTATCTGTTCCAGACAGAAGATCTCAGAGAGCAATCTGGGATGCCTTTAGAGCAATAGTTCTCAACCTGTGGGTTGTGACCCCTTTGGCAAACTTCTAGCTACAAAAATATTTACATTAAAATTCATTCATAACTATAGCAAAATTGTTATTACATAGTAGCAACAAAAATAATTTCATGGTTGGGAGTCACAACATGAAGAAATGTATTGAAGGTTTGCAGCATTAGGAAGGTTGAGAACTACTGCTTTAGAGGCTCAGTGAGGTTAAAACTTCTTACTAATTGTGACAAGTTACTTCTCTCTTTCCCCTTCCTTTGCAGGCGAGCAATGGACAGAGTTCTACTGAGGCTACATGCTACAGTAGGAGACTGCCCTGAGGCTGAATGCAGACACACAAGTCACCTACTAAACAAATTGCTAAAGAAAGATTTGCAAAACTGTAATACAGCCGGGCGTTGGTGGCGCACGCCTTTAATCCCAGCACTCGGGAGGCAGAGGCAGGCAGATCTCTGTGAGTTCGAGACCAGCCTGGACTACCAAGCGAGTTCCAGGACAGCCTCCAAAGCCACAGAGAAACCCTGTCTCGAAAAACCAAAAAAAAACTGTAATACAATAACCCTCCTCTCTCATATGTTTTGGAAAAGTAGGGTTTTTTTTCTGGAAATAATATTTAACCTTATAGGGTTATCATTATAAATGAACAGAAAACACTTGCATATGTATTTGAAAATTTTCATTCTGGTAAATACTGAAAGCTCTAACACATACACATACAACCTGTGGACCCTCACAATCTTTAGGAGATAAAGGAATCTTCAAGCATCAAAGACCGAAGTCTACTGCAACAAGCTTGGCATTTGCAACACCCGCTGGTTCTTACCTCAGGGAACTAGCTCTTGCTAGGTACAGCTCCTTCCTCACTGTCAGTTTAGACTGTTCAAGGTCTAGCTTAGAAATGATATGAGAAGTCTGGATATCACAGGCAGACCTGGACTCTTCCACTCACTGCCTCTCTAGACTCCAGTGGCTGCCAAACTTTGTCACGACTAAGTCCCCCAAAGTATCCAGAACACAAAGCCACAAGGCAGTTCACCACAGTTCAGTGACCAGAGGGGCAAAGGCTAGCACAATGGAGTGCAAACACTTAGAGAAGTGGCCAAATTGGTAGCATTTCCTCTATATGCAATGGCCTGTGTTTGGGGTAGTTGCTTTACTCTTGCTAAAGACAAGGTCAAGAAACTAAGAGTCTACTGGTCACCATTTCCTTCTCAGGACTGGCTGACAATTACTCGGTGATAGATGAGTTCACAGGTGTCTTTTTGTTGTTGTTGTTGTTGTTGTTGCAGTGAGCACAGTGAATGTCTGAGCCTTGGCTTCTGGCTCCTTATACATGAGGACCCACCACCAGAGACAACTTCACTAAGGATCTTCCCCAGTGGAAATAGTGCATCTAGGTACAAATTTCTGACAGCGTGGTTACATCCTGAGAAGTAAAAGATACTCATGACCCTGCAATCTTTAACCAGAACCTGAAGACACAGAAACTGAAAGCCAGTCTCCACGGAGGCAGACTGCAGCCCTTGAGAAAATATTGCAACAACAGTTTCTTGAGTGATTTTGAATTCTTTGATTCTATTTTTAACAACCAGTGCCAATCATGCATTGCTTGAGAGCACTGCTTTTAGGAGTGATGCAGAAGAAAAGACTTAAGGGATTTTTTTTAAATCAAAGCAGAAAATAACAGATTGTTTTTAACCATTCCCTACTGGTCAGTGTTCTATTCCTTGTTGACGTCATCCACCAGAAGACAGACACAGACATACACACAGACACACAGACACACACATGAAAGCAAACTAGAAACCTAGTCAGTCAGGCTGACTGCTTCAGGACAGATAATTGCAAATATGAGAGGCTGGTGTCTCCTGAGCTCAGGCCCTTGAATAAGGCAATGAAAGTGGACTGTCATTTCCCAACATTTGTGATACTGAAAGTGAGCAAGACACACAGCTAAGAAAGTGCTCCTACCTTAGGGCCTGCATCCCCAAGGGTGCATTCCCAACCACATGCACATGCTTCCCTAATTAAGAGAAGGCATTTCCATTCTCCCACAAGGAAAGAAGCCTTGTCAGTAGACCGTTCAAGCAGAACCTAACAGAAGGAAGGACAGCCTTGGAGTTAGCAAAGCAGGGCAGTGAGGAAAGAAGACTGGAGGGAGAGAGGTAGAAAGAGAAATTCAGATCAGACATTCCAAGGAGGGAGCAAGGGTTTATATATCTCCCATGGCTAAAACACCCTCCTTCCTCAGCCGCCACTGGGTATCTTGACATGGTTCACAACAAACACGTATAGCAAGGGGAGAGCAAAGATCTGCAAGTGTGTCAGACAGCCCTCGCACCCATACAGAGGCCTTAGTTACAGAGATATGGACAGCCTGTGCCCTTTCCAAAAACTCCCTCTCATGTAATCCATCAAAGACCTGACATCTCAGAAGAAGGAGTCCCAACAGCCAAAGAAGTAAATGGGAAAAGAATGAAGCAGGTAAATAGACGTTAAGAACAAAACTCCTCTATCAATTTGTTCAGTACCCTTCAAACTTTATACTTACTCACTAAGCATTGCTGGGGTTCCCTCATGCTAACAGATGTTCTAACCCCGAGTATTGTCATTAGCCCTCTTGTTAAAATTTTCTTTTGAGCTCGTCTCCCTGAGCTGCAGGCTAAGCCCTCACTCCTTAACCTAAGCTGGTCTTGATCTTACAATCCTGTCACCTGTTTCTTGAGTAGCTAAGATCACAGGGGACACTATGAGACAAGTCTTAAATTTATTTTTAATTGATACATTAAAAAAACACAAAAACACATATAATGTAGGGAGTGCCCATGATGTTTTTCTACATCATGTATGTATACATCATGTAATGCTTTTTCAAGTTTATTTATTTTTATTTTAAGTTTATTGGTGTTTTTTGCCACGAGTGTTGGTTTCCCTGGAACTGGAATTACAGACATCTGTTAGCTGCCATGTGGGTACTTGGAATTGAACCCAGGTCCTCTGGAAGAACAGTCAGTGCTTTTTTTTATAGAACACCTTTATTACATGAGCTATGAATAGTGATTTATTTGCCTTTCCGGGCTTTGGTCTTCCTCAGGTAGAACTCCAGCTCCTTGCCTTCTTGCACATAGCCATTTGCCTTGCCACACTGGCCTGGTCTCGAGGCAATATAGGCAAGTAGCTTACCTGCTGGAACTGCTCCTCCAGAAGACTGCTGGTTTTGGCGTTCTTTTTCCTTTCATCACATTTCTTTTGAATTTTCTTTGATCATTTTTTGTTTAGTATTTCTTCCTCCTCAGGAGTCAGCTTGGCCACCTTCTTATGCCCCAGGGGCAGTGCACAGTGGGACTTGTACCACTGCCAGTTGGGTGTGCTGTCGATGAGCATAAAGCAGCTCTTCACTCTTGAAGCAGCTCGTTATTGGATGTATTGTAGACAATATCAATGATCCTTGTTTTTCAAGTACAGCACTTAAACCCCCCCAAAAGTTTCCCACATCCAATCTTAGGGCACAGTACTTCTTATTACTCCTTCGAACTTGGACTCTGTGTATACGACGAGGGCCAATCTTAGTGCTGGCAGCAGCCGTCCCAGCTCATACTTCCGCCTCTTGTGGTAGGGCTTTCTCTTAGACCCGGTCTTGCGGCACTTGTGCCAGTTGTCCCGAGAGATGCCCATCGCTCGGCGCTGGCTGGAAAGAGCCAGTTAGTGCTCTTAACCGCTAAACCATTTCTCCAGCCTGACATCATGTAATGTTTAAGTCGCATTAAACATACCTATCACATCAAACTTTTATGATTTCTTCTCAGCAAAACCATGCAAACGCTTTATTTGTGGCTTTCTGCAATGCACAGTGCTGCATCTAAAGCCAGCCTGACACACAGTGATGGGCAATAATGCACAATGACGCACGGTGACGCGCAATGCCAATCAGATCGTCTGACTCCACCTCCCCGTCCACTGCCCAGCCCCTTCCCCTAGAAGCAAGATTGAAAAGCAATAACTTCTCCCATTTTCTATTTGATGTCTGATATTTCTACAAATAACATATATTCATGGCTTTAATAAACCAAGCAAACATGAACCAAGTCACAAATAAGAAAAGGAATCACAAAAAGAATGCATGGTCAATATAGCATTAAAAATAAAATTATTGGGCTGGAGAGATTGCTCAGCCATGAAAGGATAGGCTTACAACCAAAAAATAAAATTATTAACAGGCATAAAATATAAGAAAATGAAAATTAAAACAAATCAGCAAACTATGTTCATATTCGTGAACACATTGATTGAAAGAAATGAAGAAATAAATAAACAACCCTTGGAAAGTGGTAACCTGTATATGAAAAGGAGGGCAGACAGTCAGCTGAGGCTAACAAACAAAGTCAGGGAAATAAACAAGTTTAGAAAAGGCCCCCCAAGCAAGAGGCCCAAGCATGCCTCTCAGTCTTCATTACAAAACTCAATAAAGAGAACCACCAGAGACCTGAGGACTGTGCACACCGGATCCGGATCCCAGCCGACGGGATTCAGGCCACCCAGAGACTGCCAGCTTCCAAGTCCATTCTTCACCCACAGGATAAGTTGGGTCTATATCCAGCCTGCTTTCCAGTGGCCTGAGCAGAACCTCCAGAGACCTGAGGACTGCACACAGCAGAGCAGGTCGATGGGATTCAGCCGGCCCAGAGACTGCCAGTTTCCAAGTCCCAGTCTCCACCAACGGGACAGGGGAGGTGAGGCAAGCCTAACTTCCTATGGCGTAAGCAGAACCACCTGAGACCTGAGGACTGTGCACAGTGGATCCGGATCCCACACCGATGGGATTCAGGCCGCCCAGAGACTAGAGTTTCCAAGTCCCAGTCTCCACCCACTGGACAGGGGAGGTGATGCAACCCTAACTTCCAGTGGCTTGAGCAGAAACACTGGAGACCTGAGGACTGCACACAGCAGAGCCAGATCCCAGCCAGACAGGATTCGGCCCACCCAGAGACTGCCAGCTTCCAAGTCCCAGTCTCCACCCATGAGACAGGCAAGACTAGGGTCCAGCCCACCCAGAGTTTGCTAAGGCCCTCCATCCACGCAAGAGTAAATCCAACAGGGTATTGGACCTGCTCGCACCCACAGGAAAGGGGTCATATACCCACCAGGGGAGGAAGAGACTCCTTCTGCACCCACAGGAAGAAATGATGGGAAGGAGACAATACAAAAAAAAAAAAAAAAAAAACGACCAACAGAAAAACCAATATGACACCACCAGAAACTAGAGAATCTACACCCGCAAGACCTGAACAGTCCATTGAGAAAGAAGCAGATAAGAAAGACATTAAAATCAACTTCATGAAAATGATAGAGGCCCTCAAAGAAGATACAAGAAAATCCCTTCAAGACATGGAAGAATAAACAAACCAAAAAATAAAAGCATTGCAAGAAATGGAGGAAAAAACAATCCAAGAAATGCAAGAAATGGAAGACAAGACAAACCAAGAACTTCAGCAAATGCAAGAAAGAGAGGAAAAGACAAAGCAAAAATTACAAGAAACAATTCAAAAAGTACAAGGGTTGAAAGCTGAAATAGACACAATAAAAAAAACACAGTCTGGAGGAATGCTGGAAATAGAAAAGCTGGGCAAATGGTCAGGAACTACAGATACAAGCATAATCAACAGAATACAAGAGATGGAAGACAGAATTTCAGGTGTTGAAGATACATTAGGGGAAATGGATTCATCGACCAAAGAAAATCTTAAGTCCAACAAATCCCTAACACAAAATATCCAGGAAATATGGGGCACTGTGAAAAGACCAAACCTAAGAATAATAAGAATAGAAGAAAGTGAAGAAATCCACCTCAAATGGGCAGAAACATTGAACAAAATCATAGAAGAAAACTTTCCCAACTTAAAGAAAGACATGCCAATGAAAGTACAAGAAACCTACAGAACATCAAATAGAGTGGATCACAAAAGGAAATCTCCTCGCCACATAATAGTAAAAACCAACCATACAGAATAAAGAAAGAATATTAAGATCAACAAAGGAAAAAGGCCAAGTAACATACAAAGGCAAACCTATCAGAATTACACCTGACTTCTCCAAGGAAACACTGAAAACCAGAAGGTCCTGGATAGATATTCTATTAACACTAAGAGACCACGGATGCCAGCCCAGACTGCAATACCCAGCAAAGCCTTCAACCACTATAGATGGAGAAAACAAGATATTCCATGACAAAACCAGATTTAAACAATACGTATCCACTAACCCAGCCATACATAAAGTTGTGGAAGGAAAACCCCAACCCCGGGAGTTAACTACAACCAGAAAAACATAGGAAATAGATAATCCCACTTTAACAACAGCCAAAAGAAAAGAGGTGGAAATCCACATATAATTCCACGACCATCAACTACTCCAAAACAAACAACAATGAGAAGTCAATGGTCATTAATATCCCTCAATATTAATTGTCTTAATTTGCCCACAAAGAGACACAGGCTGACAGAATGGATTCGAAGACAGAACCCATCCTTCTGCTGCATACAAGAAACACACATCACCCTCAAAGACAGAAATTGCTTCAGAGTTAAGGGTTGGGAAAAGATTTTCCAATCAAATGGACCCAAGAAACAAGCGGGGGTAGCAATCCTAATATCTAACAAATTAGATTTCAAAATAAAAATCAATCAAAAGAGATGAAGGAGGGCACTTCATACTCATCACAGGAGAGAACCACCAGGATGAAGTTTCAATTTTGAACATATATGCCCCAAATACAAAGGCACCCACATTCATAAAAAAAACTAAAACTCAAATCGCATATAAAGCCCCACACACTAATAGTGGGAGACTTCAACACCTCACTCTCACCACTAGACAGGACTACCAGACAGAAACTTAACAAAGAAGCAAAGCAGCTAATAGAACTTATGACCCAATTTGGATTACCAGATATCTATAGAACATTCAATCCAAATAAAAAAGAATATATCTTCTTCTCAGAGCCATATGGAACCTTCTGAAAAAAATCGACCACATACTTGGCAACATATCAAATCTCAACTGCTACAAAAAATTGGAATAACTCCATGCACCTTATCAGGCCACCATGGGTTAAAATTAGAATTTAACAACACAAATTGCAGAAACCCTACAAAATCATGGAAGTTGAATAAGGCACAATTGCACTATTCCTGGGTCAATGAAGAAATAAAAAAGAAATTAAAGACTTCCTAGAATTCAATGAGAATATGAGAATGACGACCCAACATACCCAAACTTATGGGACACTTTGAAAGCAATGCTACGGGGGAAGTTCATAGCACTATGTGCCCACATGAAGAAACTGGAGGATAGTTACACTAGAGAACTAACACCACAGCTGAAAGCTCTAGAACACAAAGAAGCAAACTCCCCCAGGAGAAGTAGATGCCAGGAAATAATCAAATTGAGGGCTCAAATCAACACAGCAGAGACTAGGAAAACAATACAAAGAATCAATGCAACGAAGAGTCGGTTCTTTGAGAAAATCAACAAGATAGACAAACCTTTGTCCAAACTTACCAAACAGCAGAGTGTGAAAATTTAAATTAACAAAATCAGAAATAAAAAGGGGGACATTACAACGGACACTGAGGAAATCCAGAGAATCATCAGGGCATACTTTGAAAACCTGTACTCCACACACTTTGAAAATCTAAAGGAAATGGATAATTTTCTGGATAGATATCACTTGCCAAAATTAAATGAAGAACAGATAAGCAATTTTAAATAGACCTATAACCTCTAAGGAAATAGAAGCAGTCATCAAAAGTCTCCCAACTAAATAAAGCCCAGGGCCACATGGCTTCAGTGCAGAATTCTACCAGAAATTCAAACAACAGCTTATACCAATTATTCTCAAAGTATTCCATGCAGTAGAAGCAGAAGAGTCTTTGGCACTCTTTCTATGAGGCTTCAATAACCTTGATACAAAAGCCACACAAAGACACAACTAAGAAAGAGAACTTCAGACCAATATCCCTCATGAACATTGCGGCAAAAATTACTCAATAAAACACTGGCATATCGGATCCAAGAACTCATCAGAAAACTCATCCACCATGATCAAGTAGGCTTCATCCCAGGTATGCAGGTTGGTTCAACATATGAAAATTCATCAATATAATCCACCATGTAAACATGCTGAGAAACAAAAATCACATGATCATCTCACTGGATGCTGAAAAAACCTTTGACAAAATCTAACACCCCTTCATGATAAAGGTCTTGGAGAGATCTGGCATAACAGGAACTTAACATAATAAAAGCAAACATAATAAAAGCATAATAAAACAAAATAAAAGCAAACCAACAGCCAACATCAAACTAAATGGACAGAAACTCAACACAATTCCTCTAAGACCAGGAACAAGACAAGGCTGTCCACTCTCTCCATACCTTTTCAATATTGTACTTGAAGTTCTAGCTAGAGCAATACAACAACAAAAGGAGATCAAGGGGATACAAATTGGAAAGGAAGAGGTCAAACTTTGACTATCTGCAGATGATATGACATTTTACATAAGTAACCCAAAAAAAACTCCACCACGGAACTCCTGCAGCTGATAAATACTTTCAGCAAAGTGGCAAGATACAAGACCAACTCAAGAAAATCAGTAGCCCTACTATATACAGGCAATAAAAGGGCTGGTAAAGAAATCAGAGACATCACCCTTTACAATAGCCACAAACAACATAAAATACCTTTGGGTAACGCTAACTAAACAAGTGAAAGACATATATAGCAAGAACATTAAGTCTTTAAAGAAAGAAACCAAAGAAGACACCAGAAGGTGGAAAGATCTCCCATGCTCTTGGATAGGTAGGATCAACACAGTAAAAATGGCAATCTTACCAAAAGCAATATAGAGATTTAACGCAATCCCCATTAAAATTCCAGCACAATTCTTCACAGACCTGTTAAAAACAATAATCAACTTGGAATGATAAAAGAAAAGACCCAGGATAGCCAAAATAACATTATTCAACCAAGCAACATCTGGAAGCATCGCCATCCCTGACTTCAAGGTCTATTATAGAGCTGTAGTCCTGAAAACAGCTTGGTATTGGCACAAAAATAGACAGGTAGACCAATGGAATCAAATTGAACACCCTGATAATAACTCATACATATATGAACATCTGATTTTCGAAAAAGAAGCTAAAAATATACAATGGAAAAAAGAAAGCATTACAACAAATGGTGCTGGCATAACTAGATGCTGGCATGTAGAAGAATGCGGATAGATCCATATCTATTGCCAAGCACAAAACTTAAGCCCAAATGCATCAAAGACCTCAACATAAATCCAGCCACACTGAACCTGTTAGAAGAGAAAGTGAGAGACACCCTTGAACAAATTGGTACAGGAGACTGCTTCCTGAACATAACTGCAGTAACACAGACGCTAAGATTGACAATTAATAAACGGGACCTCCTGAAGCTGACAAGCTTCTGTAAGGCAAGGAATACAGTCAACATGACAAAAAGGTACCCCACAGATTGGGAAAAGATATTCACTAACCCCACATCTGACAGAGGGCTGATCTCCAAAATTTACAAAGAACTCAAGAAGCAAGTCTTCAAAACACCAAAGGATCCAATCAAAAAATGGGGTACTGAACTAAACAGAGAATTCTCAATAGAGGATACTAAAATGCCTGAAAGACACTTGAGAAAATGCTCGACATCCCTAGCCATCTGGGAAATGCAAATCAAGACAACTCTGAGATACCATCTCACTCCTGTCAGAATGGCTAAAATCAAAAACACCAATGACAGTTTATGCTGGAGAGGATGTGGAGAAAGGGGAATACTCCTACACTGCTTGTGGGAATGACGACTTGTACATCCACTCTGGAAATTATTATGGAGATTCCTCAGGAAAATGGAAATCAGTCTACCACAAGACCCAGCAATTCCACTCTTAGGCATATATCCAAAAGATGCACATTCATACACTAAGTTCATAGTAGCATTATTTGTAATAGCCAGAACCTGGAAGCAACCTAGATGCCCCTCAACTGAAGAGTGGATAGAGAAAATATGGTACATTTACACAATGGAGTACTATTCAGCAGAAAAAAACAACGGAATCTTGAAATTTGCAGGCAAATGGATGGCACTAGACGAAACCATACTGAGTGAGGTAACCTAGTCACAAAACAAGAAACCTGGTATGTACTCACTCATTTATGGATTTTAGACATGAATCAGGGGAGGGCCAGCATACAATCCCACTGCTAGAGAGCCTAGGAAACAAAACCTTCATCCAGCGACTGATGAAAGCATAGGCAGATACCCACAGACAAACACTGAACTGAACTCCTGAATCCAGTGTTAGAAAGAGAAAACTGATGGGCAAAAGAGTTAAGAGTCGGCTGGTTTAACTCACAGAAACAGCTGGCCTAAATAACGGGGAACTCTTGGGCTCCAGATTGATGGCTGTGTGGAAAGCATGGGACTGACTCAGACCCCCTGAATGAGGATGCCAGTGAGGAGGCCTAGGTAATCTATAGGGCCTTGGGTAGTATTTCCCCCTGGCATACAAATAGACTTTGAATGCCCATGCCACAATATGGGAGGCTATCTCAGCCGTGACTCTTGGGGGAGGGCCTAGGCCCTGCCCTGGATGAAATGACAGTTACTGGAGATCCACCATGGAGGGCCTCACCCTCCTTGGGGATCAGAGTGGAGATTGGGTGGGGGACTGGGAGACCTGGTGGGGAGAGAGGGGGAGGAGGGGAGGGAGAGGGAGCTGGGATTGACATATGAAACAAGATTGTTTCTAACTTAAATTTAAAAAATCTAAACAAAAAAGAAAGAAAGAAAGAAATATAGCAAACCAGGAAAAAAAACTCAGTAAGATTTTGGATTAAATTAAACATGATTTAAAAATGGAGGTAACAAGATAATGGAAAGAAAAGAGAGGAAAATCCGCAGATCTAAATAAATAACCTGAGAGTCCAAATAATACTATTATATAGTTAGTAAATTAGAAACAGAAAGGAACAAAACAGACAGCTAAAAAATTGAGTTACTGGCATGAGGTAATCACAGTTTGTGTATATGGAAAATGGAGATTAAGTCAATTAGGCAAGAAGCCTGACACAGAAGTGAAACTAAGAAGACACTGGGGGTTGCCTCAGAGGGCACAGCACCTGTAGGGACGTGGACTGTTCCAAGACATAAATAGAGCATTTGCTCAGTGTCCAGGAGAACAGCAGGCTCCATGAGGACTGCTGCACAGTATCTACAAAGCAGATAAATGTAAATAACTATTTGAAAGTAAATCTAAGCCCATGAGAAAGAAAAAAAGACATCTCAACAACAAACTTAAAAGAGTATTTTTTCCAACATAATGTTTTTATTGATTATTTGGGGATCTCATACAATGCACCTCAATCATTCTTTCCAGGTCCACCCTCCCTCCCCCTCAAAAGAAAAAACAATACACCAAGTCCAATCTGTGTTGCCCATATACTCAATGTAGCATGGTCAAACTCCCAGCAGCCAGCACTTTAAAGATAACCTTCCCCATTCCCTTGCCCCTCAGAAGCCATCAACTGTGAAGGGCTGCACTTCAGCATGTTTACCACAGTTTTTAAGGACTCTCTTCAACCGCTTCCTGTTTGAACTGTTTCTTTAAGAGTTGTACAGGTGTGTGAACTGATACCACAGTGGGCTGTAGAGGCAGGAGAGCCATGCAACGCTTGGGTAAACTTGGAGGTGTCTACGTGAAACAAAACCTTCCTGCCAAACCCCCACTCCACATGTGTCCTCCTCATGGCACCATGACCTGGAAGAACCCACTGGGAGAATAAAAACAAAGTCTGTCAATCTCAGCCTGCACAAAGCAAGAAACAAGCTGGACTATGACCCTAAGAATAGGGTCTTCCTTCTGTCAGCATTAAAAAAAAAAAAAACACTCCTTAGTGCCTGAGAACTCTGCAAGCCATGGGAGGAGGATGCAAGTAGTTCTAGAATACTAAAGCTATGAAGTGCCATCAGAATGAACAAATGACCAAACAGAAGAATAAACAAAAATAAACTATGCTTAGAAACATGAATATAATATCCTTAAGGTCTAAATAGTAAATATATTAGGTAAGAACTTATTTTTAACCAAGGGATTAAAAAATACAGTTTGGAAGAAATAATTTTAAAAAATTTCAGGACAAGCACATCAGGACGATAGGAAATGTTCTTCACAAATAAGGGAAAGAACGTTAAATCAGCAGAACACATCTCCACAAATTCAGACTAGAGAAGTTGGGAGGATACCACCAAGTAAGTGCAGTTAATAAAATTAAATGCTTCAAAATATAAAAGAATAATATATAAGCAGGAAAGGGCATACTTAAAAAATGTTTTCCAACATGAGAAATTTAATAAGTGAAATAAAAACTCAAAGTATGTGCTGGTCAGTTTTATGTCAACTTGAGCCAAGGTAGACTCATTTGGATAGAAAAAAACCTCAAGTGAGGAAATGTCTCCACAGGGTATGCCTGTAAGCAAGTAACTGTGTCTCTATTGGGAAGGTGGCTCTGGGTGCTATAAGAAAGTAGGCTAAGCAGGCCAGTAAGCAGCATCCTGCATGGCCTCTGCTTTAGTTCCTGCCTCGAGCTCCGGCCCTGACTTGCATCAGTGATGGAATATGACCTAAGAACTATAAACTAAATTAAACCCTCTCCTCCCCAAAGTTGATTTTTGGTCATGGTGTTTTATCACACCAACAGAAACCCTAATGGGTATTGGACAACAGATTAGGAAAAACGGAAATGATAATCAGTAAATGGAAGACAAACGTGATATAATAACTTGCTGAGAATAAGATGGAGAACACACTTTAACAAACTGAACGAAAAGATTCAATACATATCCACAAAAAAGCAGAAGAAATGTCAAAGGAGAGCTGAGAGATTTCCAAAACTGAAAAAAAATGAATCCTCAGATTTAAAAAGTACAATATCCTTAAAAGAAAATGAATGAATTAAAGCCTAATAAAGTGAAATTCTTTTCTGTCACAGCATGCAACGGCTTTAACATCAATCACTCCTATCCTTAAAAGAAAAACGCCAAAGAGACTGAAAAATCAATGGCTTTTCTCAAGACACAGGAGGCACTAAGGTTGCAGGGTAAAGTGTGACACAAAAATCTGGATGTTAGCAAATACTAAAGCAAAGCACAGAGTCCTTAACTTGTAGCAGTGCTTAAATGCGAATTTGATAATCACTGTAAACTGAGTGTGAACCTAAACAATTTCACTGCTTTTTATCTGTAGGGACTAGACCATACTGTAGGCATTTTGGACAGATCGGGTGACAGGTATTCTGGCACTCAGGAGTCACTAGAATACTGAGTGTTACACAGCTCAGATGGAAAGGTATCCTGGAGCTCGGGAGCCAAGAACTACCACAGGTTGCAGTAAGCTTAGCAGTTTACAGGCCTGCCTCAGGGAAAGGCTTCCCCAGTGTATCGGCTCTGCTGACAGAAGAGGGTCTTCCAGCTGGGGATGTTTGCCCAGTGTAGCAGTTTTCCAAGGAAAGGTGCTACAGCTCAGCTCTGGTCCCTGAGAGTGGAGAGCCAAGTGTAACAACTCTGCTCTGCCAGGGGAAGGTTTCCCTGGCAAAAGTGTTACAGCCCTACTTGCTCTGCTCTGCCCAGGATCACCTCTGCTCCACTGCCGCAAAAGAAGGTCTTCACCCAAAGCTCATAGAAGGGGTTTATTGGGAGGGAATCCAGGAGAGTGGCAGAGACAGCCACAAGCTGAACAAACACAGGGTTGATATAGGGCTTCCAGGGTGGAGATTGGTCAGATTTCAATGCTGAGCTCAGATTGGCTAGAGCTCCTGCTCAAGGATTGGTTAGTTTTCTGCACAGGTCAGATTTGGCTCTGGTTTCAGGGCCAAAGTGTGTTTCTTTCTCTGGTCCTTTTTAGCCTTCTGGATCCAATTTTAGGGCCACGGTGCATTTCTTTCACTGCCTCTGATTCCAGGGACAAAATGTGAACACTGGTTTCGGGATCAGGGTACATTTCTTTGGTTCTGGTTGCAGGGCCAAAGTGTGTTTCTTTGACTCTGCTCAGGATATGTTTCTTTGACTGGACCTTTTCCGCTACACATGCTCTCTTGGTAAATGTGCAAGATTCCTCTATGGCTACTAAAAACAAATGAAAAGTAACTCTGGGAACAGATGCCAGAACCTTCCCATAAGAAAAGCCTATGTTCCTGACTCTGCCTTGTTACTCATTCCTCCCTTTCTTAACACTGCAGAAGTTCTGCCTTCTCTGGAGGAGAAGGCTACCAAGGGGAGCCCAGGTAAAGACTGACATTAAAACTAGGGCATTTGCACTTGTCCCTACAATGTCACCACACCCTAGCTCCAGCATGAACAGTAACCGTGGTAGGTTACAGCAAGAGTTTCCATTGCCTCCAGGAGAGCATGTGCTATGTGTGTGTGCATGCATGTGCATGCATGAACGAGTGTGTGTGGAGAAGAGCTAGGAATATAGAGAGGTTGGCAGAGAGCCCGCCTGGCATACACCAAGTCCAGAGGTGGAGCTCCAGCAGGGTCCAGTCCAGGTGTGGTAGCACATGCTTGTGACATGCTTGTGATGCTGGAGCAGTTGGGAGGAAGAGACAAGAAGATCAGATAGGGATGTTATCTACTGCATGGTTGAGTCTGAGCTCAAGCCAGCGTGGGCTACCTGAGTCTCTGCAAAAACAAACAAACAAACAACAAAGGGAGAGGACAGTGATGAGAAACAGGAGAGGCTAAGAAGATGAACAGCAACAGGAACCCTCAGTTATTTTATGGGAAAATTCCTGCAGCCACTTGGAATGGCAGATATGCACTTTCTTAGCAGTCTAGCCTAGTGTTCCACCTCTTGAATTCTTAAGCATTTACTCAAGGCTATATATGCCTATGACAGCTTTATAATTACAAAAATTGGTATGTAACCAAGGAGTCCTGTAATATATGAATAGAAATATGTAAGCATACTGTGTCATACAATGGGTTATTTAGAGTAAAAATTAATGAGCCATCAAGCCGCGAAAGATCTTCATCTTGTTACGGGAAAGAAGCCAGTTGAGAAAGCTACAGTGCATGGTTCCAATTACAAGATAGTCTGCAAAAGGCAGAGGCTGTAATCTGTAAACCGTTGTGTGGGTATGAGGTGTGGAGGTAGGGATGAATGAGTATGGGGGAATCCATGTGAAACTGTAAAGGTGAGGGCAAGACATAGTGCATTTGTCAAAACTCCCAGACCTTTACAGCACAAAATAACCCAAATGCCCACAGAATATGTAAAAAAAAAGCATCAAGAAGTGTGGAGGTCCAGTACACAGGGCAAAATATGACCAAAGGCTCCAAACACATGACAAAGATAGGTATTCTGACCTTTAAATTTTGTGGGATCTGAAAAGACTCCAAAAATCTGTGCTATGGCTGGCGAAATCATTCCCAGACAGACATGATCTGAAAATTATTTCTAAACCTACCACATACTACATGGGCAACATGTTGGGAGTTTATTATCTTAATGCTGGAATAAGTTGTAATGAATTAGAAGGAAAACATGAATTTACATTTAGTGTAACAAAGGAACAGATGTCACCTATGCATGATCACTCAGTTATGTGCAAATAAAAAATATGTGGACTATAGACACAATTACTCAGAGATGTGTACAAATATAAATATATGTGAGATACATACATTGGTGTCTTTTTTCTGTTAGCTTAGAAAGTCTAGAAATGAAATCTCAGTAGCACCCTGTCACCTGGATTTAATTTTGTTTTTTAATCATTCTCCAATAGGAAGATCTGGGGTCCCTGAGAGATAGTTGATTTGAATAATTGACAAGCATTACCTATAATGAACCTGAAGCATTGTGCAAATCCAGAAAGTGCAAAAATTAAGCAGAAAGTATAAGTGATACCACAATAATGGTAGTGTGTGGAAGGGGCACAGAAGCACCTGTAACCAATGGCCTAAGCTACAATTTGAACAAAATAAATTTGAATTGCAAACAAGCCTTAAAAAATAGTATCATGGAATAACCCCCTGTATCTTATCAGACCACCATGCATTAAAATTAGAATTCAACAATAACATAAACCACAGAAACCCTACCAACTCATGGAAATTGAACAATGCACAATTGAACCATCCATGGGTAAAGGAAGAAACTTAAAAAAAAGAAATTAAAGACTTCCTGGAATTCAATGAGAATGAAGACACAACACATCCAAATTTATGGGACACTCTGAAAGCAATGCTGAGAGGGAAGTTCATAGCACTAAGTGCCCACATGAAGAAACTGGACAACAGTCACACTAGAGAATTAATAGCACAACTGAATGCTCTGGAACAAAAAGAAGCAAACTAACCCAGGAGGAGTAGACACCAGGAAATAATCAAATTGAGGGCTTAAATCAATCAAGTAGAAACCAGGAAAACATTGAGAAGAATCAATGAAACAAAGAGTTTGTTCTTTGAGAAAGTCAACAAGATTGACAAACGTTTGTCCAAACTAACCAAAAGACAGAGAGAGAGCATGCTAATTAACAAAATCAGAAATGAAAAGGGGAACATAACAACAGACACTGAATAAATCGAGATAATCATCAGGGCATACTTTGAAAACATGCACTCCACAAAATTCGAAAATTTAAAGGAAATGGATAATTTCCTGGATAGATATCACCTGCCAAAACTAAATCAAGAACAGATAAACAATCTGAACAGAACTATAACCCTTAATGAAACAGAAGCAGTCATCAAAAGTCTCCCAACCAAAAAAAGCCCAGGCCCAGATGACTTCAGTGCAGAATTCTACCAGAAATTCAAAAAAGAGCTAATTCCAATATTCCTCAAATTGTTCCACACAATAGAAGCGGGAAACTCACTGCCCTGCCCAACTCTTTTTACCAGGCTACAACTACCGTAGTACCCAAGCTATACAAAGACACAACTAAGAGAGAGAACCATTGACCAATTTCCCTCATGTACATTGATGCAAAAATACTCAATAAAATAAGAGCAAATCAGATTCAAGAACACATCAGAAAAATCATCCACCATGATCAAGTAATCTTAATTCCAGGAATGCAGGGATGGTTCAACATTAGAAAATCTATCAGTGTAATCCACCATATAAACAAATTGCAAAAGAAAAACCACATGATCATCTCACGAGATGCTATAAAAGCCGTTGACAAAATCCAGCACCCCTTCATGATAAAGGCCCTAGAGAGATCAGGGATAACAGGAGCATACCTGAACATAATAAAAGCAAGATACTCTAAACCAAAAGCTAACATCAACTAAACGGAGAGAAATTCAATGCAATTCCTCTAAAATCAGGAACAAGGCTGTCCACTCTCTCCATATCTGGTCAATATTGTACTTAAAGTCTAGCTAAAGCAATAAGACAACAAAAGGAAATCAAGGGGATACAAATAGGAAAAGAAGAAGTCAAGCTTTCACGATTTGCAGATGATATGATAGTTTATATAAGTGACCGGAAAAACTCTGGTAGGGAACTCCTAGAGCTGATAAACACCTTCAGCAAAGTGGCAGGATACAAGGTTAACTCAAAAAAATCAGTAGCCCTATTATATACAGATGATTAAGTGGCTGAGAAAGAAATCAGAGAAACATCACCCTTTACAATAGCCATAAACAGCATCAAATATCTGGGGATAACATTAACCAAAGAAGTGAAGGATCTGTATATCAAGAACGAACTTTGAGTCTCTAAAGAAAGAAATCAAAGAGGATATCAGGAAATGGAAAGATCTCCCATGTTCTTGGATTGTTAGGATCAACATAATAAGAATGGTAATCTTGCCAAAAGCAATCTACAGATTCAATGCAATCCCTATCAAAATTCCAGCACAATTCTCCACAGACCTTGAAAGAACTATAATCAACTTTATATAGAAAAACAAAAGGCCCAGGATAGCCAAAACAACCCTATACAATACAGGAACTTCAGGAGGCATCACCATATCTGACTCCAAGCTCTATTACAGAGCTATAGTCCTGAAAACAGCTTGATATTGGCACAAAAATAGACAGGTAGACCAATGGAATCAAGTTGAACACTCTGATATTAAACCACACATATATGAACACTTGGTTTTTGACAAAGAAGCTAAAATTACACAATGGAAAAAAGAAAGCATCTTCAACAAATGGTGCTGGCATAACTGGATATTGGCATGCAGAAGACTGCAGATGTCTATCACCTTGTACAAAACTTAAATCCAAATGGATCAAATACCTCAACATAAATCCAACCACACTGAAACTCTCTCTTAGAAGAGTAGGTAGGAGATACTCTTCAACGAATTGGTACAGGAGACCACTTCCTCAACATAACACCAGTAGCACAGACACTGAGATCAACAATTAACAAATGGGACCTCCTGAAACTAAGAAGCTTCTGTAAGGCAAAGGACACAGTCAGCAAGACAAAAAGGCAGCCCACAGAATGGGAAAAGATATTCACTAACCCCACATCTGACAGAGGGCTGATCTCCAAAATTTACAAAGAACTCAAGAAGCAAGTCTCCAAACCACCAAAGGATGCAATTAAAAAGTGGGTTACAAAACTAGAGAATTCTCAATAGGGGAGTCTAAAATGGCTGAAAAACACTAAAGAAAGTGCTCAACATCCTTAGCCATCTGGGAAATGCAAATCAAAACAACTCTGAGATATCATCTTACTCCTGTCAGAATGGCTAAAATCAAAAACACCGAAGACAATTTATGCTGGAGAGGATGTGGAGAGAGGGGAACACTCCTCCACTGCCAACTCATACAGCCACTTTGGAAATCAGTATGGAGATTGCTCAAGAAAATGGGAATCAATCTACCACAAGACCCAGCAATTCCACTCTTAGGCATATATCCAAAAGAGGCAAATTCATACAACAAGGACATCTGCTCCACTATGTTCATAGCAGCATTATTTGTAATAGCCAGAACCTGGAAGCAACCTAGATGCCCCTTAACTGAAGATTGGATAGAGAAAATGTGGTACATTTACACAATGGAGTACTACTCAGGGAGAAAAAAAAACAATGGAATCTTGAAATTCTCAGGCAAATGGATGGCACTAGAAGAAACCATCCTGAGTGAGGTAACCCAGTCACAAAAAGACAAACATGGTATGTACTCACTCATAGACGGATTTTATATATGGATCAGGGGAGTGTCAGACTACAATCCCAGTGCCAGTGAGTATGGGAAACAGGGAAGATCCTAAGAGAGATATGCATGGTACACCAGAGAAGAGGAATAAGGCAAGGTCTCCTGAACAGATTGGGAACACAGCGGGAGGTGTGTATGTGGGGGAATGGGAGCTGGGAAGAAGAGAGGGGGAGAAGAGGAGGAGAGAGTAGGTCATGGGGGAACAGGAAGGTTGAGTGGGGGATAGGATAAGGGGAGAACAGGATGAGAAATACCATTAATAGAGGGAGTCATAGGTTTGAAGAGAGATCTGGCACCAGTGAGACCTCTAGCGATCTAAAAGGATGACACCAACTGGCAAGCTAAGCAATAGTGGAGAGACTACCTTAAATGCCCATTCCTGATAATTGACGTCTACTTTTTATGTCATCCTAGAACCTTCATCCAGTGACTGATGGAAACAGAGACAAACACCCACAATTAAACATTGAACTGAACCCAAGGAACCCAGTGACAGAGAGAGAGGAGCGATGAGCAAATTGGCAAAGAATGGGCTGGCAAAACCAGCAGAGACAGCTGATCTGAATAGGGGAGAGCTCTTGGACCCCAGACCGACAGCTGGGAGGCCAGCATGGGACTGATCCAGACCCCCTGAGTGTGAGAGTCAGTGAGGAGGCCTGGGCAACCTATGGGGCCCTGGGCAGTGGATCAATGTTTATCTCTGGCATACAAACAGATATCATGTGTCCATAACACAAAGAAGGAGGCTCTCTCAGCCTGGACTCTTAGGGGAGTGCCTGGACCCTGCCCTGAGCAAAATGACAGACTCTGGATATCCCCTATGTAGATGGAAGTGGCGATAGGGTGGGAGGCTGCGGGAATGGAGGGGGTTGCAGGAGGAGGGGAAGGGGAGGGAGAGGGAACTGGGATTGACAAGTGAAGCAAGCTATTTAAAATTAAAGTAATAAAAAAGAAAACACAAAAAATATTATTAAGTCTACATTGACTTAAATAATTTAATAAACGAAACATGGGATTAGATAGACAAAACTCCTGTTCAGACAAAATCCAGATAACTATAACTGCTATGCCTCTATGGTGGTGGAGCACATTCCTCATCAATTGAAGATTGTACTAGGCTTTTTCTTTTGGGCCACCAATGAGCTCCCAAATCATGACACAGAGATTTCTTATTAGTTTTGAATGCTCTGCCTTCTTAGTTAGCTCTTTTAACTAAATTAACCTGTTTCTCTTTATCTACCTTTTGCCCCAAGATTTTTTTTTATCTTTTCTTACTTTCTTGCTGTCTCTATGCCTGGCTGACAGCTGCCTGGCTTCTTGCCCCAGGCATGTCTCTGGTTCTTTCCTCCTTCTCTCATTCTTCTTTCTTTTTTTCTTTGAGCATAGACTTCTCCTATTTGTTCTCTGTGCCTGTCAGCCCCACCTATCCTTTCTCCTGCCTAGCTATTGGTCATTCAGCTTTGTATTAGACCAAATAGTTCCCTTAGGCAGGCAAGGTGAAATAGATACAACACATCTTTGCATAATTAAATAAATACAACATAAACAAAGGTAACACATCTTTACACAGTTAAAAGTATTATTCTGCAGCATAATCAAGTGTAACACATCTTAGCTAGTTAAAATAATATTCCACAACAGAGGATGGTTTTGCATAGTGACTTTATTTCAAAGAGTGTAGCATGGAATATAGTATAGAATGGTTTTTTCTTCTTATTTTTTAAGTTATTTCTTTATTTTTATATCATACTTGCATCATTTCCTTCTTCCCTTTCCAACTTCCAAATCCTCTTATGCACTTCCTTGTTTTACTTCAAATTCATTGTCTTTTTTCATTAATTGTTACATATATAATACACACACACACACATTCCTATATATATAAATAGAACCTGTTCTGTGTATATAATGTTACTTGTATGTATTTTCACGTCTGACCATTTGGTATTGGATAACAAACTAATGTGTGCTTCCCAAAGGAAAACTATTTCTCCTGCTCCCAGCATTCCCCAGTTGTCTTAATTCTTTGTTTAGAGTTAGGTCTGCTGGGATCCCTCCCTTCCCCCCACCCACAAGCCCATCCACATTAGCATGTCAACTGTTGTCTTTGTTTAGATCACATAAGTATCCTTTAAGGATATGACAATAACACCTTTCTCTTATGGCTTGTCTCACTCAATCACAGAATTCCAGTCTCACCTTGATCAAAATGGACAACAATTCCCAATGGAGAGACACTTAATGTCTTCCCTGCACTCCTCAAGCATGTCAAGTTCACTGAAAATAAAGCCTGGGAAAGTGTAAAAATGGAAAGGAGCCTATAAAGCTCTGATGACTGAGAATAATGGGGGGCCTGGATACTGGATAGGTGAAGTAAAGTGCATTCAATTTATTAAGTGCAAAGAAAAACCTAAGAAAACAAAGTATGGAAATTAATTTAAAATAAGCTTTCTAAAAAATAAACAAAATAACCTACCTATTCATATCCATTAATTGTAATAAAATGGATTATATTAATGTATAATGGTAATAGGAAACAATTAGGGCCATAATGGGCATCTTTGGAAGTTTTTTATAAATATAATCTTGTCCTCATTTAACAACAACAACAACACACACACACACACACACACACACACACACACAAATCCAAAAGAAAAAACAAGGTTAGTGACATGCACTCCTAGAACTGATGGAGACAGGTAGATAACTGGATCCCAGTGGTTGGACAGACTATCATACTTGGAGAGTTCCAGACCACCAAGAGTCTCAGTCTTCAAAATAAAAGGCAGTGTGGAAGGCAATCCTGAGAATCCAATAATCGTCAAGTAGTCAAGGTTATCCTCTGGCCTTCACAAGTGAACACCCACACACACATCCACACACACACACACACACACTCACACACATATCCCTACCTCTACCTCCCCCTCTCCTGGGCATTGAGGTGGTTAAATGAGAAATGTCCCCCTTAGGTTCATACATTTGAGTATTTGATCCCCAGCCGGTGAGTCTATTTAGGAGATGGAGACTTACTCAAGGAAGCACATCGCTGGGGCAGCCTTTAGGTTTATAGCCTCACCCTACTTCCTGTTCTCTCTCTCTCTCCCTCTCTCTCTCCCTCTCTCCCTCTCTCCCTCTCTCCCTCTCTCCCTCCCTCCCTCCCTCCCTCCCTCCCTCCCTCTCTCTCTCTCTCTCTCTCTCTCCTTCCTGTATGTAGAATAAGGATGTGATCAGCCAGCTTCCTGCTTCTGCTGTGACCCCTTCCACATCATGATGGACTTTGTCTCTCTGGAACCATAAGCCAAAAGAAGAAAGAAAAGGCAACAAAAAATAAATGTATCCCACTGTAGTAAAACTGTAACATAAAAAGATACTATCCTAAAAGCACAAAATCATGGTTTATCCCCAAGGGAGTACAAGATGGTAACTGACCAGAGAGAGAGCAGAAGGGAATTCAACAGCATCCCCAGTCATGGGAAGGACACTTTCAAACTATGGGAAGTAACCATAGAACTCAACTGTGAAATCTATGCCCTGCTAAATGGTTAACCAAGAGTCAAGTCAAAATAAAGGCCATTTCAGATAAAGAATCTACTATTTAAACTGACACCATTTCACCAAAGGGCTGTTTCTGGAAGAAGTAGAGTTTTAAAATAATGTGTTACAAAATCCTTGTTCTATATAATGGAAACTCTAAACAGGATTTAAAGAGAAACTCTTTTCTGTTGATTTTTATGTATGCTTATGAAGAATCTCAATCATACCCATTACCCTCTAAATAACTATCCTATCTGAGTTTTCAAGTGGAAATGTGAAAAGTATGTATTTTTTGAATGGATGGAATATGGTGTTAAACTTCTTTGTGTAGATAATGAAAGGTAAAGAAAATACATGAAGTTTCAGAATTTCTAATAATCCATCCTGGAGTATGAACAGCAGAGCCTGACAAATATTGTATGTGCTAAAGAGCATATATGGGGGTTTTCTACCAGAACCAACATTGATAGTTCTACAAAGGAACTTAAAATAAGAAAATGTCTACGTTTTCAGATGCCTCTAACAGCTACACAGAGATAGCACTAACATATAGGAATGTATTAACAACTGGGGGGAGGGGTAATGTAAGGGTCTACCACCTGTCAGTGACCTGACTCTGTGTTATTCTGGACTTCTCAGTCAATATGAAGAGCAAAATAGAAGTATTGCTCTCCTCTAAATATCTCAGATAGGACAAAAAAAGAAGTGTAAATATAGATATTGAAAAGAATCAAAACCATAGGGGCTGGGCTACATGGCAGCTCAGAGCAAGAGTGCTTGCTTAGCATACTTCTGAATCTCAGTTTGATCCCCATCACCACCAAAATACAACAAGGGAGGGTTGGACAGCAGGACTACTGTAGAGAGACAAGAACAAATTATCATTATTGGCTGCTCAGAGAAGAGAAAGGTCTGGTCACAGGCCTGGGAATAGACCAGGCAACTGTTGCCATCAATGGCATTCAATTCAGGGCAGCCTATGGAGTTCCCCAGAGCAGCTGGTCCAACACATCTCTATTCCAGGCTTTTATGGAACAGAGTGCTCATACTGGTCACACAGCTAACCCATATCTTCCCCCGGCCCCAAGACAGGATTTCTCTGTGTAGCTTTTAGAGTCTGTCATGTAGACCAGGCTGGCCTCAAACTCACAGAGATCCACCTGACTCTGCCTCCTGAGTGCTGGAATTAAAGGTCTGTGCCACCACCACCCCCTGGCTGTCCATGTCTCTTGCTCTGTAAAGTAAGATCACTGGCAGAAAGGCAGGAGTAGAGACTAACCTTGAAGCCACAAAGAGACAGGTCCAGTCCCTATCTGGCAGGGCTCTATCCACGACCTCAAGGTCATGCTCCAAAGGATTATGTTCTGCATTTGAAATTCATCCAGGCCCCAGTCCCAATCTAAAAAGTGGCATAGCAGAAGAGACAGCCTGCCTTGTAAAGCTAGGCTGGGGTCACTGTGACAGAGGCACAACCCTGTGATAGGCACTGATACCTATGAGAAAGCAGTAGACACCCTTCTCAGTAACTTTTCATTCACTGTTAGCACATGAGTAGTCACCTAAATCCCAGAAAATCTAATTAAACTTGCAGCTTCCTTATGTATTTATAATTCCTTTTTTTCCCCTGAAAATCTATACATAATGCCTTTTTTACAGACATTTGGGCTCCAGTCTTTCATATAGACTTGCAGAAAACTAATAAATTACTGTGCCCAGAAATATCCTAGTGATTCATTTTAACTAATCACTGCAGAGTTTCATCTCTAGGAGAAAACCACACACCTCTTTGCACTGCAGACCCAAATTCTATTTCCCTTCCAAACTGAAGCATATCCAGGTGTTCTCTGTTCGTGGAACAAGCAGGCACTAAGAAAACCAAATTCAACTATTTGTAGCCTCTTTCTTCTGAGTCTTACAATGAAGTGCCAAGCCAGGAAGCACATGCACCAGTTACCAGGAAATATGTTCCCATCACACACTCAGGGACACAATGACTTTGGCACTTGCTCATAACTCAGGTGATTAAGCAATTTGCATTCATTTCCAGAGTGGGGGCAACCTTTCTAAATGACCTTTTGGGATATATTAGCTTCTTGATATGTCAGGAAAATATTTACAAGTCAGTCTAAATCTTGAAGTAGTTAGGGAGAAGGTGTTGAGCAGAGAGAAGGCCGCAGTTAAACTTACAGTTGTCCTTGCTCAGTTTCTAGGCCACATCTCTGCATATGCACCCAATCCTACCCAAAGGGGTTTAAAAATAAATTTGCATCTATTTCTATATTCATTGTAACCTAGAAAAATAATCTGTTTCTTTTCAGTTTGAGTAAGCAATGCCTCTGTCCTAACAGATTCTATATTCAGGTTATTACAGATGATCAAGTTAGGAAATAAGAGATTTCCAGCAAAGGGAGAGTCTCTGGCATTTAATGATCTAGCCCAGGAACTCTCATTCAACTATTACCAGATTACTCTTCAACCTACCAAGGACCGTTCTAACCGCCCTGCCTTCCATTCTGTGCCACAGCACTCACTGATCTCTAGAGGGACTTCCTAATGAAAGACCCCGAATTTATAGAAATAAAATATAAGCTTAAACAGGGAGGGCACCCCACTAGAGAACTCAGAAAGTAAACAAAGGGCCACATCCCAGGAACTGGCCAAACCACAGAATGGGATGTATGGTTTAGCAACCTTAATTGCAGAAGGGCTGTAAACCCACAAAAGGCCAAATTCCGGGCTGCTGACCACCTGTGATGAACTGACCAGGGCATCAGAGATGGGCAAACAAGGTTCGTGGGAAACAAGGAGATGATAACCACCATTTACTTAGGGAGAGATGATTAACTCATACCAAGTTTTGAGGAATTTACAACGTGTAGGTCAGGAAGACATCTACTTCCCCTGGTCAGTAGTCACGTGCCCTCCGCCCCCCCGCCCCCGTCACAAGATAGGGACCCCTCCCAAAGGCTTGTGGTTTTTGTCTTTAAAAGCTGATTGTAACTGAACCTCAGGGCCAATCGGTCTAAAAGCTGACCGAGAGGCCCATCTGCAGATGCCTAATTAAAGCCTCTTGCGTGTTGCATCAATTGGCGCGTGGACTCTTGATTCTTGGGGTGACAAATCCAGCTTGGAGACCCCTCCTCAATTCGGGGTACCCCAACACTAATCCACTAAGTCTGTTCTGCCTCAAGTTTTTGTCACTGTGGGCCCCCAAACACCCCAACACCAAAGCTTCTTTGAAAGGCAGATGAAACAGGAAAGGAAGGTAAGACACTAAAACACCAGGAAATAACTGTCTCCTACACACTTCCAAACCAAACACAACAGGAGCAGAACAGAAAACTGCAACCAAGGAAGTCACCAAAGAAAAAAAAAACAGTGATTCCAAGGCTGTGGGTGCCCATGGCTGCTTCAAGGAGGAGAGTGTGTACAAACAAATGAAGCAAAAGTAACTGTCACTCAGTGCCTTTATCCTCTCTCTTTTCACTGGGTCTATCCTGCTATCAAATTTATAAACAATGGGTACAAACATGGAGTATGTTTCCACATACTGGGTGTCCTCCCTCTGTTGGGTACCAGCTAATGGTTGCTCCTACTGCTGCTGTTGTTCCTATGCATAATAGGATCAAAAATTAAAATTAATAAAAGATTAAAAACTTGGGCCCTGAAAAGGGAACTTCTAATGGATGGGAATGCCATGGCTGGCACCTGAGCCCTGCTCCCAGAGAAGGGAGGTGACTATTCACCACTCCTGTTAACATTCCCTTGCTAACTGCTGGTTGTAAAGGTGCCCCAGCCCAGGGGATAACTGACAGACCCTGTGAACCTGCCCCCAACCCCACAACCCCATGCCTTGTCTTATCTCAATCAAATGTATCCTGCTTAAAATATACAGTTACTGCTTTATTATGTACTTTGTATGACCTTAAGTAACCATGGAAACTCAAAAATTTGTGACTTTCAGTCTTATGGTCCTTCCTTATTAAAAAAAAAACCCTCTTAGTTATTGTTAGGGGCTTCTGCCACTTACAAGAGTAGAAGTCCAAGCTAGCTTGAATTAAAAGAAACCTTATGTGTTTGCATCAGATGTGTCATGTCCATGGGGTGGCCTGTCTGGGCCCAGTGAATGTGGCATAACAATAGAAAATAATACTGAGGAAATAGAAGAATGATTTTCTTGCCTAATTGTGAATCATTTCTTTACATCTGTAGTTATACATAGATGAGAATATGCAAATAATCAACCTACTATTCAAAGCAGCATTTATAATAAGACTCAGAGCTGTTGAGAGTGAAAATGAATGTATAAAAACTAGCACATATTTCCCTCAGTGCAATCTAAGATTAGATATCTTCACATAAAGAGTTAAAAAAAAAACCAACAAACCGTTAATTTTGAGACCAGTAATTCTACATCTAAAAGATTACACTCAGTTTTAAGACCTAAAACATAGAAGCTATAAATTCTAACTATGATGTTGTAAACATTATCAACAAGCTAAATTCCCATGTAAAATAACATTCTAGACCCACAAGATGGAATGTTATAAAACTGTTAGCTTATTGTGGGGGAAGAGCTCATAATATGAACAATGGCAATGCTGTTAAGCATCTGTGGTGCCTCACTGCTTAAACCTATTGTCCTTCATTCTGCAGTTCCTGTATTCCATCACCATCCCCTGTAATAATGGAGAGTATTAGCTGAGTTTTCAATAATGAACTTTCTCTTATCTTCCCTCACTGCTAACTTGAATTCTAAACATAACTGGAGAGGTCTTTTTTTTTTTTTTTTGCAGTGTCTTGTTGTTGCTGATTTAGCAATAAGCAACCTAAATAGATGGGGCTATCAGAAGACTAGAAAGGACACAGTAAAGCATAAGTGAATTTGCACACAGAAGCAATGGAAAAGATGAAATATACTGAAAAAGACAAAACAAAACAAAGCCTCAAGGAGCATATGACACCCTAGCAACAAGGAGAGGATGGTGGAACTGACAAAGGCCAGGGCCCCAGCATCCTCAGTGCAAGAGCTGTAGCATCAGCTGCTACAGGCAGTGAGTCCCCCCCCACAATAGAAATAGACATAGGATAGATAAGTGAACACAGCAGCCTAGAGTTTATTTTTTATAGCCTTTTAGTACCACAAGCCAAAGGGGAGGAGGGCAAAAGACTTCTTTTCCATATTACAAGAACAATTACTTCCTTAATACTCAAAACATCAAATAGCTACATCCTAAGCCAAACATCCTGTGATTAGGTATTGAGGAGCAAAATATCTAGTTGCTACACCTTAGGATAAACATCCTGTTGTTTGACCTTGAAGGTGCAAAAACAAACTTGAACTCTAACCCTAAATCAAGATGGATCCAAGACCCACGATGGAGTCACTGGGCTCCTACAAGCCTCTTCAGGAGCTATGACACTTAACAGGCACTTCCAATAGCTGATGCTCTCAGAAGCGAGAAGCTGAGGATTCCCAAGTGCTTGGGCTGCTGCTGGTTAAAAGCTAGGATCATATGACTCCAACCTCACCACTGACTTCAGCTTCCAAAGCCTACAGCAATAGGTCTTTACACACTGGGCTTAGGGCTAGCTGTATGCAAATGCAGTCTCAAGGTCTTGAAAGATTCAATCATCTGGGACTGGTAGTCTCTATTTGGGTGGAGCAAAAGGACCCCAGCTAATTGCTCTATTGCATGGTCATGAATGACAGCTCTAGCAGTATAGAAAAATGCAAACAATCCCAAAGAAGATGATGTACTTAGTGGTTCTCATTTACTTAGCTATCTCAATTAAAGTACCTATCACTTCAATGTGGGTTAGCAGTTGCCTACTTAAAATAAGTACTTTCAAAAGCAGCTTTAGTGAACTGTAATTTATAAAACAGTAAGGTTAAATGTATGAGTTAAGCATACTATAGACTCATGAGACTATTACCATGCTCTAGAATAAAGATTTCCATCAGGGTAGGTAGATAATTCTTTCAGGCTGAACCAGACATGATGCAGCACAGCTGGAATGACGTAGAGATCACCCTCACAGGATAGGGGCCATGACCTCCTGGAGGAAGACAAGGGTCACATGATACTTAAGAGACTTCCAGAGTTCCCCTGGAGGCCCTCACCTCTCATAGATTATGAAAAGTGAACAACTGACCTGTATGTCATCTAGAGTCACTCATGTTTTGGAAAGAACCCCAATAAAATCAGAGGACTTAAAAGTGATCCTTTCATAAGTCTGTCTGTAACTTGAGAGCACAGACATTTTCATGTATCTCACAAGAAAAGACAAGAGTCATCCACAATAGACATTCTTTGATTGGATTCATTACTATTGATACATCTGCTCATTTCCTGACTGGATTTTCAGTGTTGGTTTTTTAAGAGTTCTTCATACATGCCAGACATGAGTCCTTTGTCAGGTAAATTAATTGCCAAGTACGGTGTTCCTTACTGGTAGGATTGCTTTTATGCCTCTGGACAGTCTTTCTCCCCAAATACTAACGTAAGTCCTTATAAGGTCTAACTTTATCAAGTTTTTTGTTTGGTGACTTTTAATCAAGAAAAGCCCTGAAGACTGCTCACAGCATTCTTCAAAGGGCTTATAGTTTCGCATCTTAAAGTTATAATCCAGTTTGAGTTAATAGTTGTATAAAATAGGCTTATGTTAAAATTCATTTTCAATTTTTATCCTGCAATCCAATCGCAGAAGTCTCTCTGAAATACGATTCCTTGTTCATGAGCTCCCTTTGTACCTCTGTCAAGTAAGCTGGCTCTTCTTTCACTGGTCTCCTTCCACATCCTAAGTGCTACTCATTAACCCACGTGCTTATCCAATCTCAAGTACCACACATCTCCAAAGCTGTTGAAATCAACCCTCACATTCTTTTTCAAAGTTGTTTTCATTCTTATTTCTTATTTCAATACAGATTTTGAATACTCATATCTATAAGTATCTTACAAGGATTTTGATATAAATTACATTAAGTGGAGGAATGTCGACATACTTAGTATACATAAGGAGCATATATCCTAGCAAATAATTGGCAAACTTAGGGGGAAGTCTTACACAAATAATCATGCCTTCTACAAACAACCATGGTTTTACTTCCTCCTTTCTTCTTTATGTGCTCCATCTCCTCTCCTCCAGCCCCCTATGCAGCACAAAACTGTAACATCCAGTAAAAGGCCGACAGTAGTCATGAGAATAGATAACTGCCTCATTTCTTAGTTTAGGCGAAAAATAACTAACTACTTAATGCAACATTGCATTAAGCTTTTTGTAGCTGTTATTTATTTACTGAGGAAATACATTCTGTTTACATTTTTAAGTTTTTTTTATGAAGAGTTAAACTTTGTCAATTTTTAGCAGCAATTATAACTGTGTGATTAGTTTTTGAATGTGAAGGTACCTTGAATCTCTAGGGTAAATCCTGACTGACAATGATAGGTAATTCTTTTTATGTATTACTGAATTCTGTTTGCTATTGTTTTCTTAAGGTTATTGTATTCAACATTCATGAGATACTCATCTCTCCCTCATTAGGTCACACAGAATGCCCTCATTACAGACTCTCTATTTATAAACAGTTTATTTCACCACGATGTGCCACCCTTCTCCCCAGCAAATGAAGTCACCCAATCTTGGTCTTGAGTCACCAGAACCATGAGCCAAAATACACTTATGCTGTTATAGTAGCTGCCTAAATTCTTTTCCATTGTCCTTCCGTTATTTACTTTTAGTTTGAGCCCACCATGGCTGGAGAAGAAACTTGGCTGAGTGCATTTTTTCCATCTCTCTTAAAAAATACATATATTTTCTGTTGTTCTTGAGTGGAGCATTATGTAAGTGCTGATTACACCCTGTTGATGGACAGTGGTTACCTTGTATCCTTGCTGACTCTCTATGAGAAAGAAGCATTGGCATTTGCAGCTACCACTACAGATGTTTTTCATTCTGTCCATTTTCCTCGACATGCTTTTAAGTTCTATTGTTTGGATCCTACGGATTTAGAATTGCTGGGTGTTCTGAGTGGTCTGACACATTTACAGTTTCACACCAGCTCCCTTAGACTCTAGCCATGTAATCTGCTATGGAAGACACTTTATATCTAAATACCCTTATCTGACCTGTTTTGTTTAGGGTTAGCATGCTGTACTTTTTTCTGCCATTTTATTTTTATCTTGCCTATATTGATTGCTATGTTTTATGTCAGTACCCAATGGCTTATAATCGGGTCATTGTTTCATTTTTAGTAGATTTTATTCTTAGAGTATTTTTTGATTTCCAAGCAAACTTAAGTGAAAGGCACAGAGAGTTCCTACATACCCTTTGTCTTTACACGTAGACAGTCCATGTAATGCTAACACTACCCAGAGGGCTGTATGTTGCACAGCGACTGAACCTACCATGACGTGGAACTGTTACCCACAGTCCATAGCTGGCATTAGCATTCTCGCCTAGTCCTCTATGTATCTGGGCAAATGTGTGACAACATATATCTATTCTTGGTGTTTAGAGTTCCTTTATTGTCCTGAAAATTCTCTGGGATCCCTTGGCTCATCTCTGCCTCCCACACAGCTGGCCACCAGAGATCTATACGATTGACACACACAATCTCAAGAGGTCCAGGGCATTTTTTTTGTTTAAAAAAAATGGAGCAAATGATTAGAGGGCTGGAACTCTCACTTCAGTTCTGGGGAGAGAATAGACGCTGAAAATTGTGTTCAATGAATTTAATTAACTACAACGGCAGAATGAAACTCCAATAAATTTTCTAGATGAAGCTTGGGGAGGCCCCTGGGTGGGAAGCCCAGAGCTCCAGGCTCGACAGACAGAAGCCTCTGGGAAGGATTTACTAGGCTTTCTCCAGCTCCTTTTTATCTGGATGCTCACTGACTCCCTTTAGAGTAAAACGGTGATTATTCAAATGCAACACTTGTGAATCTTAGGAGCTCTAAAATGAATTATACAAACTGAGGAGTCATGAGAAGGCCCCAAATCAAATATGGTGTCATCTGGGCAAAGGCGTGTGTGACAGGACCCCACTGTGGCTCACGTCTAAACTCAGGGAGGTCCAGCTGTAGACTCTGTCCCTTGGATTCGATGCTAATTCTGGGTAGTGTCAGAGCTGAACTGAATGAAGCACACCCACTTGGTGTCCAAACTTGTAGGGAAAAGGGACCAGTCAAAGAAACACACCCTGAGCAGAGCCAAAGAAACACACTTTGGCCCTGCAACCAGAACCAAAGAAATGTACCCTGATCCTAAAACCAGTGCCAAAGGAACACACTTTGTCCCTGGAATCAGAGTCAGTGAAAGAAATGTACCCTGCCCTAAAATTGGAGCCAAAAGGCTAAAAAGGACCAGGGAAAGAAACACACTTTGGCCCTGAAACCAGAGCCAAATCTGACCCTAATCCTGTGTAAAAAAGTAACCAATCCCGGAGCAGAGTTCTAGCCAATCTGAGCTCAGCACTGAAATCGGACCAATCCCTACTCTGGAAAAACTTCCCCAGCCCCAAGAATCCCTATATAAACCCTGTGTATGTTCAGCTTGGCTGGTCCAGCTGCCTTCCAATAAACCCCTTTGGATGAGCTTCGGGTGAAGTGAAGATCTTCTTTTGCAGCGGCGACAGAGCAGAGGCGACCCTGGGCAGAGCAGAGCAGAGCAGAGCGAGCAGCACTGTAACACTTGCCCGGGAAACCTTCTATGGCAGAGCGGAGTTGTTACACTCTGCTCCTGGCTCCCTATTCTCCAGGAGCAGAGCTGAACTGTAGCAACCTCGCCCGGAGAAACCTCCTGCCTGGCAAAACTGCTACACTAGGCGAACATCCCCAGCTGGAAGACCCTGTCCTGCCGGAGCAGAGCTGATACACCAGAGAAGCCTTTCTCTGAGGCAAGGCTGTAAGCTGCCAAGCTTACTGCAACCTGTGGTGGTCCTTGGCTCCCGAGCTCCAGGATACCTTTCCACCTGAGCTGTGTAACACTCAGTATTCTGTGACTCCGGAGTGCCAGAATACCTGACCCACTCCTGTTCCATCCTGTCCCGACCCATCCCGAAACACTTACAAAACTGTTGACAGAGCAAGAGTAAGGAGAGTCTCAGGGTGACAGTTATGGGACAGGCTTAGGAATCAATACAACTTGCTTTCAAACAAGAGGACAAAAAGCACCACAAGATGGCTCTAAAAATACAGAAGATGGGACTCCACATGCATCTAGATAGAATGGGAGAAAAATCACACTTCCACTGGAGTTTGGGTAGGAAATGGTGACTGCATGAAAAATCTGTAGCCAAGAGAAGGCAGCAGTGTAATGCTAAGGAAAATAATTATCATCTATTCCATGGCTCAGAGGTGAATAGGGACTTCATAGATGATTTTTAATGTATGTGTTGGAGATTTTTCAAAACTTTTCTTTGGGGAACTATGGAAAGAGAAGACAAACAAGTATGACCATTATGTAGTCCAAGAGGAGGAGCATATGGATAATTGAATCCTCTCATCTTTTCTAGGTCTTTTGACTAAGATCTAGCACCAAATTAAATCTTCACCTTCATTACTGGGAAGGCCTCAGATGCTGAACATAACTCTATAGCAAACAGTAGTGATGCAAGACCTTGATACTCGGGTATGAATATAAATCTCAGAAAAACCACTAAACAAGTTGAAGCCAGCTATCTGTGAGAAATGTCAATGGAGGTAGAGACACAGAAAATCTCAGGTTTGTCACTCAGTTTTTTAAATGTGAACAAGAATTATTTCATAAAAACAAGGTTCCCCCAAAGAAGTGTCACCAACTATTCTGTTGTATTATTGGAGGTGTTATCATTTCACAGAATAGGACACAAGGACTTTGTTTGCATTTCAGAGCCCACAGAATCTCACCATATAGGCCTAATGGCTTGGAACACCTTGCATGGACCAAGCTAGCCTCGAATTCACAGAGATCTTCCTCTGCCTTCCAATTCCTCAGATTAAAGGAATGTGTCACTATGCCTGATTTACTCTCACCTCACTTTTAAATGATATCCTGTATATTTCACATCTGCTGTTTCCCTCTGAATCATCCCTTTAGAAGCTTGCAAATTAATGTTTTGATATCACAGTTGATTATCACAAGAAAGCATCTTTTGAACAAGACCTTGAGCAATCCCAACCATCCTCCCCAAGCAAAACAACAAGAACCTGGACTTTCTTCCCTCTTCCTGGTTGCCACTGCCTCCTCCCAGGTCCCAGCTAGATGTACGGAGTCAGCTGGAGGTACTGTTGGAAGCTGTCTTTCACTTCTCTGTGTATGATGACCCCACTATGTTGAGCACACGCCCGTGGGCTTTGGTATCCAGTGGGCAATTATAAAGAGACACAGGATTGCTCATCCAACTGGTAGGCTGAAGCACTCAGTAAGAAATCATGTTCTAGCAGGGCCTAGTCTTGTGTTCACGGTGACAGTGCACACTTCTCACAGTCCACAGCACTCCATTCCTTGCTGTGTATGCCCACCCTATTGCCACCTGTTCTGTCCTTATAAAAGACCGATGTCAGTCTGCCTCTACTTCCAGAGGCAGCCACTGAAGCACTGGTCCTGTCCTCCCAGACCAGCTGCAGAGGTTCCCTCTAGGCCTTGCATTACAGCAAGGTACAGGACTGTTTTGTATAGCTTTCTCCATCTACATGATAACTTATCTATGTATATATTTTTGTCTGAACAAGTGTGAGCTAAGTCTAGTTTTATTAAGTGAAACAAAACTCAATCTGCAACTGCCTGAGTGAACCTGGGAGTGTAAGACAGAACTTGTTCCTACTGGGAGAAAAGTGTGAATATTTGCTATGGTCTTCCACTGTGTTTTTTAAAACCATTCTTGAGTTTTATTGGGTTGTTTTTCTTTGTTGAATTATTCTCCTTCAAGTTTTGAAAATGTTATCCTATCTTTACTCTTATAAAGGTCATTGACAATTTTAGAAAGCATATAATTTACTTATATTCTCTATTAATGCCTACAAAGACAGTACAGACCACATAAATGTTATATCCTGGTGCCCCACCACTTCCTGGCTCCACACTTACTTTTTTAGGGTTTATGTGTTGAAGAAATAGAATATGTTACTCCACGTTCCTTCAGATAATTTGTGGATGGCGAACTCTGTTTCCCTGCACATTTTTAAGTGTTTCTGACTTTCCATTTGGGTTGTGCAGATTTTCAGAGTGAAAGCTGGAGCTTTGGCGTTTTGGCCTGGCTTCCATCTACTCCTGTGCATCCTTGATGAGATGGAGTCCATTCTGCCTGTGTCCTTTTGGATAAATGTCTTCCTCTGCTCTCCCACAAGGCTGACTTTGTGTGTGTGTGTGTGTGTTTTGTTTTGTCTTTTCTCCTGTCTGGTATACTAGAAGTGAAGGACTCATGGGATCTTTTACATCTAAGTATACATGTCTTCAACTCCAGAAAAAATATTCATATTCATACTTCCAATCAACAGAATCTTCAGATGTGTTTAATCGCTGTTTCCCAATATAACTTCCCACCCACATGCTCCTCCAGGAAGGGAAGTCCCGGTACATGGATACAAGGTGAAACAGTGAACCCAGAGATAATTCACTGAGTATTTTATGTCCACAATGGAGATGCTGGCAGGGATCATGGTGACTGCCATGACAGACTCAGAAGCCACCTGCATGGCAGCATGAGCACCAGAAAAAACAACAGATGCAGGGGAATCACCATGACGAACCAACAGCAAAAAAGATCCTGAGGACAAAAGGAGGACAGTGAGAATTGTAGCCAAGTCCCCAAACGTCCTCTGTACAGCAGGACAGCCAAACTAGTGTAATGCATTCTCATGTGATCATCAAAAGGACAAAAACAAGCGGAAGTGCTTTGCAAATTTCAGGATAGAGCCATAGATGATGCCAGTGTATGGCTCTTTTCAAATGCAGACAGTAAAATATATACCCAAAGTCACACAACCAAAGCTACCCAAAACATCAGGCACAGGCCTGAATCGAAGCCCCACATGATTCACTCAGAGACTTTTCCAGATTTTCCAGCAGAATTAGTGATAAAACCGAAGGCATTTCTCATTTCCTCCCAGAGTGGCATTTCTAGAAAGCACGTTGTTTTCTCAGACCAGCCAAAGCTACACAATGTTTCCCATCTTGCTCTTCATTCCTTCTCTGGGTCTAGGTTCCAGGCACTGTAAGGGACTTCTTCTCAATTCAATATTTTTTAATGCTATCTGTAAAAACCCAAGAAGCCAGGAGAGTCTTTGTGCTGGTATGTCAATGGCCAGCTGCCTCTCGCCTGTGCAAAACACTACTGGATGGGAGCCCTTCCCACCATGACTATTCCTATCCATCTTATACTTTAATTCACTGCCCATAATGTTTCCCATCAGAAACAATGAAGGTGTCATCTGCACACTGCTGTTTTAATGTATGCCTGATGGTTATTATCAAAGATTGTTCTGGGTCACTGTCACTGCATTACTTGTTCTGTGCACAAAACAAGCTGGAGAGTCCAAACCATCCTGTCCCGCTCAGGGGGAGAAGAGGAGATCCCCACAGCCTGTGCCATCTCCAGCTCTGAGATGTTCAGCCTATGAGGGAAGAGCCTGGAACAGGCAGGCTCTACTTGGCTGGAGTTCTAAACACCCAACCCATAATAATATGAAGATGAGGGAAGTCTCAGAGTCAGATGTAGAGAGACCTCTGCTCAAAACAGCCCAGATTGCCTACCATGTAGCTAACTTGCTTCAGGTTGTACTCCCAAAGAATAATCATTGTGATAGTCCAGTGTCCATTAGTGTAACAAAAATACCTGAAATAATCAATTTACAGGGCTGGCTGGGTTCAAGGCCAGAGCCTGAACTCATGCTAGCATGCTAGGCAAGCAATCTGTCACTGAGCTACATCCTCAGTCCTTAGGGTTTTGTCGTGTGTGTGTGTGTGTGTGTGTGTGTGTGTGTGTGTGTGTATTATACATGTGTATGTGTGACAGAGAGAGGTCCCAACACATGTGCACGGAAGTCAGAGGACAACATGAGGGAGCCAGTTCTCTCCTGCTTCTGCCATGTGGGTCCCAGGACAGAAGGCAGATCAGGATTGGTGGTAAGCACTCTTACACACCGAGCCATCTTGCCAGCCCAAAATAATCAATTTAAAGGGGGAGATTTCAGAACATGGCTGCTTGGTCCTGTTGCTTTAGACTGGTGGCAGCACAGGTCTAATTCTAGCTGCTTCATATCTATACAAAACACTACTGAATGGGAGCCCTTCCCAGCATGGATGTTCCTTTCCATTTTACGTTGTAATCCACTGTCGTAATTTTCCATCAGAAACAATGAAAATATACAACAAAGTGCCTAGGAGTAAGACCTATGCTTCTCCACACCACATATTCCCAATATTGGCATAGTCCCAATAACCTACTTCCTCCCCTGGGCCCCACTGCACTGAGTGCTAAGCAAAGTGAGCAAGTCTCCAATAAGCATGCCTTGCAGACAGCCCTTGCTAGAATCACCTGGGAAAAAACAACCTCAGCTGAGGTATGTCCACTTGACTGGCCTATGGGCAAAGCTGTGGGGCATTTTCTGGATTGATGATTGATTTGGCATGCCCAGATCACCATGGGCAGTACCACTGCTGGCCTGTTGGTCCCCTGTGCTGTAAGAAAGCAAATCAGGATTCAAGCCGTAAGTAGCACTCCTCCAGTTCCTTCCCTGAATTTCTGCTCTCACTCCTCCAGGGTCTCTTCTCTAGTGCCTGCTTCCAGGTTCCTGCCCAGAGTTCCTGCTCTGTCTCAGTGATCATAGGACATATCAACTGAAATAAAGTCTTCTTCCAAGTTGCTTTTGGTCATGGCAATTTATCACAATTGAGCAAGGGCATATCAATTACTTATCATAACAGCATAAACACCTGATTATTCACAAATATTGGGTTCCACTGAGTTTATGCATTTGTAATCAACATACCTGCTAGCGTTTTAATTTTCAAACAAGAAATGTTACTGATCTTTAATCTATAATCTGTAATCTCATGAAAACACGAAATGTTTCAATAACACAGTCATACATTTGCTGAGCAACCGCAACATTTGATGAAAATGTAAAAGTAATCAGCTTTTCACAAGGATGAAAACATTATGAAAAAATGTTCGAGTGTTCTAAAAAGGTGTTTTTTACCTTTTGACCAAATGTTTGTCATTGCCGGGTGAGGGATCATATCAGGCATGAGAGCTATGCACTCTACTACTGAGTTGAGGTCCACACCTTTTACCAAGTGATTTCCAACGCCCATAAAATGTTTCAATGGATAAGCTATGGATATAAAGTCAAAGCTCTTCAAGTTAACCACACCAAAACTCTTTTTCCTAACAAAGAATGCCTTTATATAACCTTTGAAATTAATAAGTGATTAGAAGTGTTGATGACCAAGACACTATGAAAATTCGGTTTGATTTCCTTCTGCATCAGTTTATAACCACACAAACACAAAACAAACAAACAGGAAAATCCATTTCTATCTTATTCATGAGCCACCACCTTTCCTCATGGATACTACTTACATGCCACTTTGTGACTACAAACAGCGCAAGCGCGAGTGCACACGCACACGCGCACACACACACACACACACACAATAAATGCAGTATATGATACATATATATATATATGCCATCAATCAGTGAAACAAACATAAAGGTGGGAAACAAATGATGTTTTCCAGTAGCTGTCTATAGGGAATGGACAGCAATTGAACCTCTTAGGACAGGAGCCAAGCTCTCTTATAAGCCCCTCTTTCCTGTTAGCTCTCAAAATAATGGGTGCCATTTCAATGTCTTTGAATATTAAGAGGTGCTAGGGCCAAAGCTTTTTCTCTGTATTATGCACACTCTTCAATAACTGAAATGTCCATTTGAATACAGTCATCATGAAATATGGTGCCCAAGTGTGACTTCAAATAATCACCCTACACATTATCTTTAATAACTCTTGAAAATAAAAACTATTCATGAGTCAAGATTTCCATAAAACTATTTAAAAGTGATATAAACTATACAGAAAACCACTTAAGGTATGTTACAAAGATAAGAAAAGTTTAAAAGACATCTTCTAAAGGAAAATATCAAACTGGATATATGGGAAGAACCTGTGCTTTGCAGTATAAATCCCTGACTTAAATCCCCTGTGACAAAAGAAAATATCTCTATGTGCCTAAGCAGGTGAGAAGGACTTATGAACATTTAGGAATTTCCATTTATCAAAAGATACTGCTATTCAAAGTTTACAGAAAGAACATTTCGGGAAGCAAGATCATATCTAGCATTTGAAACAATACTAAAGCTAACTAACAGCTGCTGTTTGAATGGACCTCTCCAAACATCATGTTGAAATTGCCTTTGGAAGCTGAAGAAATAGCTCAATTAGTACAGTGTTACGTAACTCAAACAAAAAGGAAGGGGAGGGGAGGGGAAGGGAGGGGAGGGGGAGTCATGTGTGGAGATACAAATTTGTAATCCCAAGGCTGGAGAGGCAAGACCAGACAGCCTTGTCAACTTGGTGAGTTCCAGGCTAAAGGGATTTTCTGTCTCCAGAAAATAAAAAAGTGGTCAGGTTCCAAGGAAGACACCCAAAGTTACCATTTGGCCTCCAGAAGCAAAGGCCTGTGCACGTGTGCACATGAACATGCATAGATGAGGGCTCTACCTCATTAATATACAAATGTCTTAACTGTAGGAGTGAGTTCATTTTCATCCATCTCTCTTCTTCTTTCTCTCCTTGTACTAGGCCATTGGAGGCCTTCCATGTCACAGACATAAAACAGGATACTGTCCAGCCTCTGGAAAGGCAAGAAATCAATTTCTACTCTAATAAATCAGTAACATTCAAGTATTATCTTCTGGCAGAACAAAATGAAGACAGCAAAGTTGCAAATTTGTAGTACAAAAATTCGTCACATGAGTTTCAAACAAAGCAAACAGAAGAGAGTATCAAAATATGAATAGGGGCAATGCAAAAGAATACATCTGAACAAAAAAATTTTAAACAGAAACATCTCATGTTATTAGTAGTCAAGGTATTACTAATTAAAACCCCAGGAAATATTATTATTCCAAACTCTGCAGAATGACCAATTTATTTTTAGTACTGAGCAATGGACTTAGGGCCTTAAGCAATTCACATTCCAAGTCCCAGAATGCTATATTGAAAAGACTGAAAACACCAAGTGTATGAGCACATATAGCCACAATAACTCCTAAAATGTCAGGCAATGTCTAAAATAGAGACTTGCTATGCTCTAGCAGAGCAAGCCTACTTCCATGAGTGGACCACACAGAAATGCAAGCTGTGTGCACAGCAGACACTACTGAGATCAGCCCTTGTAGGCTGTGGGTCTCATACTAACCTAGTAGTAATTAGTGCCAAAGTTGAACTGACTGTCACATACTCATCTGATGACAGAGGCAAGACTGAAGATTCCCAGCAAGACAGCTGCTGGACAGACTCAGGAGACAATCAATCCGCTTTCAAGCAATAGGACAGAAGTCATCAAAAGATGGTTCTAAGAACACAGAACCCCACATGCATCTAACATAGGGGAAAATTATACTTCTACTGGAGACATGGAGATGGCAATTGTAACACAGAAGGGACAACAGCACTAACTCTAAGGAAATAAATACAACCACTGCCTTTTCCATGAATCACAAGTAGACAGGACTCCATAGATCTTAAAATAAATACAGCATATTAATGTAAGCAAAACTGATTATGTGACTTCTTGGGGGCATGTGCGAGGGGAAAGGAAGTGTGGCAGCTGTGTGGCTGAGAGCTGGGGAGAAAACTGAGAATTACATCTTCTGTATTGGGAAACCTTTAAATACTGAGCATCACTCTAACCAAGTGACAATATAAGATATGATGCAGATGTAAATCTCAAAGAAACAGATGAAAGAATATTCATGGCAGTGTTCTTTATAATAGAAAATCTACTGGCACTCTAGGTGCCTATCAATATAATAAGAAAACTTGTTATGGCTGCACAGTAAAAATGAGTGAAGCAAAGTTACAGCTTCAGTGACTCACAAAAGTAAACTGAACAGAAGCAGCCATATATGAGGGAACAGATACTGTTAAAGCTCAGCGGAGAGGGATTAGGTGATAGACAGGTGCATAATTGGCTTTAAATCCTGGCACTGAGGAGAATAAAAATAAAAGGAAGTCCCAGAAGCAGGATAGATTAAAACCTGGAATCTGAAATAAGGCTAGCAAGTTGTTTGTCCTAGAGGATGGGGTGGCTGGGCTGGCAGGCAGGACCATAGGTGAGTCCCTTTGTGGTAACTCACTGGCTGGATTCCCATATTGCTAGACCCTCATGCATACCAACTGCAGTATAATGCAAAGTGTTCAAACAGGATTAAGGGCTAACTTCCAGAATGAAATCTATACCTCTGTGAGCTAGCTAGTTGAAGCTACTCCAAATATCAACAAAATACCTTTGTGGAATAGCAAACTGTGTTTTCTGACTAGTGATCGAAATTGCAAATTTTATCAAGCCGAAGTTAATCAAATATATCCTGACAATCAGTGAGCAGCCTTGGTTTAATCTATCGAAGCAAAATCACCAAACATAATTTATTTAATGTGATATCAGAGTAGATACACTACACTAGAAACTCCTCATACAAGCTAAAACCTGAAACCAAATGGAAAGTCACCCTATGCTCACTGTCCCTCTAAAAACAAAATGAGTTCTTCCTTCACACACTTCCTGTGGAGTAGGGATGCCATGGCTTTTGCTCAACGAAAATCTTCACAGACAATTTGCTTTCAGTGATCCAAAAGTCAATACCCCAAGTTTAGCATCTCTCACAGGTGACTTTCTTTAGCCCTGACAACTGCAATTCCCTCCTGTCTGCCACGTGGAGCTGAGACGGGTCAGCAGCCATCTCTACAGACAGACAGAAGCCATGGTCAGCCCCACTCAAAGCCTTGCCCCGCCCCCAGCCCAATCTCCCCTGTTCATTTTCAACCCACTATCCTAGGTTTTATATAATCTTGTATTTAATTTCTGTTAAAACTAATTTTGCCTGCCAGGTGCTATGATCCCATGTGTCTGTTTTAACTTCAATGTATATTAATGCATGCCAAGGGCAAAAGTAAGGGAAATACCTCACACACACACACACCACATATACACACGCTTTTTTACAATACTTTGAGTGTTATACTTGTTGACTGTGATGAAGGAAATCATTGACATGAACAGCATGAGAATGGCTGTTGAAAAACACCAGATGGGAGCTAGAGTGTCTCTCAGTGAGGCCCTGAACTTAATCCCCAACATCAACTGCATAGATACAAATGACTTTTGTCTTGTCTGTAAACACTACCTAATCCTGCTTTTTAAGCTAAATGATCAGTAGAGAAGAGATTTTATCACTGTTTGCCCATGACAGGACCATTTCTTTTCTTTAACAGCATGCCATGGATGAGACAGGAGCTCCCAGAGAGCCGAAGCTCTGGGGGATGTACTCCGAGTGTCCTTGGAAGTTATCATTTATGATAAAGAATCCTGGGGTATAACTGCCCATAGTCCTCAGTTATAATGATGAAAGAACTATGTATATTTGTGTTCTTAGACCCATAAGCAGATTTGAGCAGGGGAAAAATTCTACCATAATAAATTTGGATTTATTATAACGCAGCATTGTAAGTAGGGCTTAGCAATGAACAATAGTCAGCTAGGTGGACACCAGAGAGAGTAAAAGCAATTGGAAAAGCTGGAAGAAGAGTAATGACTTGTGAAGGCACCAGGGAACTGTCAGGGCAGTAAGGGATCACAGGCACACTGAAATGGGTAGGGGAACCCCAGGGAACAAAAGACTACTTTTAGGATCACATGGTGTGTCCTTCAAAGAATGCCTAGGAGACTAAACACTTGAGGAGTGCATCTTGAAAAAGCACCTGGGACAAGACATGAGTTCAAGCTCTGGGCAGAGAGGGAGCATCTGGTAGAGTCTTTGAAGTCCTCACCCAGAGTCTATGTGCAGGAACACCCCCTACATGGATGGATATAAAGTTGGTTGCTGGGGCCGAGGCACCAGCAGCCAATCAAGCCGGGACTGAGAACCTGTTCACAGGACTGCAAATGACACCTACAATTATTACATGCATTTTATAGAGTAAACAAGAAAACCACATGGCTGCACATCATGTTACTGAAAAGCCTAAAGAAAGTCAGCAGCAGAAACAGAGGGGCTGTGTGCCTCAAATACCAGAGCCTTCGATTGGAGACTGGGAGCAATTTTCTAGTTTTATCTTTTTTTATGTATATGGGTGCTTTGAATGCATGTTTGTCTGTGTACCAACTATTTGCCTGATTCCCACGGAGGCCTAAAGAGGGTATTGGATCCCCTGAAACTTGAACTATAGATAATTCTGAGCCACTGTTTAGGCTCTGGGAATTGAACTCTGGTCCTCTGGAATGCCCTTAACTACTGAGCCCCTGCACTACTCTAGCCCCTGTAAATGATTCTTACTAACACAAGAGTCTTAAGAGAAATATGCAATGGACAAAATGTAAGGAAAACCAAGAAAAATTCTTGGAAGTTAAATCAGTAGATGAGAAAAACAACTAGACAAAGAGGATCTGTGACATGAGTCAGCAGCAGGCAGTCTGGAGAGACAAAGTCATGCAAAATTCAGGAAAAATACAGAGTTGGGAGTATAGCAGAGTCACTCTCCTTGCTGCACCAGCTAATTGTCCACACTTGAGGATATTCAGTAACTTCCTTGGTCCCATCCCAGTAAATGTCAGTAGCACCCTATGACAACCAAAACCACTTCAAGACATGACTGGACATCCCCTAGGTGATAAAACTGTTCCTAGAAAGGATCTTTTAGTACACACAGGGTAACAGTGTCTCAAACACACAACTGCAATCCCAAAAGGAGTGAGGAGAAAACAGAGAGGAAACCATACTTGGTAAAAAGCATTCCCGAATGCATGGAAGAAACCATGTAACAGAAGTATGGTCCTATATTTTGAGCTCAGTGTTGTCCAGGAGACTCCAAAACCACATTATTATTGCCCTTGGTATCTCAGAGCGGAAGGTTTTCCTATTGCTGAAGACACCACACACACACACACACACACACACACACACACACACACACACACACACACACACACACACACTGAGCTGAAATGAACCTGAATACTTCATCCCTGAGGACTACCTTTTATGGTACTAGAATGTGCCACGCAAGTTTCCAAAGGGAAGAAGCAATCAATGGTTCTACACAGCAATGACACCAATGAATCACAACAAAAAACACTATGGCATAATAACCCTAAGGATGCAGTAGTGGCACATACAGCTTGTAAGTAACCAACAGCTCTTTAATTGGACTTAAGATGCACTCAACATGAGGGAAGTCAAGCCTGATATCTGAAGCCCAGCCAACTACTACGCAGGGCTGGTGAAGTCATGGATCTTGGAGAAGAACCTACAATAACCACTTTACTAACCAGCATAATCACTAACTACACTCTAAACATTTGTCTTTATACCTATAAATAAATGTATTCCTCACCCCTCATCAAGGAAACTTCTCTCTGCAACAGATGGAGAGCACTACAGAAAACCACAACTAATCAAAATGCAGAGAGAGTGTGGATCCCAGTGCCAATGGATACTGTTGTTTTCAAACAATTCCTGCACCTAAGGCTAAGGGTAAATTGTAGAAGAGAGGGTGAAAGACTGTAAGAGTCAGGATTAGGGAGTTTGCTGTGAAATTGTCTCTTCTAGGAATGTCAGAACCTACACATGTGAAGTCTCACCAACATCACTGCCCAAAGGTAAAGACCACACCAACAGACATGCCAAAGAAGATGGGGGGAGCCCAGGAGACTTCAACCTACACAAAGAACTACAGGCAGCTAAGGAATGCTGAGGATGGGAGAAATAGTCTTTCCAGGGAAGAGCACAGCAGCTGGTTATCAAGCACCAAATGGTCAGCTCTGAAAACATTCATACAAGTAACATTATGTGGACTGCATAGTTTATAATTAGGGGTGTGTGTGTGTGTGTGTGTGTGTGTGTGTGTGTGTGTGTGTGCATGTTCAGGAAAAAGAAGACAAAACAAGCACAGATCTATAAAATCACTTACAGCAAACAATAACAACAAAACCTTTAAGAGTGCCCAGAGGAAAATAAGAACAAAGTACCCCAAAGGGTGAACATGGCACTCACCTGACCTTAGGAAAAGCAGTGGAAAGCAGAAACAATGAGGTAACAGTTTTAAAATGGGAAATGGGCTCCTAAGACAGTTGCCGCCAAGCCTGACAACCTGAGCTCAACCCCTGGGACCCACCTGGTAGAAGGAGAGACCCAACTCTTGCAACTTGTCCTCTGACTTTAACATGTATACAGCTATACACATAAGCCTACATGTGTGTACATGCACATATACAATAAATAAATGTAACAAAAATTTTCAAACAAAAAATGTGGTAAATAAATTACCAACCCAGATTTCAAACCACTCACTATTTGAAAATGAAATCATTAGGAAAATATTTAGAAACAAAATCGTAAGAGATTTTGCTACTTCTAGAGCCACACAAAGGAGTACTAAAGAGGAGAAGATAATGGGAAGTCAAAGGTGTGGGAAGGAACAACGTAGCAGAAATACAAATATATGAGTTAACTCACAAGACTACATCAGAGGAGACTGCACACAGAGTGGTAACAATGGGAGGGAACCAAGGAAGAATAACTGGGACAGGCTGAAGGGAGGAAGTGGGGAGGGGAAATCATGCCGACTCTAGTTAAATTGAAAACATTTTTAAAAGAATATGCCAGTGAAAAAATGTTCTTCAGCTTAAAAACACAGTGAGAAACTAAATACACAGCAATTAAAGCACCTAAGTTGAGGATGTGAATCTGAAGTCGGGGTGGAGAAGTGTGCTAGCATCTGCACATTGCACAGAGAGAGCTGTGGCCTTCATTAGGCTTTCATTAGTCAGGGTTCCTGCGGCAGTCTGTAGGTCACAGGAAGAAAGAGATGTATGACTAACTAACTGGGAGGGGATTGAGAAAGAAAAGAGAAGCAAGCAGAGGAGCCACAGCAAACACTGAAAAACTGACTTCAACCCAGTGGCTGCAGCCAGTAAACACAAGATAAGGGTTGTCAATGAAAAACTACAGAACCACACTGCATGATTCACTAAAGGGACACCATGACCATTTAAATAAAACTACTTTAAGTTGCTTCTGAACTTACAGAAAGGAAGAGGGTTAGGTATGCAGTGATTTGAGAGTTATGTAACAGTGGCCAAACAACAGTCTTTATTTTACTACTTGGTCTACTTGTATCCCTTTAAAATTAATGCTGCTTCATATTGACCAAGGCACCAAAAATGGTATCTTGCTACTCTAATTTTTAAGTATTTCTCTCCAGACATATAAAAATGAAGAAAAGACAGACTAAACCACATCAGAATGTCTTAGGCAATGGTGATTTGGATGATTTCTCCCCTTCAACTCAGTCTTTTTAAAAATTTGATTTGCTGTACAAAGCATATCGTTCCTTTGTAATTTTAAGAAATGTCACTTATAGAAACATTATTAGGTCAGTCTTCCACTTCTGCATGTAATGAGCTTGGAATTCACCACTGTGTCCTAACAAATAAAAAGTTGAACAGACTGAAATGAACCATGCCTTGCCTACTCTGTAGAAGAGGGGAGAACCTGGGACACACAGCTGGCCTCAAGGTCGGGGACAAGGAGTCACAGCTAACCAGAGCAGACTCAGAACAAAGAGAAACAGGACAGGAGGACCTGGCTGTCATCGAATTGCTGAAGACTCAAGTGCAGTTAATTCTGACAGTTAAAAAATCCCAGAGGAACCTAGTCCTAGGAGCCCTACAACATTGGTAGGGTTCCCACCAGAAGTCTGACCAGGATCCCTAGACACTATTTCTTTGGCTTCCAGAGGCAAGGGCATTTTGTAATACAAATCCCAGTCAGCCTTAGCCAGTCTGTTGCATCTAATGAGAAAGAAAATGCTCAGTGGTTTGGAATTGTAACAAAATCTATTCTATAGTAGTCTTAGATTCTGACAGGATCCTAGGGTTGACATCCAATTTGGAGATTTCAAAACTTCAGTGATTTTTGAGTTTCTCATTTCTATAAAAAATTTCCTCACAAAAATATCCATCTTCATATTGGGGCTTTCCCCGGGAAAATTGTCATCACAGATAACAGACTGTAACTTTTAAGGGTTGATTTCGGTTTTGTTGTTTTGCTTCTTCTTTTTTAAAAATATAAGCATGCTTGAGAATGTCTTACAATTTATACAATAAACTATTTTTGGTAAAGGTTAAAAAAAAACAAACAAATAAAGAAAATGACTGTATGGTTGGTCCACAGTCCAGGGACAGAGCACAGCAGAGCCTGCCACTTGATCACAGTACAAAGAAGCATTTCCTCTCCCCCTACACTGATCCATATCCGCAACAGCTAATTTACTGGAACTCCTCCATCCAGTCCATCATACCTGGCTGTAAGAAAACATTCTGAAAGGCAAAAAAATGTCAGAAAGGGCAGGCATGACAGAGGTGCTGGAACTGAAGCCTTCAAAACCAGAAACTGACACCTGCTGTTAAGATGGCAGCTCTGGGAGACAAAGCAGACCCCATGAAAGAACAGATGGTGACAAACAGACAGGAAAATTCTACTGAAGAGCCTAAAGAAATGCCAAAAACTCCCTCATAAGCAAAATGAAGAGCGCTTTTTCCACAGAGGTGCATAGAAGAGCCTCTGAATGTCAAACTATATCCATAGAAAGTCTGAGAAAAACACTGAAGAACAAAAAGGGACAGAAGAAGGCATATAACATGGGACTGACAGAAACTAAACTGTATGTACTAATCTAAATATGTCAATCAACACTTTTGTTTCATGGTCTAAATGTACCAACTAAAACACAGTGGATGAAAAAGCAAAGTTCAACTCTGTATTATCTACAAGAAACTTTATTAAGTATGAAAACAGAAAGAGATTAAAAGTAGAGAGAGAAAAGTATACCGTGAAAATGGTAAATGTACGAAAAGGACATTAAGACAAGAACTCAAAACGAGCAATGTTGTCAGGGATAAAGGCTATAGCTGCATAATGAAAATGGGATCAGTTCTCTAGGACATGCATTTCTTCATGTGCCTAACAATGGAGCATCAGATTAGAGAAGGCATAAAGTTAGAAAACTACAAGCAGTTAAATCCAACCTCACAGCTAAACGACCTTTATTAGAAAAGACACCGATGTGCTTGCTACTCGAAGTGCCACCCACTTTTAATGCTAGCACCTGAAAAGTTGAGGCCAGAGTGGGCCTCACAGCAAAACCCTGTCTCTGTCTCTATTGCCTCTGTCTGTCTATCTATCTACCTACCTACTTATCTGCAAAAGGAGTAAATGTACTTGTGCTGCAGGCAGAAAATCAGTTAAGGATGCATTTGGCTTTGAGATCTCCAATCAGCTGGATACAATCAATTTCTATAGAAGAATTCTTCATCAGCTGAATGTATATTGTCAAAGAGATCAAGGCCATTGTAACTCCAACACATCGTAGCACCCCGCCACACAGTTAAAAGAAGAGCAACCTGACAGCCTGTATCGAGTCTACAGTGTAATTCAATTAAAACCCAGCAGCAGAAAGAAACCTAGAAACACTCCTCCCCACAGAGGCAGAGATTTAAACACCATGCTACAAGACACATGCCTGAAAAATAAATCTCAAAAATTATTTTAACTCAATAAAAACAAACATAACTTTTCAAAACCTGTAAGACAAAGCCAAACTAGTGCTTAGAAGGAAATGGATAGCACCAAGTAGCATCTAAAAAGAAATACCTAAAATCAATAATGTTTCTACCTTATGGGAAAAAAACAAATTAATAAATCCAAATACTAATTACAACAGAAATAAATTAATTTGACAATAGGAAATCAATAGGCAAAATGAACATTAAAAACTGTTTTTGAAAAGATCAATGGAATTGGCAAGCCTCTAGCTATAAAAGGAAAACAAAGCCAACTTTAAGTTAATAATATCAGAAATGAAAAAAGGCCACTATCCCAAACCCGGACATTAAAATGATACAAATTAATATATAAACAAGCATGTGCTCACAAATTTGATAGCCTAAATTGTAAAGGGAAGCCTTTTTCTTGAGAGAAAGCCTTCCCGCCAGCCTGATTCCAGAGCCGCATCAGTCCCAAATAAACACACAGGAGGCTATATTAATTATGAAGCTGTTGGCCTTGCTTGTTTCTTACTGGCTATCTCTGACTTAAGTAATTACCCCATAATTGTTAATCTAAGTATTTCTCTTACCGGAGAACTTCCTGGGCTTCCTATCCCATGGCGTTACATTTTGACTCTCTGTGTTTCTCCTTCCCAGAGTCCTTCTAGACTCCTAGTCCCTCCTATCTTAGTTTGCTATTGGCCAACAGTGCTTTATTGACAAATACACAGGACTTCCCCAACACTAAATGAAATGGACCATTTCTTTTAAATAAATAATTTGTCAAAGTGCACACACACATACAGCAGAATAGGCTGCTATTAAAGAAAATTAATCAGTCACTAATTTTTTCAAGAAAAAAAAAACCACCAGGTTCAGACATTAAGAAAATACGCCAGTTCTCTATGTCTTGGAAAGGGTAAAGGAATGTTTCCTGCATGATTCTACAAAGCCACATAACTCCTGAACACAAATATAAAAATCTTCAGCAGGAGTCTTCAAGAAGGCTCAAGATGTGAAGTGCTTGACACCATGTCTGATGCCCTGTGTTGTATCCCAGGATCCACACAGTAGAAGGAGACCATTAATTCCCACAAGCTGTCCTCTGGCCACCATATGAGTACTGTGGTGCATGCATGCATAGAGAAACACACACAGACATGCACAATGGATAACTAAATGTAAAAACAACAAAATACGAGCAGACTGGACCTAAACAATGTACACATAGACTTATTCCCTATTACCAAATGGGATTTATTCCAAATATGTGAGGGTAGTTCAACATTCAGATATCAATTAGTATAATTCATCACATTAATATTAACCAGTTGAAGAACAGCAATTCCACTACCTTATATCAATAGGCATAAATAGGCTTTTAGAAAATGTTCTATACTCATTCGCTATATAAAAACTCAATAAATCATAAATATAGGAGAACTTCCTCAAATAGATAAAGAATGTTGACAAAAATTACAGCTAAATTCATAACTAATGGTGACAAACGCACAGCTTTGCTGTCAAGGATCTGAGCAAGGTCAGAATGTTCCTCTGATTACTCCTTTTCTATAGCATGAGGCACAGAAAGGGAATAAAGATATACACACCAGGAAAGGAAAACTATGCTAGCCTGTGTCTGCAGATGTCATGACTGTCAGTCAATAAAATCTGACAGGTGGTGATGGCCGGGGAGTGGTGGCACACACCTTTAACACCAGCATTTGGGAGGCAGAGGCAGGCAGATCTCTGTTAGTTCTAGGCCAGCCTGGTCTGCAAACCTAGTTCCAGGACAGCCAGCCGGGACTGTTACACAGAGAAACCTGGTCTGGGGGGGGGGGGGGATCCAAAAGATTCACTAAATAAAGTCACAAGAAAACTTTCTGTAGACACTGGAAACTTATTTCTGAATGAAATGCACACATAAAAGATCTAGAATAGTTGACACAGTATCAAAGATCAAAGACAAGCAAGGTTGGGGAGTGGTGGCTCCCAACTTTAAGATAATTACACTCATAACCAAGGGAATGTGGTACTGGTGAAGGGACACTCCAGTGAAAGAGTGAACCCCCAAGATAAATCTGTATGAATAGCAGTAGGAGATGCTTTTCAATAAATGATACCCCCAAAATGATTATCCGTATACCAAAAGTATACAGACTCAAAATGGATCAGATCTAAACCAATGTGAAACTGTACATATCTTAGTCTAACAAAGAAAAAGCCTACAAAAGGCAAAATTTATTAAAGACACAATTTGTATAACATATTTCAACAAAATTAAATTTTTCTGCTGTATAAAAAACATTGTTGCCAGGCCTTGGTGGTACACACCTTTAATCCCAGCACTCAGGAGGCAGAGGCAGGTGGATCTCTGAGTTTGAGGCCAGTCCGGTCTACAGACTGAGTACCAGGACAGGCTCCAAAGCAATACAGATAAGCCCTGTCTCAAAAAACAAAACAAAACAAAACAAAATGTTGAAACAAAATGACAAACCAACCATTACATACATTCCAAATGGCACATCTGATAAATGACTGTTTTTCAAATATATGTAAAAATAAAAAAGTTACCGCTGGGCGTTGGTGGTGCATGCCTTTAATCCCAGCACACGGGAGGCAGAGGCAGGCCGATTTCTGTGAGTTTGAGGCCAGCCTGGGCTACAGAGCAAGTGCAGGATAGGCTCCAAAGCTACACAGAGAAACCCTGTCTCGAAAAACAAAAGCAAAATTATCTCACTACAAAAGGGGTCGAAGATTTTAACAGACACTAAAGAAAAACCGATGCCAAAGAATCCCACAAAAAAAGATGTTCCACATCATACACCAGGGAAACACAAATGAGACAGTAAGGTACCATTAAATAGGTGTTGGAAGCAACAAAATCTGAGACTCCAACAATACTAAGAGTTGCTATGGACAGAGAATAACAGGAATGTCCATTGCTAACCTGAAGACTTACTTGCCTGAGTGTTCCTTGTAAGTGGAACAAGCCCTTAGTATTTTCCAAAAGACTTAAGTCTTCATAAGAACATGAACATAGGCATCACAGCGGTTTATTCATAGCTGCCAAAACTTAGGTACAAATAAGATGTGCTTCAATAGATTAAATGAAATAAGCTAATGCAATCACAATGCTGTATTATTCAACACAGAAAAGACATGAGCTAGCAAGTCATGAAAAAAAAAGGAGGGTTTCAAATACCTGTCACTAGGAGAAAGAAGAATACATGAAAAGGCTACAAAAAGATGACTAACTATATCACATTCTGGAAAAGAATTTGTTTCAGGGGTGTAGTGTGTGGTGTAGTATGTACAGTGTATATACATGTTACTATAGTTGTAAACACAACAAGGCTACAGGTCAACCTTGGGTAGCTTTCCTTTACTGGGCTCTTCCTTTATTTTTCGAGTCAGGGTCTCTTGCTGAACCCGAATCCAACACGTTTTGCTAAACTAGCCATGTAACAAGCTTCAGAGATCTGCCTATCTCCCTTCCTATACCCCAGTGCTAGGATGACAGGCACCAGCCACAGCTTTTTATGTGCTCTGGGAATCACCATGATTGCATGGTCAGCATTTCACCAGCTGAACTGACTCTTCAGCTCCGAGAAAGGAAAATTATACAGCAAGTAAAAATCCCAGTGGATGTAAGGGTTTGAGGTAAAGATACGGAGAAAGGGGAGACCAATAAACAGCTTTAAAGCACTGCTACAACTCTGTATGTGCTCCAACGGTGGACACAAGTGTATTAAGATACATTTGTCCAAGTCCACAACGTTGCCAGTAAAAATATAAAGCACAGCCCGAGAGTGACAGCTGATAGGTCAGTGTAGACTCACCAGGCTTGACCACTGTACAGGAAATGCTAATGAGGAGGCTGGAGGTAGGTGTGGGGGACAGGAGCCATGTGGGAAGTCTCTGCACTTGTGAACTTAAACGAGCTCTAAAGAAAGAAAGGTGTTACAAATTATGGTAACTCTCTGATTTTTCACCTTGGTTGTTTCTGCTTAGGCATACCCCATGAGTATGATTTTTATTTAGAGGTGCAGCACTTTAAATACAGCCAGTAAATAAAAAGCACAGAATCTGCTGGATGCTAGCAGGGGGACGCTAAAGGGACTTCAAATAAATCCCAAGTTTTTAGGAAGCTTGCCTGACCTCTAGAGTAGCAAACTCAAAATACACCACCAGTTCCACTGTCTTGTGAGTAACACTTCCAGAAAGCTCTGCAATCCAAAACCTTTAAAATTTTAAAATTCTTTCATGCATAATTACACATTTTGTATAACTACATGTTGATTCATATTATTCATTTAAAACATACTATCCTCTGGAGATGTTTTTATAACTGCGTATTTATTTTATGCAAATGAATATTAAGGATGGCCTTTGATGCCAGGTAAATGGACAAATAGCAGCAGAGGAGAAATATTATAAAAACCAGTGGCAACTCAAAGCCCTCCCTCTGCAAGTCTTCACAATGGTTTCCTATGCATTACCTCATTCTCAGTCCAGTGAAAAGCTCATGAAGTAAATTAAGAATCACTATAAACCTGAGCATGCATTAGGAACAAGGGAGCACTTTAATCTAGCCAATCTGTCATGCACACGGTGTTATGTACAATTATGTATCATGGATGGTATATCTAAAAAAAAATCTCTTGAGTCTTTCTCCTCTCCACATTGCCCCAGAGGTCACGCTGTGTTTGACCCTGTTATGGTTTAAATGAATCAACAGAAGCTCATATGTTGGGATTTTAATTCCTTAATACAGCAATGCCAGAGTGAGCCTTAGTGATTGGTATATGGGTCCTGGGGACAGAACCCTCAAAAATGCCTTTCTCAGAGGACTTGGTTAATTCTCAAGAGACTGTACCAACTATCTCAAGAAACAGCTATAACCCAAGGTTGGCCCTGTGTCTAGCCTCTTCTGCATGGGCACACTTGCCCTCCTGCTTTCTGCTATGAGTTTTAGCAACATGAGAGCCCACACTAGAATCTGAGAGTATGCTATGACCATGATCCTGGACTTTGCAGTTTCTAGACCCAGGAACCAAAATAACCCTCTGTCTTTATAAATTATACTCTCAGCTGTTTCAATAGAGCAACAGAAAATAAACTAAGAAAGATCTCAGTGTCCTTGCCCAAACTTTCTCTCCTCTCTAGCTTGCCCCACATTCGAGGCTTTTGTATCTTCTAAATATAGATCCTGATACTTTCCGCTCCTGCTCAGAAATTCACCATGCCTTCCCACTCTCTACTGAGTACTGTACCACGGGGACAGCCAAATAACTAGAACAGACCATAGTGGGTACAGTGAACCCTCGAAAGACCCATGTTTTATCTTTAAAATATATGTACATTCTTTCATTATAATCTATAATTCATACTTATTAGATTTAATAAAAATATTATGGTTAGAATGCTTCCATTTCTAGGGAAATGGGCTCTGGCAAGCTAGTCCTGTAGTTTTACAAAATCTCCTCATGCAGAGTCTGTGACACTCAGGTAGAGCACAGGCCAGCATGTGAACGTTATAGCATATTCAAGATACTTTGCACACTAGCACTTTCTACCAAAGAAAAATCACGTATTTTTTTAAAGAATACAAACTAGGAAAGGGGTTGATAAAACTACCTATAGTTTGGTCAATGCTTTTGAACTTTTAATAAGTATAAGCACAAATTTTCTGAGAAGTCTTGCAACCAAACCTGAAGCAAACATTAACTGAGACAGGATTCCATGGAAATACCTAGCTGGAGGCAGAGAGCCAGGATTTTATGGAAACACCCTCCCTCGCATTGACAACTCCCACCCTTCACCCTCCCTCCCTGCTGCTTTCATTACCTGAGAAACACTTCCTACTTTTTCTACCTGGAAAACTCCAATTGGAAATTCAACCTCTTGGGTTTTGAAACCACTCCAGCCACTGTAACTGGGAATAAATGTTTCCCCATGCATACAAGCAGATTTTATCTGCAAACTATGTTAAATTTCATCAAATAAAGAAATCATAGACTTACTTCTTAATATTAAATCCAGCCAGATCATGTAGCAGCTAAATGTGGAAGTCCTCTTTATTCATCTGTAAATTCTCAGAACCTAACAAGGCCCACACTGGGTGCCCTATAAACACAGGTAGAATAAATTGATGGTGCAAACAACCCTGCATGAAATATATACTTGTATGTGAGTGACACTATATGCCATCTCCACATCCCTGGAGGCAGGGCATCTATGTTTTAAAAGATGGGGGGGGGACGACAATCAACCCTAGTCTATGGAACAGCAAATCAGAATGAGCAAAATAACCCCTTAGTACTGAATCTGTAAAGAGACTGCACTAGCAACTCATAACCCTCAGGAGAGGTGGTGTCTCTGTCCAGAGTGGTGAGATTTCAGCAAGAAAGACCTGGCTCTGTTTCAAGACCAGGCAGAGCCAAGCAGACTGGAATACAAATGTTTGCATATTTCCTTAGCCTGGTGTAGAAACCTCCTTCTCACCCAGAAGCTTAAGAAAGCCACATTCAATCATCTACAGTTCATCCAGTTGACTCCGTTTCTGTTAAAGTAAGTTACCACATCAAAAAGCAGCAGCTTACAATGGGCGAAGGGCACGTAAACCTACTCCATGGGGGTTTTCCTTTGCAGATTGCCTGTCATCTCTGGCATCCTTGGCCAGGTGATCACACCTCTCTAGGAATGGACTTCCTGACCTTTGAGAGCAGAGACTACATAATTAAGATGGAGCAAGCCTTCAGCAAATTATCAGCATGTGGCAAGAACCTCTCTGTTAATCCTCTCAAAACCCATGAAGTGGATATGATTGTTCTCATTTTACACATGAGAAAGCAGGGCTGAGCAAAGTGAAATAGCTCTCTCAAGGCCACTCCACAAACATGCAGCATTGCCTAGTGGGAAGTTCAGTATGTGCACAGCTAGATGTGAGGCCATGATTTTCCTGGACCTTACCCTCCCTTTGACCTCTATGCATTACCCTCTTCACATGTATGTTTCTAAAAATGACATAAAAGCATAAGGTTTGTTGTGTTTAATTTTTTTCTAATTTTCTAACATAACTAACTTCCCCCCATATCGTTGATCCTACTAGGTTCCACCATAGCTTTCCCTAAGCGTCAGCAAGCCAGATCTTCTAAGAGTCTTTTCAATAGTCTTGGAAAGCATGCTTCACTTCTTCACACAAGTTGCACAGCTGAGAGGCCTATACCATAAAGCTCACTACTGCTATGAAACACAGTGAGGTTGGCTGGCCAAGGCAGACCCTTGGCAAGTGGAGGCAGGGAAAGACATCTTATTGTGTGACTCTTATGGAACATGTTATCCTAGCTACCTGACCCTTTCTTCTGTAGTTTTTGGCATGAAAATAACTATAGTTGTGTGTCTGGCTTTGGGGACTCTTTAAGTTACTTATACTGTCTTTAGCTCATCACAATGGCCAGTAAAGTATTTACCGGTCCATTCTGTTAACTGAGAATCAAAGCTCATGTGTTAATGAAACTTCCCAGTTAACCATGCGGAGACCAGCAAAACCAGAAGCAACCAAAACAACTTCCCCACCATTAGTAACCGAACTCTTCGCGACTCTACCCCACCCCAATTTCCCAGGGGCCTTTGTCCTCTTCCACTTCACAACTTTCTACCTCCAGGACAGAATCTCCTTCTCAGTATCCCTCACTCTGACTCAAAACCAACAAGACTTCCTTTTCTTCCTTTCCTGAAGTCTGTGCTCTGTAAACTTAACAATTGTCTTTACACCTCTCATAACAAAGTCCCCACATTACACACAAATACTTAACAAAGCAGGATCCTGACATAGAAGGAAATGCAGACTTAACAGGTATAGTACAGGGACAGAAGCCATTCATCATGAAAATCAGGTTAGCACAGGAGTGAGGGTAGGCGTGACAAGTGTCACCTGCCATGCTTTTACTTAAGTCCCTTTCCTGGTTTTCTGCACTTCCTACCTGGAGTTGTGATTCCTCAGGTACCTCTATCCTCCCACAGTAGTTCCTCCTGCTAAACAAGAACACTGCTTTGCTCCACCCTTACCCACTACAAGCCTTGTATACAACAAGCCTTGCAGTGAAGCCTTGTATAGATACTGGAACACGTGGTATGCACTGACACTGTTTGAAGAATCCACTTATGAAAAATCGTACAGGTAGCCTAGCTAAAAGAAGGAAGGAAAAAAAAAGGTGACACAGATACTGCAGGGGCGTGTCGCCTAAATCTAGTGGCTTGCTGCAAGGGGTCGAAGGGACTGCTATTAGCTGTCTGGAATCCTAGAAGGCTCCCCAGCATCCGTCCTGTCCACAAAATAGAAACGATGTCCATGACCCTAATGGTAAGAGGGATTCTAAACACCTACAGGTAACCTTCTATCCAGGCAGAATGGCAGCGGAAAAAAGCCAGGCCCCCTCCAAGGCACTATGCAATCACTGAAGAGAGAGAAAAGACTCTAAGTGACTAAGCTACACCGGACGCAGGACTGCACTAGTTTTCTAAGGAAGACTGAAAAGTGACCAACGTATCCCGTTCCTGCTACTAGCTCCCAACTTGGGACACTGTGGTCCGGAGTTTCTAGCTGAAAGGCGCGACCCAAGTGCCCACACACAGGTGGCTGGGGGGGGAAGAAGGGCGGAATCCCTGCCCGGCGCGCTACCCCTTCCGGGATAGGAAGGTGGGCAACCCGAGCGCCATGCCACACTCACCACATCCATGATCTGCAGGAGGCTCAGGGAGAAGTACACGGTAAGCGGCTGCGAGTCGTTGGCCACCGGCCTCTCCAGTGGGTTGTAGTTCTTGACCAGCTCCTTGTACAGCCTCCTCTGGAACTCTCCTTGCAGGGACACTTGGGAAGCAGAAAGCCCAGCGGGCCTCAGCGCTAGGCCTCCACCCCGCCCTGTCCCGGACCAGCCCAACCCCGAGCCTGGTCGCAGCCCGGGACCACTCGCTCGCCCGCCGGCTCGCCCACCTGCCCGCCCGCGCCAGCTCCCCGGAGCCCGCTGGGGGAGTGCGGCCAGAGCCGCCCCGCGGTTACCTTGCAGCAGCGCCGCGGCCAGAAGCAGCCAAATGCCTCCCCGTTGGCCGCACATATCGCCGGAGCCGCCGCCGTGTCCGGTTGTCCGACCCTGGCCGAGCAGCCGCGGCTGCCGCCTCCGCGCCTTTAAAGCGCTGCGCGTGCCCGCCGCCGCGCGCCCCCACACGTGACAGCGCGCCCCCGCCTCGTGCGAGCGCTCGCAAGGCCGAGCGGCTCCGCGGCCTCCGGGGAGGAATCGCATCCCTGTGCAGCTAGTCGATGGCCTCTGACCCCGCGCTGCTTGCTCCTGCTATCAGCTGCATGCTGTACTCACCCCCTGAACAGTCTCTCCTGACCCAGTCCTCCAGGACTCACTCTGATGCCAACATCTGCGTCACAGGCTTCCGAAGTTTCTCCAGCCAGACAAGGTAGACAAGGGAGGAGTAAACCCTGTGTGTTCTCTACAGGACCTGATGTTTTCAGGGACCAACTGAATGTGGGCTCCTTCCTGAGCTTTCTATGGGAGGGGTAGCATGGCAAATATATGGCATGATATTCCCAGCAGGGAGACTGGTCTAGTCTCGTTTTATTTTATAACAGGTTTGGAAAATGAAACCTTAACAACAATCTCTTTATGGAAGGACAAGCCAAAACTTGATCATGTAGGCCTTTTTGACTCAAAACACAGCAAATGAACAAGGAGAGGTTGAGGGGGACCAGCCACAGAGACCCTGGCCCAGAAGAGCCTTCTTCATTGTGATTCTGGGAAGGGAGAGAGGTACTAAGGGGAGAGCCTTCAGAATCGAGGAAGGCTATGTCCCGTTTATGCCCAGAAGCACATTACAGAAAGCCCACCTGAAAGACTACCCTGTATGCCCTTAGGGGCTCTGTCTCCTGTCTTCCCACAGACTCCAGAGCATCTGAGCCATCAGAGTGTCACTCCTGTGGATTAGACAGTATGGCACTGAAAATGAGGGACAGGATTATCAAAAAGTGACTAAGCTGGAAGGTACCACAGTGGTGGGAATGGGGTAGTGAGTCCAGCCACTTGGTTTGCAGGAGCAGTAGCATGCAGTCCCCTTGTAATGAGCGTGTTGCCACACACCCATGCTGTTTCCTGGTGTGAGCATGAAAAGTCAATATAAAGTTTGAGAGCTGCAGAGTAAGAGCAAAGAAAGAAACCTGACTGGTTTTGGAGAAGGTCCACAGAAAAAGAGGACAAAGGCCCAGGGCTCCCCTCAAAGGACAGTTAATATTCTACCTGGGAAGGGGACAGCAGGCAGAGACATCTGGCAAACTGATGGAAATACATCTGGGTACTCCCCATCCCAAATCCAGCAGTGGGAACATCACCGAGTATGTAGTTAGTGAAGGAATGAGCTGCAAAGTAATGGTTGCTAGCAAAAAATGAGAGAAGGAAAATAAAAACACCAGAGAGTGGGAGGCACACATCATCAGTTAGAAGCTTCCCCCTGGCAATGCATCTGCATTGGTGGTGGGATCCTCCTACACTCACTCTGCAAGGGCCTAAGAGTCCTGGCTAGCACCACAGAGGCATGAATACCTTCCCCTGGGTGTGGCCATTAGGAACACATTACAGAAACCACGATTCCATCCTTACTGAGTTGGGGAGTCACATTTAAGAGCCCCAAACATAACACTATGGTGTACACCGTAACATCATAAACCTAGAAAATAACCGTCTTTGGATGGCACAACTGGTCAATACTTGTTTATGCCCTGTGGTTAGCCAGACACCGGGAGATTCTGCCAAACAGTCAGTCCCTTAACTGGGTTGCTTCTCAGTTCTCAGTTGTTAGTATCCCTAATGGCAGTAAATAGGGCTCTAAGTCCAGCTGTACCTTATGGTTTTCACAGAGACCCAGTTATTTCCATTTGTGGGGTGTAAAGTCATCTGAGAGTAGAGCCTGCTGGGATATGTAGGCTCACCTGTTAATCCTTTTCTCAGCATAAAGAAATGGTCAACATACAAAACAGAAATGTACTGTGTCCAAGCTAATAAAGACTAGAATTGGAAACAAACCCCATGTACCCAACAGCTGAAGTTGCTGCCATAGCCTGGGCTGGCAGAGCAAGGTCAGACTCAAAGATGGAAGTCTAGACTTGTAATGCACAAGGAAACTGGACCTTGTGCCTGTAAAAAGTACAGAGCTGGGATGAGGAGTTCTTCATGAATCCACAGACTAAAACAAAGCACCCTTCTGTGTAAGAGACTAGAAAGCCTCTACTGTATCCCAGGGGAAAGAGGAAGTATGTTTTCTGCTTGGACACTGGAAAGGGGAACCCTGCAACTAGCCCCAGTGCATCAGGCTTAGTTAGGGCAGAGTCAGATGTCAAGTGCCTGTGCTGTTTATATTCAAGGAGTCCTCCTCTAGTGTGTGCTGGGAGCTGGGGGCTGGGGTGGGGCTTTATACCTTCCACACAAGACTCCAAAAGAAAATCACAGTGAGTTCAAATGACAAAGTGAAAAACAAAGCTGGGGAGATGGCTCAGTGATTAAGTCCTTCCCCTGTAATCAGACTGGTAAATATCCCAACTGTCATCATAGAGCCTTCATCCAGTAACTGATGGAACCAGATGCAGAGATCTACAACCAAGCACCAGGCTAAGTTCTGAAAATCCAGTGGAAGAGAGGGAGGAGGGAATACATGAGCAAGGGAGGTCAAGACCATGAAGGAGAAATCTGCAGAGACAGCTTAATCAAACTCTTAGAAACTCAAAAACTCTCGACTGAGAGCCATGGAGCCTCCAAGGGACAGAACCAGGCCCTCTGTATGTGGAGGACAATTGTATACCTGGGTGGTCTATCTGAGGGGCCCCTGACTGAATGACCCATATCTCTCCTTGGTGCATGAGCTAGATTGTTGGAGCCCATTCCCTATGATGGGATGCTATGTGCCACGTCTGCACAGCCCAGGACCGAGAATCTGCAGAGGATGTCGGGATTAATGACACAGAGACCAGTTGGTGGTGAAAGAAGGCTCACTTTACTCTTACCCCGGCTGGTTATATACCCTGACACCAGAGGCAGGGGTGGGGGGTCAGGAAGAGGCAGTTAGTCAGCTGAGGGTTCAAAAAACAGTCAGGGTGTTCTTGTGGGCAAGCCCTTCCGAGAACATCAGGAACTTATTGCTCCAGTAAACATGTTTTTCTTTGTAGTTATGGACACCGGATTGCTTTAGTAAACATGTTTTGCTCTGCAGTTGCAGATACCAGTTACAGCTGCCTGCTTCCAGGCTGATGGAGAAGTGAGCCTCTGGCCAAGGTCTCTTGTTCCCACAATTCCCCCTTTTTTATTTTCTAATGAGGCACTCCTGTCTTAGGTCATGTAGAGTCACCTTCCCTTACCCATCCTTAGGGGACCTGGCGACCCCTGTCTTAGGTGGGAGGTCTCTTCCCCACAGGTTGCCTATCATTAGGGAACCTCATCTTTGAATCATCTGTAACCAGACTTCATGGCTACCAGGTTTGCCATGGGCTAAGCTGAGCAATACTTGGTGCTGGATCTGTTGCCTATGGAACAAGGTATGTTGAACTCGGTATAAGGCCAGAATGCCTAACGCTGATGCCACCACTCCCAGGATCCCCATCGACATAGTGCCTCCCCATCGCTGTACTCATCTCCCGATCTGTGCCATAGCATTCCACCAGCCTTCCTCTGTCACGAGGGTAACCCACATATAATTTACGGTTACAATTTGATGGGCCAAAACAGTGATAAAAGTTTACAAACATATCATTCCAAGATCCACTCAAGAAAGCATATAGAAGGTACACTTGCACAGGTACATTAGATACACTCAATGAAGTTACACATGTAGCATGATGAAAATGTGAACAAGAGGCTTGTTGCACTATCCACAGAGCATCAATTTGTTCCTGTAGTGATGCAGTTTGTTGATTTAACGTCAGCATCCCCAGCTGAATATGCGAATTGAGCACATTCTGGGTGGACAGTGCTTTGCTAACTCTACCAGCAAGGTTGTTAACGGTCTCTGCTTTGGCAGAGGATTGGACAATGGCAATTCTGGCTATGGCAGCCGTAGTGGCCCATATGACAATGGCTGCAACAACATCTGCCATGATGCCAAAGTCTCTCTTGGGGTGATACAGGATGATCTCCTGTCCTGAGTGTTGATCTTCCACCACCATGGGAAACAGGGAGGGGACCCGGATTATCAGGGCATGAGAATCTCTAGATGGCCAGCAATCACTCAGAACACAGGAGCTGGGAAAACAATTGAGGGACTCCTCCCCTTCCCCTGTCCCATTCCAAGAAACAAAAAGAAAGGAGGGAGCAAGCAGGCAGTGCTAACAATAGAGAAATTTTCCTGCCCCCATCTCAACCTTGAGTGAGGTTTTGAACACAGAGGACTCATTCCAGGAGGCCGTAGTGTTAAAGGTCAACCCCTGTTGCAGAACTAAGGGGCAAGCATTCAAGCAGGCTCGGGGCCCACAGGTGTACATTCCAGAAAAGGTTGGCATGATCCCCACTAGAGTGGAGTTCCTGAAATGAAATTCTTCCCCGTTATCAGAGGAATTTTTGAAAGGCAGCCTATGACCATACCACCAAAGAGAACCATCCCCCTTTAATCTCCACGGTTCAGCTGTGAGACAATCCCCCCAGGGCAGGGGAAAATAAAGAAAAAATCCCTCCTGGTCCTCCAGCAAGTAGGCACAGGTTTTGGTGGTTTTATCAAATTAGATCTCTCTTGATTAATGGGATATAGCATACCCTTCAGGCCCAACATCCGACTGTTGGTGGCAATAAGGGAAAAGTCTGCCAGGGAGGAATTACTCAACACAAAACAAAAACCCTTATAGGAGGAATTAGGTAGCATGGAGATATTAAACATCTTGATAAAACAGAGATTCCCCTTTAGGGGAAACTCAGATTGTTTAATTTCTGACTCTCCAATCTCTCATTGGCAGCAGCCACTCCCAATGTATTATTGGTGCTATAAAAGGCGGGGAACAGGAAGCTGAATGACTAACTGGCATCAAAATGGGTGGTGGGGGGGTCCTCACCAGTGCCCATACTTCCCCTACCTGACTGTTTGGTGATGGTTGGACCATCTTGATCATGGCGAGCATTCCCAGTATCGGGAACAGTATCGGTGTCCACATGCCTGATGCACCGTTTGGGGACCCAAATGGGCTTCTCACTTCCTGGAGGGAAGACGCAAACAGCCCCTCAAACCCTAGCTAATAGGGGAGTGGGTGCCTGCCATTTTCCTGTAATCAAGTCTTTCCATCTGACCCATCCCAAAGACTGGGAGAGTTTGTTCCAATGTCTCTCCATAGCAGACAAATTATTAATGTCTATGATCAAAAAATTTTAAATGTAAAGTATGGTGGATAACTGAATATTGGGGGAGTTAATATACCCCCCTTTTTATTTTCTTAAAATACTGTTTGAGAGTGGCATGGGTGTGCTCCACAATAGCCTGTCCCATGGGGTTGTGAGGAATACCAAAACAATGGACAATGTGATGTTCCCTGCAAAAGGCAGCAAAGCAATTGCTGGCATAGGCAGGGCCATTGTCCATTTTTTAGGGCATCAGGAATGCCCATGTAGCCAAACACCTGCAGGCAATGATAAATAACATCTTTAATCTTTTCTCCTAAGTAGAGAGAGAGGCAAAGATCAGTTTAGAATACGTATCTACGGAGACATGCATGTATTTTAATTTCCCTGCCTGCGGCAGGTGAGTGACATCCATTTGCCAAAGATGGTTAGCCCTGAAGCCCCAGGGATTTATCCCCTTATTGGGAGAATTATAAGGGGCACAATAAGTGCACTGAGAGGTAATCTGCATAGCCATGGACAGGTGGCACCCAGTGTGAAATTTAATGGAGCAGGCATTTAGATGATACTGCTCATGGAGCTGGTGGGCAAGCTGCTCCTGAGTGAACAAGACCATAGGGTGGGTCAAGGAGTCAGCAATTTGATTACCCTGGGGAAGGGGTCCTGGAATGTTAGTATGTACACGAACAAACCCCACATAAGCAGGGTAGATGCACTGCCAAATATTAGCTGAACTAATAAAGAATGAATCTGAGAGGTTGGAAGAACATATGGAGAAGTTTCTAAAGGTCTAATAACATTGGCAACATAAACACTATCAGTATATAAATTAAAGGGCTCCCTCTCAAACATTTTGAAGGCCATCAAGCAGGCAAACAACTCGGTGACTTGTGCTGACATCTGCCTATGGGTACCCTCTTCTGCACCTGAGAAGAAACCACCACCGTGAAACCCTTGGAGAAGCTGTCTGTAAAGACCAAGCGAGCTCCAAATAGAGGGTTCTCTTTTATAACCTTGGGAAAAATCACGGGGTGTTGTTTAAAGAAAGGGGCTATTGGGATAATGGTTATCAAACTTGGCACCTGTAGATTAAATGAACAGGGTCCACCCATCATGGAAAGTCTGTAGATGTTCCACCTCCTCCTTATCATAAGGATAATTTTATCAGGACTCTTTCCAAAGGTTTGGATGCTAAACTTCCACAACAATTGCAAAATCAAATCATAGTAGGGGGCCACTACCTTCTTAGGGGAGGCCAACAAATGTATCCAATGAATAGGACCAGTCTGCAAAAGCACGGCAGTGGGTGAAAAGCTAGATGAAACTACAACCAGAACAAGGGGTTGCCCATAATCTATACGCCGAAGGTGGGCTTGCTCTATACTTTTTAACAACAATTGTAGGGCATCCCTGGCCTCTGGGGGTAATCTGTCTAGGGGAAGTCGGAGCTGGATCCCCAGGAAGAATATCATAAAGGGGTTTAAGGGCCACTGTTTTAATAGAAAGGGAAGGGCAAATCCAATGCACCTCTCCCAAAAATCTCTGCCAATCATGAAGCGTTTTCAAATTTGAACAATCAATTTGGAGTCTTTGGGGCCAGAGGCCAGTTTGTTGAATTTGATGACCCAAATAAGTATAAGGGGGTCTCTTTTGGATCTTTTCAGGAGCCAAAATAAATCCGCGGGCCTCCAGGAGCTTCTGTAGTTCTGCAAAAGCTATGCAACATTGCCTTTCTTCGGCCACAACCAAAAGAACATCATCCATGTAGTGGATAATGTAAAGATTAGGGACTTTGCACTTGAAGGGATCTAAGCAGGCAGCTACATAAATCTGGCATATAGTTGGACTGTTAGCCATCCCTTGGGGGAGCACCACCCATTGGAAACAAATGGCGGGTTCCCTAAAATTAATCGTAGGAAGGATAAATGCAAACAGGACTATCTTGAGAATGCAGAGGAATGGAAAAAAAGCAATCCTTCAAATCAATGACAATCAAATGCCAGTCTCTAGGAATGGCCACAGGCATGGGCAAGCCAGGCTAGAGTGCCCCCATAGGCTCCATGGTCTCATTCAAGGCCCTCAGGTCTTGTAGTAACCTCCATTTCCCTGAAGATTTTTTAATTACAAATATTGAGGTATTCCAGGGGGACATTGAGAAGACCACATGACCTGCCTCCAATTGTTCTTGAACTAGCTGGTGAGCCGCCCAAAGTTTCTCTGCTGGTAAGGGCCACTGTTCCACCCATACCGGATCATCTGATAGCCATGTGATGGGTATGAGAGTTGGTGGCGCAACAGTGACCCTCATCAAAAATGGCCAAAACCCTTGCTATCCCCCAGGGCCCTAGTATCCAAAGGGAGGGATGCCACCAGGCAAACCTCTCCCTGCTCTAGTTTACCCCCTAACCCCAGCTCATCCTTTGCATCATCTGGAGGGCCCTGCTTTTGTGCTTGGGTGCCTGGGTGGTGAGGACCACTCCCATTTGTTGCAGGAGGTCCCATCTCCAGAGGTTAGTAGGGAGGCCAGACAAAATATATGGTTGAAAAAACCCTGTGTGGCCCTCAGAGTCTTGCCACATTAGAATTCTGAGGCTTTTTTTGTGGCACAGCCTGTCCTGTTCCCTGGAAGGTCGCCGCCCCTTCCTGTTTAGGCCAGACAGAGGGCCAGAATTTATCTGAGAGGACAGGAACATCCTTTTCAGGATCCAAAATGCCCTCAAAGGACTTGCCTTCTATTCTTAATATAAGTTGGGGGCGACCCAAAAGACCGCCGGATTGGTTCTTCCAAAACCTTGGTAACCCCTTTTCTCTTTAATTTTTTGAGCCTCACAAGGAGCTGTAGGGAGGAGGAGCAACTGAGCAATCCTCTCTCCTGCTGGGATGGCAACAACCCCACTGGCCACTGATGTCATTATTGTAATCTCTCCCTCGCTATCCTGGTCTATAACCCCAGGGTGTACCTGGATGCCTTGAAGGATAGTACTGGACCATCCCAAGAGTAGTCTGACTGTGCCTGGGGGCAATGGCTCATGTACCCCAGTAGGGAGGGCCTGGATCCCCATTTCAGGTGTTAGGATTGCCCAGGCAGAGGGACCAAGGTCCAATTCTGCACTCCCTGAGCTGGCTCTGAGGAGGTCTGAGAGATGAAGGAGTTGCTCTGGGGGAGAAAACGAATCTTGCCACTGCTCACAGCAGGGGTCATTGCCCCATACACATTAGTTCTGGGACCCTGGGGTGGGGCCCTCTTCCAGTTTCCCTATTATTAGCAGGGAGGAAATTGCCCTCTAGATCAGTTTTAGAGCAGCAGTTATTGGCCCAATGACATCCTCTTCTGGGGAATAAACCAGATCTCTTGGGACCGGCAGTACTGTTTTGAGGGCACTCTCTACAGAAGTGTCCCTCCCTACCGCAGCTGAAACATGTTTTTATCCATTCCTGATTAGGTCTTTCTTTCCCCTATTGTGGTGGAATAGCAGCAGCTAACACTTGGCCCTGGATGAAGTTACCATCAATTTCCCTACAGATCCGGATATAGTCATTTAGACTTTTGTTGTGATGGGGGCGAAGGGTCTCCTTACAGTACTTATTTGCATTTTTGAAAGCCATCTGCTTGATGATCAGCATCGCGGGCCCAATGCCCCCAAATATTCTTTCCGCTACCTGACTGAGGCAGTCTACGAAATCCTGAAAAGGTTCGGAGGGTCCTTGAACGACTTTGGACAGGTGATCCCCTCCAAGCACCTTGGGCCACTGCCACTTGGGCGTAGACCACGATGTCATATTGCATTTGTTGTTGAATGGTGGCATATTGACCTCTCCCAGCAAGCATCTCCAGGTTTCTCTGGGGCTGTCTGGCCTGTGCATTTCTTTGGGTTGTTTAGTAGCATCTTTCTTGAAACTCACCTCTCCAAATCAAATAATCTCCTCCAGAGAGAGCTACTCGGCAAAGCTGCTGCCAATCACTAGGTGTCAAGTTAAGAGGCACAAAAGATTCCATTAAGGAAAGTGTAAATCGAGCCTACGCTCCATAATTTAGGGTTGCCTTTCAAGTTGTTTTATGTCTTTGAAACTCAAAGGGTCATGGCGCCGAGTTACCTATTTAGGATTGTTTGAGTCTGGAACTTCCATTACTGGGGCCACCACTGGGCAGCATTGGACCCCTCCTCTGGGTCTTCCCTCAAGGTCCAAGAATGATTGGGTCATATCATAGGAGGAGTCCCTTTTTTCGGAGTATGGAAGAGGGCCTTCCTCCCTGTCCTGTCTTTTCTTAATTCCAAGTCTTTTTTAGTGCTTTTATGAGGGCCGTGATCTCAGCAAGTAACTGTTCCTCCTCAGACTCTGACTCGTTCATTTTCTAGGTCTGACAGAGAAGGATATAACCGATTCTGACCAGAGTCCTTTTTGGGTCATGCCCCAAGATCTCTGCCCATTTTTGCCTTGTCAATAAGAGGCTCCTCCTCATCCTTACTAACAATGGTGCCTCTAGCTTTGGACAGGGTCTTTTCAGATGATTCATCCTCACTCCCTGCCTTTGAACACAGAGAGGCTCGAGTCTCAGTCTCTTTTAACTCTGGAAAAAAACTCTTTTGTGGCCTGGACTACCTGACGGAGGCAAACTTTATCTGTCAAAAGTGCACCTCTCATTAATCTCCATAAGGAGAATGTGGATAGGGGTAAGGACTCAGGTCCCTCTTTTTGTGAAAGTTTCTGAAGATCATGGTGAACCTCCTCCTAATCTGGGACATTTCAGCCTCTACCAGTAATGAACCATGGACTCGCTCATTTGATTTATTTTAGAAAGCCTTCCAAGGTTTTAGCTTTGGCTGTAGTCCTCTGTTCTTCAAGTAACTTTTTAAATTGACTCTGTAATTCAAGCTTCCCAGGACTATTCCCCATCATTTCTTTTCTTATTTTCCCCAATCCATCCTGGCTGGCAAAAGGGACTACCCTGTCTTACCTCGCTTTCAGATCTCGGTGGGACCTCCAATTCCCATGCCAGCACAGCCCAGGACCAAGAATCTGCACAGGGTGTTGGGATTAATGACACAGAGACCAGTCGGTGGTGAAAGAAGGCTCGCTTTATTCTTACCCTGGCTGGTTATATACCCTGACACCAGAGGCCGGGGTGGGGCTCAGGAAGAGATGGTTAGTCAGCTGAGGGTTCAAGGAATAGTCAGGGTGTTCTCATGGGCAAGCCCTTCCGAGAACATCAGGAACTTATTGCTCCAGTAAACATGTTTTTCTTTGTGGTTACACATACTGGATTGCTTTAGTAAACATGTTTTTCTCCCTTTTTCTTTTGGTGTTTGGTAAAGTGGGATTATCTATTGCCTATGTCTTTGTGAGTGTAGTTATCTTCGTTGGGTCTAGGTTTTCCTTCTAGTACTTTCTGTAGAGCTAGATTCATGGATACGTATTGTTTAAATCTGGCTTTGTCATAGAATATTTTGTTTTCTCCATCTATGGTAATTGAAAGCTTTGCTGGATATAGTAGTCTGGGCTGGCATCCTTGTTCCCTTAGCGTTTGTAGGACGTCTGTCCAGGATCTTCTGGCTTTCAGAGTTTCCATTGAGAAGTCAGGTGTAATTCAGATAGGTCTGCCTTTATATGTTACTTGGCCTCTTTCTTTAGCTGCTCTTAAGATTTTCTCTTTATTCTGTAGGTTTGATGTTTTGATTATTATATAGCAAGGTGACTTCTTTTTCTGGTCCAGACTATTTGGTGTTCTGTAAGACTCTTGTATTTTCATAGGCATATCCTTCTTTAGGTTAGGGAAGTTTTCTTCTATGATTTTGTTGAATATGTTTTCTGTACCTTTGAATTGTATTTCTTCACCTTCTTCTATACCTGTTATTCTCAGTTTTGGCTTCTTCATGGTGTCCCATATTTCCTGAATATTTTGTGTTAGGGATTTGTTGGTTTTGAGATTTTCTTGGTTGGCGACTGTGTATCCTCTAATGAGTCTTCAACACCTGAGATTTTCTCTTCTATCTCTTGTATTTTATTGGTGATACTTGCATCTGTAGTTCCTGATCGTTTACCCAGCTTTTCTATTTCCAGCTTTCCTTCATTCTGTGTTTTCTTTATTGTTTCTATTTCAGCTTTCAATCCTTCAACTGTTTGAGTTGTTTCCTTCATTTGTTTGGTTGTTTTTTCTTGGTACTCTTTAGATTCTTTGAGAGATTTGTTTATTTCTTGAATTTTCCCCCATTTCATGGATTTTTTTGTTTGTTTTTTCTTCTATTTCTTTAAGGAATTTCCTCGTTTCCTCTTTGAGGATCTCTATCATCTTCATAAAATAATTTTTAACGTCTGTCTCCTCTGCTTCATCTATGTAGTGCTTTTCAGGTCTTGTTGGCATTGGTTCTCTAGATTCTGGTGGAGTCATGTTGCTCTTTCTATTGCTGAGTGAGCTCTTATTCTGTCTTCTTCCCATCTCTTCTTACAGTGGGTGCAGGTGGGGTCTTTCTGTCTCCACTGGTCTCCTTCCTTCCTGAAGCTGAAGCTGACGACACTGACACTGAAGCTGAACCTGAAGCTGGGGTCGCCGGAGGTTGGGGCCTGGAAGGGCTGATGCCTTTCCTGTGTAGGCGGGTCTTCTGGATGCCAAGAGCGGGCCCCCTGTAAGATTGAGGGGCTAGGTGTTGGGCCTAGAATGACTTTTTTTTTAAGACTATAAAATTAGGATGTGTAAAATGCTGTCATACTGATCATGGTGGACAATGTTAATGTCCCCTTTGGCCTAAAACTACTGAAATGTATTCTTCACCCACAATGTGGCAGAAGTATTGGAGTGGCTTTCCTGAATGAGTACAATCTTCTCTGGGTCTTCTAGGATCCTTTCATTAAGCAGATGCCTTCTGCTGGTATTGTTAGTAAATTTTAAAGGATTTTCCATCTATTTCTATCTGTAAGAAAGAATGCTATGTAAATTTTACTTCTTAAAATTTCATTATTGAGCCTGGAGATATGGTTCAAAGGTTAAGAGTACTGGCTGCTCTTCCAGAGGTCTTGAGTTCAGTTCCCAGCAACCACATTGTGGCTCACAACCATCTGTAATGAGATTTGGTGTCCTCTTCGGGCATGCAGGAATACAGGAGGCAGAATGCTGTACACATAATAAATAAATTAATCTTTAAAAATAATTTCATTATCTAATTCTGGTCAAGAATGATGAAAACCTCATGAAGTAAATTGTGAAATACTCCTCCATATTCTGAAGTTGATTGTAGAAGATACGGTTTCTTCCTTAAATGCGGTAAGATTGACAAATGGAGTTCTGCACCTTGAATTTTCTCTATGGAAATTTTGAAATTATTTTTAGTGCCATATGATATATTTCTATCACACATACCATGCTGTATGTAGATTGGTCATTTACAACTTTGTAAAATTAGTTCTCTCCCTCCACCTTTATCGGGCCACCAAGCTTGAGCATCCCTTACAGGCTCTTACTGTCCCTACATTTTTTGTTTAGGTTAACAACAAAGTTTAATAGCTATAGAAAAGTTCAGAGTTTCAATTTCATCCTGGAAAGGTTTTACTACCTGTAATCTTTTTAGAATTTCAGATGTTTCATTTAAGTTATTCAACTATTTGGGGCATAACATTATCATGGCCCTTTTTTGACTTCATTCTGTCTGCAAGCCATGAAGTGTTACCTCTTTTTCATCCCTGCTGCTAGTAATTTGTTTCCTCATTTTTGTTCTTAGTTACACTTGCTGGGGTCTATCAGCCTTATTAATGTTCTCAGATAACAACATTTTCTTAATTTTATCACCTTTTTCTTTTATTGGTTTTTGTCTTGTGCTTATCATTGCCTTTATACTTAACTATGGGTATAATCTGCTTTTCTTACACAGTTCTTAATGAATACCCTGAGATCATTGAGTTTAGGTTTCCTTTGAAATACGATGGAAGAAGCAGATTTTTTCTAAGTGCAGCCATTTTGATGGTCTATACCCATTACCTGCAGATCAAAACATTTTCTTATTTCCCTGCACTATTTTGTTTCCAAATAAGTGATTCTTTTCCATATGTATGATTGTTGTATATTTATAACTTAAATCTTTGTGATCATAACATATTCTCTTTATTTTTTTAACCTTTTAACTGTACTGATTTTTAAAAAGTCTGATATATTGTAAATGTTCTGTCTTTGAAGACTTTCCATATGCACTTGAAAAGAATACATATTCTGAAGTTGTTGGATTCAAAGGCTTATGAATGTCAGGCCAGTCCTTAGGGTTCACTCCTGTTGGGGAAGTCCTGTTATTTGCCTGTGCATTTGTCAATAAAGTACTGTCTGGCCAATAGAAAACCTAGATAGGAGGGACTAGGAGTCGAGGAGGATTCTGGGAAGGGGAAACACAAGAGAGTCGACATGTAACGCCGGGTAGGAGCCCGGAAACTTCTCCGGTAAGAAACATACTTAGATTAACAATTATGGGGTAATTACTTAAGGCAGAGCTAGCCAGTAAGAGACAAACAAGGCCAACAGCTTCATAATTAATATAGCCTCCTGTGTGTTTATTTGGGACTCATGCAGATCTAGAACCAGGCTGGCGCGGCAGAGCCCAGGCGACTGGCAGGGGATAAACCAAAGCGGCTAGCAAAAGAAAAAGCTTCTCTTAACACACTCCATAGTCTTTTCTTCACTGGGCATGAAATTTCAAGGAACTATCTTCAATGATGATTCCAATTTTCCATTATTTCTTCCATAGGTCTTTAATCTGTGTGTGCTCATGACGGTTGTTGTATTATGTAGAGAGCTGCGAAGTGTCGCACCCTTAAGATGGCACTGGCTTCCACCTTCTGCTAGCCCGACAGCAAGTGCTTTCTGTGATAAACAACTCCTTAAGAACCCCACCTGTATTTGGTTAAGGCTGGATATCAGGCTTGCTTCTGCGTATGTGGACCTATCTGCATGTTCCACGTGGCATACTGGGGTTGGCCGCCCAAGGGCTTTTAAGGTGTGGGTTGGCACTCCCCAGGGTCAGAAGATTGTTCAAGGTTCCTGAATAAACTGCTTAAAGAAGAGTCAGAGCGTTGTGTCTTCCTTGCTGGTCGAGGCGGTCGCGACAGTATTAGTGAACTAGCCTGTTTTATTTTATTAAACAGTTCTCTTTAATTCTGATACTAATCATAGGCTTGTATTCTCTTTGATATTGATAAATCAACTCTCTCGTGCCTGTGTTTGCACAGCACATCTTATTTAAATTTACATCTACCTGCAACTCATGACTTCATATTTAAAGTATGCCTGGGAGAGCATATACAGAAGCTTCCTTCTGTTTTGAACATTCTAAGAATCATTTTCTTCTCAGTCCACTTACATTCAGTGTATCATTGGTCTCCACAGATTTATCATTTTTATACCTAGTCTCTACTTGTTCCACCTATTTTTGTATGTCTATTGTATTGTTTTTTTTAATTGCTGCTTGTAATAAAAATTTTATTTACTTAGATCAGTGAGATAGCTCAGTTGACAGGAGCACTTGTCATCATTTCTGAAGACTCAAGTGAAATCCCCAGGATTCACATGGTGGAAGGAGAGAACGAATTTAATTCCCACAAGTTTTGCTTTGACCTCATACAGGTACTAGGAGATAGAAACACATACACACACACACACACACACACACACACACACACACACACACACACACACGAGTGTACTACAAATGTAAAAATTTAAGGCTATAGACTGTTTCATTTTGTTTTCAATTTTTATAGTGTTTGCTAAGTGATTGTTCCTTGGACACACACACACACACACACACACACACACACACACACACACACACGAGTGTACTGCAAATGTAAAAATTTAAGGTTATAGACTGTTTCATTTAGTTTTCAGTTTTTCATTTTTATAGTGTTTGCTAAGTGGTTGTTCCTTGGATTGCAAAACACATTGTTGCTATTGTCTTCAGTGTGTTTACTGCTAAACTACTTCCTGGACACTCACTACTTAATGTCCAATTATCATCATGTGTCATTTAACTACACTGTGGTAAACTGTATAATGGAATGTTGTCATTTTTTAATTGAGCAATAAATAAGGTTGTTAAAAATAAGGCTAATAAAGAGAAATAGTTTATGCTTATTTATATTAACTGGACATGGGTTTCTTCATATTTTCTGAAATCTGTATTTCTGTCTTATGCCCCTGACCCTACAGACTTCTCTTTGGAATTTATCTTTAATGGTATCTTTTGAGAAACCATTATTCTTGGTGTAAACCAATTTATAACTACTTTCCAACACATCTGTGTTTTCTCTTGTTTCGGCTCTGTTTGCCTTCTCCAGGGTCACAAAGAAATCACCCTCCATTTTCTTCTGGGAGCTTAGTGGTTTTTCCTTTCAACCCGAGATTTCTTGCATATCAGGAATTAATTTTTATGCATTTTATACACTATAATTAGGAACAGAGATTTAGTGTTTTCCATGACTATTCCATTGATCCAGCTCATTTAATGAAAGATAATCTTTTTCCCTTTCGTTGCCATGTCACCATTTTGTACCAGATGAGTCTGGGTTGGGTCTGTAGTACTCATTGTAATAGCATTATGAAAGAATTCCACATCTAGTTGTGTGAGTTTTCCATCTTTTTTATATCTTCAGTATTTTCATAGACATTCTTTTAGATAAATATCGGTGTCCTGTGACTCCTTTCTCAACACGTTTACTGGGATCCTATTGAATTTTTGGACTAACTGATGCAAAACTGATGTCCTTGAGACAGTGAGTCCTCTAATCCACAAGCACAATGTTCTTCCTATTTTATCTTGAGAATTTGTTGTAGTTCTCAGGGTGGGTATTTCAGAATCACTCGTCATCAGAATTAGTCATCAAAAGTTGCTGTCTTTCAGTGTCACCACAACATATTTAATTTTTCATTAATAAACGCTGCATTGCAAAAATACAGCTGATACATTAGTCATGTATCCTCTGAAGGTCTAGATTAGCCAGTTAATTTTGATAGATTCTTTCAGTAGATTATTCTAGTTCTTCCACTCTGTTTCTTGGCTTTTTTGTTGACTCCAACACTACCTAGAAAAACGGTAGCCCAGTGTTTTAGGCAGAAGGCCTCCAGTAATTCACAAAATGAAAACACAGCTTCAGCCAACTCTGCGTGAGACGCTTGGTGGCAGCCCTCCTGTTCCTAATTCAGTGGCTAGCAGTCTTTGTTGTCCTTTGACTTTTGGGTGTGTCATCCCTGTTGGTTCTTCTCATCCCAGGTTCTGCCACAGCTCTGTGCACGTGCCCTCCTCTTCCTGTAAGTCATGTTACATTCTTTCTCTTAACTTGATTACATTTTCAGAGACTCCACTTCCATATAAGATGCCATTTATAAGTCACAGAACATAGGCCTTCAACATGTGTATCAGGTAGAAATATAGTTCAACTCAGCAACAACACAGGAAAATATAGTTTTTTGTTGCTTTGCTTTGGCTTCATTTTTTGTGCATTTGTGAAGATCTGGGTTTGGGTCCTCAGCATTCATGTAAAATTCAGGCACAGTGGCATACTTTTGGCACTCTAGTGCTGGAGTAAGAGATGCCCTAATAGGTGGATTCCTGGAGTGTGTGGGCATGCCAGCCTAGCCAAATTAATGAGCTCAAGGTTCAGTGTAACCCTGAATTAAAAGATAAGGTTGAGAGTAATCAAGGAAATTACCTGATATCAACCTCACTTCTGACTTATACACACACACACACACACACACACACACACACACTCAGGCACCGTGTACAGAGAACACACAATTGTTTTTTATTAAAAATAAACTTTCTTCTTTACAGTTTTTTAATCATTAAGTGATGGGTTGGAGAGATGGCTCAGTGGCTAACAGCATGGACCACTTGCTCATCCAGAGGTCCTGAGTTCAATTCCCAGCAACCACATGGTAGTTCACAACCATCTATAATGGGATCTGATGGCCTCTTCTGACATTCAGACAGAGCATTCATATATAAAAAATAAGTATATAAATACATAAAGGTGTGTGCCACCATACTCATTGTTAGAAAACATGTTTTTATAAGAATAAAATATTGATAAGCATGTTTTAAGATAATATTGGTTTTATCTCTTTGTAAAAATATTTATTTTTATATTTATGAGTGTTTTACCTGCACATGCACATGCACTGTCTGTCTGTCTGTCTGTTTGTCTGTCTGTCTGTCCCTGGAGGCCAGAAGTGCTATCAGGTTTCCTGGAACTGGAGTTAACAGATAGTTGTGAGCCATCGTGTGAGTGTATGAAACTGAACCTGTTTCCTCTGCAAGATCACCAAATGCTCTTAAGTCCCAGGATATCTCTTTAGCAGCAATTTTTCTCTTTTTCACCTATTAATATGAAGCTTTCTAATGATTGGTGAAGGCTATGAATGAAAGAGAGCCTTGCCACACCAGCTTCCAGGAGCTTTTATCTGTTCAGGCTCAGCTTTTCCTCTTCTGAGTGAATCCTGCTTTCAAAGTGATGAGTGATAACTTCATAGGGACAAGATAGCACAAGAAAACAGCTGAGTTTGCTTGTCACTCAGCCAGATCACACGTGCTAGTTTAGCACTAGCTTCTCTTCATCTACACAGACCTGCAACACATGAACTACCCAGCAGTTCCCAGTAAGAATTATGGATAAATCAAGCATAATGTCCTAAGAGACTCTGAGTCAGCAGCCAGGACTGAGCAATGGCTGGGATTCCTAGTCATCACATTCCTGGTACAGTTATCAGCCATCTCTGATAAAAGCATTTGTAGAAGATTTATTCATTTTTAATTGTGTGAATGTATATGCTCATGACTGTAGGTGCACACAGAGGCCAGAAGATGTTGAATTTCCTGGAACTGAAGTTGTACTCATCTTTCTTTGATTATACTAATTGTAAACAAACATCATTAGTGATTATTTTCCTAAGGTAAATACTCCCTTGCTATATGTCTGTAGATGTCTATTTTCCATTCATAACACACATTTTTGTTGTGAAGGTCACATGAATACACAAAATCATTCACATCAAATGTTCCACTTAGAGAGGGATGATAATGTAAATGCTCCTTTAGTCTTAAACCCAAGTGATACAGGGCATAAAAACAGCCCCCAGAGGCTCAGGCTACCTTCACAAAAGTGACTTCTACTCTGGATTTTTATAGGGTTCTTTAATTATAACGTTTCATTAGTCCTTGGTTACTTAAAGTGCCTCCAAATACTATAAAGCAGTTTAGTGTGATTTGTACATACTTCTCATGCCTCTTTATATCCTTTTAACCTTCATACATTCTGTTGAAGATATCTGTAGAGTGAAGATTTTGCTGACTGTGTTCCTTTGGTATAGTTTGCCATTTCCATTTGACCTCTAGGTTTGCTTAATATCAGGAGCCGAATCTATAAACTAAATCTGATTCAGGTTTCCCTTAGAGAGGAAAGAGTGCTTCGTGGCTGCTGTGGAGCTCATTGTCGAGGGGCACAGAAGGTCAACTTACCTGTCTTCTCGTGACCAGCAGCCATAGGTTCCAGTTGGCATGCGTAGATGTTTAATTTGCAGACATCTACAGAAAAATGATGATGCTTCAATTCTGTAATTCCTCCTTTTAAATATATACCCACATCTGCCATTTAGATTCTCATCAGGAGTTTGCATAGAAAAAGCAAGGCAGATGTTCCCTTTATTCACAAGACTTCAAAACAATGAGTGTATTCATTAATATCCTATAAGGCTAGCTAAAATTCTCTGTCCCTCCCTCCCTCCCTCCCTCCCTCCCTCCCTCCCTCCCTCCCTCTCTCTCTCTCTCTCTCTCTCTCTCTCTCTCTCTCTCTCTCTCTCTCTCTCTCTCTCTCTCTGTCCATGTCCATGTGTTCACATTCACACTGAAAAATTCCAGGCAGATCTTCAGTTTCAGGCAACAACTGAACAAGAATTCCAGTATCAACCGATGAAACTCATCTCCCTGATTGAGTTGAGATACCAGCTCTGACATCTTGCTTCATGATTCTGGGAGATGTTGAGTCTTCTGACAGGCAGTTTTGGCTCAAGGGTTCCCTGTGCCCCTGCACCTTTCTGAAAGGCAGGCTTCCCTCCCGCCTCGCTTTACAGGCAGGCGTACAATGTATCTGGGAGCTCTCCCAGATCTTTGCGGCTCGCTCTCTGTTCTCTCACAGGTAGTCATTTTGTCCACCCTGTGCACATTTAATCCCGTCTTGGCAGATCTGCAGTAGTGCAGACATCAATATGAGCTGAGTATTTGTGCCTACATGGTCTGCTTGATTACAGTCATTATCTTTACTGCTCTTCAGAGCGCCTGTTCTGTGGTGAGTGAGTGACCCTTCAGGTGGCCTCCATAGTCCTTTAAGGGGGCTTTGGTCCATGTCCTTACTCTCTGCTACAAGATGGCATTCTGAGCTCATCTGTTCATCTTGTACACTTCTGGCCCTAGATCAGGAAGTAGGCATTTCAGCCATTGCTTTTAACTGCCAGTTACCCTTAGCTGGCTCTAAATGCTATTTTTAGATCATTTTTGTGAATAGACTGAAGATTACCTGCCTCCCTGTCTGTCATCTCAACTATCTACTGTGCTTAAATACCTCAAGAGATCAAATCCAGGGCCAAGGACTTTCTACTTAAAGTTTTCAATCTTACATTTGCAGCCCCGGTTCTCAAAGGTTGTGGGATGATCAAAGGGCAGCAGTACATATTGCTCATTGACTTTATGTCCCCCTCCAAGGACAGCACAGTCAGCATCAAATGAGCAATGGCACTGCCAGAGCAACGGTGGATACGTGCTTTACAAACATTAATTTTTGAGATTAGAATATAATTACATTTCTCTCCCTTCCATTTTTTCCCTTCACAGCCTCCTTACTATCTTTTAAATCCATGACCTCTCTTTTCATTATGCATATATGTATATACCCATATGTTCCTGAACACGGACATGCCACCTGCTCAATCTGTGTGCTACTGTCATGTTTGTTTTCAGGCAGGGCTGATTTGGTATTGGATAACCAACAGGTGTGCTCTTTACTGAGGAACACTATTTTCTCAGGCTTTCAGCATTCCTTAGTTGCCCATAGCTCTCTATGAAGGAAGGGTTAAGGCCTCCTGGGCTTCCCTCCTTCCACTTTAGCACATTTATTGTTGTTGCCCTTGTTCAGCTTATGTAGGCAGTCATGTTAGTGAGACTTTATGGGTGTAGCCTCAGGAACCTGATCCTCTGGCTCTCATGATGTTTTTACCCCCTCTTCTGCAATGATCCCCAAACAATTTGAATTTGTTTTGTAGATGCTTATTAGTTGTGACTGGGCTCTACAACTCTACATTTTGATTGACTGTGGTTTTCTTTTTATTTTTTCATTTTTTAAATTTTAATTAGAAACAAGTTTGCTTCACATGTCAACCCCAGGTCCCTCACCTTCCCCTCCTCCCCTGCTCCTCCAATCCCCCAAATCCCCAGACTGCCCCCCTAGGGAGGATGAGGCCCTCCATGGAGGAATCTCCAAAGTCTGTCATTTCATCCTAGGCCCTTACCCATCCCTCAATGTGGAATGGTATCCCATAGTCCATTTGTATGCCAGGGATAAATACTGATCTACTACCCCAAGCCCCATAGATTGCCTAGACATCCCAAATTTAGTGTCTGGGGTCCATGAGCTCCCCCTTGTTCACATCATCAGTTTCTGTGGGCTACACCAGCCAGGTCTTGACCCCTTTGTTTATCACTCCTCCTCCTCTGCAACTGGGTTCCAGGAGTTCAGTTCAGTGTTGAGCTGTGGGTGTCTGCCTCTGCTTCCATCAGTCACTGGATAAAGGCTCTAGGATGGCATATAAGGTAGTCGTCAAACTCATTATCCAGGAAGGGCATTTAAGGTATCCTCTTTACTATTATTGTTTAGTTTGCCAGTTGGTGTCATTCTTGTAGGTGTCTGGAAATCTCACTAGTGGCAGATCTCTCCTCAAACCTATAATGACTATAATGACTCCTTCTATTATGGTATCTCTCACCCTTCTCTCTTCTATTCTTTCCCCGACTCAACCTTCCTGCTCCCCCATGTCTTCCTCTCTCCTCCTCTTCTCCCCCTATTTCCCAGATTCCCCCCATGCTCCCAATCCTCTCAGGAGATCCTGTCCCATTCCACTTCTCTGGGGTACTGTGCATATCTCTCTTGGGGTCCTCCCTGTTTTCCAGACTCTCTGGCAATGGGATTGTAGGCTGGCACTCCCCTGATCCACTAGTGGTTTTCCTCCTCTTCCTCCTCCACTACTGTAATGTGACATGCTGTCATTGTTGTGGATCAAAAGCATCATGGCTGGGTAGGACTGTTGGTTGCTTCCGTCTATCGGAAGCTTGCAAGATGACTCTTGTTCCATGAAAGCTAGACCTTAGGGAGGAAGCTTTCAGATTAGATTCAGCGCACAGGCCTCTTGCCCTGTGTCTGAAATACATGTGTCTTCGGGGACTTACTCATCTTCCACCTCTGTGCCCCCTGCAACCAAGAGCAATAGGTATAGCTTATAATAGTTTTTGGGACTGACAACTCAAAAGACAGATTGTCTTTGACTTTTGAAGGAAGCATTGTCAGCCCAGACATGAAAGTTTCGTTTAAAATATATGTATATTTATACACAGACTTTCATGTATTGTAGGTATTTTTAGGTACATAGTCGATAGAATGATTCTTATGACTTTTTCAGACATCTTTACTGAAATTTTGACTTCCTTTCTCCTTATTCTGTGTTTATCTCCCCCTCCCTAATTTCTCCATTTTCCTCCTCAGATTGTGTGTGCTCTGCTATTCTGCTTCCTATTGGTCCCTCTGCCCCATACCCCAGCAGTAGTCCCTTGTGTCTTCCTGGCTTCTGCAGTTACTCCAGGGTATTTCCCCACACCTGAAGATTTGGAGTGCAGAGCCTGTGATGAAGAAAGAACATACAATGTCTGTCTTTCTGGGTCTGGGTTACCTCACTCCACATGATATTGTCTTGCTCCATCCACTGAGCTGGAAGGTTAATACTTTCATTTTTCTTTATTTCTGAATCTAAGTACCACATTAAATCTGCCTTTTAATATCACTTTCTATTTTCTCTTTTTTTGTTTTAAGACATTGAATTGGTGTACAATGTACAGAGAGTGAGAAACTTAGCTCTAAATGAGATGTCTTTATCATACCCTTCCTCTTAAGGATCTGAGAACTAGGTGAAAAGAGAGGGTGCAAAGACTGTAAGAGCCAGAGGTGGTGGATGACTCCAAGGAAGCAGTATCTTCCAGACACAGCAGAACTGATGCAAATATGAACTCACACGGATGGTGGCAGAATGCAGAGGACCTACAGGTACAAGTCAGACAGAAATCCCAGTAAGGTGAAGGGAAGTAGGAACAAATTTCCACTTCTAATCAAGAATCCATTTACAGTTGACACCTTTTGGAAAAGGGAATATCCATTCTCTCCAATGAAGCATCACGGGATATATCAATCATACATACCCCAAGGCAGGCCCCATATCCAGGAGTGGTTGGGCAATACAAAATGAACTTCCTAGGTTTTTGGTTTTTTACTTGTTTGTTTTGTTGTTGTTGTTGTTGTTGTTGTTGTTGTTGTGTGTGTATGTTTGATATTTGTTTCGTTTTTGAAAGAAGGAACATAAAGTTTGGTGGGTATGGAAGTGAGGAAGGGTTGGGGAGGGAAAGGAATATGACCCAAATATAAAATATAAAAAGTAAATAAAAATCTAAAAAGGGAGACAAAGGACAAGTTGAGATAGCTCAGAAGGCCAAGGTGAAAGGAGAGAACCAACTCCAGCAAGTTGTGTGATCCATGGCATGCATAAGCGTGTGCGCGCACACACACACACACACACACACACACACACACACACACACACGGGGGGAATGTTAGAAAGGGGGTGATTTTTAAAAGAAAGAGCAGAGAGAAACAGAGAAAGAATAAACATTCCACCAGTGACTAGAAGAGTGTGGGTCATGATCCCTTTGGAAGTCGAATGACCCTTTCACACGAGTCACCTAAGACCATCGGGAAACACAGATAGCCATGAAACACTACTATAAGTGACAGTAACAAAATTACAGATATGAAATAGGAACAAAAATGATCTATGGTTAGAGTCACCAGTGATATATGAAGAACTGTATTAAAGGGTCATAGCATTAGGAAGGTTGAGAACCACTGCAATAGGAGGTCTTCAAGGTAAACCCTGACATCAGCAAGATCTTAGGAATGGAAGAAAAATATATTTGAGTTCAATTCAAAATTTGTTTGGGAGAAAAAGGACATCTTATACATTTTACTGCAGCTTTTTTCAACTTTGTGGCAGAATTGATGATCTGGTGAGCCTGTAATATAGTTTTCCCAATAAAACTAGTTCCTGGCTTTGATTTTATTGTAAAATAACACAAATAAACAAACCCTTTAACTGCCCATTGTCAAAGCATCTAGATATTTCCTGCTGCACTCTCTGCCTCCCATCTGCCTCCCAAGCCTCTGAAGGAAGAGAAACAGTCAATGCTCTCCGGCTGTATTTGTACCCGTGTTTCTTTGGTTAGACTAAGACTATTCTCCATCCGCCCACATGATACTGTTTCTGAAAAATGTTCCCTATGTGTCTGCAACACTGCTGACAGTTTGTGCCCTTTCTGCTTGATAGTCACTTCTCCCAGACATAAAATCTTGGTTTCATTTACTTAAAAACCCAGTGTATTGAAATAAATGTCTTTTCTTCTGGAGTGCAGTGTAACTCGTGAAAGGTCTGATGGTGATCTAAGCCCCTCCCCTCTTCTCTATTTTATATTCCTTTTTATCTGGATACTCAAAGAGCATTTTTATTTTATTTTAAAGGCAAACACTTAGACGATATATCCTAAGGCTGATCTGGGTTGAATTTACAAACCCTTCCTTCTAGGGTTTCAAGTCTTTAGGGTTTGTTACAGGCATGTCCATGATATTTCTTTTATTCCCTACTTTTGAATTGCTCTTTTGATCTGTATGCTTTTGTTTTTTTTGTCTTTCTTATTTCTGGCTAAAGGAAGAAGAGGTCTTTTACATTGTCAGTTTTCTTTCAACTTCTTCATGCAGCTTCTTTTAAAATGACTTTTCTATGTTTTTCATAGGAGAGCAATATTGTGATTATTTGTATTTGTCCTGTGGTTACTTATAAAATTATGATCTTTTTAGATGTCTCACCCCTGAGTCCTAGCACCTAATTTATGTTATTTTTAACACTAAAATAAAATATTTATTAAGAGTTTTCTGAGAAAATAAAAACAATATAAGATAAAATATCTAACAAAGAAAACATTGAAATTCCTAATTTATATTAGTATCTCATCTTTGGCATTTCTTTTTTTTTGTTTTGTTTTTTTGTTTTCTCTCTTTTTTTTTAATTTTCCAGTTTAAATTTAGATAAGAAACAAGGTTGCTTCACAAGTCAGTTCCAGGTCCCTCTCCCATTCCCTCCCCTCCTCCAGGGCCCTCCCCCCAACCCCCCCCGTTATCCTCTCATTCCCCCAGGGAGGGTGAGGCCCTCCATGGGGGTGTCCATAGTCTGTCATTTCATATAGGGCAGGGCCTAGACCCTTCCCCAAGAGTTCAGGGTGAGAGTGCACCTCACATTGTTCTATGGGAGTCCAAAGTCCGTGTGTATACTTGGGATGGGTACTGATCTGCTGCCCAAGGCTCAATAGATTACCTAGGCCCCCTCACTGACACCCAGATTCAGGGGGTCTTGATCAGTCCCATGCTGGATTCCCAGGCTGATGCCTGGGTTTCAAGAGTTAACCTTTGTCTGGTCAGCTGTTTCTGGGGGTTAAACCAGCCCAGTCTTAACCCCTTTGATCATCAGTCCTCCCTCTCTGTTACTGGCTTTCTTGAGTTCAGCCCAGTACTTAACCAAGGGAGTCTGCCTCTTCTTCGATCAGCCACTAAAGGAAGTTTCTGTTTCCCAGACTCTCTGGCCATGGGATTGTAGGCTGGCACTCCCCATATCTATGTCTAAAATCCATATATGAGAGAGTACATGCCATGTTTCTGTTTTTGTGACTGGGTTACCTCACTCAGGATGGTTTCTTCTAGTGTCATCCATTTGCCTGCAAATCTCATGATTCCATTATTTTTTTCTGCTGAATAGTACTCCATTGTGTAGATGTACCACATTTTCTCTATCCACTCTTCAGGTGAAGGACATCTAGGTTGCTTCCAAGTTCTGGCTATTACAAATAAAGCTACTATGAACATAGAGGAACAGACATCTTTGTTGTATGAGTGGGCATCTTTTGCATATATGCCTAAGAGTGGAGTTGCTGGGTCTTGTGGTAGGTTTATTCCCATTTTTCTGAGGAATCTCCATACTGATTTCCAAAGTGGCTGAACCAGTTGGCACTCCCACCAGCAATGGAGGAGTGTTCCCCTTTCACCACATCCTATCCAGCATAAATTGTCATTGGTGTTTTTGATTTTAGCCATTCTGACAGGAGTGAGATGGTATCTCAGAGTTGTTTTGATTTGCATTTTCTGGATGGCTAAGGATGTTGAGCACTTTCTCAAGTGCCTCTCGGTCATTTTAGACTTCTCTATTGAAAACTCTATTTAGTTCTGCGGCCCACTTTTTAATTGGGTCCTTTGCTGTTTTGGAGATTTGCTTCTTGAGTTCTTTGTAAATTTTGGAGATCAACCCTCTGTCAGATGTGGGATTAGTAAATATTTTTTCCCATTCTGTGGGCTGCCTTTTTGTCTTGCTGACTGTGTCCTTTGCCTTACAGAAGCTTCTAAGTTTCAGGAGGTCCCATTTATTAATTGTTGATCTCACTGTCTGTGCTACTGGTGTTATGTTCAGGAAGCTGTCTCCTGTACCAGTTCATTCAAGGGTACCACCCACTGTCTCTTCTAAGAGGTTCAGTGTGGCTGGATTTATGTTGAGGTCTTTGATCCATTTGGACTTAAGTCTTGTACATGGCGATAAACATGGATCGATCCGCATTCTTCTACATGCCAGTCTCCAGTTATGCCAGCACCATTTGTTGAAGATGCTTTCTTTATTCCATTGTATATTTTTAGCTTCTTTGTCAAAGATCAGATGTTCGTACGTGTGTGGGTTAGTACCCGGGTTTTCAATTCGATTCCTTTGGTCTACCTGTCTATTTTTGTGCCAATACCAAGCTGTTTTCAGGACTATAGGTGTATAATAGAGCTTGAGGTCAGGGATGGTGATGCCTCCGGACGTTGCCTTGTTGAACAGGGTTGTTTTGGCTATCCTGGGTCTTTTGTTTTTCCATACAAAATTGATTATTGTTCTTTCAAGGTCTGTGAAGAATTGTGCTGGGATTTTAATGGGGATTGCATTGAATCTGTAGATTGCTTTTGGCAGGATTGCCATTTTTACTACATTGATCCTACCTATCCAAGAGCATGGGAGATCTTTCCATTTTCTGAGGGCTTCTTTAATTTCTTTCTGTAAAGATTCAAAGAATTTTGAGGAGTGCAGGTTTTCAAAGTATGACCTAATGATTCTCTGGATTTCCTCAGAGTTTGTTGTTATGTCCCCTTTTCATTTCTGATTTTGTTAATTTGCATGCTCACTCTCTGCTGTTTGGTAAGTTTGGACAAAGGTTTGTCTATCTTGTTGATATTCTCAAAGAACCAACTCTTCGTTGCATTGATTCTTTGTATTGTTTTCCTGGTTTCTACTTTATTGATTTCAGCCCTCAATTTGATTATTTCCTGGCGTCTACTCCTCCTGGGGGAGTTTGCTTCTTTGTGTTCTAGAGCTTTCAGCTGTGATGTTAATTCTCTGGTATAACTGTTCTCCTGTTTCTTCATGTGAGCACTTAGTGCTATGAACTTCCCCCGTAGCACTGCTTTCAAAGTGTCCCATAGGTTTGGGTATGTTGTGTCTTCATTCTCATTGAATTCGAGGAAGTCTTTAATTTCTTTTTTTATTGCCTCTTTGACCCAGGGATAGTGCAGTTGAGCATTATTTAATTTCCATCAGTTTGTAGGTTTTCTGTAATTTGTGTTGTTGTTGAATTCTAATTTTAAAGCATGGTGGTCTGATAAGATGCATGGAGTTATTCCAATTTTTTTGTAGCTGCTGAGGTTTGATATGTTGCCAAGTATGTGGTCGATTTTTGAGAAGGTTCCATGTGGTGGTGAGAAGAAGGTATATTCTTTTTCATGTGGATGAAATGTTCTATAGATATCTGTTAATCCCAGTTGGGTCATTACTTCTATTAGACCCTTTGCTTCTTTGTTGAGTTTCTGTCTGGTATTCCTGTCTAGTGGTGAGAGTGGTGTGTTGAAATCTCCCACTATAACTGTGTGGGGCTTTAGATGAGATTTAAGTTCTAATAATGTTTCTTTAACGAATGTGGATGCCTTTGTATTTGGGACATATATGTTCAGGATAGACACTTCATCTTGGTGGGTTTCACCTGTGATGAGTATGTAATAACCTCCTTCATCTCTTTTGATTGATTTTAATTTAAAGTCCAGTTTGTTAGATATTAGGATTGCTACCCCTGCTTGTTTCTTGGGTCCATTTGATTGAAAAAAATTTTCCCAACCTTTAACTCTCAGGTAATGTCTGTCTTTGAGGGTGAGGTGTGTTTCTTGTATGCAGCAGAAGGAAGGGTTCTGTTTTCGAATCCATTCTGCTAGTCTGCGTCTTTTTATGGGTGAGTTAAGGCCATTAATATTGAGGGATATTAATGACCAGTGATTGCTCATCCTTCTTCGATTTGCAATGGTTGTTGTTGGTGGAATTATGTGTGGAATTTCACCCCTTTGTTCTTTTGGCTGTTGGTAGAGAGGGATTCTCTAATGCCTATGTTTTTCTGGTTGTAGTTAGCTTCCTTGGGTTGAAGTTTTCCTTCCAAAATTTTCTGTAGGGCTGGGTTAGTGGACACATATTGCTTGAATCTAGTTTTGTCATGGAATATCTTGTTTTCTCCGTCTATAGTGATTGAGAGCTTTGCCGGGTATAGTAGTCTGGGCTGGCATCCATGGTCTCTTAGTGTAGGTAGAATATCTATCCAGGACCTTCTGGCTTTCAGAGTTTCCATGGAGAAATCAGGTGTAATTCTGATAGGTCTGCCTTTATATGTTACTTGACCTTTTTCCTTAGCTGCTCTTAATATTCTTTCTTTATTCTGTATATTTGGGGTCTTGATTATTATGTGGCAAGGGGATTTTTTTTGTGGTCCACTCTATTTGGTGTTCTGTAGGCTTCTTGTACCTTCATTGGCATGTCTTTCTTAAGGTTGGGAAAGTTTTCTTCTATGATTTTGTTGAATATGCCTTCTGCCCCTTTGAGGTGGATTTCTTCTCCTTCTTCTATACCTATTATTCTTAGGTTTGGTCTTTTCATGGTGTCCCATATTTCCTGGATGTTTTGTGTTAAGGATTTGTTGGATTTAAGGTTTTCTTTGGTTGATAAATCCATTTCTCCCAGTGTATCTTCAACACTTGAGATTCTCTCTTCCGTCTCTTCTATTCTGTTGGTAATGCTTGTATCGGTAGTGCCTGACTGTTTGTCCAGCTTTTCTATTTTCTGCCTTTCTTCAGATTGTGTTTTTTTAATGTCTCTATTTCAGTTTTCAACCCTTGCAGTGTTTGCATTGCTTCTTGCAATTTTCTGTTTATCTTTTCGTCCATTTGTTGCCTTTTATGAATTTTTTGGTTTGTTCTTTCTTCCATTTCTTGCATTTTTTGGTTTGCTTTTTGTTCCATTTCTTGCATTTTGTGCTTTGTTTCTTCTTCCATTTCCTGCCTTTTTTGGTTTGTTTCTTCTTCCATTTTTTTCATTTTTTGCTTTGTTTTTTCTACCATTTCTTGCATTTTTTGCTTTCTTTCTTCTTCCATTTCCTGCCTTTTTTGGTATGTTTCTTCTTCCAATTCTTGCATGTTTTGCTTTGTTTTTTCATCCATTTCTTGCATTTTTTTGCTTCGTTTCTTCTTCCATTTCCTGCCGTTTTGGGTTTGTTTTTTCTTCCAATTCTTGCATTTTTTGGTTTGTTTTTTCTTCCATTTCTTGCATTTTTTGGTTTGTTTTTTCTTCCATTTCTTTGAGGAATTTTCCTATATCCTCTCTTAGGGCCTCTATCATTTTCATGAAAGTGCTTTTAAGGTCGTTCTCTTCTGCTTCGTTCGCATTGGAATGTTGGGGTCTTGCTGGTGTGGAGTCTCTAGAATCTGGCGGTGTCATATTTGTTTTTCTGTTGCTGAGTGTGTTTTTGTATTGTCTCTTTCCCATCTCTTCTTCTAGTGGGTGCAGAAAGAGACCCTTACTGGTCTGGGGACCAGAGTTCCCTTTTGGTGGGTGCTAGCAAGTTCAATAATCTGGTGGTTCTTCTATTCCTTGTCCAAATGCTGGTCCCGTGGGTGGAGAAGAAGAACAGGAATCTGGGGCGCTTAGCCTCCTACCTGGTCCCCTGGACCCTATGCTGGGTCCTGTTGTACCTGATCCGGAACAGCTACTCCCCTGGTCTCCCTGGCTCCTCTGGTTTCCTGGTCTCGTTGGCGGGAGAGAAGACCTGGAGTCTGGGGTGCTTGGCTTCTGCCGGGATTGGGAGCTCTGTGCAGTTCCCAGGCAATCTGCAGGCACTGGAACACAGGCCGGGAAGCCGGCCTGTGTACCTGATGCTGCTGGAGGAACAGCTGCTTCCCTGGACTCTCAGCCTCCTCTGGTTTCCTGGTCTCCTTGGTGGGAGAGAAGACCTGGAGTCTGGGGTCCTTGGCTCCTGCTGGGATTGGGAGCTCTGTGCAGTTCCCAGGTGATCTCTTGGCATTTCTTTAATAACAGGTTTTTTACTTTATTTATTTATTTAATTATTTATTTATTTATTTTCTCTGTGTATCCCTGGCTGTCATGAAAGTCTCTGTGTAAACCAGGCTGGCCTTGAACTCAGAGATCTCCTGACTTTGCCTCCCGAGTGCTGGGATTAAAGGTGCGACCACTCCTGGATATAGGTTTCATTAGTTGATATATTTTAATTCTTCCTTTAAAACACAAGGCTGTAATTTTGTTTACTTTCTTTCTTATCCTCCTTACCCTATTTTCTCTACAAGAAAACATTTTTGTTTCAGTACTTTCCTATCACCAACTTTACCCCAGATTAGTTCTTTTAAACCTTTGTAATGAAAGTGTGGTTATGAGTTCTGGAGTACAGTGGTGGGTTTCATGTCTAACTGACATGGCCAAACTATGCTTCTCAGAACCCTTTTATTGTAGCTTTTGGATTATTGGGTGGGGGGGCTCTTGGAAAGGGTGAGTGAAACAATAGCCTGAAGCTGACAGGTCTTAGTGTAAAGCAGGACCCATGCTCAGCTTTTCCCAACCCCTCTTCAGCATTCTCAGTGCCTGGCTCTGCATGTTTTTAACTCTGCATGACACAGATATCATAAAATCCAACAGAGATCTCCACCCAAGTACACACGGATGGTTCCAGCTAATTCTAGCTCCCAAGAGCCTTCCATAACAATCCAGTACAGAGGCAACAGCCTGGCAAAAGCTACCAGCCAGATCCAAGAAAGAAGACCACACACACACATACACACACACACACACACACACACACACACACACACACACACACACACAACATCGTGAAATGCTCTTCCCTTGATTGGACTCCTGACAACCATTGTTTTTGAGACAAGATAGAAAATTTGGCATTTGGATTTCTCAAACATTCTGACTCTCTTCCTGTCCTGTCTTAGTCTCTTAGTCCACTCTTTGTTGCTAATAAAACTAAATTACCAACTGGGGAATTTATAAAGAAAAGAGATCTACTATGACTCACAGTTCTAGAGGTCCAAAGTCACTTTTATGCAACTGAGCCTAGCAAGCTTGCTGGCAGAGTTCCAAGGTGGAGCCAGAATCCATGTGCATATTTGCACACACATATACCCTCTCTTCTTCCTCTTCTTAAAAAGCCTCTAGCATCCAGCTGTGGGGCTCTACCCTGCCAACTGCCTAATTCTATTCACCCCAGAGTCTCCACCTTCAGCATCACCACTAGATTAATTTCTCTCCATAACTTTCTCTTCTCTCTTCTTTCTCCCTCTCCCTCTCTTTCTGTGTGTGTCTGTATCTCTGTCTCTTTGATTCTCTGTCTATGTATTTGTCTGTGTCTCTCACTGTCTTTCTCTCTGTGTGGTGATGTTTACACATGTGTGTTGGGCCAGGCAGCACCCATGTATATTGCCAGAGTAGGATGTGAGGCAGCATGCTATTTCGTTCTCTTCCTTACTCCTCTGAGATAGAACCAGCAGCTAGCAGTCCTAAGAGATGCTCCTGTCTCTGCTCGCCACCACACCATCACCAAAGCACTAGAGTCACAGCCATGATCAACTTTTTACAAGGTCTTCATGTTTAAGCAGCGATCACGCTTACCCACTGAGCCTTCTCTCCAGTCTATATCCCCTTGATACTACACACAGGACATTGAACTCCACGAGTTCTGGAGGAGGCAAACCCGTTTCATAACATAGAACTGTCATAGACCAGCATCCAGGCCCTCTCTGTGTCTGTCTCTGCTGTCCCTGGTCCCCTCAGTTTGAATGCTGCTCACACCAGTTTCCCCAGTGTGCACTTTATCCTGTAAGGAGGTTGATTATTGTTAGAAGACTGAGAGGACCCCATGAGTTCTGGTTCAGCACAACCTAGTTGAGACCTCTCTGTCCTCACTACACACTTCTTTTTTTTCCAAAATGGGCTTTATTAAAACATTCTTCTTTTTTTGGTTTTTTGAGACAGGGTTTCTCTGTGGCTTTGGAGACTGTCCTGGAACTAGCTCTTGTAGACCAGGCTGATCTCAAACTCACGTAGATATTCCTGCCTCTGCCTCCCGAATGCTGGGATTAAAGGCATGTGACACCACCGCCTGGCTAAAACATCCTTTTAATATTAATTTTAGTTATCACACAGGATAATGGGTCTCACTATGACATGCCCATACATAAGTGTATCATTGTGCATTGATTATATTTATCACCACGCATTTCTTGGCCTGCTGAAATTGCCATAACATAACCATCACCAAGCTCGGCTTGTAATTCGTGGGGCCAAGTACAAAATGAATGCATGGTATACTTTTTAAAAAAGATTTATTTATTATGTATACAATGTTCTGTCTGCATGTATCAGTGCATACCAGAAAAGGGCATAAGATCTCATTACACATGGTTGTGAGTCACCATGTACTTTCTGGGAATTGAACCCAGGACCTCTGGAAGAGCAGCCAGTACTCTTAACAGCTGAGCCATCTCTCCATCCCAGTAGGATTCTTGTTCAGAAAAGAAAAAAAATGCAACAAGAGCTTTTCTTTTCTCTTCTCTGGTCACTTTCCCAACATGTATTGGTGGATTTTCTGCCATTCAGTATTATACTTTTTCAAAAAGGAATACTTGTAGACCCCACAGGCTTTAAAGCCCAATCCATGTTCCATCGACTTGTATATGTACATCTCACCCCAGGTCAGGTCCTCCTGTCTAGGTGGTTGTGGTTATTAGACATGTAAAGTGGAGAGGATGGTGCTGAGTGTCCAGTCTGGCAAAGCAATGAGGCAGAGGACTAGACAGGAGCTGAACCACCAAGTCACTAGACAAATTTAAAGATAAACCATTGAGAGTAAATTTCAGCCTGCAGAGGTACCATGGTATAGAGCACATGTCAGTATGCACAAGGCCCTATGTTCAATCTCAAGCACTGAATAAAGAGAAGGAAATGGAAAAGAAATCTAGATGGCAACTGCAGAATGTTATCCTCCTAGAAGGATCTGCCTCTGCATGGCAGTCACCTGCCATTGTGGGAGAGCCTTCCTGGGGAGGTGTGGACAGACACATACTACTCCATACAGGGAACCAATGGTAGACTGAGGAAATAATCCTGCATCAAAGCCCAGCTTGAGGTTACATACAGAAGGTTCAGTGAAGGGCAACTTACAGATGAGAGGAAGACACAAAGACAGCTGCATCACCAAAAAGCCCACCTTATCCTGACTCAGAAAATGGGCATTCCTGGAGAGCCCTGCAAAATTTGCAAGCAGCACCAGCATAAGAGGCCAGGTGGTCTATGTAAAGAGCATTCTTCCTGCCAGCATGGTTCCTTATCTTACCAAGAATGCCAATCTCATGTGTCCTCTCTTCCCAGGATCACATGGCAACTCTCTACTCTTGACCACATTTCCCAGACTCCTCCTCAACTCCTAGTCCCATCTATCTTGCTTCCTTGTTGACCAACAGTGCTTTATTTATCTACTAATAAGACAAACATATACAGAGGAGGACTTTCCCCATCCGGTCTCTTCTCCTAGGCAGGGTTCCTTGTGAGCCTTGTAGGTTCCTGTGACCCAAAACTCAAAAGGTTTGTTTACTTCTTGAGCTTCAAGAGCTTCACCCCTCCCTCAGAGGAGAGCTGTTTCAGTTCAGATACAACCCAAGGTGTTGTATCTGAATTCGTTTATTTCCAAGCCCAAGGAGTCCAACCCAGGGCCTCACACACATTCCAACACGGAGGCACACCTTCTTTCTGCACTTTACACCTTCACTGAACGTCTTGAGGCACTGTTTCTGCACTGCTCCTGCATGCCGCCTGTATGTTCTCACCACACAAGAGGCAATGGGGAAGCCCAGCTGTGTCCTCCACTGCCAGGTTCCCAGTTCATGTTGCACACAGCATCAAACTCCACAATATGGACACCCTGCAAACTATCTGAGCCTCTGAAGTCACAGCACGGCCCCAGGCCTTTGGGAAGCACAACATTGAGGCCAAGGGGACCACTGCCCCAGAGTGGTAAGGAACCTGAGGAAGGACGGGAACCCCAAAGAACTGTGTCTTGGTCCCAGAGTACTTTAAAACTACAAACAGCTGGAAGAAAAACCAGCATGTCCAAGGGAGGATACCCACGTATCAGGAAGAAAGGGAGGAAATCAAGAACTTTGAATGCCCCTGGATCCTATAAAACATCCAGTTTCAAGTGCACTCAGTGAGCTCCCAGCTCTGGTTCTCCTCCAGTCCAAATGGGAACTCTTCTCTTGCCTTAACAAAGCTTTTCATTTTTCTTTCCTCTGAATTTGCAGCTCTTGTCTCCTCCCCATCTGTCACTTTCTCTTCCTCTGCCTCCAAGGCTCCCACCCTCTCCATGTCAGTGACTTATGCTTTCTCCACGTCAGTCCTCAGATATTACTGGACGTAGACTTCTTTGTTAAATCCGTGGAACAAACTCTACAGTACCCTAGACAGTCACCCCTCACCCAGAGACCTCCCACCATAGGTAGCTACGGGGGCTTGTCTGTGTTTGAAGATTTCTACTCAAGGTCAGTATATGTGACTGAAAATTGCAGAGGAAACCCTGGGAGTGATCATGGTCATCCAGGACCCAAATAGCCTCGTGGAGTGGGTGCCTCCACCCATATCTAGCATGGCCAAATCCTCCAGTTAGCTACTCTTTACTTTCCTTGGCGATGTTAAGGACATAAGTGACTACACTCTGTAGTGAATGGAGTATTCAGATCTCATACAGCCAAACAGATTTTCATCCTGTATTGGGAGGGCAGGTCCAGGGTTTATACTACCACTCATGGGCTGAGAGACACTATTTCTGACCACTAAGGAGACAATCACTCCTCCCAGCTGGGAAAGCGTTCATCCTAGCGCTTTTTGCACTGTGGTGCTTGGGCCACTTCCTTTATGAAAGTCTGGGCAAGATAATGAAAATTCACCCCCTTTGGGTGGACTTCCTCCTAACATGGGGCTCAGTCCCTTCTGGTTGATCCTTCTGAAATTTGCAAAGTTCTTGATCTTGTTCAGATCAAGATTTTCTAAGTTCCTAAGCTCCCCATGCTGCCATGAGGACCAACCTTCAGCAGCTCCGGGATTGAGGAGATCCATGTAATAGGCGAACTAATAACTCAATTTGACTTTTCTATCTGAGGGAGTGAACCTTAGCTCTCCGGGGCTGGTGAAAAAGGGAAACACATACACTCACATACATCTCCAACACGCAAGTATCTCACCTAGGGTGCTGATGAGTGGCAAGCCTTCAGCAGGTCAGGGAAACTGAAGAGGAGATGCAGAGCATGTGAAATACTGGACAGACAAACAGATACACAAGGACATTTCTGAGGGCCAAAGCTTCAGTCTTCATGTTATTATTGTTTCTGTTGCTTATTCTGCTCTATTCTTTTTCTGCTTTGGCTTCAGCCTCCAGGTTCCTCCTCTGCTGGAGTTCCTGCCCTGACTTTTATGGATGATATAATACAAACTATAAGGTGAAATAAATCTTTTCCTTCCAAAGTTGCTTCTGGTCATGGTATTTTATCACAGCATTAGAAATTTCAACTAAAACACAATTATTAACAGGAGCAGGGTATTAGTATGACAGATACAACCAGGTATTTTTGAGAGGAGTGGGATAGCAGTTGAACTGTGGGCTGGAAAACCTTGGAATGCTCAGAGATCAATGGGCTGTTTGATGTGATCTTAGAAGACAAGCATGTTGATAGCAATGCAGAGATGGGGACCCATTTTTTGAAGTTTTGAGGGAAGGAAGGACTCTGCATTTATATGATACTTGGTGTTAAGAATCTATAGTGAGTGCCTTGTCAGCTGCAGCCGAAGAGTTAGCTGTGATTAACAAGACATAAGCACCACTGAAATAAAACCTTCATTTTACTGGGACAACCGATACTTGTTAACTGGGTCTGAGAAATTAGAGTGAATCAAAGGAAATCAATTTCATTGAGGTGAAATATCCTGAAAGCGTTTTCTTAGGGTCAGCACATTGAACCTGTGGTCCAGATGGTGGTCAAGCCAAACTTGGCAGTGTGAAAGAATCTCCTAAATACTACTGCTTTTGAAGACATGAAAGGTTCAAGGAAAACAGCCAAGGCTTTGCACTGTGGATGGTCAGGAGAGGGTATTGGTGGAGGTGCAGTCTGTTGGAGACTCCAGGAGTCTTCAGTTACAGAGAAAAGCTGAAGCTTGGCACCATGTGGCAGTGGCAGAGTCCCAAAGAGAGCCCAGGAGAGGCTATTGACGAAGGCACAGCCCAGTTTCAGTGGAGACCCTGCACTTGGGAGATCACAGTACCATGGATGACAGCCAAGGACAGCAGCAGCTGTGGAGTGGAGCCAGCCTGAGCCTATGAGTCAAGCTGCGTGTGCTGCAGATGACAGAGCTGGAGATGTGAAACCTCTTGCAGCCCACGGGAACATGACTCTGACATGACACTGATTTTTACACTGTTGACGTTTGGTTTGGTTTTGATTTGATTGTGACTGTGCCATTCTTCATCCCTCTTCAAGTAAAAAAGTACTTAACTGTAATTTGATTCTGCAGGAACCTACAGTTATGAGATTTTGGAATTTAAGAGAGAATAGAATTTTTAGAGAAATGATATTTTAGAGAGACTTTGAAAAGACAGGATGTTTTAAAGACACTAAACTTTTAAAGTGTTTGAATTTTTAAAGGCCAGGGGATGTTTAAAAGTTGGAATGTCTTATTGTAATTTTAATACTAACATGTCATCTTGGGGACGGATGAGAATGGAAAAGTAATAGTAGAATAATTGATGTGTTTGTGCATCAAATTGACAAGGGATCAGTTGCACTGGCTAGTTTTATGTCATCTTGACACAGCTAGAATCATCTGGAAAGAAAGAACCTCAGCTTGAAAAGTGCTCCCATCACACTGGCTTACAGGCCGACATGTGGATCATTTTTTCAATTGTGTTTCATAGCACTTGTAGCACCAATGAGAGTGGACGAAAGGTGTTACCAGTGAACTGATACCAGGATTGTTCCTTAAAGTCCTAAGTATTGGGTCCAATTTGGGTTCTTATTTTATACTCTAAAACTATGAGATGAGGCAAACAAGGAAGATTTTACAGAAGCATACATGGCAGTCAGCAAGTTGTTAAGGGCAATGACCCACTGTTTCATCTATTTCTCCAGGTCATTTTTTTCCAGGTAGCAAGTTATGTCATGCTTGGCAAATAGACAGTACAAGCAGTTTTGTAAGTAAATCACTAAATAAATTAATAAATCAGTGTCAAATATGTATTTTCTAACTTATTCTACTTTAATTGATGATTGATACGGTAGGACCCTAGTAGGGCTAACCATGGGCTGACTCCAAGTGAACCGATGGTTCTGGGTGCTATAAGAAAGCAGGTTAAGGAGTCTATGAGGAGAAAGCCATCAAGCATAAGTTCTCCAAATTTTCTGCTTCAGTACCTGCCTGGCTTCCCTGGATGATGGACTATAAGCTATAGGATGAAATAAACCCTTTCCTCCCCAAGTTGCCTTTGGTCAGGGAGTCTATCGCAGGAGTAGAAACCTAGCTAAGACACTAGGGAGAGGGAGCTCCACTTATGTCTCTATGAAAAAGCCATCATCCATGCCAAGTGAAAACTTTCCTGTTAGCTGTTTTAAGGATAACCTGGCTTCTGTCAGGAACTCCTCACCCATAAATAAGCCCAATAATCTCACTAATTCCCAGGATGAACTCTGTTAAAATCGAACTTTGGCTTGTCGGTCATTTGGGGCCATGGGAGGAAAGGATAAACAAGGGTAGTCCCCACTAGGTAGAAAATTCTCACAACAGATGATGAATTTATTTGTTACTATTCCTCAAGTGTCGTGGCATTAGGAAAGAAAACCAGTAGGTAAAGGAAAGTGTTAAAAGAATGTAAAGATGGAAACATTTTTACTAAGAAGAATTTGTGTGTGGATTAAGATAACTGAATGTTTCCACAATAGAAGGGGAAACTGAACAACTTAGTCAGGTTATTAAAATGTGAGCAAGTATGTAAATTCATTTAAAAATGCAACTTGGTGATGGAGTACATGATATTCAGATGTGTATGTTCAGTCCACTTGAGAGATGGCTAGGTGGTTAAGAGCACTAACTGCTCTTTCTGGGGACCAGTGTCTTAGGGTTTCTATCTCTGTGATGAGACACCATGACCATGGTAACATTTTTTAACTTTCTTTTTTTTTTATTCTTTGTGTCTTTCACATCATGCATCCTGATCCCACGCATCTCCCATTCCCTGGCATTGGCCCTCTGCTCCTGCTGCCCCTCCCCCAAATAAAAGAAAATAAAACTCAAGATAAAAAAAAAGGGAAAAAATAACAAAAGAAGGGAGAAGAGGGAAATCTCACTGTGGAAGCTGCAGCATGACAGTGAGGCACTCTTTATCCATACATCTTCACCTGCAGGCATTCATTGCAAAGTATCATTGGTTTGGTTCAAGACCTCTGGTCTCTGCTATGCCATCAACACTGGGCTCTCACTGGGACTCTTCCTGAACATCCAGTTGTTCTAGGCCTGAAGAGTTGCAGGGTTGGTCAGCCTGCGAGCTATCCTATCTTCACCACCAGGGTGAGCTCTCTATCATTGCCCGACTAGTTCACCCCTTGCAGTGATGAGCAAGGGATGAGGCCAGTTCTCTCACACATACACCTTCAGGGCCAGCTCTACTGTGCTGCCCAGTAGAAGTGTAGGGGCCACTCTCTTGTGTGCTGCGGCTAATGAGGGGCAGGGACAGCCCTCCAACTCCTGAGCTCAGGGCCAGCTATCCAACCTGAGGTGTGCGTGTGCGTGCCCATGCCACCACATATCAGTTAAGTACGTTGACTGATAAGAGGCTTCTCCAGCACTTGAGTCAAACCAGTGATGTTCTCCTAGGTGTGCACCTCCTATAGACAAAAGGAAAGCTTCAGCTTTGCCGAAGCCCATGTTGAGTCCTCAAAGGTTTGTGTGTATGTGTGTGTGTGTTTGTGTGTGTGTGTGTTTTCTTGCCTTTTCTACTCCCCTAATAGGAACAAAACCTCCCAAAAGTCTTGTTTGTTTGTTTTTTGAAACAGTATTTCTCTTTGTAGCAGTTCTGGCTGTCCTGCAACTCGCTTTGTAGACCAGACTGGTCTCAAACTCACAGAGATCCACCCAACAGTCTTTTAAAATTATGATTCAATGAGGATCATAGTTATGCTGACAGTCTCACTTCCTGTATCTACAAATCTTACCTCACTCACATAATATGCTTTCAGTTCATGTGCTGTCATCACATGATTATCCTGTGTGCCAACTGAGTTCCATCACAGCCGTCTAGATTAGCCATAGGACCCATCCCTTAAGGGTCCTGCCTTTCAGGTCAATACTCTAAGATACCACCCCCTCTCAGCATTAAGCAGTCACAGTGGTCATTCGATTGGATACCATCCCACAGTGGTATCTTAGCTGGGTTCCTGACCTTAGCAGCCCACAGCATGCAAGCCTGTGTACGGCGGTTCTGACAAAGCCTCAGAAATCAAAGCCAGGGCCAATTGGGAGTAGGGATAGAAGAGGCCTGAGACCACATCCCTACCCCACCCCTAGTGACTGCAAGTCCCAGCCTCAGCTAAGTGAACCCAAGCACCCACTAAGACACATAGCCCTTGACTCTACTGCAGACTCTGACCTTGTGAGAAACACAGTATTAGTACAAGATCTGCGGAGGAGCAGGAGCCCAGCACCAGTGTGCTGCTTCTTGGTGCCTTTGTAATTAGTTGCACACAGCAGGAAGAAAAAAAACCACCAGTGTGAAGGGAGAGCCTGCCAAGGGAGGATACCCAGATGGGACCAAGCAGGGAGGAGGAGTCAGGCAAGAAAAGACCCCTGGGCACTATTAAACTTCCAGCTCCAAGCCCACCCAGTAGATTCCCAAATCTGAACACACTCTCATCCCAATAGGAGCTGTTTTCCTGCTATAATAAAGTTTGTCATTTTGCCTCCTTTGTGTCTGCCACTTTCTCTTTCTCTGCTTTGGACTTTTGCTGTCTCCAAAACAGGTTACTTTTACTTTCTATGTATCTCAGTCTTGGGTCTTTCCCAGATATGTAGTTCTTTGTTAGTCCTACAAAGGAAACTTGGTGGTACCCCTAGAGGACCTCTCTGTACCCCAAGACCACTCACAGCAGTCTCAGATCTCTAGACACCAATTATTCCCCCTATTGAAGTCATGGATGCTCTGGGAGGTCAGTGTTTCCTCCGGTTGGGAGACCTCAGGAATTCAAGTTATTAGGTGTTACAGTTGACCTGTGGAATCTGGACTTTGTGTATCCATGCGGAGTCAGGAGTCTCCAGAATGGTGTTTGGCACTGCTTCCCCTTGGTATTTCAGGCTTTGTTGACTCCTCATAGGAGGCCTTTCCCTTTCTGAGAAGTAGATGGGATGGAGGGGGAGAAAGGAGGTCAGGAAGGAACAGGAGAGAAGAGAGGGGAAACTGTGGTTGGTATGTAAAATAAAAAACTAAAAGAATGGTATTGAAGCTTTCATAGCCTTCTCAGAAGCTATAAAAGTTATTGTGACCACACATAAAATTCTATGTCAGTTGTCATTTATCAAGATTACATAACTCATCAGTAGTCATAAGGCTCCTGACCCATCTTCCCAGGCAACAGAGTTTTCTATGGAGTTTCCTGCTCCTGTTTTTCTAGATTTCTTAGCCAGCAGTACTTACCCTGCTTTACAGCCTGCCTGCACCTGTGTAAGTTTATATTTATCTTGATGTCGTTTTTCTATGTGTTTAGACTACAAGACTTTGAAATTAATCCTTTAGTAGTGTCTTGGCTTGAATTTGAGATTTGTGGGCCATCTGTTACAATTATAGCAATAGGTAAAATAGTTAGCTTGGAACAGGTTTATTTTAGCTATGTTTTTGAAGTCTCTGTCCATGGCTACCTGGTCCCCTTGCCTTAGGCTCATAACTGCACATCACAACAGGAGGAATTTCTACATTTGTACCTTTCCCACTCTTTGCTAGTTAGTTTATTAGTTTGTCTGATTTTTGAAACATGACTTCACTATGCAGCCTTGGCTGGCCTGGAGCTCACTGTGCAAACCAGGCTGGCCTTGAACTTACAGAGATCTGCCTGCCTCTGCCTCCTGAGTGCTTGGATTAAGGATACGTACCACCAGGCCAGACTGTTGGAAGTGCTGTTAACATAGCCTTAATTGTGTTTTTATTTTTAAAAGCTGACCTTACTGTTGATGGGAATGTGAGATGTTATTATCACTCTGGGAATATTCTGAGGTTTCTTACAGGGAGAAACAAATAGTAGCTGTGGCATCGCTTACTAGTAAAGTGCTTACCCAGCATGCACTATGCCCTGACTTTGCTCTCTAGCACCACAAGGAAGCACATGTAATTACCAGAAAGTGCACGCCTCGATATTTTTTAAAAATAGAGTTTCTTTTGATGTGATAAAACACCATGACCAAAAGCAAATTGAAGAGCAAAGGGTTTGTATCCTCTGACAACTCTGGGACCACACTCCGTCATAGAAGGAAGTCAGTGCAGGGACTCCGTGGGTGTGTTCTGTGCCTTTGTTGCTGAAGTGGAGACATAAGCTTGCACATATCACCAGACTGTACAAAAGCACACACAGGCCCCCCCCACACAAATGGGTGCGTCTATGTAGACATAAAACAGTGAGATCAAATCAAGTAAATGGACTCTCAGTGTCTCTCTCCTGTTAGGGGAGCTGTCAAAGAATGTACAGAATATTTTTTACAGTTTTGTGTGAATCCACAAGTTCTCCAAATAAATTAACTTAAAAGTGGTCCCTTTGCTAGAGAGACTTTTTCTATATGCAGATATCACAAATGATTTTTGGTAATTATTTGATAATTATCCTATTGACAGACTTAATTTCTACTATAACCCAAATCTTGCTATTATATTTTCTTAGTGGTTATCATTGGATTGTAGGAGTGCAACTTATTCTTATGACTTCTTTGCCTATTTGGAACTTTTGCTAGATTATCTAATTCATTCCATAGATTATTTTTCATGAGCTTTAATTTCATGTAACACTACACTATTAATGTAATTTTTATGAACATCCTGCACAGAGAAAGTGCTCTATTTTGTCTATTTGGTTGTAGACCACACTGGGATATTTCCTGATATGGAAAGAATCTGATGTGACTCTTCCCAGATATATTCTTGCTTCCTGAGATAAACCCTGTATAATCATTAATTTTAAATCACACTATTGGGCTTAATTAGCTAATGCTATATCTCTGGTTTCTCAGTAAATGTTCACCATGAAATCAGTTTGTCATTTTCTTTGCTTGTAATTTATTTGTTCTGTTTTGGCACCAAGGTTATTAACTCATAAAATCAGTTCAGAAAATTATTTTCCAGTTCTGTTTTCTGTAGCATACTGTGCTAACAAAGAGCTACAAAGTGCTTGGGAGTGCCGCACGGTATTCTCACATGACACTGCATGAGTCTGAGGCATATTTGGTAGAAGGAGAACTTGACCATTATTGACCTTTTTTCTTTCTTGTATCAGATTTGATAATTTAGGTTTTCTCATACAACTTCCCAAATATTCTAGCTTTTTAGATTTAAATTCTCTATGGTTGCTTCTGAGCTTCAATTATCAATGAATGTTAAATTAAGCTTCTTCATAAACTTACCAAATAAATACTTCACTTTTGCCTCAGCTTTCTATCGTAGTGACAGAAAAAGAGAGACAAAATGACAACATCTAAGCGTAGCCAATCCACTAGAAAAGGAAGAGAAGCTTCTTTGTAGCTTATTGCCAGAGGATTCTGCTGTGGTCACTCTGCTCTGTTGCATTGGGTGTTTGGCAGCACAGTGCGCAGGGATCACATATTGGGAGATGCCTATTTACACCAAGCGACTGTGAAGCAGAGAAAGAGAAAAATGACATAGGCATACAATAAAAAAAGAACAAAAACACATCTTTAAAAAAAAAGATTACAAGCTGCAGACCAAGCCTTCAGTATGTGGCCTTTGGGAGACACAGGATTCATGGCAGAGCCCCTCTGTTAGAGGGAAAGGTATGCTGGAATGTTCCCAAGCCATTAGCAGTTCCTCCTCCAGACTCTTAGCCTGGAAGGAGCCTACAATCAGCGCCTGTCTTGATTCCTAACCACCATCCTGCAGTTTACTCTTGCCATTGACCTAGAAATTCTTCTTGCTTCTTGTACTGTTGTGTTAGGTCTCCTACAAACTTCTGTGTAACTCTGATTATTATTACCACTATCACAAATTTTGTGGAGAAAATAATTCTCAGAAAGGATGTACCACACTACGGAGGGGCAAACAGATATTTTGAAACTTTAATATCTAAATATACTTTAGATCAACCAGGTGAATGATATACAAGTCTAGATTGGAAGTATTTTTTCCTTCATAAAAGTGAAGGAATAGCTCTTGCCTGGGGACATTTTAATGACTCACCTTTTGAATTGTCATTTTTTGCACATATTATGGACTTTTCCTGCAGTGTTCTAGAATATCACAGTGGTTAATTTTAGATAATTCCCTTTCTTGTATTGTGTCAGGTGTGAAATAGGACCTTTTAATCTGAAGACTCGTGGTTAAAAATAGCTAACAGTCTTTATGGTACATTTAATTTCTGGTTGTAGGGTGTGTGTGTGTGTGTATGAAATGTGTATGTTTCAGCATTGAACCCAAGGCCTTGATAAACAAGTGTCCTATCACAGGTATATTTCTAACACATTATTATTATTATTATTTCTTTTTATTATGTTCTCATATTTTAGAATGCTGGCTGAAAGTAACTGTTCATCTGGGCTTTTTATTTTTATATTTTCCACCTATTTTACATACCAACCACAGTTTCCCCTCCCTCCTCTCCTCCAACTTCCCTTCTAACCCCCTATCCACTCCTCCTCCATCTCCATTCAGAAAGGGGTAGGCCCCCATGAGAGACAACAAAACATGGAACATTAAGTTGAATCAGGACCAAGTGCCTGCCCCCATCAAGGTTGGGGGAGACAACCCAGCATGGAGAGTGGGTTCCAAAAACTTAGTTCAAGTGCCAGGGACAGTTCCTGATCCCACTGCTAGGAATCCCACAAACAGACCAAGTTACACAACTTTCACCCACTTGCAGAGGACCTAGGTCAATCATGTGCAGGCTCCCTAACTTTTGGTCCAGAGTCTGTGAGCTCCCACGTCATCTGGGATTTTAAAGGATAAAAACATTCAAAAATTTGAAGTTCACAGCCTAGCTGGAGAGCTGTGTATCTGTTTAAGGAGGAGAGTCAATTTTCTGAAAGGTGTAGCCCATGAAAGGCCAACCACACTCCAGTGAGTAAGCCCATATGCATGAGTATATAGTCCACACAAATAGGAATGAGGAGGCTATTAAACTGACAGCGAGTTGGAAGGAGGGAAGAGGAGGACCTGAGAGTAATTAGGGGGAAGAGTGGGGACTGAAAATCATCCAAATGCATTGTGTGCTAGAGGGAGCCAGACCAAGCTAAGGTTTTCTCAGAGACTCTGATGAAAGGACAAGGGAACTTCAGTTTTTGTCCTTCTCCAGGAATGGACTTGTCAAGGTCTGACTAACACTAAAGCCAGTACAACTTCTGGGGACCCAATTCTTCCCCCTAGTCTGTGGTCATCAGTATACTTAGGCAGTTGTGTCTGAGATAACCCTTGTTCTCTTTGCTAACATTGCCTGGATTAGCTATCTGCTATTTCCCCCACTGAAAATGGTATATAGAATGCTATAGTTCTTGAATTGGTACAGGAGACAGCTTCCTGAACATAACACCAGTAGCACAGGCAGTAAGATCAACAATTAATAAATGGGACCTCCTGAAACTGAGAAGCTTCTGTAAGGCAAAGGACACAGTCAGCAAGACAAAAAGGCAGCCCACAGAATGGGAAAAAATATTCACTAATCCCACATCTGACAGAGGGTTGATCTCCAAAATTTACAAAGAACTCAAGAAGCAAGTCTCCAAAACACCAAAGGACCCTATTAAAAAGTGGGCTGCAGAACTAAATAGAGAGTTTTCAATAGAGGAGTCTAAAATGGCTGAGAGGCACTTGAGAAAGTGCTCAACATCCTTAGCCATCCGGGAAATGCAAATCAAAACAACTCTCAGATACCATCTCACCCCTGTCAGAATAGCTAAAATCAAAAACACCAATGACAATTTATGCTGGAGAGGATGTGGTGAAAGGGGGACACTCCTCCATTGCTGATGGGAGTGCCAACTGGTTCAGCCACTTTGGAAATCAGTGTGGAGATTCCTCAGAAAAATGGGAATAAACCTACCACAAGACCCAGCAACTCCACTCTTAGGCATATATCCAAAAGATGCCCATTCATACAACAAAGATGTCTGTTCCACTATGTTCATAGCAGCTTTATTTGTAATTGCCAGAACGTGGAAGCAACCTAGATGTCCTTCACCTGAAGAGTGGATAGAGAAAATGTGGTACATCTACACAATGGAGTACTATTCAGCAGAAAAAAATAATGGAATCATGAGATTCGCAGGCAAATGGATGACACTAGAAGAAACCATCCTGAGTGAGGTAACCCAGTCACAAAAAGAGAAACATGGCATGTACTCTCTCATATATGGATTTTAGACATAGATCTGGGGAGTGCCAGCCTACAATCCTATGGCCAGAGAGTCTGGGAAACAGAAACTTTATTTAGTGGCTGATCGAAGAAGAGGCAGACTCCCTTGGTTAAGTACTGAGCTGAACTCAAGAAAGCCAGTAACAGAGAGGGAGGACTGATGATCAAAGGGATTAAGACTGGGCTGGTTTAACCCCCAGAAACAGCTGACCAGACAAAGGTTAACTCTTGAATCCCAGGCATTAGCCTGGGAAGCCAGCATGGGACTGATCAAGACCCCCTGAATCTGGGTGTCAGTGAAGAGGCCTAGGGAATCTATTGAGCCTTGGGCAGCAGATCAGTACCCATCCCAAGTATACACACGGACTTTGGACTCCCATAGAACAATGTGAGGTGCACTCTCACCCTGAACTCTTGGGGAAGGGTCTAGGCCCTGCCCTATATGAAATGACACACTATGCACACCCCCATGGAGGGCCTCACCCTCCCTGGAGAAATGAGGGGATAACGGGGGGGGGCACGGGAGGAAGGGAGGGAATGGGAGAGGGACCTGGAACTGACTTGTGAAGCAACCTTGATTCTTATCTAAATTTAAACTGGAAAATAAAATTTAAAAAAAAAGAAACTAAAAAAAAAGAATGCTATAGTTCTTAATGAAATTACTTGCCATAAGTCATCAGCTTATGCAAAACTTCCTGGTGTCAACTATTGCTTTGTCTCCTTTATTTCTCATCCCTGAGACTCCCACTCCACATCTCACTGTTCAGGGCCCTTAGTCCTGCTGGGTCAAGTCAGTAGGCATGTATGAATTTCTCAAAAGCTTAACTAAAATATTATATTAAAAGAAATAGATCTTAGAAATTCATAATGGGTTAAACATGCTGTGGAAACACAGCCTAAGATGCAGTGGTTACAGTACTCTAAATTAACATGTAAGTCCCAGCTGGTATGGTAGTGCAGGCTTATAACCCCAGTACTCAGAGCTGAGGTCGAAGAATCATGAGTTTAAGGTTAGCCTGAGCTATATGGTAAGTTCCAGGCCAGCCTGGTATATATAGGTGATCTCCTATCCAAAATATGTTCATAACAATTTGAATGAAAAAAAGCTGTATGAAATAGTTTGGATCACCCCCAAAGAGCCACATATGTGTTCAGAACATAGGATATAATAATGGTTATATTATACTCTAGAGGATATGCTTGGTAGATAGTATTGGACAAATGAACCAAATAAACATAAAAACAAATAAAACTGGTTCCTACCTTATACATGCAAAAACTAAAGTATCAGATGGTGTAAGGTGTGTTTTTGTTTTGATTTGATTTTTTTATTTTTGTTTGTTTGTTTACTTGTTGTTGTTCTGGTTTTGGTCTTGTTTTTTTCAAAACAGGGTTTCTCTGCGAAGCTTTGTAAACCAGGCTGGCCTTAAACTTACAGAAATCCACCTGCCTCTGCCTCCTGAGTGCTAGGATTAAAGATGTGGGTCACCACAGCCTGAATAGTTTAAAGTTTTTTTATTAAGTATGTTTTTATTTAAATTAGAAACATGCATGCTTCAAATGTCAATCCCAGCTCCTCCATTCTCCCTCCACCAGCCCCATCCCCACAACCCCCCAGCCCAATCACGACATCCTTCCCCAGGGAGGATGAGGCCCTCCTTGGGGGGATGTCCAAGAATCTGTCATTTCATCCAGGGCAGGACCTAGGCCCTTCCCCATGTGTCCAGGCTGAGAGAGCATCCCTCCATGTGGAATGGGCTCCCAAAGTTCATTTGTATGCTATGGTGAACACTAGTCTACTACCCAAGGCCCCAGAGATTTCTGAGGACTCCTCACTGACTCTACATTCACGGAGTATGGATCAGTTTCCTGTTGGCCTCTTAGTTATCAGTCTTGTGTTCAAGAGCTCCCCCTTGTCCAGTCAGCAATCTTTGTTGGTTTCACCAGCATGGTGTTGACCGCCTTGCTCATCACTCCTCCATCTCTGTCACTGGGTTCCAGGGGGTCAGTTCAGTGTTTAGCTGTGAATATCTGTCTCTGCTTCTATCAGTCACAGGATGAAGGTTCTAGGATGTCACATAAGGTAGTCATCAAACTTATCATCAGGTAGGGGCTATTAATGTAGTCTCTCCACTATTACTTAGTTTTCCAGTTGTACATCTCTGGAAATCTCACTAGTGTCAGCTCTCTCCTCAAAGCTATAATGACTCCAACTATTATGGAATCTCTCATCCTGGACACCTCTATTCTTATCCCGACTCAACCTTCCTGCTCCCCCATGTCTTCTTCTACCCTCCTCTTATCCACCTCTCTTTTTCCTGGTTCCCTCTCTTCTCCCCCCATGTTCCCAATCTGCTCAGGAGATCTTGCCTCTTTCCACTTCTCAGGGGTATAATGCATATCTCTTGGGAACCTCCCTGTTTCCTAGACTCACTGGCCCTGGGATTGTAGGCTGACACTATGCTGATCCATGTCTAAATTCCATATATAAGTGAGTACATACCATGTTTGTCTTTTTGTGACTGGGTTACCTCACTCAGGATGGTTTCTTCTAGTGCCATCCATTTGCCTGCAAATTTCAAGATCCCGTTATTTTTTTTCTGCTGAGTAGTACTCCATTGTGTAAATGTACCACATTTTCTCCATCCACTCTTCAGTTGTGGGGCATCTAGGTTGTTTCCAGGACCTAGCTATTACAAATAATACTGCTATCAACATAGTGGAACATCCATTCTTGTTGTATGAATGGGCATCTTTTGGGTATATGCCTAAGGGTGGAATTGCTGGGTCATGTGGTAGACTGATTCCAATTTTCCTGAGGAATCTCCATACTGATTTCCAAAGTGGCTCTACAAGTTTGCACTCCCACCAGCAATGGACAAGTGTTTCCCTTTCTCCACATCCTCTCCAGCATAAATTGTCATTGGTGATTTTGATTTTAGCCATTCTGACAGGAGTGAGATGGTATCTCAGAGTTGTTTTGATTTGCATTTCCCTAATGGCTAAGGATGTTGAGCACTTTCTTAAGTGTCTGTCAGCCACTTTAGTCTCCTCTATTGAGAAATCAGTCCCCCACTTTTTAATCGGGTCCTTTGGTGTTTTGGAAAATAGCTTCTTGAGTTCTTTGTAAATTTTGGAAATCAGCCCTCTGTCAGATGTGGGGTTAGTGAATATCTTTTCCCAATCTGTGTGGGTGCCTTTTTGTCTTGCTGACAGTGTCCTTTGCTTTACAGAAGCTTCTCAGTTTCAGGAGGTCCCATTTGTTATTTCAGTGTTTGTGCTACTGGAGTTATGTTCAGGAAGTAGTCTCCTGTACCACTTTGTTCAAGGGTACCTCCCACTTTCTCTTCTAACAGGTTCAGTGTGGCTGGATTTATGTTGAGTTCTTTGATTCATTGGGACTTAAATTTTGTGCATGGCAATAAACATGGATCTATCTACAGTCTTCTACATGCCAATATCCAGTTATGCCTGCACCGTATGTTGAAATACTATCTTTTTTCCATTGTATAATTTTAGCTTATTTTTCAAAAATCAGCCATTCATAGGTTTGCAGATTTTTTTTGGTTTTACGAGACAGGGTTTCTCTGTATTGTTTTGGAGGCTGTCGGTCCAGCCCAGCCTCGAACTCACAGAGATCTGCCTGCCTCTGCCTCCCGAGTGCTGGTATTAAAGGCGTGTGCCACTAACGCCTGGCTTAGGTTTGCAGATTAATCTCAGAATGTTCAATTCCGTTCCACTGGTCTTTCTGTCTATTTTTGTGCCAATACCAAGCTGTTTTCAGAACTACAGCTCTATAATAAAGCTTGAAGTTAGGAATGGTGATGCCTCCAGATATTGCTTTATTGAGCAGGGTTGTCTTGGCTATCCTGGGTCTTTTGTTTTGCCATATAAAGTTGAGAATTGTTCTTTCAAGGTCTGTGAAGAATTGTGCTGGGATTTTGAGGGGGGTTGCATTGAGTCTGTAGATAGCTTTGGGCAAGATTGCCATTTTTACTACATTAATCCTACCTATCCAAGATTATGGGAGATCTTTCCATTTTCTAGTGTCTTCTTTAATTTCTTTCTTTAAAGACTCAAAGTTCTTGCAATACAGGTCTTTCACTTGTTTGGTTAGCGTTACCCCAAGGTATTTTATGTTGTGTGTGGCAATTGTAAAGGGTGATGTTTCTCTGATTTCTTTCTCAGCCCTCTTATCTTCTGTATATATTAGGGCTACTGACTTCCTTGAGTTGATCTTGTACCCTGCCACTTTGCTGAAGGTGTTAATCAGCTGTAAGAGTTCCCTGGTAGAGTTCTTTGGGTCACTTATGTAAAATGTCATATCATCTGCAAATATGAAAGCTTGACCTCTTCCTTCCAATTTGTATCCCCTTGATATCCTTTTGTTGTCTTACTGCTCTACAATATTGAAGAGGTATGGGGAGAGGGGACAGCCTTGTCTTGTTCCTGATATTAGCGGAATGGCCTTGAGTTTCTGTCCATGTAGTTTGATGTTGGCTGTTGGTTTTCTGTATTTTTATCATGTTACGGTATGTTCCTGTTATCCCAGATCTCTCCAACACCTTTACCATGAAGGGGTGTTGGATTTTTTCAAAGTTTTTTTCAGCATCTAGTGAGATGATCATGTGATTTTTGTTCCTCGGCTTGTTTATATGGTGGATTAAATTGATAGATTTTCATATGTTGAACCAACCCTGCATCCCTTGAATGAAGCCTACTTGATCATGGTCTATGAGTTTTCTGATGTGTTCTTGGATCTGATTTGCCAGTATTTTATTGATTAATTTTGCATCAATGTTCATGAGGAAAATTGGTCTGAAATTCTCTTTCTTAGTTGTGTGTTTGTGTGGCTTGGGTATCAAGGTTACTGAAGCCTCGTAAAAAAATTTTTGTCAAAGACCCTTCTGCTTCTATTGCATGGACTACTTTGAGGAGAATTGGTATAAGCTGTTCTTAGAATTTCTGGTAAAAGTCTGCACTGAAGCCATCTGGCCCTGGGTTTTTTTTTGGTTGGGAGACTTTTGATGACTGCTTCTATTTCCTTAGGTGTTATAGGTCTATTTAAATTGCTTATCTGTTCTTGATTTAATTTTGGTAGGTGATATCTCTCCAGGAAGTCGATAGATTCAAAGACAGAACCCATCCTTCTGTTGCACAAAAGAAACACACCTCACCCTCAAAGACAGGCATTACCTCAGAGTTAAGGGTTGGGAAAAGATTTTCCAATCAATTGGACCCAAGAAACCAGCAAGGGTAGCAATCCTAATATCTAACAAGCTAGACTTTAAACTGAAATCAATCAAAAGAGATGAAGGAGGTCATTTCATATTCATCACAGGAAAAATCCACCAAGATGAAGTCTCAATTCTGAACATCTATGCCCCAAATACAAAGGCATCCACATTTGTAAAAGAAACATTACTAAAACTCAAACCACACATAAAACCTCACACACTAATAGTGGGAGACTACAACACCCCACTGTCACCACTAGACAGGATTACAAGACAGAAGCTTAACAAAGAAACAAAGGAACTAATAGAGGTTATGACCCAATTGGGTTGGACAGACATCTATAGAACATTCCATCCAAACACAAAAGAATATACCTTCTTCTCAGCGCCACATGGAACCTTCTCAAAAACTGACCACATACTTGGCAACATAGCAAACCTCAACAGGTACAAAAAAATTGAAATAGCTCCATGTATCTTATCAGACCACCATGCTTTAAAGTTATATAGAGTTCAACAACACCACAAACTGCAGGAACCCTACAAACTCATGGAAATTGAATAATGTGCTATTGCACCACGCCTGGGTCAAAGAAGAATTAAAGAAATTAAAGACTTCCTAGAATTCAATGAGAATGAAGACACAACATATGCAAACTTATGGGACACTTTGAAAGAAGTGCTAAAAGGAAAGTTCATAGCACTAAGCTCCCACATGAAGAAACTGGAGAATAGTTACACTAGAGAACTAACAGCACAGCTGAAAGCTCTAGAACACAAAGAAGCAAACTCCCCCAGGAGGAGTAGACACCAGGAAATAATCAAATTGAGGGCTGAAATCAATAAAGCAGAAACTAGGAAAACAATACAAAGAATCAATGCAACGAAGAGTTGGTTCTTTGAGAAAATCAACAAGATAGACAAACCTTTATCCAAACTCACCAAATGGCAGAATGTGAACATGCAAATTAACAAAATCAGAAATGGAAAAGGGGGACATAACAACGGACACTGAGGAAATCCAGAATATCATCAGGTCATACTTTGAATGCCTAGTTTAAAATTTTATAAGGAAAATAAACCTTATCTAATAGGGAAAGAAGCAGAATGTTCTTGTGAAGTCAAATATAGAAATCTTTTTAACTAAGAACCCAAACACATACACTGAAGGGAATAATGGGTGGATTTGACTCATTCAGAGCTGGTGATTTCTATTTTTCAAAGATAAAATAGGCTACCACCACCCTACTCCATACCCAAACTCCCCACATACTCCTCCAGGGTCTGAGCTGGCAATATGCCTGAACACTCCATACCAGTTCTTCTACAACCTGAGTCCCATAGACATTGCCCCGACCTACTTTGGAACCTGTACCTACACCATGGCCAACCTCTATGTTTCCACCAGGCTCTGTCCTACATGAACTCACCACAGGGTTCTTTGCACCATTTACATCACAGGCATCCCATGTTCTTCTCCAAGGACTAGACTCCTCCTAACTACCCCATTCCCGTTTGTTTGTTTGTTTGTTAGTTAGTTTGTTTGTTTGTTACAAACTGCCAAATCTAGGTTGTGTCTCACAGTGAGTGTCCTAGACAGTATGGCCTTCCACACGTTTCACTGCCAAGGAGGACTAGGCTTGGGCCAGGATGCCCTGTACCTACAACCCAAACCACAGAACTCTGCCACATCAGAGCCAACCTTACAACTCAGAACTGTCGAACCCCACACTCCCAGCATGGAAAAAGAGGCACATCTTGTACATGAGCCCAGTCCACTTGATTTAATCCCACCCAAGCCTTTTCCAGCCTCTAGACCGAGCCTGCCCCACATCTTTTCTTCTTCCCTGTCCTGCTCTATCCATAGCAAACTTAGAATTAACAAAGGAAGTCCACATGCACATGTCTCATTACAAGAATAACAAGAATATGAGATACCAAGTCAGAATCATCTCTCCAAAACCCACCAGTTCTGTAGAAATGCTTGCCAATGAGAACTACCTCCATGAAACAGAATTTAAAAGAAAAATAATAAATACCCTCAAATAATTAAAGAAACTTAAAGAAGACACAGAGAAACAGCTCAATAAAATAAAGGATTGAGAGCTTAAGAAAGCATAAACACCTGAGAGATGCCTGAGAAAATGTAAATATAAGGTAGGTGGGAATGATGGAGACCATCTAATACTTGAGAACATAATTCAATCAGGAGATAGAAACTGTGAGGAGGATTCAAGCTGAAATAAAGGGCCCAACTAGAAAACTAAAAAGGAAGCCTTACAAGTAGAATGAATTAATCAGAAGACAGAATAGCAGGTTTTAAAAGTAAAACAGAGGATATAGACCAAATAACAAGGAACATGAAAATTAAAAAAAAATAGGAAAGGAACATGGAGGAATGGTAGAACACCATGGAAAAAAACAAACTTGAATTATAGGCAGAGATAAGTCTGAAATCAATGTTATAGACTTGACCTTCAACATGATTTTAGTAGAAAATTAAGACATGTCCATATAGGAAGCATGCAGTACGCTTAATAGACAAAACCAGAAAAGAAAATCTTCATGGCAGACAGCAAATAAAATGCTAAGTTTAGACTAAAAAAGAAAAAGAAAGTGTATTGAAACTTGCAAGAAAGAAAAAAGTCACATTGTGGTGGTTTGAAAGAAAAAGGCCCCCAAAGAGAGTGGCACTATTAGGAGGTGTGGGCTTACTGGAGGAAATATGTCACTGTGGGGTGGACTTTGAGATCTCTTTTGCTCAAGCTTCCCTCAGTGCAGGACAATCAGTAGACTTCCTGTTGCCTGTAATATGTAGCACTCTCAATTACAGCACCACCTCTGCCTGCATACTCCCATGATACCTGCCAAGATGATAATGGACTGAACCTCTAAACTGTAAGTGAGCCACCACAATTAAATGTACTTTATAAGAGTTGCCATGGTCATGGTGTCTCTTCACAGCAATAAAAACCTAATTCAGACACACATATAAAGGAAAATCATCAGAATAATAGCTGATTTCTCAACAGAAAGTTTGAAAGCCAGGAGAGTCTATAGCAATGCATTCCAAGTTTTAAAAGACTATGACTACCAACCTAAAATAGTATACCCAGCAAAATTATATGCCATTTTTGAAAGAGAAAGAAAAACTTTCCATGACAAAATCATCCTAAAACAATTACATCCAGCAAACCAAACCTAAAGAAAATTCATGAAATGATACTTCAGATTGAAGTGAGGAATGAGCATAGCAGAGAGATTATAGAAAGAAATACATCATACTTAATAAAAGACAAACTGTCACTGAGAGTGACCCTACCAAAGGTCAATAACATAGTGACCACAATTAACATGCATGCACATTTTAATAACATCTTGATATACCAATGGCCTCAATTATCCAATCAAAACAGACTCAAATGAATGGATCAAGAAAAAAATCTATTTGTAGTTTACATGAAACACATCTTAGCTTTAAGGATAGGGCTGAACTCCAAATAAATGGAACCAAGATATAAGAAATGATACTATCCTAATATCTGAAAAAATAAACTTAAAACTCAAACTAATCAGAAGAGATAAAGACTAAAGACAGATGCTTCATTTCAGTCAAGGGAACAGTTAACCAAGAAGACATCACTGTTTTAAACATGCATGCAACAAAATCAGAGCTGCCCACTTTCTTTAAAAAAGACACAAATTAATAGTAGGTAATTTCCATACCCTCTGGTTTCAATGAACAAGTCATATAGACAAAAAAATATGACCAGAGAAATATTATAATTACTTGACATCATACATTAAATGGTCTTAACAGATATCTACAGAATATTTTATTAAAAAACTAATGAATTCATATTCTACTCTGCAGCACATGGAATCTTTACTAAAATAAAACATTTTATGAGACACAAAACAGATCTTTACAAGTTCAAAATGATTGAAATAACTCCTTATATTTTATGCAACCACAATAAAATAAAACTTATTATTAATACTAAAAAATAAAACACCTAGTAAATATGCAAACTCATGGAGGTTAAGCAACTCATTGCTGAATGATAAATGGGTCAAAGAAGAAACCAAGAAAAAAATTTCCTGGAAAGAAATGAAAATGAAAGTACAATACAGCAAAACCTCTGGGGCACATAGAAAGCAATCCTATGTGATAATTCATAGCTCTAAATGGGTACACTAAAAAAACCCAGAAAGTATACAAATAAATAGCTTAATGATACAATTCAAAAAATTCTATAAAATATGAACAAGGTAAACATATACTATTCAATGGCAAGAAATAATAAAAATTAGGGCAGAAATCAATTAAATAGAAATGAAAAAATAATACAAAGAATCAAGCAATCTAAGAGCTGGTTCTTTGATAAGATAAAACAAAATTGAGAGACTTTTGTCTCAACCAAATGAAAGAACAAGAAGACCCAAATAAACAAAATCAGAAATGAACATGGAACTAGACACCAAAGAAGTTCAGAATATTAGGTAGGAACATTTTTAAAACATGTTATTTGTTAAGCTGGAAAACCTAAAATAAATGGATGAATCTTGAGAATCAACCAAACCATCAAAATTAAAGCAAGAAGAAGTCAACAACATAAGCAGCCCATAACAAACAAGGAGATTGAAATAGTAATAAAAAGTTTTCTAGCTAAAAATGTTCAGGACAAGATGGATTCACAAAATTCTACCAGATATTCAAAGGATGTCTATAACCATGCCTTCTTAAAATAATTAAAATAAAGAAAAAGAGAAACACAAAGAGCTCCATCTATGGAGCCAGTATCAATTTAATACCCAAACCAGATAAAGACACAACCACAAAAGAAAAAAAGAAAACACAAAACTACAGGCCAGTGTCCCTAATGAACAGAGACACTCAAAAATTCAATAAAATTAAAAAAGAATACACACTACATCAAAAAGACTATTCACCATGATCAAGTTGGTTCTACCACTGAAATACAAGAATGGTTCAATGTATTCAATTCAACAAATTTAATAAACCACAGAAAAGGGCTTAAAGACAAAAATCACATGACCATCTCAATAGATGCAGAAAAGGCCTTTTGAAAATAAATAAATGTTCCTTCAAGATAAAAGTACTAGAGAATAAAGGGCTAGAGGGAACACACCTCAACACAATAAAAGAAAACCATGGTTAGCATCATGCTAAGAGGCGAAAAGTTTGAAGCAATTCCCCTGAAGTGAGGAATGAGACAAGAATGTCCACTCTCTCTACACTTTTTAATATTGTGCTGCTACTAATGTGCAGAGCAATAAGGTAAGAAAGGAGTCAAAGAGATATAAATAAGAAAGAAGTCCGACTATTCATATTTGTAGATGATATTATACTATACATTGGAAATCCCAAAAATTCTACCAGAAAACTCATACAAACAAAAATCTTCAGCAATGTGGCAGGATATAAAAACAACTTGCCCAAATCAATAGCTTTTCTACACACAAACAACAAACCTACAAGGAGGATACCATGGGCACACTCCCATTCACAATAGTCTTAAAGTAAGTGAAATACTAGCTAGGAATTTACTGAACCTACTAAGTGAAGAACCCCTACAATGAAAATTTAAACCTATGAAGAAAGATAAAGACACCAGAAAACAGTTAAAGACATTGTACACTTACAGATTGATGGAATTAATATCGTGAAGATTACCATTTTATCAAAAGCTGTTTACAGATGAAATGAAATTAGAATCAAAATCCCCATGTCATTCTTTATAGAAACAGAAAAAAGAAAAAAGAAAAACTGTCCTAAAATTCAAATGGAACCACAAAAGACAATAGCTGAATAAAATCCTTAGGGGGAAACAACAGGAATTACCATTCCAGATCTACAGACCCATAGTAATAAAAACAGTATGGTACTGGCACAAAAACAGACATGTAGACCAACAGAACAAAAATGAAGATCCAAACATGAGCACACATACGTTCAACCACTTAATGCTTGACAGAAATGCCAAAAAAAACATAAGTTGGAAAAAAATATGGTGCTGGGATACTGGATGTCCACATGCAGAAGAATTAAATAAATCTGTCACATATCCCATAAACAAAGTCACAGTAACAAAGACATGGGTAGCCTTTCTGACTAAACAAAGAATGATATATAGATGTTATACACTGAAGATCCCAGGCCCTAAAGTACAGAATTTAATTTACATATATCAATGTATGTGTACCTAATTAAATAAAACATTTTATATATCAAATATATACATATCCAGCTCTATTTCATGTATATATTAACGAATGTGGAAAACTAGTTTGAAAAGCTTTCTTTGGATGTAACTTGTGCACTTTTTAAGTGTCAGGGAGTAGAATGGAAAATGAGATAATGAATAGAGGACAAAATTAATAGGTAACATAAAGGACGGATGGCTATATTAATGGAGAGTGACTTTGCCACAAACTGAGTGCTATGTGCTTTTGTTCATCTGTGGTTCTAAATGATAGAAGAGCCAACAAATGTTGGGCGCTCCCACCCCAGCTGAAGAGCTGGGTAGCACAGCTACAGAGATGCCTATTATTCTCAGAAGGACAGTAATCTCTCCTCCCAGCAGAACATTAGTATTTAATATGACAGAAAATCTATCTGGGGAAAACAAGACTGTGACCTTTTCGTGATCTTCCATGGGAAATCATTTTTTTCTATATCCCATTAGTGGTGAGATTGATGATTCGGGTTTAAGGTATAAGATTTCTGATCATGCCTTTGTATTACATAAGAGTCTTGAAATTGATGAAAGGCTGCTGGGGACCCAAATCCAAGCAGCTTGTACTCCATCCAAAACAGAATTGATCATTGATTGAAAAGCTCATTTCATTCTGTATCATGGTGTGCTGTGACAGCTGCAGACAAAGAGACAGGAGAATGAAGTGACTAAGTCCATGGTGGAAAGCAGCAGTTATGAAGACCCTGCTGTGTTCCAGGTGCTTATGAGAGCTATAGAGATTATTCTTCATGACAATCTCAAACGCACACTACATTTTACAGGGAAGAAAGATGGTGCAAATTTCACAAGGTCAACTGGTTAAAAACAATCTGAACTTCAAACCCAACTTCTTCTGACTATTTTTTCAATATATAGCATATTACCTGCATTTCTTTTTTTAAAAAAATTTAAATCGCCATAGTCATGTAGTTTTATTAAAATAATGCAGAAACAGTTCATCATTAGGAAATCTATTATTACCATCCAATTATATTTATTTATTTCTTATTTAAATTAGAAACAAGCTTGCTTCACACATCAATGCCAGCTCCCTCTCCCTCCCCTCCTCCCCCATATCCCACCCAGTCCCCCACCCAATCCCTGGGGGATTTTCAAAGTCTGTCATATCATCCAGGGTAGGGCCTAGGCCCTTGCTCATGTGTCCAGACTGAGACAGCATCCCTCCATGTGGAATGGGCTCCCAAAGTCCATTCATATGACAGGGATAAATACTGATCTACTACCCAAGGCCCCATAGATTGCCTCCTCACTGACACCCAAATTTAGGGGTCTAGATCAGTCCTATGCTGGCATCTCAGCCACCAGTCTGGGGTCCATTAGCTCCCCCTTGTTCAGGTCAGCTGTTTCTGTATTACCTGCTGCTATATTTGTATCTTATTATCCACATGAATCCATACAGTTCTGTGATTTGATCATTTTATTAGCTTTTCAATCTTGAGGTATGTGAGGTTTTTTTTTTCATCACCACTGAGATAACCTTCTATGGTCACTATCTTGTCTCAGGGTGCAGCAGAGGTATCTATGACATGATCCCTCCTAACCTACAGCTGATGAACTAGCAATGGCCTCAAGGTGACTACTCCAATAGCTAGGTGCCTAATGTCTGCTCTATAATTTAAAGAATTTCATTAGCAGGTAGTATGAATGCCAAAAGAGTGATGAAGGTTCTATCTAGCTGGAATGTAAAATGGAAGTTTTGGAAAAAAGGAGCAAAGGCAAGTTGCAGCCCAGCAGAGAAGGTCCTGTTAGTCAAACCAGATCTAAGTGATTCCAGCAAACCTGGATAAGAGGTCCAAAGATTCCTGGTCCGTAGGAAGCCCCATATTCAATATTCACATCCAAGATAAGTGGTATTAGGATTCCTCTGGATAGCAGGATAGTGGTGGCACACACCTTTATTCCTGCACTCAGGAGGAAGAGTCAGGTGGATCTCTGGGTTCAAGGCCAACATGGTCTACACAGAAAGTTCCAGGACAACCAAGGCTACACAGAAAAACCATGTTTATAAAACAACAGCAAAGAGTCCTCTGCAGAAGCATTCTTACCTGAGGGACCATGAGAAAATCTGTTACATAGAGAAAGAGCCCTAGAGAGTAACTGATTTGCTTTCCTTACTTATTATAAGGTAGTCTTTGACTTCCGGTAAGAATACTAACTCAAGAGTAAAAACAGGAAGATGAGAGGCATTTAACACTTCAGTTATCTATAGCAAGGAGTCATGTAGTATGTGAGAAGCCATATATGCTCTTAACCTAACTTGCAAAGACAAAGCTTGTGGTATCATTCTCACCTGAGGTGACAGAGTTATGATGTTGGGGGTGTGGTAGACAAGGAAGACAAGCGAGACAGAAAGACATAACACATGGTGAGGATGGAAGCCAGGATGGCATCCCAGAACACATGTGGGGAAGGTCCTCAAAATCCCATGTGGTTTGGCACATCATGGTTATAGTTCATTTAAGAGTCTTGTCTGAGGAGATGAAAAGGCATTCCAGAAAATTCAAAGAGGAAATAAAGTAGCCAAAATTTTTCCACTGTAAATACAGTGACCAGCCCTCTTGGTCCTCCCATAAGCAGACTTCTCTGAGATATTTGCCTCTTATAGCTAAATATGGTAGAATCTTGGACAAAATGGGTGGCTGGCCAACTATAGAACTTGCAAAAGATATATGTTCAACCATATCTGGTTAGACACAGGCAGGAACTCGTTGGCTCACAAAATCAAATCATGGCAAGGAAAGACCGAAGGCCCAGGCCACAACATTCCAGGAAAGCAATACGCATCTCAGGGAGCTCCTGCCTTGAACTTCCAGGGCCTTCTCTTCTCTTTCTCTCAGTATGAAAAAGTTTGGGGATACATGCAAGCCAGCCTCTTCCCAGACATTCTCATATCACTGCTCCATATTTCAATTAGCTTGCTAAGTACCTCCTTTATCTGGGTGGTATGTAAAACCATTGCTTTCCAGGAAGAAACAGAATAAACTTAAAACTTTCTTAGCTTCCTTCACATGGTAGTCATCAGCTCACAAAATGGACATGCTGGTATTCCGACCCTCAGGGCTTATGATCTAAACCAGTGGGTCTCAACCTTCCTAATGCTGCGACCCTTTAATACAGTTCCTCGTGTTGTGGTGACCCCCAACCATAAAATTATTTTGTTGCTACTCTCTAACTGTAATTTTGCTACTGTTATGAATCATAATTTAAATATCGCATATGTAGGGATATCTGATATGTGACCCTCCCACCCAGGGATCGAGACCTACAGGTTTAGAACCGCTGGTCTAAATGGTTCAAGAGTAACAGAGGATTCGAATATGCAGACTCATAGATCTGCTGCTATAAATCCTCCCGAGTGGCCCTGAAATTTGGAAGGATGCTTTTCATCCTAGATAAATCAACAGAACACTGTTTTCAAATGCTGTTATTTACATGAAGCCTGATTGTATTGTCCTGTCTAGACTGCAGAGGCTCTCATGATAAGACTTAGAAAGTCACTGAGATGGGACCCGGGCAAGAAATAGACCTCTGAGACCTCCATGGCCTAGCTGTTGCCCCAACTGTCATTACTATGTATAAAGACTTTCCATAAGCTGTTGTCTGACTGGAGATAGAACAATGATGACCAGAACTTTGGAAAGGTACAGATGAATAATGGAAAAAGTATGGGTAACAGGCAGATACAGAGTACAGCTGACTAGAAGGAATAACGTTTTGAATTTCTTAAGTATTGTCAGTTAACTATGATTAATAATGATTACATGAGTATCTCAAAGGGGCAAAGAAGTTTTTGAATGTTCCAACACAAAAAATATAAAGTTACATATATGCTAGTTGTTACTCTTATCTGCTCATTACATACTGCATACATGTATTGAAATATCAGATACTACCTATTAATATGTATAATTACTGTGTGTCAAACAATATAATATTTTTATAATCTCAGAGCTTTGGTATAAAAACACAAGCATATTTACATGTGTACATACACGTGCATGAACACGGAGATGTACAGTTAGTCAGGCTATGAAATATGCCAGTTGATTTTTGACAGAAAATCACTCTCAGGTGCGCTGTCCTGATAACTAAAATGGGGGTGATATCACATGCTGTCAATGATATATAAAATGATACAATATGTGTCCAATATGTGTTCCTTCTTCTCAGCCCTTTGGTTGCATTAACCCAGAAGAGACTTCCTAAAACAATGGGATATTCCAACCCTAGCCATATATGAACTTGGTCTTCTCAGTCTGAGATTGCATGAGAAGAGTCCTCCAACATCCCCAGACACATCTTTAAGACATTATGACTGACTCTATTAATTCTCAGAACTTAAGAATTTGTAGTCACCGGAGGTTTGGATCAAAGCCAATATTTCCAGAGAGAATACCTAGGGTTTTAATATTCTGCAGATGCAATGCCAGGCTTGTGTATAAACACAATGCTTAACTATGATGACTCTGCAGATATCCATTTCCATGACTGATAGACATTCAAATCCCACGGCTTGACAAGCCTCTGATAGCGTGACAATAATGTTGCATTTTGATGACTGCTACACAAAAAGCATGAATTTGAACCTATTCCCACTGTACAATGGATAGTCATTGTCAAATCTACACCCAGAGGCAGTGTTGATGTGTTTGACCATAAGCAGTAAAGGCTGTATCTGACATGCAAGACTCACTTATGTACATGAGGCTCCTTCCAAGGCTTTGAAATGCCAATTCACTGAAGATGGAATATTTATTCTTTTTAAACAGACTGGATCCCATTACATAATAATTTGTACAGTCAAGCATTTGGTCAGCAAGCACAGACTAAGTGTTTTCCAGTTAACTCAGGGACCATCAAATTTAAGGAAAAGATGACTGTGGTGTCACACAATTTGGCATTCTTTTAGTACACAACCAATAATGCACCAAGCCCCAGAAACTCACTGAACAATATGAAGAGAATGTCAGGCTATTGCAAGACAAGAAATGCTCAACAAAGAGGAGAGTGTTCTGGAGATGACTGTAGTGCCCACCGTCTTCTCCCAGGAATACACGGGGGCGGGTGAAGGTGAACCCAAGCCAACTCCAGTCTTTATTAGCTTTAACCTGGGGAGGAACACTTCACTGGCTCAGTAGTCCCACCAAAATCCCCTCTGTTGTCTTCCCAGATGTGACATTTGTGATAAACAGTGCTGTGCAGAGGAACCAAAGAATAGAGAAACTCACTGTGAGGTGTTACACCTGCTTATGCCAGAACAAAAGAGAACCTCAGTTTCCACACGTAATTCACTTCTTCCCTTCAAGTTTCTGGATATATTCCCCATTATATATTTCTTGAGTTTCTATGGGCATTGACTGATTTGTTTCCAAATGAAATGGAAAACCAGAAGAAATGTTCAGAGAAGTTAACTATGATTGTAAGTCAAATGCAGTTGTCACAGCAGGCATCTGGGAAGCAATACTTTGAAACAACCCATTAAAACTTCTTCCAGAGCACAGGCAGTCCCTTTCTATAAATGGATAACCAAGCATGCTGACTTTTGTAATAGGTACTTTTTTGCATTTCTTCCTGGCTTTGCCATCCAAGTACATAGTCATACTATACATCTATTTAGTTTTCCAAATTGTCGTTGTTAGCTTTTACTCTTAGAGTAGCTCTGCCACCTCTTTCTCATAATTTATCTATTATAGAACCTGGGCTCCTCTGCCTGTAGAGTTTTCTTCTGTTTAGGTTACAAATACAACCTGCCTTGTCTCCATTCTCCAAAAGAGGGACTGGATCCAGAGGCTCAGTTAGCCTGGGATTCCATCCATCTGACACCAAATTGTGCTTTGGCCTATTATGATGACTGTAGCTAGATTCTTTCTTTTTCTAAATTCACTAATGATACCCAGTGCCTGGATCCATTACTCAATTGAACATTACAAAAAGCCAATATAGACATGTTACAATTTTGGTTTTATTATCTTATATCCATTAAATATGTTTTATGGCTCCAGAATATGATCTATGTTGGTGAAGGTAAGTATGTAAAATTGGAAGACGTGCGTTCTGCTGTTGTTGAATGAACTATTCTATAAATGTCAATTAGATGCTGTTGATTGATGGTGGTGTTCAATTCATTTCTGTCCTCACTGATTTTCTCACTGCTGTATTGCTCCATTACTAACACAATATTATAGTTTCCAGCTGAAATAGTAGACTCCTCTTTTTCTCTTTGAGGTTCAGGCAACTTTTGTTTTCTGCATTTTGGCAGTGCTGCAAGCAACATGTAGTTAAAAACTGGGATGCTCTCAGTAAATTAGACCCTTTATGATGATATATTATTCTTTTTACACTGGATCATATTTTTGTTCTAAGTTTGGCATTGTCTGAAATTAACATACTCCATCTTGTTTGTGCTTCAAATGTTTTAATAAGGCATTTATAAATTCTTGGAGAATTTCATACAATGTATTTTGATCACATTCTCCTCTTCCAACTTCTCCACGATCCACTCCAATCCCTACCCATCTAACTTTATCTTCTCTCCCTCCTCCCTTGTTGTCTCTCTTTCCCGCCCCCTCTCCTTCCCCCCTCTCCTCCCCATTTCAAGTCAGTTTGTGTTGGTCACCTACTCTTAGGCATGCCTGTCCTGGAATACGGCTGCTACATACACGGCTGTATGCCTTCCTGCGGTTTTGCATGTCTTGAGTTCACACAGGTCCCGTGCATGTTACCACAATCTCCATGAGAGCATGTGATAATTTGCTATGATATATTTAGATAACACCATTTTCTTAAAGTTTTACTGCCCCTGCCTCCCATTCAGGACTGAGCATTCAAAGCCTCTTAGTCTCTGAATGCTGATGAGTTGTGTGTGTTAATCAGCAGCTACTGAAAGAAGAGGTTACTCTGAACAGGACTGAGCGATGTGCTGCTCTATAGGTATAGTAATAAGTCATTAGGCGTTGTTTTGATGTCACATCCTTGTAGCAGATCTATGACTCAAGTGTGTAGCATCTTCAGCAATAGGGCCTTATTATAAAGTCCTGGATAGTAACCAGCAACATTGTAAATAATATGTAATGCCTGGGATTTGTTGGTCAACAAGTTCCAAAGAGGTAACCATTCCTGGTACTGAGCTTATTATTTGGTAGTGAATGTTATCTAGTTGAGGTATTAATCCCCCATTATAAGATAACTCAATTTAACTCATATATATATGAAAGCTTCTATAGGAGTAGGTTTCCACCTAGTTTAACAAAGACCTTTAGTGTTGGTTATTCCTCCACGTTCCCTCCTCTACCCTGCTCTTCATCCCCCACCTCCTGTTCCATTTTCCGTTTCCCCCTTTTATAACACTCTATTTTATTTCCCCATCCTTGAAAGATCCCTTCCAACAGCATTGTCCCTTACTAACTATGAAACCCTTGTGGATATTTCAAATGATGCATATATATCAAAAGCTTAAAATCTAGCATCCAGTATGTAATATTTGTCTTATCAGGTTACCCCACTCAGAATGACTGTTTCCAGTTTCATCCATTTATCTGCACATTTTATTTTTAATGGCTGAATAATATTCCATTGAATAAATGCACCACATTCTAATTATCCATTCATCTGTTGATTGGCATCTAGGCTGTGTCCTTTTTTGACTTTGTGACTAAAGCAGCACTGAACATGGATGAGCAGATAGTTTCCGTAATAAGATGTTCTAGAGTCTTTGAGTACATGTCCAAGAGTGGTGTGACTGCATCTTGTGGTAGATCTGTTTTCAGCTTGCTGAGGAATCTCCACACGCATTTCTAGAGTTGCTGCACCCATTTTAATGCCTCACCCCCAGCAATGAGTAAATGTTACCAATTTTCTGCATTGTTGCCACCTGCCATGATCTGTTTTAGGGTTTTTTAATGTTGTTTGATATTTTCATTTTATCTTAGTCATCCTGAATGGGATATGATGAAATCTCAAAAAAGTTTTAATTTGAATTTCCCTGAGGAATAAGGATTCTGAACACTTTAGAAAATATTTCTCAACCATTTATGCTTTATCTCTTTTGAGAACTATTATTTCCATGACCATTTTAAATTGGTTTATTTGTTTTCTTGATGCTTGCTTTTGGTTTTGTTTGTTTGTTTGGGCTTTTCAAGACAAGGTTTCTCTGTGTAACAGTACTGGTTGTCCTAGAACTCGTTCTATAGACCAGGCTGGACTCAAATTCACTGAGATTCAGCTACCTCTGCCTCCTCAAGTGCTGGTATTACAGGTGTGAGCCACCACCACCTGGTTGATGCTTATTTTTCAAACTTCTTTATATTCTTAGATAATAAACTTCTGTCATTTTCATAGCTAACAAACATTTTTCCCCATTCTGTATTTTTCCTCTTTACTCAAATAAAAGGAAAAGAAGAGAGTTTGGGGGTTTTGCCTGATTGTTCCCACTCTTGCTGGCAAGTTCATCTGTCCTATTGCTGAGGTATTCCTTCACTGGCATTAGAATCTAATTCTTCAGGATTCCAATGTACACTGAAGACTAGAAACTCTCTAGCACTTACCTAGATTGGGACCAATGAGTCTTGTGGACTGAACAACTACCAGACCCTTGGCTTTACATCAGGAGACAAACATTGTTAGACTATGCAGACCAATAATAAATCTGCTTTTAACATATATAATATTATATATACATAATATATGTAATTTATTATATATTATATTCCTTTAGAGAGCCCTAACTAATAAAAGTGTAGTCCTTAGAGGGGTTCATAAGAAACAGAATTTTAAGGATAATTTTTTAAAAGTATTTGTATCATGGTTTGCAATTTTCTTACAGCTACAGCTACTGAAGAGTCCCCTAGTAACATGGAGAACACTGACAGCCTATGGTCAGAAATATTTGAAGGGCTTACTGTAGGTAACAAGCAATTTGCTCTGTGCATAAAACTTTTGACAATTTGTGGATAAAAAATGAAAATCACAATGCTGGAAAGTTGTTGCTAGAAGCTCTGAGCAAATTGACAATGGAAAAGTATGAATTCGATGGAAAAAAACTGGCTCTAGATTCATATAAACAATGTAAAGTTTTCAAAGTGTGCCCCCAGAGAGAATCTTCTCTTTAGTAGCCATAGAGCTCAAGTTGCATAAAATCAAAACCCAGCCTTCATTTGAATGTTGCATAACCTACAGTGAAAATTTAAGTTTCAGCCTTGAAGAGTGTCAGAGGATAAAGTAAGGACACTGATAGATAAGGATAGAATCCTGTAACATGGGGGGACACTACTGAAACTGAGATCTTTGAACCCTCAGACACTGAAGGTTTTATCTCACCTGATGGAAGTAGTCTCTTCCCCACCCCTGTAACATTGCCCCCTCTGCCTTTGGCTGTGAAAATTAATCTTTCATTGTCTGCCAAACTTGCAGCTTGCAGTGACTTTCTTTGAAGGAGACGGCAGGCAAGACAATACTACTGTCCCTCAGTATTTATACACACACACACACACACACACACACACACACACACACACCAATACTTGCCTCTAGATATATAACCAGAATCAAAGCTAAGCCACAAAGTAGAGGGGAGATAGACATTGTACTCCATGAGGAGGTGCATCACATCACTAAAGAGATTACTGAGTTTACTAATTCATTCAAGTAGAAGTCTGGGGAATATGTGAGGGAATGGGTTTTAAGGATGTAGAATAGTGGTAGAGGGATCATAAAACAAGATCAGGGTGAGTTTACCTACATAGGGTCAATAAGTGGAGTGCCGAGGTTTAATATAGAAGCTCACACAGTGTAAAGAATGACAAAGTTTGATTGGTTGGCTGAAGCATTTGTCAAAAGATAGCCAACTGAAAAGGAATTGGAGATGCCTGATACCCCTTAGCTTAGTGTTGATGAAGGGATTTTAAGGCTCAAGGAGATTGCAATGCTATAGTGGGTGTACTGTGTAAATCCTAATCCTCCCCAGTAAGAAGGCCTAGAGCACATACTCTTCACTAATGCTATAAGATATAAGATGGTGATGAGGGCATCAGCACGCTTGAAAAGCTTTGTGGTTGCTCTTTTCCTTGGAACAGACCTTAGGATTGGAGACACTGCTGTTCAACTGAATGAATTAAATGCAGTGGATTTAATTGGGACCCGGAGTGTCAGGAGCCAGGTGTCAGTATTGAATCATTGGGGCAGGTGGGCATAGTTATGATAATGGAGAACACGGGCAAAACAATTTCTATAGTGGCCTGACTTGTAATGAGCAACACAGGCAAAGTGATCTTTATGGTGCCATGACTTAAATGGACCTTTGGAACTGGCTAATCAATCATGTTATTTTCAGAAGTGAAATAGACCAGAAGCCTACTATGTTTTTGTTTCATCTGTATAGGAAGAAAAATTCTTGAACAAATGAAAAGACATTCTATATTGGATCATAGCAATAGAGAATCTTAGCCTATAAGCCAATTTCTAGACTTGAGCCAGTTTGTGGATCCAGAACCCCATGGATGAAGGGAAAGCCAACTCCCCCTGAGGAAGATCTTGTTAAAATACCTAAGAGTTTTACTGTTGTCTCTTTCCTAGCCCTTCCTAGAGATAACTATGACCTTTCACTAGGGTAACTGTACACTGGGGGTAAAGAAAACAAAGTCTGTCAGATACCAGTTCTGAACTGACACAGATTCTAGAGACCCCCAAAGCACCATGACTCTGCAGTTAAAGTAGAGACTTGTGAAGGTCGGGTGATTAGTAGCATTTTAGCTGAAGTCTTGACTTCAGCTTGAGGGTCTACTGGGTCCTTCAACTCATTCTATGATTATTTTCCCAGGCTCAGAATGGGTAATTTGAACAGCTATTCTTAGAGGTTGGCCAAATCTCCACCCTGGTTCTGTGACTTATGGAGTGAAGACTTTTATGGTTGGAAAGGCCAGATGAAAGCAGTTGGAGTTGTCTCTATCAGGGAAAATAGTGAAACAAAAACAAAAACAAATCTCTGGAGGATTTACAGAAATTAGTGCCATCATCAAGGATTTGAAAGATGCAGGGGTTGTGGATCCTACAACGGCTCCTTTAGAATCTCCCTTTTGACCCATACAGAAGACAGACAGACATAGAGAATGACAGTAGAGACAGCATGATCTTTATGGTGTCACGACATATGCAGAGCTTTGGTATTGCAAAATCGATTATGTTGTCTCCAGGAATGAAATGGATAAGGCTACTATGCTTTGCTCCTTATGTATGAGCAGAAAAATTCTTGGACAAATGAAAGAAATGCTACATTGGCTATTATCACTAGGGAATCTCAGCCCATGGACCCTACTTCCCTTTCCTGCAATGTTAAGTTTTTCTGGTCCAGAAGTTTTAGCTCCTGAGAGGGGAGTGCTTCTGCTAGGAGACACAGCAAACATTCCATTGAATTGGAAGCTCAGACTACCCCCCCCCGGCCAATTTGGGCTTCTGATGCCCTTAAGACAACAGACTAAGAAAGGAATTACAGTGTTAGGAGTGGGGATTTATCCAGATTACAAGGATATGGGGATTGGAGCTCTTCTTCACAGTGAAGGTAGAGAGCAGTATGTATATTATGTCTGGAGTACAGAATATACTTCAGATTGTCTTTCTGTGTTACCATGTCCTGTGATTGAAGTAAATGGGAAACTACAACCATTCAGTCCAGGCAGGATGACTAGGGTCCAGTGTTGGAGAATATTATGTTAAGATGCATTACATTTGTTTATGTTGCATTTGTTTAACTCTGTGAAGCTGTGTTACTGTGCCTGTCTGAAACACCTGATGGTCTAATAAAGAGCTGAATGGTAGGAGAGAGGAATAGGTGTAGCTGGGAGGCAGAGAGGATACATATGAGGAGGAATCTGGGAGAAAAAAGAATCTGGGAATGAGAGAGGAAGGACGACTTCAGGGGTCAGCCACCCAGCCACCCAATCATCCAGTCATCCAGTCACCCAGCCACCCAGCCACATACACAGGCAGACATGGAGGAAGAAGGAAAGAAAAGGTATACCGGAATAAAGATAAAATCTCCAAGGCCAAAGATAGATGGGATAATTTGCATTAAGAAAAGTTGCCAATACAAAACAAATGAAAAACAAACAAAAAAAACAAGCCAAGCTAAGGCTGAGCATTCATAACTAGGAACAAGCCTCCCTGTGTGGTTTATTTGGGAGCTGGGTGGTGGGCCTCCCAAAAAGGACTAAAGAGTCAAAAGAGTTTAAAAAAATCACACACAGTCCAGACCCTTCAAGAATGAAAATATGGGTCACTCCTTGTGGTTTAAATGAGAATGGCCTCCCTGCGATGGTTTGATAGAAAATGTCTTCCATAGACTCACTACTAGGCTGCCTGGCCTTGTTGCAAGAAGTGTGCCACTGGGTGGGGGGCAGGGACTGGCTTTGAGGTCTCAGAAACTCAAGCCAGGCCTAGTTGAAGACAAGGATGTAATTATATCACTAGACCCAAGATAAATGATAAATGGGTGTTTATTGGGGAATAATCACACAGAAAAATGCCAAGAACCACCAGAGTGTTTCCCTGCTCTCTCTACTGAATCTGCTGACCCAATAGAAAGAATGCCCAAAGGAAAGCCACACCTCAAGCTCCTGTCCTTCCACTTCCCCTTTCTGCCTAAAGCCACACCCAAAGGGGTATGGCCACAGACCAATGCCTATACCTAAGTGACACAGTATCTCTTGATTCCTTTGGATCAAGATGTAGAACTCTCAGCTCCTTCTGTAGCACCTTGTCTGCCTGAATGCCACTGTGTTTCCCGAAACAATGACAATCACGCCCATGGGTATAGTAGTATCATAAATATTACAGAGATAACTAACTACTTTCTGATTGGACTTAGGGCCAGCTCCACTTGAGAAAGCACATTCCTGATAGTTTAAATTTGGCTAGAAACTATGGCTGAAGCTACTACCATTATTTTGCTAAAATGATCTAATATCAATTGTACTCTTAATTTGTGTTTCTGTGCCCATAGATTGGTACAGCTCTCAGATCTCATTAGAGAATTTCACTTGTGCAGTGTGTGACAGTTAATGCAGAAACTTAACTATTGGTCAACACGCAGAGAATAACATCTGTAGAGTACTCAGACACAGTTAGGATGTCTGCATCATACTCTTCTTACCACAGACCAGTAGCAATCGTGGGATAAAGAGTAGACAAGTTTTGAGAGCTGGAGGTTAGGGAATACTGGATCAAAACAGGGCCATCTAGTTATGACAGCATCTCTACACTCTTGAACTCCGAGCTGCAGTAGTCTTCACAAAATCAAGGCAGTCAAAATTCCACCATGGAAGGGAGAGGGTCTCAGAATCCCCCAGTCCTAACCCACAAGCTTTCTCAAGAGCACAATGAGAATAGACCCAGTGAAAGTTGTCAGTGAAAGTTTCCCTGTCTGTACAAGAAAGATAATTTATTGCAAAAAATAAGCCACGCTTCAAAGGTCTGTAGGTAATAACAGGAATTCCAAAAGCATTACCATCAAAGTCCCAGGAGAAGAGAAAGATGCCATTGGGAAAATGGGACTTGAAAAATAACAGCTGAAAAATTCTAAAACTTACAAAACCACCAACTTACAGCACCCCTAGGATTAAAGATAAAAATAAACTCAAATCATATCACAGCCCATAATAGTAGTACCTGGGAGTGCCATTCGGTAAGTAGAGTACTTGCCATAATGGACAAAGACCAAGGTTCCATCTCAGCATCATATCACCCAGTTATGGTGTCACACACCTGTAATCCCAGCAATTAGTTGATGGAGGCAGGAGGATCAGGAACTCAGTTGTCCTCCTTCAAAGCAATTACTAGGCTGGTCAGGAATACATGAACCATGTCTCAAAAAACAAAGGATGCATATTAACAATACCAAAGTTTTAAAAACTTTCTGAGTTTAGTGGTTTAATTCTAGCACTTGGGATGTAGAGGCAGGAGAATCTCTGTGAGTTCAAGTCCAACTTGGTCTAATTAGTGAGTTCCAAGACAGCCAGAACTACTGAGTGAGACCTAGTCTCAAAAAAAAAAAACAGAACAGAACAAACAAAGTTTTGAAAATTACAGATGAAGAATATACATGAGAGGCTGGAGAGATGGCTCAGAGGTTGGGAGCACTGGCTGCTCTTCCAGAGGGCCTGAGTTCAATTTCTAGAACCCACAAGGCAGTTTACAACTGTTTGTAACTCCAGTTCCAGGGGACCTGACACCCTCACACAGACATACATTTGGGTAAAAATAAATACATAAATAATTTAAAAATATACTTGAAAGTAGTCAAGGAGAAGTAGAACAATAACAACAGGGAAACCGATTTAAATATCAACAATATTCTTGTTAGATAACAAATCATGGAGGCCAGAGAGACACAGTAGGCAATTCTGAAACCCTGGAAGGAAAGAATCCTCAAGTGAGAATCCTAGGTTTGGTGAGTTTGTTTTTCAGAGAGGAAGAAAAAGAGAAACATAGTTAGAGAAGACAGAACTGTAAGAATTTTGGTGCCACTTAGCCAATTCTAAAGACTGTCTAGGGAAGTTAGTCAACAGAACACAAATAACAACCCTTATGGGAAAGATGATGAAACACTGTGGAAAACAAAAGTATAAGTAAGTTTGGTAGCTCTTCCATTGTCCTTGAGAGTTTCATAAATCAATTTGATGATTGAAGTGAGAATGAAAAAAGTCCAGACAGTGGTATGTGAAAGTGAAGAAGGTAGTGAGGCCCAAAAAGACTTGTTCCTGTGCTTAGCACTGAGTAGATATGGGGATAGATAGAGACAGTGCCATTTTCCATGAATACACCATAAAGCCCAGAGCAACACCACTGCAAAGCACACTGAGGGATACTCAACAGCTCTGCAAACAAGCTGCGATGGAATGCTTAAAACATTCCCGTAGGACACATGAAGTTGGGGAAAGAGAGAGAAAGACACAAGCAGCAGGCTCCGGATGTCAGTAATTGCCTTCTGAGGAAGAAAGCCACACACACTGATGAAGGGACCAAGGTTCACAGAATGGATTTGAAAGCAAGGTCCAACTGTAAACACCATAAAGAAACCCAGTTCAAAATGAGAAGTATTATGATTGTAAAGGGATATGAAAAAATGCAATGTACACATCAATGTTATTATTAAAATGAGAAGTGATATTATGACATCTAATAGAGTTAGTTAAATAGAAATAAAATGCACAAAGAGAGAAAGAAATTACCACAAAAAATGAAAGATCTGTACCAGGCAGATATAATGCTCCTGCATGTCGCTCTCAGTGACTGCTGGAAATCTCTGCCTTGTGACTGACATAGCTATTGCACAAAAAAAAGGAAGGGCATATGTGGACCAACCAGCACAATTAGCCAGCAGGACAACTGACACGCGCAGAACATGACACCAAATAGAGAAAACTTGGAGACTCCACCAAGGCAGAACCCATATTCAGACAAAACACAAACATCCACAATTTCAAAGTCACTTGAACTGACAAGTTGAGTAAGGTTCTAGTTTACAAAACATGATGGTTAGCATTGGTTATCAAATTGATTGGATCTGGGGTCGATTGAGAGATATGCCTCTGGGCTGGGGAGGTCTAATGAGGTTTTGAAAAGTTTGAAAGTAGCTAATGATAAATAATGCATCAACTGTAGGTTGAATATCAAAAATATTCTCATCAGAAACAAAAATCACAGAGGCCAGAAAGAATTACTCTTTAAGACAAGACTAGTCAAGTGAGAACTTCCTGGGAGGCTAACTGTGAGTAGATGTAGTGTAAACCACCTTCTGGCAGAAGCCAAGATATACAGAGGAGACACAGGAGAAAGCCATGCAGGGATTTGCCTGTCTACCTTGTTTTTTTAAGCGCCACACCTGATTTTTTATTTTAATTTTTAAATTAAAATTTAAATTAGACACAAGGTTGCTTCACATATCAATTCAAGGTACCTCTCCCTTTCTTTCCCTCCTCCCATGCCCTCCCACCAATCCCTCCATTATCCCCTCATTTCCCCAGGAGGTGAGGCCCTCCATGGGGGTGTTCATAGTCTGTCATTTCCTCCAGGGCAGGGCCTAGACCCTCCCCCAAGAGTTCAGGGTGAGAGTGCATCTCACATTGTTGGAAAGGAGTCCAAAGTCCATTTGTGTACACAGGATAAATACTGATCTACTACCCAAGGCTCAATAGATTACCTAGGCCTCCTCACTGACACCCCCATTCAGGGGGTCTTAAACAGTCCCATGCTGAATTCCCAGGCATCAGTCTGGGATTCAAGAGCTAACCCTTGTCAGGTCAGTTGTTTCTTAGGGTTATACCAGCCCAGTCTTAATTCCTTTGGTCATAAGTCTTCCCTCTCTGTCACTGGATTCCTTGAGAAGTGATATTATCAGTGTTTAGCCGTGGGAGTCTGCCTCTGCTTCCATCAGCCATTGAATGAAGGTTCTGTTTCCCAGACACTCTGAACATGGTAATGTAGGCTGGCACTCCACATATCTATGTCTAAAATCCATATATGAGAGAATACATGCCATGTTTCTCTTTTTGTGACTGGGTTACCTCACTCAGGATCATGTCTTCTAGTACCATCCATTTGCCTGCAAATTTCAGGATTCCATTGTTTTTTTGTGCTGAATTGTGTAAATGTACCACATTTTCTCTATCCACTCTTTGGTTGAGGGGCACCTAGGTTGATTCCAAGTTCTGGCTATTACAAATAATGTGCTATGAACACAGTGGAACAGATGTCCTTGTTGTATGAGTGTGAATCTTTTGGATATATGCTTAAGAGTGGAGTTGCTGGGTCTTCTGGTAGGCTTATTCTGATTTTTTTGAGGAATCTCCATACTGATATCCAAAGTGGCTGTACGAGTTGGCACTCCCACCATCAGAGGAGGAGTGTTCCCCTTTCACCACAACCTCTCAGCATAAATTGTCATTGGTGTTTTTGATTTTAGCCATTCAGACAGGAGTGAGATGGTATCTCAGAGTTGTTTTGATTTGCATTTCCCTAATGTCTAAGAATGTTGAGCACTTTCTGAAGTGTCTCTCAGCCATTTTATTTTCCTCTATTGAGAAATCTCTATTTAGTTCAGTCCCCCACTTTTTAATTGGGTCCTTTTGGTGTTTTGGAGAATAGCTTCTTGAGTTCTTTGTAAATTTTAGAGATCAGCCCTCTGTCAGATGTGGGGTTAGTGAATATCTTTTCTCATTCTGTGGGCTGCCTTTTTGTCTGGCTGACTGTGTCCTTTGCTTTACAGAAGCTAGTCAGTTTCAGGAGATCCCATGTATTAATTGTTGACCTCACTGTCTGTGCTACTGGAGTTATGTTCAGGAAGCTGTCTCCTGTACCAATTCGTTCAAGGGTACCTCCCACTTTCTTTTCTAACACGTTCAGTGTGGCTGGATTTATCTTGAGGTCTTTGATCCATTTGGACTTAAGTTTTGTGCATGCAAAGAGACATGGATTATCCTCATTCTTCGACATGCCAGCCTCCAGTTATGCCAGCGCCATTTGTTAAAGATGCTTTCTTTTTTCCATTGTATATTTTTACCTTCTTTGTCGAAGATCAGATGTTCATACATGTATGGGGTAATACCATGGTGTTCCATTCGATTCCATTGGTCTACCTGTCTATTTTTGTGCCAATACCAAGCTGTTTTCAGAACTATAGCTCTATAATAAAGCTTGAAGTCAGGGAGGGTGATGCCTCCAGATGTTGCTTTGTTGAGTAAGGTTGTTTTGGCTATCCTAGGTCTTTTGTTTTTCCATACAAAATTCATTATTGTTCTTTCAAGGTCTGTGAAGAATTGTGCTGGGATTTTAATGGGGATTGCATTGAATCTGTAGATTGCTTTTGCAGGATTGCCATTTTTACTACATTGATCCTACCTATCCAAGAGCATGGGAGATCTTTCCATTTTCTGAGGGCTTCTTTAATTTCTTTCTTTAAAGATTCAAAGTTCTTGTGAGACAGGTCTTTCATTTGTTTGGTTAGCATTATCCCAAGGTATTTTATCTTGTCTGTGGTAATTGTAAAGGGTGAGGATTCTCTGATTTCTTTCTCAGCCCTTTATCGTCTGTATATAGTAGGGCTACTGATTTTCTTGAGTTGATCTTGTAGCCTGCCACTTTGCTAAATGTATTTATCAGCTGTAGGAGTTCCCTGGTATAGTTTTTTGGATCACTTATGTAAACTATCGCATCATCTGCAAATAGTGAAAGTTTGACCTCTTCCTTTCCAAATTGTATCCCCTTGATCTCCTTTTGTTGTCCTATGGCTGTAGTTAGAACTTCAAGTACAATATTGAAAAGGTATGGAGAGAGTGAACAGCCTTGTCTTGTTCCTGATTTTAGCAGAATCACATTGAGTTTCTGTCCATCTAGTTTGATGTTGGCTGTTGGTTTGCTGTATATAGCTTTTACCGTGTATAGGTATGTTCCTAGTATCCCAGATCTCTCCAAAACCTTTATCATGGAGGGGTGTTGGATTTTGTCAAAGGCTTTTTCTGAATCTACTGAGATGATCATATTTTGTTTCTCAGCTTGTTTATATGGTGGATTACATTGATGGATTTTCATATGTTGAACCATCCCTGCATCCCTGGAATGAAACCTACTTGATCGTGGTGAAGGATTGTTTTGATGTGTTCTTGGATCCGATTTGCCAGTATTTTATTGAGTATTTTTGCATCAATGTTCATGAGGGATATTGGTCTGAAGTTCTCTTTCTTAGTTGGATCTTTGTGTGCCTTCAGGATCAAAGTTATTGAAGCCTCATAGAAAGAGTTTGGCAAAGACACTTCTGCTTGTATTGCATGGAATACTTTGAGAAGAATTGGTATAAGCTGTTCTTTGAATTTCTGGTAGAATTCTGCACTGAGGCCATCTGGACCTGGGCTTATTTTGGTTGGGAGACTTTTGATGATTGCTTCTATTTCCATAGGGGTTGGTTATAGGTCTATTTAAATTGCTTATCTGTTCTTAATTTAATTTTGGCCAGTAATGTCCATTTCCTTTAAATTTTTTAATTTTCTGGAGTACAGGCTTTCAAAATATGACCTGATGATTCTATGAATTTCCTCAGGGTCCGTTGTTATGTCCCCCTTTTCATTTCTGATTTTGATAATTTGCATGTTCACACTCTGCCATTTGGTAAGTTTGGACAAAGGTTTGTCTATCTTGTTGATTTTCTCAAAGAGCCAACTCTTCCTTGCATTGATTCTTTGTATTGTTTTCCTAGTTTCTGCTTTATTGATTTCAGCCCTCAATTTGATTATTTCCTGGCGTCTATGCCTCCTGGGGGAGTTTGCTTCTTTGTGTTCTAGAGCTTTCAGCTGTGCTGTTAATTCTCTAGTATAACTAACCTCCAGTTTGTTTCTTCATTTGGGCACTTAGTGCTATGAACTTTCCTCATAGCACTGCTTTCAAAGTATCCCATAGGTTTGGGTATGTTGTATCTTCATTGTCATTGAATTCTAGGGAGTCTTTAATTTCTTTTTTTATTTCTTCTTTAACCCAGGAATGGTGCAACTGTGCATTATTCAATTTCCATGAGTTTGTAGGGTTTCTGAAATTTGTGTTGTTGAAATTTAATTTTAATGCATGTAGGTCTGATAAGATGCATGGAATTATTCCAATTTTTTTAAGCTGCTGAGGTGTGATATGTTGCCAAGTATGTGGTCGATTTTTCAGAAGGTTCCATGTGGTGGTAAGAAGAAGGAATATTATTTTTTATGAGGATGGAATGCTCTATAGATGCCTGTCCAACCCAATTGGGTCATAACTTCTATTAGACCCTTTGCTTCTTTGTTAAGTTTCTGTCTGGTATTCCTGTCTACTGGTGAGAGTGAGGTGTTGAAGTCTCCTACTATAAGTGTGTGTGGCTTTATTTGTGATTTGAGTTTTAGTAATATTTCTTTTACAAACGTATTTGTATTTGGGGCATAGATGTTCAGAATTGAAACTTCATCTTGGTTGATTTCTCTTGTGATGAGTATAGTGACCTCCTTCATCTCTTTTGATTGATTTTATTTTAAAGTCTATTTTTTAGATATTAGGATTGCTACCCCCACTTGTTTCTTGGGTCCATTTGATTGGAAACTCTTTTCCCAACCCTTAACTCTGAGGTAATGTCTGTCTTTGAGGGTGAAGTATCTTTCTTTTATGCAGAAGAAGGATGGGTTCTGTCTTCGAATCCATTCTCTTAGCTTTTGTCATTTTATGGGTGACTTAAGACCATTAATATTGAGGGATATTAATGACCATTGATTGCTCATTCCTCTTTGATTTGGAATGGTTGGTGGTGGTGGAATTCCACCCCTTTTTTCTTTTAGATACTGGTAAGGTGTCATCATCTAATGTCTATGTTTTTCTGGTTGTAGTTAACTTCCTTGGGTTCGAGTTTTCCTTCCAGAACTTTCTGTAGGGCTGGGTTAGTGGATATCTATTGCTTGAGTCTAATTTTTCATGGAATATCTTGTTTTCTCCATCTATAGTGATTGAGAGCTTTGCTGGGTATAGTAGTCTGGGCTGGCATCCATGGTCTCTTAGTGTTGGTAGAATACCAATCCAGGACCTTCTGGCTTTCATAGTTTCCATGGAGAAGTCAGGTGTAATTCTAATAGGTTTGCCTTTATATGTTACTTGGCTTTTTCCTTAGCTGCTCTTAATATTCTTTCTTCATTCTGTATATTTGGAGTCTTGATTATTATATGGCGAGGGAACTTTTTTCGTGGTCCACTCTGTTTGGTGTTCTGTAAGCTTCTTATACCTTCATTGGCATGTCTTTCTTTAGGTTAGGAAAGTTTTCTTTTATGATTTTGTTGAATATGTTTTCTGCCCCTTTGAGGTGGTTTTCTTCACCTTCTTCTATACCTATTATTCTTAGGTTTGGACTTTTCATGGTGTCACGTATTTCCTGGATGTTTTGTGTTAGGGATTTGTTGGACTTAAGATTCTCTTTGGTTGATGTATCAATTTCTCCAACACCTGAGATTCTCTCTTCCATCTCTTGTATTCTGGTGGTTATGCTTATATCTGTAGTATTTGACCGTTTGCCCAGCTTTTCTATTTCCAGCCTTCAGATTTTTTTATTGTCTCTATTTCAGTTATCAACCCTTGCACAGTTTGAATTATATCTTGCAATTTTTGCCTTGTTTTTTCACCCATTTGTTGCATTTTTTTAATTGCAAATATCGGGGTATTCCAAGGGGACGTAGAAGGAACCAAATGACCCGCCTCCAATTGTTCTTGAACTAGCTGGTGAGCCACCCTTAGTTTCTCCGCTGGTAAGGGCCACTGTTCCACCCATACCGGATCATCCGATAGCCATGTGATGGGTATGGGGGCTGGCGGCACAACAGTGACCTTCATCAAAAATGACCAAAACCTTTCCTATCTCCCGGAGCCCTGGTCTCCAAAGGGAGGGATGCCACAGGGCAAACCTCTCCCTGTTCTAGTTTACCTAGTTCTCTCCCCGGACTCCAGCCCCTCCCTTGCATCATCTGGGGGGGGGCTGCTTTTGGACTTGGGTGCCTGGGTGGTGAGGACCACTCCCATTTCTTGCATGAGATCCCATCCCCAGAGGTTAATAGGGAGGCCAGGCAAAACATATGGCTGAAAAAGCCCTGTGTGGCCCTCAGAGTCTTGCCACTTTAGGATTCTGAGGCTTTATTGGAACACAGCCTGTCCTATTCCCTGGAGGGTCACTGTCCCTTCCTCTTTCTGCCAGGCGGGGGGCAAAAATTTATCTGAGAGGACAGAAATGTCCAACCCAGAATCTAAGACGCCCCTAAAGGACTTGCCTTCTATCCTTAATGTAAGCTGGGGGGCGGTTCTCCATAGTGGCTAACCAAAATGCTGCTGGGCCGGTACTTCCAAGAACTTGGTTGCCCTTTTTCTTTTTAATTTTTCGAGCCTCACAAGGAACTGTAGGGAGGAGGAATAACTGAGCAATCCGTTCTCCTGCTGGGATGGCAACAACCCCACTGCACACTGATGTCATTATTTTAATCTCTCCCTCACTATCCTGATCTATAACACCGGGGTGTACCTGGATGCCTCGAAGAATAGTACTGGACTGTCCCAAGAGTAGTCCCACCGTACCTGGGGGCAATGGCCCATGCACCCCAATAGGGAGGGCCTGGATCCCCATTTCCGGTGTTAGGATTGCCCGGGCAGAGGGACCGAGGTCCAATCCTGCACTCCCTGAGGTGGCTGTAAAGAGGTCTGAGATATGAAGGGGTTGCTCTGGGGGAGAAAATGAATCCTGCCACTGCCCGGAGCAGGGGTCATTGCCCCGTACACATTGATTTTGGGGCACTGGGGCGGGGCCCTCCTCCAGTTTCCCTGATTATTATTAGCAGGAAGGAAATTTCCCTCCCGGTCAGTTTTAGAGTAGCAGTCATTAGCCCAATGATATCCCCTTCAGCAACGGGAGCATAAACCAGGTCTCTTGAGACCCGTAGTATTATTTTGAGGACACTCTCTATGGAAGTGTCCCTCCCTACTGCAGCTGAAACATGTTTTTCTCCCTCCGAGAGCAGGTCTTTCTTTCCCCACTTGGGACCAAATAGCAGCAGCTAACACTTGGCCCTGGATGAAGTTCCCATCAATGTCCCTACAGATCTGGATATAGTCATTTAGACTTTTATTACAATAGGGGCGAAGGGCTTCCTTACAATATTTATTTGCTTTTTCAAAAGCCATCTGCTAGATGCCCAATGCCCCCAAATATTCTTTCTGCTACCTAACTGAGACGATCTACGAAGTCTTGAAAAAGTTCGGAGGGTCCTTGAAGGACTTTGGACAGATGATCCCCTCCTTCCTTGGAAGGCAATGCTTTCCAAGCCCCTTGGGCCGCTGCTGCCACTTGGGCATAGACTGCGATATCATATTGCATTTGTTGCTGAATGGTGGCATATTGACCACTCCCAGTAAGCATCTCCACATTTCTCTGGGGCTGTCCAGCCTGTGCATTTCTTTGGGCTGTCTGGCTGCATCTTTCCTGAAAGTTACTCCTCCAAATCAAATAATCTCTCCCACATAGAGTTGCTTGGCAAAGCTGCTGCAAATCACTAGGTGTCAAGTTAAGAGACGCAAAAGATTCCATTAAGGGAAGTGTAAAGGGAGCCTGGGCTCCATAATTTAAAGTTGCCTCTTTAAGTTGTTTTATATCTTTAAAACTTAAAGGGTTATGACACCAAATGACCTGCCCAGAATTGATCGGGTCTGGAGCTTCTATTACCGGGGCCACCACCAGGCAGTATTGGACCCCTCCTTTGGGTCTTCCATCGAGGTCCAAGAAGGACTGGGTTATATCATAGGAGGAGTCCCTTTTTTCAGAGTATGGAGAAGGGTTTCTCTCCCTGTCCTGTCATTTCTTAATTCGAGTCTTTTTTAGTTCTTTTTTAAGGGCCGCGATCTCAGCAAGTAACCGTTCCTTCTCAGACTCTGACAAGGCTGAGTCTGAGCTACTTCCATTTTCTAGGTCTGACAGAGAAGAATATAACCGATTCTGACCAGAGTCCTTCTTTTTGTGTTGCGCCCGGAGATCTCTACCTGTTTTTTTGTTGTTGCTAAGAGACTCATCCTCATCCTCACTAAAAATGGAGCCTCTAGTTTCAGTCAGGGTCCCTTCAGAAAATTCATCCTCACTCTCTGCCCCTGAACTCAAGGAGGCTTGAGTCTCAGTCTCTTGTAACTCTAAAAAAGCCTCTTTTGTGTCCTGAACTACCTGGCGGTGACAAACCTTATCTGTCAAAAGTGCACCCCTCACTAATCTCCATAAGGAGAATGTGGTAGGGGGCAAGGACTCAGATCCCTCTTTTTGTAAAATTCTATGAAGATCACGGCGAACTTCCTCCCAATCTGGGATATTTAAGCTTCCCCCAGTAATGAACCATGGACTTGCTCGTTCGATTGATTTTTAGAAAGCCTTTTAGGGTTTTAGACTTGACTGCAGTCCTATGTCCTTTAAGTAAAATTTTTAATTGATACTGTAATGATTCTAGCTTCCCGGAACTATTCCCCATCATTTCTTAACCCCATCCACTTACCTCGCTTTCACGATCTCGGTGGAACCTCCAATTGCCGCGTCCAATGCACAGCCTGTGTCCAAGAATGTGCAGAGAGTGTAGTGGATTGACAACACAGAGACTTGTTCAACGATGTAAAGAAAACTTTTAGCAGGCCCCAAAAAGGCTCAAGAAAACTTCCCAAGAAAGGCCTCCCTCCAGTAAAGCTTCTGCTCTCTCTCTACCCCTGGCTGGTTCTGCTCTGACACCAAAAACTGATCTGGGTGTGTCAGAAGAGGCGGTTAGTCTTTGGACAAGGTTGAGGTCAGGGCGGTTCCTGTGGGCCAACCCTTTTCAGAAACTTATTGCCCCGGGCATTGTATTGTTTTCAGTAAACATGTTTTTAGTAAACATTGTCTTACAGCTGCCTACTCCCAGGCTGATGGGGAAGTGGGTCTATGAACAAGGCCTGGTGTCCCCACAGTCCACTCCCTCCATACCTTTTCAACATGGTACTTGAATTTCTAGCCATTGCCATACAACAAAGGGGGATCAAGGGGATACAAATTGGGAAGGAAGAGGTCAAACTTTCACTATTTGCAGATAATATGATAGTTTACATCAATGACCCAAAGAAGTCTACCAGGGAACTCTTACAGCTGATTAACACCTTCAGCAAAGTAGCAGGCTACAAGATCAACTCAAGAAAATCAGTAGCCCTACTATATACAGTTGATAAAAGGGCTGAGAAAGAAATCAGAGAAACATCACCCTTTACAATTGCCAGAAACAACATAAAATACCTTGGGGTAACGCTAACCAAACAAGTGAAAGACCTGCATCGCAAGTACTCTGAATCTTTAAAGAAATAAATTAAAGAAGCCCTCAGAAAATGGAAAGATCTCCCATGCTCTTGGATAGGAAGGATCAATGTAGTAAAAAGGGCAATCATGCCAAAAGCAATCTACAGATTCAATGCAATCCCCATTAAAATCCCAGCACAATTCTTCACAGACCTTGAAAGAACAATAATCAATTTTGTATGGAAAAACAAAAGACTGAGGATAGCCAAAACAACCCTGTTCAACAAGGCAACGTCCAGAGGCATCACCATCCCTGACCTCAAGCTCTATTATACACCTATAGTCCTGAAAACAGCTTGGTATTGACAAAAAAATAGACAGGTAGACCAATGGAATCAAATTGAAAACCTGGATATTAACCCACACACATATGAACATCTGACTTTGACAAAGAAGCTAAAAATACACAATGGAATAAAGAAAGCATCTTCAACAAATGGTGCTGGCATAACTGGAGGCTGGCATTTAGAAGAATGTGGATCGATCCATGTTTATCGCCATGCACAAAACTTAAGTCCAAATGGATCAAAGACCTCAACATAAATCCAGCCACACTGAACCTCTTAGAAGAGAAAGTGGGTGGTACCCTTGAACGAATTGGTACAAGAGACAGCTTCCTGAACATAACACCACTAGCACAGACAGTGAGTACAACAATTAATAAATGGGACCTCCTAAAACTGAGAAGCTTCTGTAAAACAAAGGACACAGTCAGCAAGACAAAAAGGCAGCCCACAGAATGGGAAAAAATATTCACTAATCCCACATCTGACAGAGGGTTGATCTCCAAAATTTACAAAGAACTCAAGAAGCAAGTCTCCAAAACAGCAAAGGATCCAATTAAAAAATGGGTTGCAGAAATAAATAGAGAATTTTCAATAGAGGAGTCTAAAATGGCTGAGAGGCACTTGAGAAAGTGCTCAACATCCTTAGCCATCCGGGAAATGCATATCAAAACAACTCTGATATACCATCTCACTCCTGTCAGAATGGCTAAAATAAAAAACACCAATGACAATTTATGCTGGAGAGGATGTGGTGAAAGGGGAACACTCCTCCATTGCTGGTGGGAGTGCCAACTGGTTCAGTCACTTTGGAAATCAGTATGGAGATTCCTCAGAAAAATGGGAATAAACCTACCACAAGACCCAGCAACTCCACTCTTAGGCATATATCCAAAAGATGCCCATTCATACAACAAGGATGTCTGTTCTACTATGTTCATAGCAGCTTTATTTGTAATAGCCAGAACTTGGAAACAACCTAGATGCCCCTCAACCAAAGAGTGGATAGAGAAAATGTGGTACATCTACACAATGGAGTACTATTCAGCAGAAAAAAACAATGGAATCCTGAGATTTGCAGGCAAATGGATGACACCAGAAGAAACCATCCTGAGTGAGGTAACACAGTCACAAAAAGAGAAACATGGCATGTACTCTCTCATATATAGATTTTAGACATAGATCTGGGGAATGCCAGCCTACAATCCATGGCCAGAGAATCTGGGAAACAGAAACTTCATTCAGTGGCTGATGGAAGAAGGGGCACACTCCCATGGCTAAGTACTGAGCTGAACTCAAGAAAGCCAGTAACAGAGAGGGAGGACTGATGACCAAAGGGATTAAGACTGGACTGGTTTAACCCCCAGAAACAGCTGACCTGACAAAGGTTAACTTTTGAATCCCAGGCATCAGCCTGGGAATACAGCATGGGACTGTTTAAGACCCCCTGAATTTGGGTGTCAGTGAGGAGGCCTAGTTAATTTATTGAGCCTTGGGCAGTAGATCAGTACTCATCCTGAGTGTACACACAAACTTTGGACTCCCATCCAACAATGTGAGATGCACTCTCACCCTTAACTCTTGGGGGAGGGAAAGGAAGAGGGACCTGGAACTGACTTGTGAAGCAACCTTCTTTCTAATCTAAATTTAAACTTTAAAATAAATTTTAAAAAAAGTAAAAAAAAAGAACTATTACCAGGTAAGAATTATATTCATAATGTTTAGCAGGTAAGAATTACATTCACAATGTTTAGCTCATTTCCATTTGGCAAATTCAGATAAAATACTCTATCTTATCTTGGTGAGTTCAACGTTTTGTACCCAATTTACTTTTTTGTCATTACTTGTATTATTAACTTAAAATATGTTTTAGACCTTAAAATATTTCCTTAGATTAAACAACTTAAGCTTTGAAAAAAAAAGAAAGATAAAAATAGTTGGAGCTCTTCAAAACTGAACCCTCCTTCAGTGCAAAGATTCCATGAAGAGGATGAAGATGCTGCAGGCTGTGAAATAATAGTTCCAAATCAATATCTAATCAAAGATTGGAAACTACAGTAAATACGGGCTGTTTAGAACTCAACAATAAATAAAGCCCAGTTAGAAAATGGGCAAACATGTGGACAGGCACTGTTTCATGCTGAGTAGCAGGAGCTCAGTTAAGCAGAGATAATAATTCTTTACTCAATGCATTACTTGTAAATAATACTCTCCCCTGCTTTATGGGTTGTTTCTCACGTTGATGCATAAACGCTTTAAATTTTTACAAAGTTCATAATTATCTAAGTTACCATTTTAGGTTATTGTAGTCTTAACATACGCTGGATATAAGATTACTACCCACGATATGTAAAGAAGGCATGACATAGAACACCTTTTTCTTTTTTTTTTATTTTCCAGTTTAAATTTAGATAAGAAACGAGGTTGCTTCACAAGTCAGTTCCAGGTCCCTCTCCCATTCCCTCCCCTCCTCCCGTGCCCTCACCCCCACCCCCCACCCCCGTTATCCCCTCATTCCCCCAGGGAGGGTGAGGCCCTCCATGGGGGTGTCCATAGTCTGTCATTTCATATAGGGCAGGGCCTAGACCCTTCCCCAAGAGTTCAGGGTGAGAGTGCACCTCACATTGTTCTATGGGAGTCCAAAGTCCGTGTGTATACTTGGGATGGGTACTGATCTGCTGCCCAAGGCTCAATAGATTCCCTAGGCCTCCTCACTGACACCCAAATTCAGGGGGTATTGATCAGTCCCATGCTGGATTCCCAGGCTGATGCCTGGGTTTCAAGAGTTAACCTTTGTCAGCTGTTTCTGGGGGTTAAACCAGCCCAGTCTTAATCCCTTTGATCACCAGTCCTCCCTCTCTGTTACTGGCTTTCTTGAGTTCAGCTCAGTACTTAACCAAGGGAGTCTGCCTCTTCTTCGATCAGCCACTAAATGAAGTTTCTGTTTCCCAGACTCTCTGGCCATAGGGTTGTAGGCTGGCACTCCCCATATCTATGTCTAAAATCCATATATGAGAGAGTACATGCCATGTTTCTCTTTTTGTGACTGGGTTACCTCACTCAGGATGGTTTCTTCTAGTGTCATCCATTTGCCTGCGAATCTCATGATTCCATTATTTTTTTTCTGCTGAATAGTACTCCATTGTGTAGATGTACCACATTTTCTCTATCCACTCTTCGGTTGAGGGACATCTAGGTTGCTTCCAAGTTCTGGCTATTACAAATAAAGCTGCTATGAACATAGTGGAACAGACATCTTTGTTGTATGAATGGGCATCTTTTGGATATATGCCTAAGAGTGGAGTTGCTGGGTCTTGTGGTAGGTTTATTCCCATTTTTCTGAGGAATCTCCATACTGATTTCCAAAGTGGCTGAACCAGTTGGCACTCCCACCAGCAATGGAGGAGTGTTCCCCTTTCACCACATCCTCTCCAGCATAAATTGTCATTGGTGTTTTTTATTTTAGCCATTCTGACAGGAGTGAGATGGTATCTCAGAGTTGTTTTGATTTGCATTTCCCTGATGGCTAAGGATGTTGAGCACTTTCTCAAGTGCCTCTCAGCCATTTTAGACTCCTCTATTGAAAACTCTCTATTTAGTTCTGCAGCCCACTTTTTAATTGGGTCCTTTGCTGTTTTGGAGACTTGCTTCTTGAGTTCTTTGTAAATTTTGGAGATCAACCCTCTGTCAGATGTGGGATTAGAACACCTTTTTCTGTTGGGGATATGTGGAGGGCTCTGTGGGAAAGGTTTTCATAGTTTAGGCATCCATCCTTTGTTGCTTTTTTGTGAATTTTCTTCCCTTGCTCCTCATTGAAACAGGTGCCACACTTCCCACCCAAGACAAACATCAACAAAGTTCTCTTCTAAACAAATGTGTTAGTCTTCTCCCCAGACCTCATCTCTGTCTTCCATTTCTGTGAGAAATGTGCTTCCTTCGAGCCTCTGGCATCATCCCCTCAACTCCCACTTTCCTCCAGTTCACCCCCAGAACACTGCCATCACATTGTCCCTCCTCTCCAGCACAGTAGGCTCAGTCTGGCACGGTATGCAAAACTGCCGACCCTTGTGCAAGGACAGCAGCCTGTGTCCTCCCACCTCCCAGTGTCACTGTAAAACTCAAACACAGCCTTCGTCTTCCCATCTTCCATCTACCTGCAGTGGACTGCACTCCTGGGGACCCCTACCTTCATGTCTAGCCACTGGTTCCCGTCTCCTGCCCCACCTGGCTTGCCTCAAGTTTTAGTCAAAGGCAAGCTCTCCCGCAGCATTCCTTAAAACCACACACCTTCTCAGAGTACTGACTGCCCTCTATTCAGTGTTCCCACAGCACCAGGTGTCTTGCTTATTGTAATGATGCGGAAGATGAGTGACACCCGCTGTTACTGCCTCCCAAGGCTCTATATCCTGCCAACACAGCCCAGTTCCTGGGGTGTATGTAATACATTCACAGAGGGATGCTGCTGCACTGAACATGTGCCAATCGCTCATTGATACCTTGCTTAATCATATTACAAAAGTGATAGAACTTCAGACGAGCCGGAAACAAGTCGTTTTCCATGCTATGAAATAACTCAGCTACTCACCACCTCAGGTCCTTCCACCACCCAACAGCAAATGGCTAAGAATATCAAGTCATAATCTACTTAAATGTTCTTCACTTCTGAAAAGGACTCAATCCAATAGGACTCCAAATTACCTCCAGTTTCCTTAACAAAATTGGAATCTATTCAGCTCGCATTGGCAGGCTGGAAGGAATGTGCATATCAGTGCAACCCCAATCACAGCGCGCTCAGCAGCCCATGCAGAATTCATCTAGGCAGAGAGCAGGAGAGGAATCGCAGCCTCAGCAAAGTGGGGGGAGACTGGTGTGGACGCTGTATGTCTGCAGCTCAGCAGCGACTCGGAAGAGCTGGGCTTAGGAGGCAGAGTCGGAATCCTTATCACTCTTAGGTCATGACTTCCGTGCTCTGCTGGACTTCTAGACCTCCTCCGTCTTCCTGGGTAATGTCAGTATCATGAACATGAGGACCCCTCCTCTGGTCCTCTCTAATCTGATCCTAATGTCATCCTTTATGATGGATGCTGACTCAGCTATGGAATGCCCTATTATTTCTGGATATGCCTGTGAGAATGTCTCTAGAAGAGATGAGCATCCCAGTAGTAAACCGAATAAAAAACAGGATGTTTTCTCCAGTACATGTGGATATAACTCAGTCCATCCAGGGCCTGAGTGCACCGAGAGTTAATGGAGAGAACTAGTCTTCTCCACTCAAGATGAGAAGACACCGTCCTCTGCTTTATTGTATGGATGTTTCCAGTGCCAAGGCCTTTGGATACTGAATTAGCTCTTACTTTCTTGGTTTTTTAGCTTACAGAAGCCAAGGGAGGCTTCTTGGTCTCCCTGGGCTCATGATTCAATTCCTGCAGTAAATCTCTTGTGCATGTTCTAGAGGTTCTGTCTACTAACGCACCGTTAGTAGTCAGAAAAGCGAAGACCTTTGCCTCGGCCTTCCTTCTTCCTTTCAGCCTGCTTGAAGCCAGCAGACAACACGTGCCACTCCACACATGAACATACAACATTTGCACATGCACACACCTGCGCACATATATGTGGTCACAAAGTCCCTTTCTAAGCAGCAGGGCACAATTCCTTAGGTATTAAATTTAGCCCAGAGTGTCTTATAATATGCCCCCTTTTTTTTCATTCAAGAGACTTTATTCACTCGTCATTAGAGGAGAACCCAGTCTCAAATGTACCTATCTGGGAATAGCATCTGGGGATTCCTATAGCAGCTAACATGGGAAGGACATGCTTGGAGGTTAGCTAAGAGCAAGAGAAGTGAGGGAGCTTGCGGGGCTCATTTGTATCTCCCCTACATTGCACCACCCATGTCACCCCATGTCATTTTTTGAAGGGTATGTTAATAGTCCCATAATCCCCAGCAATGAGGAAACAGAGGCAGGAAGATCAGGAGTTCAAGTAGTTTAAATTTGGCTGCGTAGTAAATTCAGGGTCATTTTGAAATACACAAGACCATGTCTTTAAAAAGGATCAGAGAGATCTCAAATAATTTAATGATGCACCACAGAGTCTTAGAAATATGGGAACAACCCAAACATAGAAGCAGAAGACAGAAATAAATAATAAAGATCAGGGCACAAGTGAATGAAACAAGGACAAAAAAAGAAAGAAAGAAACCCACAATGCAAAGAACCAATGAAACAAATAATTGGTTCTTTGAAAAAGTGAACAAAATTGACAAATCCTTAGCCAAACTAACCAAAATAAAGAAAAAACCCCATGTGAATAAATTCCCAGTGATGAAGAGGATATCACAACATATGCCAATGGAATCTAGATCATTAGGGACTACTTTGAAAACTTTACAATCCAAAACCTGGGCAAACAAGGAGAAATGGAAACTATTATAGACATTATGGCCCACCAAAATTAAATCACAAGGATGAAATTACTCCTTTGTAAAGATAACCCCCCAACAAATTATTTGCTAGAGTGAGTGACAGGTCTAATGTCCCCAAACCTCCCTCAAGTGCCTCATGAAGGGGACAAATATGGGATAGGAGCTCTTGGTGCCCTTTCTCCAACACAGGTCTTCAGAACTATCTGAAGCTTCACAGACCCCTGGAAATTGAATGGGCAGCTATTTTACTCAATAGGGAGCACGGGGCTGGAGGTTTCACACATCCTAAGAGAGAAGTGACTATGGTAAATGGAAGAGGCCAGTCCATGGGCATGGAGGACAGAGCACCGAGCATACAGAACAGCAAACTAAGGTCAAGGATGCTCAGGCCCCAGAATGGGAGCTTTTGCTGTTAGACAGAGATGAAGCTCCTGGACAAGGCCTTGGAAGCGTGTGATCAAAGCTGTCTGTCCCATTTCTGTGTATTCCCTAGGTCCCTTGAGACACATTTGCCACTGCCAGAGGTGGTGAAGTGACTCCAGCTGCCTGGACAGGGAAGGCCAGACAAGGCCAGGCATGTGTCCTGTGGCAAGTGGTAAGTGACCCACGTTGTGTGGCAGAGTTGTGCCCTGTTATGGACTCTACCATCAGTTGGAGTCAGGAGCCTGCTGGTCCATTCCAAGCACTAGGGTAAGGCCTTATCTACTACCAGCACCTCCGTGGTGACATTTTTAGTAGACATGCACGCCCGGGCCTGCAATCCTCTAAGTAGTTACACAAATCATTTTTGCCTACTGCAAATTGGCTAGATCCATGTCCCCGGACCCTGAGCCAGTCACAAACAGGCAGTGGAGATGAAGCTGGAAAGGGGCCATATCTAGAAGGTTTCCTCCTCCTCAGCTGTTTGCCTATGATGTGCATAAGGTCCCTTTTATCTAATATGCACTCCTTGGCTACGATTCAAAGGCCTATCCGAGAAGACAAGTTGAAAAAAATGCCTCCTGGTGCCCTTACACTGACTCCATTCAATTTCCAGCCTTTTCCCAGCTAATTCTCAGCCTGCAATTTCCTAATGACTCTGTCTGCACCACTCTGTGGTCCACTAAAAGGCACAGCTGGCCAAGATTCCCTGCATGGTTTGCAGTTGGGGTGCTGTCAGCATTTCTTTTCTGGTTATGAAATACTGTCAGGGTTCCTCTGGATGTCCAATGTTTCTCTGAGATAAGCATTCTACTATCAAGAAGAGGGTTTGAGAAGGATGCTAAAGACCCAGTCCAGAGAGAGCCTGAGCCCCAGTCTTTCTTGGGGCAGGGTGGGGTTTAACTAGGGATCTTCTTTGTTTCCTTCTCGAAGGGACAGAAGTAAACAAAGGATAGAGCAGCGTCCAGTACATCCCTGCACTGGTCTGTGTTTCTGTGCTCACTAGCCCTGGGTAATCTGACCTGGCTGGGATGCTAATTAAAGTTTTGTTAAATGCATCTATTAATGCTGTCCTATAAAACTGTGTAAATGGCTATGCATAGCATTCTGCCCACACCTAGTATTTCCAATTTAATGAGATTATGAGCCTCAGGCTGTCACACTGCATCCTAAGGACAGACTGGGAGGAGCTATTAAAAGTTATTACTGTCATTACTGCTATTCACTTGTGGAAAGGTACTCCTGCCCTTCTCCTATGGGCAAAAGATTTCTTAGGAAAGAAGGTCTGTGACAAAATATATGATTCCAAGTTCAACAAGAAATTGAAGAGGCAGCAGGACCCCTGAGCTCCCCTCTGCCCTGCGGAGTTTCCACCCTGCTTCCCGCCTCTGCCTGTTGGCAATCTCCTCCTCCCTTCCATCAAGAAGGAACCAACTACTTCCCATTCTTCATCTCTGCTTCACTCCTGCCCCCTGGCCTTCAGCCAGGACCAATGCCATGAACCCAACTTTGCCTTTGCACATGGGGATCTGTCAGTGTTCAAGTCTCCATGTCTTGGGCAGGTAACCCTAACCACTTTCTCCAGAAGGATACATAAATATGCATATGATTTTAAAAGTTATTCAAGTTCCCCAAGTGCTGTGATCATCCTATGATCTGAATTCTAACAAGTCTTTTAAAGACCTGACTCCCTTTACTATTTGCCAGTATCTAGCCACACCCATTCCCCAAATTAATTAAAATGAAAATTCAAGTAAGTCCTTGAACACAACAGCTGCTTGCAGCTATACAGGACCTGTTTCTACTGTTGTCAAAACAGTGCAATCACCCCTGTCCATCTGCCAGTCCCTAAGTCACTCCAAGGTCCAGAATACCCAGGAGATCAAGCACACTCTTCTTTCTGCTCACACTCCTCTGACTGGAAGATGGTCTGTCACACCCTTAAGTAGACTACCTGCCATCATGGGAGGTTTGGATGGAGTTTACATAGCAACAGTCCAAATGAAATGAAAACATGACTCATAAAAGAAATATCGTGTGCCAAGGACAAAGCACCAAGACAAAGGTTGTACTTACCAAAGTTTTATGTGGTGGTTTGAAACCACATAGGTTCATATATTTGAATGCTTAGTCACCAGGGAGTAGCTCTGTTTGAAAGGATTAGAAGGATTGGGAGTTGAGGCCTTGTTTGAGGAAGTATGTCACTGGGGGTGGGCTTTGACAACCCAGAGTCTCTCTTGGCCTGTGGATCAGGATGTAGTTCTTACCTACTCCTCCAGTACCATGTTTGCCTGCCACCATGGTCCCCATGGTGATAACCTCTGAAGCTGAAAGCAAGCCCCCAATTATATGCTTTCTGTAATAAGACTTGCCTTGGTCTCTTCACAGCAATAAAACAGTGACTAAGATTGAAAGTTCACTAAATTATGAACCAATTTATAGGAAAAGCAAATGAGAGTTAGAGGCAATACTTGGCTGATGCCTGGGTGAAAAAGATAACTAATTATTCCTGTGTACAAAAGGATCACCAAAGGTCTACCTAAAAGCTCTCGCTAGCCTCATGCCAGCCAGATCTCACAGAACTTACATGCTCACACTTGGCCTGCCCTCACAAGGACACCGTCAGTACAGACAACACAAAGCGTGCCCTCTGCATATATGCAGCCCCATGGTTACTCACTGGACTCAGCACAGGTAAACGATGAAAGAGTCATCAGGACTCACAGTGACACAGGATTCTTGAGCCCATGCTCTTGTCTCTGTCCTGACTGTCGCTCTTTATTCTTCTCCATTCTCCACCTCATGCCTTGCTACTCTCCTCTTCTAAAATCCACAGAAATAAATACCACCCCGTATGTTTTCCTGTCACTCTGTCTTCTGAGTGCAAAGATACAGTTGCATTTAAAACCCTACAGGCCATCTGAGGGCATGAGAACCGATCCCCGTGAGCTAGAGAATGTGGCCTGTGCCCACTCATTGTCTATGACTTCTGTGAATTTCCTTGTTTTCAACAAAATCAGAAAATGCAAAAGTGAAAATGCTGACCCTCAAGGAGATACCGTCTTGAATTTGTCAAGCTTGCCCTGTGGTTTTTAAGACAGTGGAAAAGAGAAAATGCATCCATAAGCACAATAGAACAGTGTAGTGTTACAGAGATTAAAATAATAATAATAAAAACAAGCAACAATAACAACCTTCAAATAGAAAAACAGTGTAGTGTTACAGAGATGATGATGATGATAATAAAATGACCCCTTCAAACTGAGATGATGATGATGATGATGATGATAAAATAACCCCTTCAAACTGCAGAGAACACCCAGGATGGGACAACAGCCTAGACAATGGGGATAAGCAAATAGTTCACAGAGAACACAGGTGGGTAACATGTTTTCTAGACTGAAATCTCATCAAGATCCATCGGAGGTGCAGGAACCTTTCTTCTCTCTACACAGAGAACCCCAGAGGTCGTCCTCCTCCTGTTAAGAGAAGCTTTTTCCTTGCTTGCCGATTTGGTATATCCCCCGCCAGTCGCCTGGGCTCTGCCGCGCCAGCCTGGTTCTAGATCCGCATGAGTCCCAAATAAACACACAGGAGGCTATATTAATTATGAAGCTGTTGGCCTTGTTCGTCTCTTACTGGCTAGCTCTGCCTTAAGTAATTACCCCATAATTGTTAATCTAAGTATGTTTCTTACCGGAGAATAGTTCCCGGTGTCCTACTCCCATGGCGTCACATGTTGACTCTCCTGGGTTTCTCCTACCCAGAATCCTCCTGGATTCCTAGCCCCACCTATCTAGATTCCTATTGGCCAGACAGTGCTTTATTAGCATAAGACTTCCCCAACATCTCCTCTTTTCTGTTTAAACAAAAAGAAAGGTCTTAACTTTAACACAGTCAAATTGTATATAACAGAACAGTTATCAAGTAAGAACATAGTTACAATATTTTAGCAAGATTTAAAGAAAATATATATCCCATCCTTGTGAGTCCAAAGTCCTATATGTAGCTTATCTTTTATCATAACTAAGGAAAACTATAATTATAAGTATCTGTCTTCAACTCCATCAAAGACCACAGAAGGATAATATATAAACACTAGGATTGACAGAGACATCTTACTGCCTGGACAGTCACCCGAAGTTCCTCTGTAACGTTGGGGCATCCATCTTCAGCCCATAGGCCACAATGTGTCTGGAACACTTCTCAGCAAAGCAGGAAATTTCAAACTGTCTATCTGCATTGGTAGTCTGTCAGTCATTTTTCTTTGTCCTGTAGACAGTCTCGTAGACTCTTCATGAAGCAGGAACCCTGTAAGACTGAGTTCAGTAGTCACTTTCCTATGGGTCCTGCATGTCCAGTTTATACAACAGCAGTCAAACAGTCTAGGCAAGAGCAGTTTCTTGCCCAAATGGCTAATCTTGCCATGTTGAAAGCAAACTCCATAACAAGTTTCTTCGATGCCCATCTTCCTCTCAGATATAATTGGTGCTGCCAGGAGCAGACATTTCTCATTGTCAAAAAAAACCCTAGACCATTTTAAATGCCATGTTCTGAAGGTCTTTCAGAGGTTTGAAGACTGTCTATCTGTCTCAAATATATTTCTGTATATCTAGAAAACCTAACTTACCTAACTATAAATTCTATTATAAGTAACTATCTATAGTCTGTATTCAATTATGCATTACATTTTAGAAGATCAGTATAAGCACAATGCTTAATCAAGAGGAGAAATATAAACATCACAAAATTGACCTTGAATTTGTATCAATAAATGAAAAGCAATACCCATACCATAATTCCCCTTTTTACCATTAAAAAAATTGGCTGTGATCATTAGCCAATTATAAACAATCCCATTTAAATGAAAACAAAAATTTATAAACAAGATGGGAATTGGGACGTCGCTCATTCCAAACTGCTTCCTGCTGGAAGGGGGCGCTGTTTATACCATGGGGATCATGACAAAACTCAGAAACCTGTATAAGTCCGTATTTTCGGGGTCTGTAAAGCTCCATCATCTTAACTGTCTCAGTCGTTGGAACACCTGGTCCACTGCTTCCGGGGGTCTTGGTTCGTGAAACCACAGAAGCCTGGAAGGAATTCTCAGCTTTTCATTTTCTGTAGAAACATAAGCAAAAACTCCTTTTCCAAGTAACATATCCTTATACTTAAATTTTGAAGTCAAGTCATTTTCAAAAGATAGAAGTTGGATTAATTTAGCAGCATTTATAATCAAGTGTACTTTAGCAGCTGTTCCTTCCTTAGCAATCAAAAAACTGAAAAACATAATAGCGTACAGTATCCAGACTCTCTGTGTATTTTCCATCTTTACGTGGCTTATTTATTTATTTATTATTACTTTATTTATTTTTCTTTGAGACAGGATTTCTCTTTGGAAATCTGCCTGCCTCTGCCTCTGCTTCTGGAGTAAATCCTACCAGCGTGCACCACCACAACGCCGGCTTTTGTATTTATTTACCACTTTGCCATTTCATTTTCTCTCAGTCTCACGTATATTTTAAACACACTGTAAACCTTTAAAGGTTTTGTTCATACAAGTCTGACTTTACTGTAAATATGTTTTTCTGGCCACGTGTCTTATCTGTTAAAACCGCGGCAGTTTAAACTGCCTCTTTTTTTTTTTTTTCCAAGATGGCGGGCGTAAGCATGATTCCAGCTTACCGCCTCAGTCCATGCTGACCTCCAGCAAAAGCTGCCACTTCCAGCTGTACGTACACACCTTTCAATCGTTAGCAGAGTCTCTTAAAACAACCTTGTTAGTTTTTTTTTTCCTTTTTCTTTTTATGCTGAGTCAGGAAGACTCCGGTAACCGAGCCACGTGAATCTCGGCTTGTCGCTAGCAAAACAGAGCACACCTGAGAAAAATGCTGCTACCAAAATCTGTGCTTCTCGCCGTTCCCCGTTCTTCTGTTTCTAAAATTTCTTTAAAGCTTTTGTCATTTTATGTGGAAATTCATCATCCCACTCCTGATCACCATTATGTTAAGAGAAGCTTTTTCCTTGCTTGCCGATTTGGTATATCCCCCGCCAGTCGCCTGGGCTCTGCCGCGCCAGCCTGGTTCTAGATCCGCATGAGTCCCAAATAAACACACAGGAGGCTATATTAATTATGAAGCTGTTGGCCTTGTTCGTCTCTTACTGGCTAGCTCTGCCTTAAGTAATTACCCCATAATTGTTAATCTAAGTATGTTTCTTACCGGAGAATAGTTCCCGGTGTCCTACTCCCATGGCGTCACATGTTGACTCTCCTGGGTTTCTCCTACCCAGAATCCTCCTGGATTCCTAGCCCCACCTATCTAGATTCCTATTGGCCAGACAGTGCTTTATTAGCATAAGACTTCCCCAACATCCTCCACACCCCCTCCCCGGCCCAGTAACCAGGGTAGGAAGGTAAGTGACCCCAGAATGTCATAGAGGAAACATGGCAAATCTTGGACATTACAAACTAAAACACTCAGCCATCCGAGTTAAATGTTTTGTTCTCTAAAGGCCTCAACCTGAAGGAAATGCGAGTTTTTGTAGAGTGACTTTTTAAAATCACTGGCTTGTTCTTTTAAATTCTGTTTTACAGGAAGCTCACACCTTTGTCTTGGTTACACCCTCACATCCTTACAGAAGAGATCTGAGGATGTTCTCATGCCAGGGTGCTCTGCATTCCAGCAAGTTATTGGGACCCATGTCCCAAGACAGAGGGCAGCTCTGCCACCTCATGGTTATATGTGGTACTGCATCAATCCAAGCCTTGAAGTTGAGCAGAGGGCTGATTGGGAGCCCAAAGCTGCCTGAACCCCATCACCACCCAAGCCCACCAGGAGGTAGGAGGGGAGCTCTCCAGAATACCCTGGCCTTCGTGGGAGGGGGACTACCCTGGCTTCTCTGTCAGCAGACTGACACCCAACTTGGTATGCAGAATGGGAGCTTGAAATTCTACCTTTTATTTTTCTAATTTCTTTTTAATTAACATATAATTGTGCATATTTCCAACACATTGTGACATTTTGTGAATAAGCTCTGAATTGATTTTGTCAGGTTAGCATTTCTTCTGACACTTTTGAGCTCCGTGCTCTTCAGAGCAGGAACTGGGCTCTTGTGAACTGTCACCCCACCTACCCGCAGAGCACTGAGGCATACTCTTTCTGCATCACGGGATATCCATCATGCAAACTCCTCCACGGCACTTCATCCTCTCTAGACTATTCCAGTCTCTCCTATGTTGAGGGCACAAACTCCAAACACTAGATCACCAGGGTAAAAGTTGAGACATTAAAATAATCTTCCTCTTATAAGAGAGAACACACACACACACACACACAATTTTCCTTCACATAATGCCTTCCAGACCCAATTTAAGATTTATTTATTTTGTGTATATGAGTGATCTATCTCCTTTATGCCAGAAGAAGGCATCAGATCCCACTATAGATGGCTGTGAGCCACTATGTGGTTGCTGGGAATTGAACTCAGGAACTCTGGAAGAGCAGTCAGTGCTCTTAACTGCTGAGCCATCTCTCCAGTCCCCAGAGCCATTTTATACAGATGTCAGACTTTTTTACCAGAACAAATGACCATTGGTTCCCAGGACTTGTCTGAGCCTATGTACAAGTGTGACCCAATCAGGGAAGGACAGGGGATGAGACAGGACAGAGGGTTGAATGGAAATGGAATTTACCCTCTAGGTCCTGACAGGACTTCCTTGGTGCCCTCCAGCTGGAAGAACGATAATTTCATAGGGCAATGTGTGATCTGTGGGAAAAAAGTCTCCTTGGGGGAGATCACAAAGGGAGGGAGTGATGGAGGGAGAAGTCCTGCTACACTAAGAGCTATACCAGCCTTAAAGGCCCTGGAGACAAGACCTGTGCTGGTCACATCACAGTCAGAGAATGGCCTCCAGGGTTCTCTGTGAATTCAGACCATTTTACCCTTTCAGTGGTGTGTGGTAAGTGGGAACCTGTTAGTTGTGAAAAGGTTGAACATGAGAAACTGAGCCAGACATGTATTCCCAAGTATCTAAGCTCACTGGGGGAAGAAAGAAGGTAGAGGGATAGCCAGATATGACCCTGAACACTGCCCAAGAAAAACTGGGAAGTCTTCAACATCAGTGTGCAGCTGGAGACTAAACTTCACAAGGAAACAGCCTGCATACATCACAAGGTGTACAGCTCAGGGCACAAAACACACCCACAGGACACTCAGGACACACAGGGTGCACACATAGGGCACACACAGAATGCACACATATGGTGTGCACACACACAGAGTGCACACACAGGGTGCATACACTGGGCAAGTGGGACTGGGCTGTATAAGAAAGGCAGCTGAACAAGATGGGGAGCAAGTCTGTCAGCATCCTCCCTTGCCTCTGTTTCGGTTCCTGTATTCAGGCTTCTGCCTTGAATTCCTATGTTGGCTTCTCTTGACAAAGGACTAAGATACACAATGGAAGAAAGCCTCTCCTCTCCAAGTTGTTGTTGGCAGTGATGCTTATCACAGCCACACCGTGCAAACTATAACAGTAATCAAGCACACAGCGTTGTTCATCATGCCTAGGCAGGCAGTACCAGACACACGCCGTGCACTCCGGGCATGCAGATACAAACAGAACCCTTGGCACATGGTTCAAGGCACCTACAACAGGCACAGGGCAACGAGGACACCATCAGAATCAATATCCACATACACATTTGACAGATGACAGAGGAAACTGGCTCTTGTATGACAGCGCACAAAGAGGTGAGAACATAAAGGTGGACCTCCAATGCAGACACCACACCAGGCTGGCATGTGAGAGGAGCACATGCTGGACACAGATGCTGGCTACAGCATACTCAACAAACAATAGCAAGCGCATAACACAGGATGCAAGGCAAGCACACACACACGCACGCACACACGCACGTACGCACACACGGACACACACAGCAGCAGGCATGCTGGGCACCTAGCAGTACATACCAGACACTACAGCACACAAAGTTGATTCTGAGTCACTGGGTAAGAGTAGAAAAGTCCCTAACAACATTCTTGTCTCTTGTGCTCAACAGCCATGGTAGGGGTGCCTCAATCCTAGACCCCTATGAGGATAGAGCAGAGCCGTGGCCCAGCCTGTGGGGTTCAGAGTCATCGGTTTCCACTGCAGAACTAAACCACACAGTGGGACTGTATCATCCTTTGAGGGAATCTTTGAGTCATTTCCTAGACTTTTTGCTACAACAAATCACAATGCGGGCTACAAAAAAGCACACAACAAAGGGCAAAAACAAAGTTATTTCCACGAGGCCCTGCCATTTTGAATGCCTGCCTGCAAAGTTTGTGAGTTCCTGGCAAAGCATCTGCAGAGCAAACCCAGAGAAGAATCATTACACCATGGCTCTCTTCCCAGGTCCAGAAATCAGAGAACCACAGATGACCTTTTTGCACTGTCCTTCAGTTTGGGACTTGCACTTTACGTCTTCGGCCGTTAGGTGACGCCAAAGAGTAAGCTATCTAGTTGATAGGCAGGCTGGGCACAGGTGAAATGTCTAGAATTGAGTCCAAATGGAAACCACAGCTCCAACATCAGTGTCTGTAGCTCTCCATTCCAGTCTCAGCGCATGAGAGTCCCTGGCTTGCTGGGCTATCTTGGGTGTCTATCCAGGGTGGTAAGCATGGCTGCAGAGCGAGTCCAGACGTTGGCATTGCTACAGTAGTATTGACGTTGCTATGATTTACTGTTTGTGTCGCCCAAAATTCCTGCTAAATTTTGGTTCCCAGCAAAACAGTATTAGCAAGCGGGTTCTTTATGGGTGATTAAGTCCCCAGGAATTGGATCAGTGCCTTCCAAAAGGGCAGGAGATCTAGAGAGGCCCTTCCTTGTCACTGTAGCTCCCGTCTGTGAGGACACGGTGTTTGCCCCTTATGCCATGTGAGGACGCAATGAAAGAGGAGCAATAAGAAATCCCTCATAGGCCAGGAGGTGGTGGCGCACGCCTTTAATCCCAGCACTCGGGAGGCAGAGGCAGGTGGATCTCTGTGAATTCGAGGCCGGGCTGTACCGACAGCCTCCAAAACAATACAGAGAAACCCTGTCTCGTAAAACCAAAAAAAAAAAAAAAAAAAAAAAGAAAGAAAAGAAAGAAAGAAATCCCTCACAGACAATGAACTACAAAGCCATGGCCTTGGCTTCAACTGAGAAATATCAACCCTTGCGGTTTATAAATTAGTGTCTGAAGACAGCTGATCCTGAGTAAGGATCCCTCCCATGTGGCCTCTGATGCTACAGCTGGCTGTGTTGTCATGTTCCTTTGGCAATGCTGGAAGTCTCCTAACCAGTTGCCTTTGAAACTCAAGGTGGAGTTTGGGGTGTAGGTTTCGGTGCAGTTTGCCCGGAAATGGTCTCTAGCATAGACTGCTTTTCTGATTATGGAAAACTGGCCTCCTGTGTGTGCTGTCTTGTTGACCTTCTGGGTTTGCTGTGCTCAGTGTGGGATGCAGAATAAAATGCAAACCCTGGGAACTCTCAGGACATAGTCTGCTTAGCCAACATGCCTTCTCCTCAGCTTTCAAAGTTGTCCTATGTTCTTTCTGTACAGTGCTCAAGGTGATGTAGCTGGACCAGGTTGGGGGAAGTGGGAAAAGTCCCCGTCATCTTTAAGGAAGAGGAAATATCCATCACAATAATTTTTACATGTTTCCCTTTATTCGATTTAGTGTGTATCCATAATTTTGTTGTTTTAAAACTATGACTGAATAGTTTCATACATGTACATAATACATTTTGAATATATTCCTCAAACAGTCAAAAAAAACTGTGACTGAAGAGCCAGGTCAAGCCAACAGGAGCTTGCAGAGAGGGCAGAGACCAGAAAGCAGAGGGCAGAGAGTATTGGATTTGCTTGCACCCACCAAAGGGAACCCTGGTCACCTTCCCACGAGGAGAGGAAGAGACTCTTTTTACACCCACTGGAAGAAGTGATGGGGAAAATACAATATAAGAACACACTCATCAACAGAAAAACAAATATGACACCACCAGAGTCTAGAGAGTCTACAACAGTAAGACATTTCTAAAGGAAATGGACGACTTCCTGCCAAAACTAAATCAAGAACAGATAAGCAATTTAAACAGACCTATAACACCTAAGGAAGTAGAAGCAGTCATCAAAAGTCTCCAACCAAAAAAAGCCCATGGCCAGATGACCTCAGTGCAGCATTCTACCAGAAATTCAAAGAACTGCTTATACCAATTCTTCTCAAAGTATTCCATGCAATAGAAGCAGAAGGGTCTTTGCCAAACTCCTTTTACGAGGTTTCAATAACATTGATACCCAAGCCACACAAAGACACAACTAAGAAAGAGAACTTCAGACCAATTTCCCTCATAAATGCAAAAATACTCAATAAAATACTGGCAAATCAAATCCAAGAACACATCAGAAAACTCATCCACCATGATCACGCAGGCTTCATTCCAGAGATGCAGGGATGGTTCAACATATGAAAATCTATCAATGTAATCCCCCATGTAAACAAGCTGAAAAACAAAAATCACATGATCATCTGGCTAGATGATGAAAAAGCCTTTGACAAAGTCCAACACCCCTTCATGGTAAAAGTCTTGGAGAGATCTGGGATAACAGGAACATACCTAAACATGATAAAAGCTATATGCAGAAAATCAACAGCCAACATCAAACTAAATGGACAGAAACTCAATGCAATTCCATTAAAATCAGGAACAAGACAAGGCTGTCCCCTCTCCCCATACCTCTTAAATATTGTACTCGAAGTTCTAGCTAGAGCAATAAGACAACAAAAGGAGATCAAGGGGATACAAATTGGAAAGGAAGAGGTCAAATTTTCACTATTTGCAGATGATATAATAGTTTACATAAGTGACCCAAAGAACTCTACCAGCGCACTCTTACAGCTGATTAACACCTTCAGCAAAGTGGCAGGATACAAGATCAACTCAAGAAAATCAGTAGCCCTACTGTATACAGAAGATAAGAGGGCTGAGAAAGAAATCAGAGAAACATCACCCTTTACAATTGTCACAAATAACATAAAATACCTTGGGGTAACGCTAACCAAACAAGTGACAGACCTGCATTTCAAGAACCTTGAGTCTTTAAAGAAAGAAATTAAAGAAGACACCAGAAAATGGAAAGATCTCCCTTGCTCTTAGATAGGTAGGATCAATGTAGTAAAAATGGCAATCCTGCCAAAAGCAATCTATTGACTCAATGCAATCCCCATCAAAATCCCAGCACAATTCTTCACAGACCTTGAAAGAACAATTCTCAACTTTATATGGCAAAACAAAAGACCCAGGATAGCCAAGACAACCCTGCTCAATAAAGCAACATCTGGAAGCATCACCATTCCCGACTTCAATCTCTATTATAGAGCTTTAGTCCTGAAAACAGCTTGGTATTGGCACAAAAATAGACAGGTAGACCAGTGGAATCGAATTGAACACTCTGAGATTAATCCACAAACCTATGAACAGCTGGTTTTCGACAAATAATCTAAAACTATACAATGGAAAAAGATAGCATTTTTAACAAATGGTGCTGGCATAACTGGATATTGGCATGTAGAAGACTGCAGATAGATCCACGTGTATCACCATGCACAAAACTTAAGTCCAAATGGATCAAAGACCTCAACATAAATCCAGCTACACTGAACCGGTTAGAAGAGAAAGTGGGAGGTAACCTTGAACAGATTGGTACAGGAGACAGCTTCCTGAACATAACACCAGTAATACAAACACTGAGACCAACAATTAATAAATGGGACCTCCTGAAACTGAGTAGCTTCTGTAAGGCAAAGGACATAGTCAGCAAGACAAAAAGGCAACCCACAGATTGGGAGGAGATATTCACATATAACAGAGGAGATATGTCACATATGACAGAGGGCTGATCTCCAAAATTTACAAAGAACTCAAGAAGCTATTCTCTAAAACACCAAAGGACCTAATTAAAAAGTGGAGGACTGAACTAGAGATTTCTCAATAGAGGAGACTAAAATGGCTGAGAGACACTTGAGAAAGTGCTCAACATCCTTAGCCATTAGGGAAATGCAAATCAAAATAACCCTGAGATATCATCTTACTCCTGTTATAATGTCTAGAATCAAAAACACCAATGACAGCTTATGCTGGAGAGGATTGGAGAAAGGGAAACATTCATCCGTTGCTGGTGGGAGTGCAAACTTGTAGAGCCACTTTGGAAATCAGTATGGAGTTTCCTCAGTAAAATGGGAATCAGTCTATCACACAACCCAGCAATTCCACTCTTAAGCATATACCCAAAAGATTCGCATTTATACAACAAGGATGTCTATTTCACTATGTTCATAGAAGCATTATTTGTAATTGCCAGAACCTGGAAGCAACCTAGATGCCCCTCAACTCAAGAGTGGATAGAGAAAATGTGGTACATTTTCACAATGGATTACTACTCAGCACAAAAAACAACAGAATCTTGAAATTTGCAGGCAAATGGATGGCACTAGAAGAAACCATCCTGAGTGAGGTAACCCAAAAAGACAAACATGGTAAGTATTCCCTCGTGTATGGATTTTAGACATGGATCGGGGGAGTGTCAGCCTACAATGCCAGGGCCAGTGAGTCTTGGATACACGGAGGTTCCCAAGAGATATGCATTATACCCCTGAGAAGTGGAAAGAGGCAAGATCTCCTAGGCAGATTTTGGGAACATGGGGTGAGGAGAGAAGGAACCAGGAAAAAGAGAGGGGGATAAGAGGAGGGTAGAAGAAGACATGGGGGTGCAGGAAGGTTGAGTCGGGGTAAGAATAGAGGAGACCAGGATGAGAGATACCATAATAATTGGACTCATTATAGCTTTGAGGAGAGAGCTGACACTAGGGAGTTTTCCAGAGATGTACAAGGATAACACCAACTGGAAAACTAAGCAATAGCGGAGAGACTACATTAATAAGGTTGATGATAAGGTTGATGACTACTTTGTGTGACATCCTAGAACCTTCATCCTGTGACTGATGGAAGCAGAGACAGATACTCACAGCTAAACACTGAACTGACCCCCTGGAACCCAGTGACAGAGATGGAGGAGTGATGAACAGTCAAGACTGTGCTTGTGAAACCCACAAAGACAGCTGACTGGACAAGGGAGAGTTCTTGAACCCAAGACTGACTAAGAGGCCAATAGGGGACTGATCTAGACTCTGTGAATGTAGTGTCAGTGAGGAGGCCTCAGAAATCTCTGGGGCCTTGGGTAGTAGACTAGTGTTCACCATGACATACAAATTAACTTTGGGAGCCCACTCCACATGGAGGGATGCTCTCTCAGCCTGGACACATGGGGAAAGGTCTAGATCTTGCCCTGGATGAAATGACAGACTCTGGAGATCCCCCCAAGGAGGGCCTCACCCTCCCTAGGGAATGATGTGGGGATTGGGCTGGGGGTCGGGCTGGTGGAGGGAGAAGGGGGAGCTGTGATTGACATTTGAAGCATGGATGTTTCTAATTTAAATGAAAAATACTTTTTAAAAAATATGACTTAAGTTTTATAATTAGGCATTAAATTAGCCCAAGTAGTAGAGTATTTTTGTGCCATTTTGTTGTTTCTCTTTGGATTTTTATATCTTTTTTAAATTTAACTACATTTGCTCTTTCAGGTCAGGTGTCATGGCACACGTCTTTAATCTCAGAACTGGGTCAACAAAGGCAAGTAACATCTGGAAGTTCCAGGCCAGCCTGGTCTCTATAATGAATTTCAGGCCAGTCAGAGTTACACAGTGAACCCTGTCTCAGAAAACTATATACCTTTCCCACTTTCACAACGTGTTAAATGCATGCATTACTTCCCACGCACCCCCTCCTATCAGCCCACTCTCTTCCCTACAAATGCCTTCCTTTCCATTCCTACATTCATATCTTCTTGTTCATTTTGAGACCCACTGAATTTAATCAAGGCCATTTGCTGGCCACAGGCTTGGAACTATCCACTGCAGTTTGGTGGAGTCATCAGTGGCTACACACCTGAAGTAAATGACTTCCCCTTTCCCAGCCACATCATCCCCTCCTCCAACCATAAGAGACTGTCGACAGGCCCAGTCTTGGACAGATCAGTGCGAGTAACCATTTGCTGTGAGTTCAATATTGCAGCAGCTGTGCAATGCCAAAGGAATGGCAGTCCTTCATCCTGTCTTCCAACTCTTCTTCCTGCCTCCTCTCCCTCAATGTTCCCGAACCTCAAAGGGAATAGCATAGATATCTTATTTAGGGACGGGCACCCAACTATCACTTATTCTAAGCACCATGAGAAGCCATGAGTCTGCATTCACTGCCATTCAGTTCATTAAAAAGAGTCTTCACTCATTAAGACCGAGAGCAGCATTTATATAAGAGTTATAAACATAGATATTTGGAAGGCAATTTGACACTACATCAGTTCAAATAAGCAACAGTTCCCCCCCCCACAGTAACCAGTTCCCCCCATGTGGATCAGGCCTCAAATCTAAGCAGAAAGCAATTAGTTACACCCTAACAGGAGTGCTGCTGTTGCAAAGTGAGCACATCTTGCATGGCAAGCTGGTTTTGAAGTTGAGTAAGATCACTGATGCAGTCTCTCCCAGTGTCCTCTAGCAGAATGAACGCTAACTAACATGGAGAAAATTTCCAGCTCAATTCCAGCTTGTTTTAATTCTTTCAACAAAGGTGTGTGTGTGTGTGTGTGTGTGTGTGTGTGTGTGTGTGTGTGTGTGTGTGTGATCTTAAGCAGTAAGATCTTATCATCTGGTTTTGTTGAGCAACTAAGAGGAACAACAAGAGCCTGTATTATTTAGGACACTTCTGAGAGCTAGACTAACAACTCATACGGAAATATCCCATACCTGGTACTTGAATTTGTTTTAATGTACTTCTAATTGATATGTTTGGACAATGTCCATTCAATGAAATCAGTATGTAAAGACTAAAATCTTCTTTCTGCTTTATACCTATTCTTTCTATTTTATCAATGACTCTGTTTTCTTTTACCAGCTTTCTTAGATATTATTTGCACATTTTTTCAGTCCCACATAGATTTATCTATACTGTTCTGAGTGTATTTTTTCTATGGAAATTCTTATCCCTAACCAGCACACTCCAGGGTATGTGTTGGTACAGTAAAAGAAAAAGAGTTGCCAATGATTCTCAGACATCATTGTCAAAGTATCCTTTTGTTTATTCATGTTTTCCTGTTTCTTTATCTATTTGTTTTGAAACAGGGTCTTTCTGTTTAGTCAAGACTGGCCTCTAACCCACAACACTCCTGTTTCAATCTTCTGGATGCTAGCATCACACCTGTCATTGTAACAGGAAGAATTGTCACCAGATCCTCCACCTCCCTACCTATCCAGCTTTAAGTTCTTTCTCTTTCAAACACACACACACACACACACACACACACACACACACACACACACCAAAACAAATAAACAAACAAAAAACAGTAAGACAAAAAAATTCCTAAACAAAACATAGAGTATAGAGTTTGTTTTTTGTTGGCTCACTACTCCTAGAATGGGGCCTGCCCTGAAGTGGGTTTATACACCCAGCTTTTGCCATTGAAGAAAACTGATTTTTTTCCTCTGCAGTGGTATCAGTTGTAAGTAGCTTCTGTGTGCACTGCCTGTGTGCACTGCTTCCTCTCAGTGCTGAGACCCCGTGTGGCTTCTGTCTGTACCTATTATGGTTCTTATGCTTTCTTTCAGTTTCTGTGAGTTCCTGTGTGCATCAGTCCTGTTGTGTCTGGAAGATACTGTCTCCTTGGAATCAGTCATCACCTGGCTCTTAGAATATTTCTGCCTCCTCTTCCAATATTGATGGGGGTTGTCCTTCTGCATTTATGTTCCTCTTGTCAGTTAATGGATAAAACACTTTTCAGTCAATGAGGCAGAAAGACAGACAGGTCTAGGAAACAAGGAGAATTCTGGGAAAGGTAGGCAAAGTGTATCTACCAGATAGAGTTGCCATGTAAGGACCAGGAAGAAAGGATGCCCCAGGTTTCTCCAGTAAGATAAGACCACATGGGAATACATAGATTAATAGAAATGGCTTAATAGTTAAGACAGAGCTAGCTAGTAGGAAGCCCTAGTCATCAGCCAATAGTTTTATAATGAATATAGCTTATGTGGGGCTGAAGGGCAGTGGGACCTGCTGGGACAAAGAACCTCTCGTTACAGCCCATAGTCTGGGAACAGTGGTTTTTGCAGAGGTGCAATGATGTTAAAGGTGAGAAAAAAAGTATTCAGCATAGGTGTCAAACAATTCTTTTACTTAAAACATAAAAACACAGCACATTTTAATTAAGTGACTCTGGTCGACCACTTTAGCAGCCTCCTCACCTTGCCTTTCACATGTCTATATAAACTCTCTCTGGGACTGATATCCTGCACAATGTGTGGTAGAGGGGTAGAAGTTACTTTTCTCCTGTGCACGTTAATTGAGTCAGTCACTGCTTAATAACGATCACCCACACTGTCCCTGCTGTCCTTCACAAGCCTAGATTGCAAGCTGATTGTACACATCCATCACCAATGACCATGATGGCATTTCATCACTTCCATTGCCATCAATAGTTGCTCAAGGTGATTGTGAGCCATCCATTGGCTGTCAATGATTGCTCACAGTGATTGTGAGCCATCCATTGGCTGTACTGTGTGCCTCCCCTTGGTTTCCTTTATCAATATTTGAGTGTGAGACACAAATAAGATGAGATACCTGGGACTAAATGTTTGGGTTGGGCCTGTGTTAACTGGAGCATTGTTCTTCCCTTTGTGTTCTATTTCAGTTTTCAACTGTTCATTGCTGGGGTGTAGAAGGCTTACAGAAGGGTGCATGTGGATCTTACACTGTAGTCTTTCTAGACTCACATTGTCCTTTGACAGCATTTCTGTACAATCCTTGGAAATTTGTACAAAGAAAAATTATGCAACTTATGGAGGTATTTTTCATTTCAATATAATTTCCCCCTTAACATTACTTATTCATTGCTTTGTTTGGCTAACTAAGGCTTCTAAAACAGTACTGACTAGGAGCTGTGAAAGTACTCACCCTTCATTTTCCCAGAGCTTAGGGAGAAAACATCTAATCTTTCACCATTAGGATGATTTCAGTGGATGGGGGTGTAGAGGATTTGCTCAAGATGGGTCCTGGGTACACTATTGGTACTGGAAGGAAAGAAGGGGGAGAAGGAAAGAAGAGGAGAGAGAGTAAGAAGAAATGATGGAAGAAGGAAGGAAGGAAGGAAAAAAGGAAGGAAGAAAGGAAGTCAATTCCTCTCTAGGCCCTTCACCCTTATAATTGTTACTTTTACAATAGTGGACAAATTGTTCCACTATTCTTCTCATCATGTGCCAAAAAATTTTACCCCAGCTATGGAACATAAGATGATGCAATTCTGAGAGGCAAGTTTACATACAAGGATCTTCCCATGCCAAACCACCTCCAGAGCCTACTTTACACCTTGCTTCTGATGTCAATTCATTTTGAGTCACATAGCTCTTCAGATCTGGTGTGTGTGTGTGTGTGTGTGTGTGTGTGTGTGTGTGTGTGTGTGTGTGTGTGTGCGCGCGCGCCACCTAGTGGCCTCCTCTGTTAAGCCAAAAGTGTGTTAGGATCCAACCCACATTTGTGGCTGAATCCAAAGAAAAAACTGTGGATAATTATCTTGTTTATCATTTCTTTTAGTAATTTAATTATATATAAACATGTGTGTGTGTATACAGAGAGATTTTCATACATGAGTACCATATTTACATCATTTCCACCCCTCCTTCTGCTTTCATCAACTCCTATGTACCCCTAATTCCTCAAATTCAAGACCTCTTCTTTAATTACCATTGTAACGCACACACACACACACACACACACACACACACATGCATTCACACATATGTATGTATACTGGCTATGTTTCATGTCATCTTGACACAATCAAGAATAATTTTGGTAGAGGGGACCTGAACTAAGAAAAATGCTTCTACTAGCCTGGCCTACGGGCAAGCCTGTAGTGCATTTTCCAGATCATGGTTGATGTAGGAGGGCCAAGCCTATTGCAAGTGATGCCATCCCTGGAGTCTCGGCGGGCATAAGAAAGCAAGCTGAAGATGCCATGAGAAGTAAACTAGTTAGCAGCACTTCTCTATGGTGTCTGCAGGCTGCTGCCCTGACTTTCCTGGATGATAAACTATAAAGGGCAAGATTGAATAGAGCCTTCCCTCACCAAGTTGTCTTGGGTGCTTCCGTCACAGCAGAAAGCCTAACTAAGGCAGTATGTAACCTACTCACTCTGTTTAGTGTTGCTCATATGTACATGTGTTTAGAGCTGACCACTTGGGACTGGATAACCTATCCCCAGAGAAGACTGATTGTCCACTCTTGCCAGCAATTAATTGTTTGTGACATTTTATCTAGACTTTACCCTTTTATGTTACTATGTCTATTGGTGTTGTCCTTACTCAGGTCTTGTTTAGGTGACCATATCATTTGAAGTATCACAATGCAGTTTTATTCGGCCATAAAGAGGAATGAAATTATGTTATTTTTTTTAGAAAAACTAATGGAGCTAGAGCTCATCATGTTAAGTAAAATCAAATGTAAAACTAGATTTACATGTAAAGCATATGACATGAAAATAGAAAAAGTGCTATGAAGGGAGATGAGGGAATCTAAATGAGGGAATTTGTGGTAAAAAGCAGATAATGTGCAGAAGACAAAATATGACATGTTTTTTTCAGATACACATATATGATATAAAAGAAGGAGATTATTTGAGAGTATAAGAAGGATGGGAAGAATGATAAGGAAAATAGGGAGAAGGACAATATAAGCAAATTACATCAGTGTATATGAAATATCCTAACAAAGTCCATTATGTTGCATACTAACTGAGAATTTAGAAACATCTTTGTTAGGTTTTTCTATTGCTGAGATAATACTCTATGGCCAGGTTTTATTTCATCTTAAAACTCGCAGGTCTCACTGCATCACTGAGGGAATTCAGGGTAGGTACTCAAGGAAGGAACCTGGAGGCAGGAACTGAAGGGGAGCCCATTGGGGTATCATGCTTACTGGCTTGCTCCTTAAAGCTTGGTCAGCCTGCTTTCTCATACAACTCATGCCCACCTCTCTGGAGAGCACAGCATACAGTGGGCTAGAGCCATCTGCATCAATTGTCAATAAATCTTGCTTGTTTGTGCAGCAAGTCCCTGGCCCAATGCCTTTCCCCCAAAGGAAAACTAGTCATAAAATAACTAAGCCAAACTCTCTAACAGAAAGAAAGTGGAAGTATTACCACCAATGAAGAAGGGTGTTTCAAAATGGATGAAAGTAATTCATTTTCCCTATGAATTTTCTCAATTATCTGAGACAATTGAAGAAAAAAATAATACTTATGTAATTCAAAACATATGCAAAGAAACAAAATTCTTTGTGGGACAAGGTCTTGCTATATTGCCCAGGCCAATTTCAAACTCCTAGGGTCAAGTGACCCTTCTGCTCCAATTCCCTTTGCTTTGGCCCTGTGCCATGGTGGTAGCTTGTAGAAAAATATTTATTAACTCTGTAATAAATGACTGTTGCTTGCCAGAGCAGACAGCTCTGGTGGCATAAAAAGGGTGTGCAGGAAAGTTCTGCACGTCTTGAATTTCTCTTTGAGTACGACGTTGCTCTAAAAAATAAAGTCCAGATTTTGTGGATGAGAAACTGCTCAGTGGGCAAGAGCACTGCTGAATAAGCATGAGAATCTAAGTTTGGATCCCCAGCACCTCCTAAAAAGTGACACAGGTTCACACATGTGCCTGTAAACTTAGCTCTGGGGTGGGCAGAGATGGGAGGTTTCTGGGCCTCCTGGAAACCTTCAGGTTCACTAAGAAACCTGTCTCAAGGGTATAAGGTGGTCTTCCTCTGACCCTTATATATGCTTCAATGGGTACTTAAATGTACATGCAGACATGCACATATACCACACACAATGTTACACATACATATAACACACATGCACACACTAGAAAGTCTGTGTTTTCAAAAAAGAATGGATTTTCTTGATCCTTACATATCACCTATTAAAAACCATGTTGAATACACTATTCAGAATACCATATCTAGCCTAGATGCAATTAGAACTCAATACTAATAAGTCAATAATTGGCCAATGTTGATTGTCCTTTCTTTTCTAAATGCACCCAATGGCATCATCACAGACCAAGGAACTCTACTGCTTGGGTAGTTACTTTCTCTCAAAATGTCCTAAATGCCTGAGCACTGAGCAATCCAAGCTTAACTTCCAACTCATCATTGTCTCACTTCATCTCGATTATGAATACCACACCTGCCACCAGTGGCAAGATCCGGTTCACAATCCTAGTGTTATAATCTGCCCTCAGGATCATTACTGAAACAATAAAAATATGTCAGTGATCTTTTCCAGGACTGGGCCCTGAATTCTATAACACTGACCTGCTGGTAAGACAAGTCCACTAATGCAATACAGGCATGGTGATGCCAACGGCTGTGTGCTTGAATGTGAAGTTTTCACCACAGGAAGAATTCCATCCCTGATGCTGTGAAATGTGTCCAAAGCCCATGACTGGGGAGATCATAGGCCATATAGAAGAACCTACTCTGTTACTTTGCTGAACCATCATGCTGTGAGACTGCATTCTACGTATTTATGTCTATACCCACTGTTGTAATTTTTAAAAAGTGGCATGCTAGAAAAAGGCACCATGTGACAGAGCTTGTGGTGGAGGGTTTTTTTAATTGGGGGAAAGTGAATGGGAAAATGGGGGAGGGGAGAGGGGAGACCAGCCTCTGGGGACAGGAGTGGCAGAAGAGAGGAGAGAGGCAGAGAGGGAGTGTGTGTGTGTGCGTGAGAGAGAGAGACAGAGACAGAGACAAAGAGACAGAGACAGAGGAGGGGAGGGAGGGAGAGAGAAACAGGCAGAGAAGCAGGGGGAGAGAGAGGAAGATGGGAGGTGGGAAGGGCCCTCTTAAAAGGGAACATAGTACATGTGCACAGGTGATGCTCTTAGGGGCTGCAACTGAGGATGTATAGAACCCCAGTACAGATACCTGAGTACTAACACCCACATATTGGCACTGACTTCATCTTTTTTGTAATAGGTAGTAGTCAATGCAGAAACGTATAATTGGCCAAAGTTGAGTGCTGAATATGTTCAGCTGTGGGTGGGTCATCTATAGGAACCTCCCACCATCAAGGCTCTGGGAAGTTTGCAGAAAGAGGGTGGCAGAAGAGTGTGTAAGAGCTGGCATGTGTGGGGGAGAATCGTGAAATGCTCAGTGCTTCTAATGAGACGGTGGCTGTATGCATCAACTCAAATCGCATGTGGTTACCTGCAAAAAATCAAGCCAGCCAAAAGTCTAGTGTGGATGGGAGAGGGGCTCCCCAGTCCCCACCTTATGGGAAGAGCTATTGACAGTCAACGGCAGCTGAGAAAGAAAGGGTCAGGTCCCTCTCCTTTGGGGATGTGGTAACTGGTAAGTTTCTCATGCCCCAATGGATGGTCACACAGCTATCGACATATGGACAGGGTTAACTGGACTCAGCATTATCAATAACAGAAAAAAAAGTAAAACAAGACACAGAGTTGAGAGGGATATGGGTGGGGTGCACTATGGGAACTTGAAGGGAGATAGCAGTGGAAGGATAGGATCAATATACATTTTGTAAATGAATGGAGCTTATATTTTTTAAACTGTGCGTCCCACAATCATTTCTGGGCCACATGTCTGAAAGATTGTATGCCCAAGAGAAAGCCCCGAAGTGATATTTTCTAGGAGAATAATTTTAGAAGAAACAGGACAGGAGTCAGGAGGACAGACAGGAAACCAGATGAGGCTGAGCAAGGTAAAACCCCAGGCAAAGACACAGAGTCAAATCAAGTAGATCTCACACTCAAACCCCTTATTTTTTCCTCAGCATCACCTGGCCTGTTGTGTGATATCCTGTTAGATATGTTAGCCAGAATTCCCTTTGCTCCTGAGTTTCATCTTACCAATTTTCTTTTTGTTAATTCTTATGACATCCCCCCTCTGTGTGTGTGTGTGCGTGCGTGTGTGTGTGTGTGTATGTGTGTGTGTTTATAAATTCATACATGTCCCATGGCATGCATATTCAAGTTAGAGAACAGCTGATAGAAGTTGTTTGTTTCTTTCCATCCACCTTGTGGGTTCTAGGAATTGAACTCAGGTCCTTGGTGTTGGCAGTGAAACTCAGGTCCTCAGTGTTGGCAGCAAGTAACGTTACTTTCCAAGACATCTTCTCACTAGACCCTAATTGTCTATCTTCACTTTGTCCTTGACTATGGGTTCCAACATTTCCTGTAGTATTTTGAGTTGAACCCAATACATCTTATTGCAAAATCCCTACAGCATGTGAACCTTTTTACATAACATCTGGAGGTCAAGTTGCACCTCACAACTGTCCCATGTAGATACACATTTGCCTGTACCCTGCATATAGAAAGATAGTAGATACAGCAGCGTGGAGGGAGATATCTGAAGAAGCTGTCAGGTATCTTCTGTCAGAGGCAAAAGAAAGTCGGAGGAGAAAACCTGTAATGTCCCGAGGGACCAGGAGGTGAGATACCAGTGCTGGCACCATCCCTGTGCTGGGCCTATCCACATGGGTGTGTCAAGCCTGCAACTCCATTCTTTAATACCTCATCCCAGTCTTATCTGAACTCCCAGACAGCAGACAGATTTCTCCTTACATCTTCCTTGATGCCTCAAAGTATAAATTATCACACCAAACACTACTGATCTAAAAAAAAAGTATCAATAAAATTCCTCCTAATGATATTCTGCTACACTCATAAATCATCATCATTAGAGACCCTTCCTTCTGCAGCAGATGGGAACAGATGTAGAGATCCACAGTCAGACATTAAGTGCAGAGAGAGTCCTTGGACTACACAGCTCTAAATGGGATGTCTCCACCAAATCCCTCCCCTCAGAGCTTGGCAAACCCCATGGAAGAGGAGGCAGAATGGATGTAAGAGCCAGAAGAGACAGAGGACACCAGGAGAACAAGTTTTTGTATGAATTCACAGACTGAAGCAGCAAGCGCCGGTTCTGTACCAGGTCCTCTCTGTATAGATGATAGCTTTCAGTTTAGTGTTTTTATAGTGTGTGAAGAAGTGGGTCCCTGATTCTTGTGCCTGCTTTGGGGACCCTTTTCCTTCCATTAGGATGTTCCTTGTTCAACTTTGATGTGATGGTTTCTGTTTTATCTTACTATATTTTCTTTTGTCACGTTCCTTTATGAGAGACAAGAAAAGATTGGAACTGGAGGGGAGGGGATGTAGAGAGGAACTGGGAGGAGAGGTAACTGTAATTAGGATATATTGTACAATGATAAAACAATCTATTTTCAATAAAAGAAAATAAATGAATAAATACACGAAGGTGAAGGAATTGATTTACCCCCAGAAACATCCATGTGCAAAGCTTTGTTCTATGACCTTACATCTCTACTGTGAGAAGGAAGTCAGCCCAAATGTAGGTGCATCACTTAACCTGGGTATGAGCTAAGAGCTAATGTTTTGTTACGGAATTTGTAGAGAACTGTCCCAAAGCTGTATACTCATCTCATCACCACCCATGCTCACAGATAATCCCTTAGGTTTATTTCTATGTTGCTTTAACATCCAACATTGGTCGTTTGAGTTGTCTCCATTTAAAATTGGCTTTCATATAATCTGTCAGTGCCAGGAGCTGAGATGACTTCTTAACTTACTTAATCCCCACAGAATCCCCAGAGAGTATTATCACCCACTTGAGAGAAAGGAGGTCAGAGGCTTACTGAAGAAGGCTTAGCAGGAGTGTAGGTATAATGGGGTCATCCTTGGAGGCCCTTGATACCTCCTATGCATCCCTATCTTTGCCTTTGTCCTTGAATGGACTGCCTCCTGATCTCAACTCAGCATCCACTTGAGTCCCATCAGACATGGGCCATGTCCCACAGAGCCTTCTGCAGGTTTCCCAGAGTATGCTTGTTATCTTTTGAAAGTGAGCTAAGGTGCCTGACGTGGTTCACACAGGTCAGGTCCTATCTCCCTTTCTGGTTCCTGAGCATTCTCTTTCCCTGCTCCAGAGGGTGTGGTTAGGAAGCCTGCAATATAGACCCATGACTGGAATAAATCAATGATGCTCACTGTCTGGATGTTAAGAGACAAGCACACTGATTTTCAGATTAGGAATGTTTATATGCGATGTGGAGCATTGTGTTGTTGAAAGGTTTCCTTTGGGGTCCAAAGACACTTAGAAGCTAAAAGAAACCCTTTCTATCACAAATAGTGTCATTATTGTAAGTAAAAAAACAATAGCATCCCCACAGATAGAATGTTTTGATAATCATGTTTTTGGTTCCTCATCAAGGTATCCAGTTATATAATTGCCTTTCTATTCAACAGACACCCACAAGCAGCGCTCCACTGGAGTCAGCTATGTACTGGTGGTCTGCGGAGACTCTTGGGAAAGATCAAATGAGAAGCTGTAAAGCTCCCCATTCAATCCTTGGGACCACTTCTGAAGTGCAGTTACTGTCTACAAGGTGCTCCAGAATCGCCTCCGAGGAGCTTGCAGCTTGGAAGCCAGTAGGGATTGGACCAGAGTTTCCTGTCCCTCAGCTTCCTGGCTGTCTGGGGCTATTTTGCCTCACCCAGTTCGCTTTGCTATGGGCTCTGGGTCCTTAGCTCCCTCCTTAAACCACATTCTCTTCCTGCACTGGGTTACTGTGACAGGATCTACAGCCCTGGAAATGCCTCTCCGAAAGTTGCTATAGAAACGCCCAGTGTGGGTGTGTGATTCCTCCCAGCTGAGGCACGGAGGAGCTTTGCACAGCTTGTGTGTGGCAGCACAGAATCAGGCCCTTAGCGTTTCTCACCCAATTCGAGCCGCCCTAGAGTGTGGAGGAGGAAGACACGCTACTCCCATTCTGTGTCTCCAATATTGAAGGAAAAGAGTAAGTCCTCTGATGTGATTTCGATTTTATCTGGGAAAAAGTGGCTTGCCGAACCTACCCACTTCAGAGACAGTGACACGGGGCTAGAGTGGCCAGCAAGCACCCAGGGTGTCAAAGATTACCAACAGTCAAAGGTGACCACAGCACACCACTCACCATATTTGGCAGGTTGCAGATTAGGGAACCTTGACGGACTCAAAGCTTCAGTAGTCAGCCCTAGCATCAGGGACTGGGTGAGCAACTTGATCCACAGCGCCCTCTGGTGATCAGGGATCAGAACAGTCAGATGGAACTAGGTATTTAATTGTTGACAAACGACTGGATTTTCACAGCGTTGCCTGTGAAGTTGCCTCTTCTCGCACAGTTCTTAAAATAAATCCTGTTGAAGGGAGGGTTTCACATGGGGAAGAGTGACTGATATATTCTGCCCTGCACAAGATGACTAATATCCGTACATATTCACAAGCACAAGCTGGAGAATGTCAAAGACACTCAGGCCTTGGAGACTTGGGGCCTCTTGGTCCACATGGAGGATGGGAAGTGAGAAGACAGGCGGCTTTTCCAGCAAGGTAAAAGCCCAAATGAACCAAACACTACTATGTCTACTGTGTGCATGAGTCTGTGCTAGGGCAAGGTTAAGCCTGGAGATTGACGTGAGAGAGGATTCCCTATTCAATGGGCTTCAAAGGGCACTGATGACATCAGGGCATAGGCAGTAGTAACAATGGGAAGAACAGTTTAAAACACCAAAGGAGAGAAATAAACTTTGGGGGTGTGGGGAACTGAAGACTGGGCTCTCCACACTGTGAATCTGAGAATAGGCTATGTCTAAACAGCTTCGTGGGAGCTTGTGGGCCTCAGGTCCACCACAAATCATGGTGTGGCTGTGAGAGTCCAGGCTTCTAAAGGGCAAATATAAATATGTTTTAAAACCTAACATCTTACAAAGATTGTTTAAAACATTGACTGTTGTAAATAAAAGGTATTTAAGAATAATTCTATAGAGGGTTATGAGCTATGTTTTCTAGGAAGATATACTAATATCAAGAAATACACAGAGAGACTGGAGAAGAGCTGGGTCATCCTCCTGCTGTAGGCCAAATGTGCCCAAATTTCTGTGTTAGAAACTAATGTTCTGGGAAGTATGTGGGGAGGTGGCCTGATGGGGAGGGAGGTTTGGTCAGGAGTAATGATGTAATGAGATCCTAATGGTGTTAGTGTTGCTCTCTTTGGTTCTACAGCTTCCTTTTAAGGGGGGTAGATGGGATTGTCCATCCAGTTCAAGTAGAGGCCAGACCCGGGTCAGATGTCAGAGCCTAGATCTGAGACTTTGAAACAAACAGGGTTGTGGGAAACAATTCAGCTCTTTTTCTAGTATCTCATTATAGCTGAGTAAACTAGAATAGCAACTGTTGCAGACTGGCTGTAACACTTAAAGGAGGCATTAGAGTATTTCTTATCTAGAAAGCAAACTTCAGAAAATAGGAACCAGGGGCCAAAGTAGACCTCTAAATTCCCTGGGCAGTCAATGTAGTACTCCAAATGCAAAGTCTTCAGCCTTAGTCAATGAAGTGTGTCAAACACAAACCCTGTCCGGATGTTGGCAGGTCTCTAAGACATGACCCCTGCTCTCCATAGGATGCCAGGCTTAACAACAAAACCAGTTTTCCTTTACACAAGCAGACACATCTTCAGCTGTGTATGGTAAAGGAGACCGACATAGAGAATTAGTACAGATAAAAGTCTGTTAAAGAAGACAAGCAAAGGTCCAAGCCAAAAACAGCAACCTGGGGGCGTAGGAGGAGTGGAGTATAGAGAGCATTGCAGCACGCACAGGGGCTAGGTTTCCAGTCTTTAAACACCAGCAGGCAAGAGAAGAACAAGTCAATGGAACCTTTCTAATGGCACCAGATGTCCAGACTCCTGAGGCAAAGACATCAGATAGCAACTACAAACGGGCAGAGATGGAGGAAGCTACATTTGAATGCCAAAAGAAAAGTATGATCACTTTGGTTACAACATAGAGAATGTCAGTAAAGATCTAGAAAATGAAACAACTTTAACTGTTAAGCAGAACTAGACAATTTTAATTCTGAGGTTAGAAGGAGAGCTGTACATGAAAGTGCACAACAGTGTTCCCACAGCAGATTTGAGTTGGCAGAACAAAAAAAGAGGTGAACTTCAGGACAGATCCACATAGATTATCCAGCTGGAATGACATATTTAAAAGAAAATGAACAGAACCTTCAGAGAAGTAGACAGGAGAAGGGAAAGCCCTTTGAAGTAAACAGAGGCTGGAAGCCCAGCAGACTTGATTTATATAACCCATCAGCACAGTCAACAAGCCCTAAAATAAATGAAAATAAAATCACACCTTAAAAATATAATCAGATTGCTGAAAAAGAAATTCTTAAAAGCAAGAGAAAAATGACTCAACAAGTATAGGGAAACAACAAATTAGCATTTGTTCTGCAGGGAGGTTTCATCGAAAACAATGAGGGCAGAAAGCAAAGTACTAAAGAAGGTGTCCTAGACATTCTGTATTCAACCGAGCTATCCTTCAATAAAGACAGCCCCAGATTAAGAGATAGAAAGGAACAATGCCAGGCAGGGACTTTGATCTGCATATAAAGAAAGCACATGCAAAGATAATTACATACTGTAGAATACGTACATACAGAATTTCTTCTCAGCTTCTTTGCTTATTTAAATGCACCTGCATAAAGTGTTTCATATCACGATTTCACTTGGTCACATATGTATACACAATGATGGGTTAATGGGTGGGTGGGCAAAAGGGGGCTAGTCAGATAGAGATCACATAAATATTAAAAATAGAACAGAGCAAAGGGAAAATGTAGCTTTGTTGGGGCCAAATAGCTGCATTTTACTAGAATTAGTTATCGATAATACTCAGATAAACCACAAAGAAAATGGCTTTCAAAAAGTCTTTCACTTTTGGAGACTACAGTATAATTATATCATTTTCTCTTTCCCTTCTTCGCTCCAAATGCTTCCATATCCTTTCTGTCGTTCAAATTTGTGGCCAATTTTTTTAATGTAGTAAAAAACTAATAACTAAATGGTATCACAAACAAAAGTCCATTTACTGGGGAGATGGTTCAGTGAGAAAGAGCTCCCCATGCTTGCAGTGAGTTGAACTCCTCAGAGCCTGTCTACTCATGTAAGCTAGATACAGTATGGCATGTCTGTAATCCCAGGAAAGCAGAGATGGGAATTCCCAGAAGCTCTCTGGTCAGCTAGCCTAGCATACAAAAACAAACAACAACAAATCCTGCCTCCAAACAAGGAAGGCAAGGGTGGCAGTGGAGACTGCCCTGTGACATTTATACATATACCATGTCATGAACATGCCTGAATACTCATGTGGTATACACATAAGCACACACACACACACACACACACACACACACACACACACACACACACACACAACCAGACACATATTTAAAGATTTTCAAAATATAATAAGGAAGCAACAGACACATTGAAAAAATATACAAAAACTTTTGATAGTGAAATTGAAGGTTAAATCATGTAACAACACCAAGTATAAATGAACTAAACATTTCAATAGAACACAGAAACTCTCACACGTGTTGGCCTGGTGCTTACAGCAAGGAGGCTGCCCTGGAAGATGAGCCATCAGTTTCCAGTTCGGAACCTGAAGCCATGATGGCTGACCTGGAGCTGGATTCACTGGGGCAGGTCCATTGTTGGCGGCCACAGGAAAGTTAAGTGCTCACTTCCATTGTCCTTCTGTGTAGAGGCCATCTCTCTCCAGACTGTGTTGTTGTTGCCTAGACATGAGGGAAAGATAAGAGACTTTACAGCAGTGCCCTTCCTCTCTTTCCACTTTGATCCATCCTCCTTATTCCTGCTGTCCATTCAGGTGCTGGGATCTCTCCCTGGGATTCTTTAGCTCCTGCAAGGGCAATGTTAGGTATCAGTTGTTTGCATTAGTGTTTCTGTGAGGGAAATGTCTATCGGCCATCTTGCAAATGTTTTAGCCTGGTTGGCCTAGTTCTTGGGACACTTGCAGGTCTTAGAGTTAGATCATCTGGCACATGGGAACTTTGTCCCTCATTTATCACAGTGACTGTGGGAGATCATGTCTAGGACTCCTGGAATAGCACAATCCAAGTTCCTTAAATGGTAGTGTATTTTGTGTGTGTGCGCAGACCTTGTGCACACTTTCCTGTGAACTTTAAACCATCTCCATGTGACTTGCAATACCCAGTACTGTTCTGTCCTGTACACAATACAGCATAAATGCTGGGCAAATAGTTCTTGGTCCAAGCTGTGGAGAGAATAAATAACAAGGAGGTACCTGCTCATGTCAGAAAAAGTGTCCTTTTTCTAGATGCTTTGAACTGAGTATGGTTACATCTGTAGACTTGGAAGCCGCAGGCATCAAACACTGACTGCATTCTCCACATCCCTCCCCTCTCCCTTATAATAGATTTAAATAAAGTATTTCATTGCCAATTCCAAGTTTGTTTTCATTGATACACTGCCATATTGTCATGTCTTGGGGGCCCTCCATGTTGTCTGTTGATCTGACTGCTTCCATTTTATGAGTTCATCCTATATATGGGAAATAGTCTCCTTTAGAGAGATTTTATATTTATTTATGATTATATTTCTGCATTAATCCCAAGTTCCTGTTGGAATTTTACTGTATATATCATTGCAATTTTAAATTTGCACATTTGGGGAGAATGCTCTAAGGCATTGCAGTAATTAGTTATCAAGGCAGTGAACCAGATGCATTAGTATTAGTTAAGAAACTTAAAATAGAGCCTTGGGAGTGGCAGTATGAGTGGATTTGGTGAAAACACATTATAGGTATATATGAAATTCTCAATGAAAAAGAAAGAACTAGAACCCTGGAGACATCATTAGATAAAGTTTTGGCGCATTGACATACCCAGACATTTGGACTGGGACAAACTGAGCAGAACATCAGTTTCTTGAAAGAGGGTATGTTAACCTCTCCTGACCACATGTACAATGGACTCTTCCCATAAAATACTCAGGCACTGAGACCACAGTGTTTTTCAAGACATACTTTTCTTGAAGGAAACATTCACGTTTTCCAACCATCATTTCTGACTAACAAGTTATACAGTTACCATTTCCCTTGTCATTTAAAGCTATAAGCCTAGCCACCATTTTATAAGGCCTCAAAAACAGAATTCAAGACTACTTAATTTGTGCCTCCAAGATTATAATCTTTTAAAAATAGCTTTAATTCTTTGAGAAGTTCATGCAACGAATTCACACCTCTTCCTTATCTCCTTCCAGATTCCACTCCCACCTCACTACCCACCCAATTATCTGTCTTCTTTTATTTTTTTAATGCATGGAGGCCCAAAGTCTTTTGGGTGTGGGGCCTAACCCTGGAGCATGGTCGACCTTTCAGGGGTCACACCCTTAGAGATAACCAATTCTCCCTTGCCCAGAAGCTGTCAACCGGCAGTATATCCTCAATTAGAGGTGGCACTTCACACCCATCTTCCATTTCCACACTGTAATTGTATCCATCTTGAGTGGATGCATTACTTCACAACCTCTGGGACCTCAGACGTACAATTACTCTGCTGAATTCAGAGAATACAATTTCATTGCAGTAATCCACCACATCTGGCTCTTACAATCTTTCTGCTACCTCTTCTGAAGTGATCCCTGAGCCTTGAAGGGAAGAATATGATACAGACAGCCCATGTAGAGCTCAGTACTCCACAGCCCCTTATTCTCTATACACCGACCAGATGTGGGTCTCAGAGTTGATTGCTGTCTCCTGCAATAAGCTTTTCTGACGAGGGTTGAGAGATGCTCCATTCCATGGGCATAGGAATAAGACATTAGGAGTCAGTTTAATATTGTTTAGCACAATAATAGTAGGTTTTCCCTACTGTCCATGATTTGTCTAACCACAGGTTCTTGACTCAGTAATAGTAGGTTCCATCTCATGGAGCAGGCCTTTAAATTCAAGAAGAAAGCATTTGGTTACTCCCATAACATTTGTTCACCATTGTACCAGTAAACATATCTTATCAGTCACTTGCTATTGTAGTTTGTATTCGTAGCTGGGTGAGACAAGACATGCTATTTGACTCAAGTATGTGCTGCCTTAAGCAATAGGGCCTTATCATCAAGTTCTGGAAGGTAACCAAGAGCAGTGACAATAGCCTGTAGTGGGGGAGGGGGTGTCTATAGGAATCACACTAGCTATCAACTGCAAAAAAAAAAAGGGAACCCACTCCTGCTACTGGGTTTTTTATTTGTTAATCAATGATATCCAGTAGGAGTTCAATACCTGTTACAGGGTAACTTCACTAAACTCTTTATATGTATATGTATATAATTTAGTAAGTTTGACAGTGATAAATCTTCATAAGACTCTTTCAGTGGTTTTAGTGTTAGTTATCCCTTCTAGTACTTCTTCCTTTACCTTATCCTCCTATTCTCCCACCCCAATTTAACCCTTCCTGATCCATCATTCCCTTTAACCCCTTTATATCATAACATTATGTCTGCCTCCTATTAAAAGTCCCATGCCCACAGCCCTTATTAGTTTCTTGAACTCTATGGGCATTCCAAATGAAACACACATATCTAAGAATTCAAAGCTAATATCTACATATGAGATAAAAGGTAATGTTTGTCTTTCTGGGTTTGGTTTATCTTACTTAGGATGGCTGACCCCAACTCCACCATTTACCTACAAACCTCATAAAAAATTAGTTAAAATATGTTTATTCAGCAACAATAATATGTGGAAAGATAATCAAATTTCTTGGTATTTTCAAATTTCTAGAATATTATTCTTTGAGATTCAGTATTCCCAGGAATTATCAGAGCTTTAAAAGTTGTGATTATCATAAACACATTTCTACAATCTTACCCTCTATTATTTGGATTCAAAATTCTTGTTTAAAAATTATGTGGAGCTCTCAGATCCACACTCAGGGCAGAGGTCAGAGGTGAGCACCGGGTCCCCATCTTGGACCTAATTTTCTACCACTTGCCCTCTCTCGGGTCCCCTGTCTTGGGGATTGCAGCCAGGTTGACTAGCCCCACAGACAACCAAATGACCAGACAACCAGGAGCCTGAGAAAGAGCTAGTCCACTTCCATCAACACTCTGGGTAGAGGCCAGAAAGCAGAGGCCAGAGAGTATTGGATTTGCTTGCACCCATCGAAAGGGAACCCTGGTCGCCTACCCACCAGGAGAGGAAGAGACTCTTTCTACACCCACTGGAAGAAACAATAGGGAAAAGGCAACATAAGAACATACTCAGCAACAGAAAACAAATATGACACCACCAGAGTCTAGAGATTCTACAACAGTAAGACCTGAATACCCCAATGTGGACAAAACAGAAGGGAATGGCTTTAAAACAATTTCATGAAAATGATAGAGGCCCTCAAAGACGATGTGAGAAAATCCCTTAAAGAGATAGAAGAAAAAACAAACCAAAAAATGCAAGAAATAGAAGAAAAAACAAATCAAAAATTCCAAAAAATGGAAGAAAGGGAGGAAAAGATGAAGCAAAAATTAGAACAATTCAAACAATGCAAGGATTGAAAGCTGACATGGAGACAATAAAAAAAACAGTCTGAAAGAATGCTGGAAATTGAAAACTGGAGAAATGGACAGGTTCTACAGATGCAAGCATAACCAACAGAATACAAAAGATGGAAGAAAGAATCTCAAGGGTTGAAGACACATTAGGAGAAATAGAATCATCAAAGAAAATCTGAAGTCCAAAAATCCCTAACACAAAGTATCCAGGAAATATGGGACACCGTGAAAAGACCAAACCTAAGAATAATAGGTATAGAAGAAGGTGAGGAAACCCAACTCAAAGGGACAGAAAACATATTCAACAAAATCATAGAAGAAAACTTTCCCAACCTAAAGAAAGGCATACCAATGAAGGTACAAGAAGCTTACAGAACACCAAATAGAGTGGATCACAAAAAAAAGTCCCCTTGCCACATAATAATCAAGACCCCAAGCAAACAAAATAAAGAAAGAACACTTAGAGCAGCTAAGGGAAAAGATCAAATAACATATAAAGGCAAACCTATCAGAATTACACTTGACTTCTCCATGGAAACTCTGAAAGCCAGAAGGTCCTGGATAGATATACTATCAACACTAAGAGACCATGGATGCCAGCCCAGACCACTATAGCCAGCAAAGCTTTCAATCACTATGGATGGAGAAAACAAGATATTCCATGACAAAACGAGATTTAAACAATATGTATCCACTAACCCAGCCCTACATGAAGTTCTGAAAGGAAAACTCCAGTCCAAAGACATTAACTACAACCAGAAAAACATAGGAAATAGATAATCCCACTTTACCAATACCCAAAAGAGAAAAGGGGTGGAAATCCACATACAATTCCACCAAGAACAACCATTCCAAAACAAACGAGAACAAGCAATCAAAGGTCATTAATATTCCTCAATATTAATGGTCTTAATTCGCTTATAAAAAGGCACAGGCTGACAGAATGGATTCAAAGACAGAACCCATCCTTCTGCTGCATACAAGAAACACTCCTCAGCCTCAAAGACAGACATTACCTCTGAGTTAAGGGTTGGGAAAAGATTTTCCAATCAAATGCCCCCAAGAAAGAAGTAGGGGTAGCAATCCTAATATCTAACAAATTAGATTTCAAAATAAAATCAATCAAAAGAGATGAAGGAGGGCACTTCATACTCATCCCAGGAGATTTCCACCAAGATGAAGTTTGAATTTTGAACATCTATGCCCCAAATTCAAAGGTACCCACATTCATAAAAGAAACATTACTAAAACTCAAATCACTATAAAGCCCCACACACAAATAGTGGGAGACTTCAACACCCCACTGTCACCAGTAGACAGGACTACAAGACAGAAACTTAACAAAGAAACAAAGGAACTAATAGAGGTTATGACCCAATTGGATTGGACAGATATCTATAGAACATTCCATCCAAACACAAAAGAATAAACCTTCTTCTCAGTGCCATATGGAACCTTCTCAAAAATTGACCACATACTTGGCAACATAGCAAACCTCAACAGGTACAAAAAAGTTGGAATAACTCCATGTATCTTATCAGACCACCATGCTTTAAAGTTATATAGAGTTCAACAACACCACAAACTGCAGGAACCCTACAAACTCATGGAAATTGAATAATGCACTATTGCACCACGCCTGGGTCATAGAAGAAATAAAAAAGAAATTAAAGACTTCCTAGAATTCAATGAGAATGAAGATACAACATATGCAAACTTCTGGGACACTTTGAAAGCAGTGCTAAGAGGAAAGTTCATAGCACTAAGTGCCCACATGAAGAAACTGGAGAATAGTTACACTAGAAAACTAACAGCACAGCTGAAAGCTCTAGAACATAAAGAAGCAAACTCACCCAGGAGGAGTAGACACCAGGAAATAATCAAATTGAGGGCTGAAATCAATAAAGCAGAAACTAGGAAAACAATACAAAGAATCAATGTAACAAAGAGTTGGTTCTTTGAGAAAATCAACAAGATAGACAAACATTTATCCAAACTCACCAAACAGCAGAATGTGAACATGTAAATTAACAAAATCAGAAATTAAAAGGGGGACATAACAACGGACACTGAGGAAATCCAGAGAATCATCAGGTCATACTTTGAAAGCCTGTACTCCACAAAATCAAAAATTTAAAGGAAATGGACGATTTCTTGGATAGTTATCACCTACCAAAATTAAACCAAGAACAGATAAGCAATTTAAATAGACCTATAACACCTAAAGAAATAGAAGCAGTCATCAAAACAACCCTGAGATATCATCTTTCTCCTGTCAGAATGTCTAAAATCAAAAACACCAGTGACAGCTTATGCTGGAGAGAATGTGGAGAAAGGGGAACACTCATCCATTGCTGGTGGGAGTGCAAACTTGTACAGCCACTTTGGAAATCAGTATGGAGATTCCTCAGTAAAATGGGAATCAGTCTACCACAAGACACAGCATTTCCACTTTTAGGCATATACCCAAAAGATGCCCATTCATACAACAAGGATGTCTGTTCCACTATGTTCATAGAAGCATTATTTGTAATTGCAAGAACCTGGAAGCAACCTAGATGCCCCTCAACTGAAGATTGGATAGAGAAAATGTGGTACATTTTCACAATGGAGTACTACTCAGCAGAAAAAAAATAACGGGATCTTGAAATTTGCAGGCAAACGGGTGGCACTGGAAGAAACCATCCTGAATGAGGTAACCCAGTCACAAAAAGCAAGCATGGTATGTACTCGTATATGGATTTTAGACATGGATCAGGATAGTTCCAATGTGCAATACCACTGACAGAGAGTGTGGGAAACGCCGGGCGGTGGTGGCACATGCCTTTAATCCCAGCACTCTGGAGGCAGAGGCAGGCAGATCTTTGTGAGTTCCCGACCAGCCTGGTCTACAGAATGAGTTCCAGGACAGCCTCCAAAACAATACAGAGAAACCCTGTCTGGGAAAACCAAAAAAAAAAAAAAAAAAAAAAAAAAAGAAAGAAAGAAAGAAAGAAAAAGAGAGTCTGGGAAACAGCAAAGAACCTAAGGGAGATATGCATGGTACCCCAGAGAAGAGGAATGAGGCAAGATCTCCTGAACAGATTGGGAACACAGCGGGAGGTGGGGAGTGGGAGCTGGGAAGAGAGAGGGAGAAGAGGAGGAGAGAGTAGGTCATGGGGGAACAGGAAGGTTGAGTGGGGGTATAATAGGAGAACAGGATGAGAAATACTATAATAGAGGGAGTCATAGGTTTGAAGAGAAATCTGGCACCGGTGATACCTGTAACGATCTAAAAGGATGATACCAACTGGCAAGCTAAGCAATAGTTGAGAGACTACCTTAAATGCCCATTCCTGATAATGAACTTGACGTCTACCTTGTATGCCATCCTAGAACCTTCATCTAGTGACTGATGGAAGCAGAGGCAAACACCCACAATTAAACACTGAACTGATCAGTAAAAACATTGTGTGCAATACTGTACCACCAAGAACAGACATCCAAACTATGTCCAGCACTATTAGTTACACTGTTATGTTGGCCTGAAAAACACAGAGACCCATATTCTTAGAGTTCTGGTGTCTGGTTAAACATAAGTCCTTATGTGCCTTCTTGTAGGAATACAAATTTTATGATGTCCTATGCAAATAGGAAGTGATCTAAATCCCAAGGAAAACTTAAATGCAATCCCTTCTCCAGATGAGTTAAGTCTAGTATGGTCTCAAGGTCCAGTTATAAACAGAGTCATTAGTAAAGTAACTTCTCCCTTTTTGCATAGGGCCCTAACCTGGCCCCAGGTGGACAGACTTGATTTCTGATGATGAGGGCCCGTGTCTCCTTTTGCCCTTTCCTGGAGGTTGTTTTTTTTTTTTTTTTTTTTATCTTCTATTGTCTCCTCGCTCTCTGCTGCTGTCCTTGATGGCCAGGGGATGGAGGAGCCAGAGAGGGAGCCATAATATTTCAGTGGATTAAGCTGCAATGACAAACACATATTCCTTCCCGGTTTTCTTCTGGAGAAGTCTTTCTGCAATGATCAGGAAGGTTGGAGTGTGTGCAAGGATGAGGCTACTGCTGGATATATCCCTACAACATAAGCAGAATCTTTAACAAGATCTGACAGTTTGTGAATGAAATGTAATAGATGAATCAAAACAGCTAGTTCCACCTTTTGGGCTGAGGAAAAGAAGTGTTAATATATTGATGAACATCTGGGACCATGGATCCCTCCTGCCCTTAGATAAACCATCAATGAGATGAATATCCGCTTGTGGAATGAGAGAAGTCTGGAGTTTTTGTGTTTTTTTATCACAAATTTAGTTTGTATGAGAAAAATCCCATAGCTTGCCAGTTGGATAATGATTTCCTATCCTTCCATAGTAATTTGCAAATAAAATTTGAAAACCCATAGAGTTCTGTGTCGCTCTTAAAAGCTGATTGCTAGTTAAGTGCAATGTAATTCAGTAAGAATCAAATCCATATAACTGCTGATATTGAATCCTCTCCTGATTTATGAATCAAGCGAAAAGAGTAAGGTAAGCATTTTGCATTGTTGTCCTCGTGGTGTAAATGGATCCATTCCAAAGGTTTATCTGCTCATGCTGTAAGGAGACAATTTATTGAGTAAACTGAAAGGCAGTGAGTGAAAGATCTACATGATACAATCGATTCAATAGATATACTTCTGTCTTTGCTTCTTGGGATAATGTGTGAGGACTGCCCAATACCACCTCTGCTTCTAGAGTTTTAGATAGATTGGCTAGTGCCTAATGAGGTCAATAATTTGATTTTGCTGAAATTGCACTGGAAATACCAAGAGCAGCTCAGGAGCCAGGGAGGACAAAGGAGATGAATTCCTCCATTTCCCTGTGGTGACCTAGCTTGCCTAGGTTGTAAACTTCGCATTCTCAAAGGCTCTCCTAAATCCTCACCAGGAAGTGGAGAGGATTATCCAATTCCTCAAGCCATGCTTCAGGATCATCTTCAGGCAAGGGAAGATATATATTTAAAAGGGGGCTCCAGTAAGGACAGAACTTCAACTGTGCCCCATCTCCATCGAAAGCTCCTTTTTCTGGAAGCCAGGTTATCCTTGTGCCCCTCGTTCCTTCAAAAAAATGTTACACAAGCTCAACACAAGGCAAAGCCTTCCCTGGTTTTGCTTTATGTAGTCGCTGGTTTGCCCCCTTAGGCTCCTTCACCTCCTTCTGTGCTGGTCCCCATTCTCTCATCTCATAGCCGTCTATGGCATGTAGTGCCGCTTGCTTACAGCTCTGGTTGGTGGCATGAACCTGGGAGAGTGGAGTCTAAAAGTGAAGTGGACTAAAATCCCACACAACAGTTAACTTTATTCAGAGCTTCAGACGATTTGTATCCTAAGGGTTAAGAAAGGTCACCTGAGTGAAGGTCTCATGAGTTCAAGCCGTGTGCAACAACAAGGAGAAGCCACGTATGACAAAAACATGTTTTACCACTGCAGAGGCCTGAATAACAACAGATGAAGTAAACTCACACCTATCCACTACACGTGGGAGGAGCAGGAAAACACATTCTAAGAACAACTCCATGTTTTGGAAGACACTGAGGCCACAAGACTCTTGTGTTTTCCTGGCATTTTCTCACAGGCACTCAGAATTCCCCCACCTCCATTCTTGAACCATGTTTCTACAAGCAGGAACGTTTAACACTTTTTAGAATAGTTATTGGCCATTCCTGCATCTTTTAAAAAAAATGGTTTATTCATTCGCCCATCTTTTAATTTCCAGACTGATTTCCTTGGTATTTAATTTCTCAATTCTTTGTAAGTGCTGGAGATGTGGGCCCCTTGTCTGAAGTACACTGGTAACAAACTGTGCCGCACTTGGGGCTGTCTGTGTGCTCTGCCTTTGCTCTGCAGACACTATTTAATTTCATGTAGCCATTCTGTTGATGTCTGGGGCTGCTTGCTGTGTTTCAGGTGTCCTGCACAGGAAGTTCTCACTTATCCTGGTTTCTCTCCCTGTGTTTTCCTCCAGCAGTTTCAGTGTTTCAGGTTTTAAATTAAGGTCCTTGATACAGTTTTATTTGACTTTTGGGGGGGGGTACAAGGTAAAAGATCAAAGACCTTAACTTAAAATCCATATAGATTGAGCTCTTCCTTTTCTATTTTTATCCTCTTTATGCCTTTCTCTTGTCTAACAGCTAAAGTGTTGAGCATTATATTAAATAAGAAGAGATAAAGTGGGAATTTTTGACTCATAATAGTTTTATAGGAAATTATCCAGATTCGTCTCCTTTTAATGTACTGTTCATGATAGGATGGTTATATAAACTCTTGCTTCTCTTGAAGTATGCTATGTAATGTCTCCATGACTCTTATCATAAGGATAATAATAATTGGATTTTGCTGAACATCTTTGTGGCATCAATTGGGACAGTGATGCGATTTCTGTCTTTAAGTCTGCTTATGCAGCACATTACATTTATTTTTCTTTTGTTTTTGAGACTGTAATACAATTACATCATTATCCATTGTTTTTGTAACAGGATTGCAAACTGGGCATCCACTATAGAAATCAGTGTGGAAAAGTTTCAAAATACTAAAAATAAATGTACCACGTGACCTAGCTATACCACTCCTTGCCATCTGCTCCTAGGACTCAAATCCTACTCCATGGATACATGCTCAGCCATGTCCATTGCTGTTCTTTCTATTCACAATAGTTAGGAAATGGAAACAACAACTTAAATGCCCTACCACCAATGAGTGCATAATGGAAATGCGGTACATATACACCGTGCAATGCTATTCTGTAGTAAAGAAAAATATCAAATCATGAACTTTACAGGTAAATAAATGGATGGAACTAGAAATGGTAATATTGAATGAGGTAACACAGAAAGACAAATATCACATGTTCTCTCACTATTGGAGGCTCTCAGCTTGAAATCTTCAGATGTGACTACCTGGCCTGTGGTAACCAGGAAAGTGAAATGAGACAACCACAGCATAGGAAGATGGGAGAGGAATGGAGAAGGATACAGCAGGGGAAGGAAGATCAATTACAGAAGAAGGGACAGGAGGGTAAAGTGGAATAGCAGGATACAGGTGATCTGATAAGAAAAATGGGGAAATGAGGCCTCTTTAGAGAAAGGGGAAGAAGGCAAATATGGAGAAGCAGGGAGGTGAGTAAACAGTGAAACTGTCTAAAAACAAAACCACAAGGAATCATATTATTAACTACAGACCTTAAAACTATAATGCATCTAATTCTGTATATAAATGTGCATCTATAGCTTTACTGAACATTTCTTTTCTGGGCTTACAATGCTCCCTCCAAGAGCCAAAGACCATCTAACAAAATATACAATATCAGACATGAGCCTGCTATTGAATTGTTGGTCATGGTTGTCCAAGAGACTCCCAAATCATACAGCCTGTTGCTGTTGCCCTTGATCATCCCTCAGAGATGAAGTCTCTATTGCTGAACACACCATGCACTTCAGAAACGAGGCCCAGAAACCCCTGAGCTAGAACTGACTTGAATGTCCCCTCCCTGAAGACTGTCTTTCATAGTACCAGAAAGTGTCATGCTAGCTTCCAAAGCAGGGAAACAACCAACAGTCCTACCCTGCTGTGATGCCTATGAACCACATCAATGATATGACCAGCATGGTACAATAACCCTAACAGTGCAGTAGTGGTATGCATGCCTTGGTGGTAGCCAACAGCTTTCTGAATGGATGTAAGATCCACTCAACAAGAGGGAAATCATGACTGGTCCTGGAAATGTAACTAACTACCCACTGCTAGTGAAGTCATGGTTACTGGAGGAGCATCTACAACCTTTAATTGACTAAACTAGGAAAATCTCTATCAACAGTCTGTAAATATTTGTCCTTATATCCACAGATAAGTGTAGTCTTCACCCCTCAGCAAAGAAACTTGGCTTTGAAACAGATGGGACCACCACAGAAATTTACAATCAGTTGAAATACAGAGTTGTGTAGCCCAGTCTAAAGGCATACACCTACAAAACACTAAACATAAGGTTCTGGGAACATGTGGGAGAGAAGCAGAGATGTCAGGGGTATCCACGATAATTCAGTCATAGCATTATCACACCCTTCTCATAGAGAAGAGATGACTCCAGGTCACATTGCTGAAATACCACCTTTCAAGATAGGAAGCAAGTTCTTAGAAAACAGGCCTGCAGCTTATCTGCCTAGTCACTAGAATGCAGGTTTGTACGACAGAAGGTAGAATGTGAAAGATAAAGTTAGAATCTGCAGTTAAGTTACCAGAGGATACAGGATGACCTACCCATCCTACTGACCTTTGCTCCTCCAGACTCATTGCAGCTGCAGTACACCCCCATTCCTTCCCCTCCTCCCATCTCCTATATAAATCCCTTTGGGATGAAATAAAGGTCGTTGACTTGATCAGAATCCTGTCTTGTCATCTTTTTCGTATCTCCTGTCCCCCATCTTTCTCCTAGGTATCCTGCAGACCCATGTTGAATGTCCCGAGGGTCGGGGCACAGAAAGATTGTCAGAGCCAGAGAATTTTGCTGTGAGATTGTATTTCCTAGTAATGTCAGAAGCTATACCCATAAAATCTCATCACATGACCACTAGAACATGAGCTGAACAGGGAGAACATCAACAAACTTGTTACACTGCATGGGGAAAAAGTCATGAAACCTCAACCCTACATGAGGAACTATAGGCAACTGACTGAAGAAAGTTGGCAGCAGAAGAGGTGGTCTTCCCCAGGGAAGAGCATACCAGACTGCCTAGTGCCAAACAGTCAACCCTGAAGATCTATAGGTGAGTAGTGCATAATATACATTGAACATATTACATTCAGCAATGGATATATGAAAATAAATACATATACATACATGCATAATGACAATGATGAAAAAAGAGTCCACGAATTTGAAAGACACCATGGAGTTAGTGTGTGGAAAGGTTTAGAGTGAGGAAAAGGAGAAGACTTATAATTAAATTATAGTCTCAATAATAATAATAACATTGAGAAATTTCTATCTTAAGAATTTAATGAGGCATGGGAAGACCTTGGAAAAACAAGGACAATAAGTATCTCAAAAACAGGATACAGGAAGAGATAAAATAAAGACTATAGTTGATGAAATAGAAACAAACATAAAAAACAACACTAAGGACCAGCAGATCCAGGGAGACCAGGGGACCAGCAGTTCAGCAGGACCAGGTAAAATAGGCCTTGCATCCAGGCCTGCGTTCCAGTGCCTGGGGATTGCCTGGAATTACACAGAGCTTCCAATCCTGGTGGGAGCCAAGCACCCCAGATTCCAGGTCTTCTCCCCCACCAACAAGACCAGGAAACCAGCAGATCCAGCAAAGGGACCAGGGGACCACGTGGGAGGCTAAGCACCCCAGATTACTGGTCTTCTCCACCCACGGGACCAGAACGAGGACGAGGAATAGAAGAATTACCAGGTTATTGGACTTGCTAGCACCCACCAAAAGGGAGCTCTGGTCTCCTAACCACCAGACCAGTAAGGGGCTCTTTTTGCACCCACTAGAAGAAGAGATGGGAAAGAGACAATACAAAACACACTCAGAAACAGAAAAACAAATATGACACCAGCAGATTCTATAGACTCCACACCAGCAAGACTCCAACATTCCAAAGCAAATGAAGCAGAAGAGAATGACCTTAAAACCACCATCATGAAAATGATAGAGGCCCTAAAACAGGATATAGGAAAATCCCTCAAAGAAATGGAAGAAAAAAAACAGCAAAAAATGCAAGAAATGGAAGAAAAAAAAAACCAAAGAAGGCAGGAAATGGAAGAAAAAACAAACCAAAAAATACAAGAACTGGAAGAAAAAGCAAACCAAAAAATGCAAAAAATGGAAGAAAAAGCAAACCAAAATATGCAAGAAGTGGAAGAAAGAACAAACCAAAAAATTCATAAAATTCAACAAATGGACAAAAAGACAAACCGAAAATTGCAAGAAAAACTGCAAACAGTACAAGGGTTGAAAACTGAAATAGAGACAATAAAAAAACACAATCTGAAGAAAGGCTGGAAATACAAAAGCTGGGCAAATGGTCAGATACTAATACAAGCATTACCAACAGAATACAAGAGATGGAAGACAGAATCTCAGATGTTGGAGATACACTAGGAGAAATGGACTCATCAATCAAAGAAAATCTAAAGTCCAATAAATCCTTAACACAAAACGTCCAGGAAATATGGGACACCATGAAAAGACCAAACCTAAGAATAATAGGTATAGGAGAAGGTGAAGAAAACTACCTCAACGGGACAGAAAACATATTCAACAAAATCATAGAAGAAAACTTACCCAACCTTAAGAAAGACATGCCAATGAAGGTACAAGAAGCTTACAGAACACCAAATAGAGTGGACCACAAAAAAGTCCCCTCACCACATAATAATCCAGACCCAAAATATGCATAATAAAGAAAAACATTAAGAGGACATAAGGAAAAAGGCCAAGTAACATATAAAGGCAAACCTATCAGAATTACACCTGATTTCTCCATGGAAACTCTGAAAGCCAGAAGGTTCTGGATACATATTCTACCAACACTAAGAGACCATGGATGCCAGCCCAGAATACTATACCCAGCAAAGCTCTCAATCACTATAGATGGAGAAAACAAGATATTCCATGACAAAACTAGATTCAAGCAATACGTATCCACTAACCCAGCCCTACAGAAAGTTATGGAAGGAAAACTCCAACCCAAGAAGTTAACTACAACCAGAAAAACATAGGCATTAGAGAATCCCTCTCTACCAACAGCCAAAAGAACAAAGGGGTGAAATTCCACACTTATATCCAACAACAACCATTCCAAATCAAAGAAGAATGAGCAATCAATGATTATTAAAATCCCTCAACATTAATGGCCTTAACTCACCCATAAAAAGACACAGGCTAACAGAATGGATTCAAAGACAGAACCCATCCTTCTGCTGCATATAAAAAACACACCTCACCCTCAAAGACAGACATTACCTGAGAGTTAAAGGTTGGGAATAAATTTTCCAATCAAATGGACCCAAGAAACAAGCAGGGGTAGCAGTCCTAATATCTAACAAATTAGACTTTAAAATAAAATCAATCAAAAGAGATGAAGGAGGTCATTACAACTCATCACAGGTGAAATCCACCAAAATGAAGTGTCTATCCTGAACATCTATGCCCCAAATACAAACAAAGCATCCACATTCATAAAAGAAACATTACTAAAACCTAACTCACATATAAAGCCTCACACACTTATAGTAGGAGATTTCAACACAACATTCTCACCACTAGACAGGAATACCAGACAGAAACTCAACAAAGAAGCAAAGGGTCTAATAGAAGTAATGACCCAACTGGGATTAACAGACATCTAAAGAATATTTCATCCACACAAAAAAGAATATACCTTCTTCTCACCACCACATGGAACCTTCTGAAAAATCGACCACATACTTGGCAACAAATCCAACCTCAGCAGCTTCAAAAAATTGGAATAAGTCCATGCATCTTATCAGACCACCATGCTTTAAAATTAGAATTCAACAACAACACAAATTGCAGAAAACCTACAAACTCGTGAAAATTGAATAATGCACAATTGCACCATTCCTGGGTCAAAGAAGAAATTTAAAAAAGGCTTCCTAGAATTCAATGAGAATGAAGACACATCATACCCAAACCTATGGGACATTTTGAAAGCAGTGCTACAGGGGAAGTTCATAGCATTAAATTCCCACATGAAGAAACTGGAGAATAGTTATACTAGAGAATTAACAGCACAGCTGAAAGCTCTAGAACACAAAGAAGCAAACTCACCCAGGAGGAGTAGGCACCAGGAAATAATAAAATTGAGGGCTGAAATCAATAAAGTACAAACTAGGAAAACAATGCAAAGAATCAATGCAACGAAGAATTGGTTCTTTGAGAAAATTAACAAGATAGACAAACCTTTGTCCAAACTTACCAAACAGCAGAGTGTGAACATGCAAATTAACAAAATCAGAAACGAAAAGGGGGACATAACAACGGACTCTGAGGAAATTCAGAGAATCATCAGGTCATACTTTGAAAACCTGTACTCCACAAAATTCGAAAATTTAAAGGAAATGGACGACTTCCTGGATAGTTATCACTTGCCAAAATTAAATCAAGAACAGATAACAACTAAGGAAATAGAAGCTGTCATCAAAAGTCTCCCAACCAAAATAAGCCCAGGTCCAGATTACCTCAGTGCAGCATTCTACCAGAAATTCAAAGAACAGCTTATACGAATTCTTCTCAAAGTATTCCACTCAATAGAATCAAAAGGGTCTTTGCCAAACTCTTTCTATGAGGCTTCAATAACCTTGATCCCCAAGCCACACAAAGACACAATTAAGAAAGAGAAGATCAGACAAATATCCCTCATGAACATTGATGCAAAAATACTCAATAAATTACTGGTAAATCGGATCCAAGAACACATCAAAACAATCATTCACCACGATCAAGTAGGTTTCATCCCACGGATGCAGGGATGGTTCAACATACGAAAATCCATCAATGTAATCCACCATATGAACAAGCTGAAAAACAAAACTCACATGATCATCTCACTAGATGCTGAAAAATCCTTTGACAAAATCCAACACCCCTTCATGATAAATACCCAAAGAACTCTACCAGGAAACTCTTACAGCTGATTAACACCTTCAGCAAAGTGGCAGGATACAAGATCAACTCAAGAAAATCAGTAGCCCTACAATATACAGATGTTAAAAGGGCTGAGAAAGAAATCAGAGAAACATCACCCGTTACAATTGCCACAAACAACATAAAATACCTTGGGGTAACACTAACCTAACAAGTGAAAGACCTGTATCGCAAGAACTTTGAATCATTAAAGAAAGAAATTAAAGTAGCCCTCAGAAAATGGAAATATCTCCCATGCTCTTGGATAGGTTGGATCAATGTAGTAAAAATAGCAATCCTGCCAAAAGCAATCTACAGATTCAATGCAATCCCAATTAAAATCCCAGCACAATTCTTCACAGACCTTGAAAGAACAATAATCAATTTTGTATGGAAAAACAAAAGACCCAGGATAGCCAAAACAACCATGTTCAACAAGGCAACATCCAGAGGCATCACCATCCCTGACTTCAAGCTCTATTATAGAGCTATAGTCCTGAAAACACCTTGGTATTGGCACAAAAATAGACAGATAGACCAATGGAATAGAATTGAAAACCCTGATATTAACCCACACATGTATGAAAATCTGATCTTTGATAAAGAAGCTAAAAATATACAATGGAAAAAAGAAAGCATCTTCAACAAATGGTGCTGGCATGTAGAAGAATGCGGGTCGATCCATGTTTATCGCCATACACAAAACATAAGTCCAAATGGATCAAAGACCTCAACATAAATCCAGCCACACTGAACCTCTTAGAAGAGAAAGTGGGTGGTACCTTTGAATGAGTTGGTACAGGAGATAGTTTCCTGAACATAGCACCAGTAGCACAGACAGTGAGATCAACAATTAATAAATGGGACCTCCTGAAACTGAGAAGCTTCTGTAAGGCAAAGGACACAGTCAGCAAGACAAAAAGGCAGCCCACAGAATGGGAAAAATATTCACTAACCCCACATCTGACAGAGGGCTGATCTCCAAAATTTACAAAGAACTCAAGAAGCAAGTCTCCAAAACACCAAAGGATCCAATTAAAAAGTGGGCTGCAGAACTAAATAGAGAATTTTCAATAGAGGAGTCTAAAATGCCTGAGAGGCACTTGAGAAAGTGTTCAACATCCTTAGCCATCAGGGAAATGCAAATCAAAACAACTCTGAGACACCATCTTACTCCTGTCAGAATGGCTAAAATCAAAAACACCAATGACAATTTATGCTGGAGAGGATGTGGTGAAAGGGGAACACTCCTCCATTGCTGGTGGCAGTGCCAATTTGTTCAGCCACTTTGGAAATCAGTATAGAGATTCCTCAGAAAAATGGGAATAAACCTACCACAAGACCCAGCAACTCCACTCTTAGGCATATATCCAAAAGATGCCCATTCATGCAACAAGGATGTCTGTTCCACCATGTTCATAGCAGCATTATTTGTAATAGCCAGAACTTGGAAGCCAACTAGATGCCCCTCAACCGAAGAGTGGTTAGAGAAAATGTGGTACATTTACACAATGGAGTACTATTCAGCAGAAAAAAAACAATGGAATCCTAAGATTTGCAGGCAAATGGATGGCACTAGAAGAAACCATCCTGAGTGAGGTAACCCAGTCACAAAAAGAGAAACATGGCATGTACTCCCTCATGTATGGATTTTAGACATAGATCTGGGGAGTGCCAGCCTACAATCCCATGGCCAGAGAGTCTGGGAAACTGAACCTTCATTCAGTGGCTGATGGAAGAAGAGGCAGACCCCCACAGCTAAGCACTGAGCTGAACTCAAGAAAGCCAGTGACACAGAGGGAGGACTGATGACCAAAGGGATTAAGACTGGGCTGGTTTAACCCCCAGAAACAGCTGACCTGAGAAGGGTTAGGTCTTGAATCCCAGGATGATGCCTGGGAATCCAGCATCGGACTGATCAAGACCCCCTGAATGTGGGTGTCAGTGAGGAGACCTAGGTAATCTATTGAGCCTTGGGCAGTAGATCAGTATTTATCCTGGGTGTACAAATGGACTTTGGACTCCCATCCAACAATGTGAGATGCACTCTCACCTTGAACTCTTGGGGGAGGGTCTAGGCCCTGCCCTGGATGAAATGACAGACTATGGACACCCCCATGGAGGGCCTCATCCTCCCTGGGGAAATGAGGGGATATTGGGGGGGTTGGGGAGATGGCATCGGAGGAGGGGAGGGAAACGGAGAGGGACCTGGAACTGACTTGTGAAGCAACCTTGTTTCTAATTTAAATTTAAATTTAAAAATAAATAAAATAAAAACAAAAGAACAGATTTGACTACCTTGTAGTTTGTGTGGCTCCACAACTCCTCACTGGCTATGATTGTGGCTTTGCTATCTGGATGCTTTTATTAAAGTAAATAAATAAATGTAATAGCCATTCTCCAGTGGGTAGACTCAGGTTTGGGAATGTTGCTCCCATGGGGGTCCTGCTTCTCTGAAAATACACAGACACATACATTTTAAATAGCAATTATAATAGCAATAATTAATAACAATATATTTCTGCTTTAAATTGAAATAAAACAACAACAACACTAAGTATCATCAAAACAGAGTTGGTTGTTTGAAAAGATAAACAAGATTGACAAACTCTTTGCCAAATTAGCAGGAAGGAAGGGAGGGAGGGAGAGAGAGAGGGAGGAAGGGAGGGAGGGAGAAGACAAACTGATGGCATTAGAGATGAACAGAAAGATAGCACAACAGATGCCAAATAAATTACAAGAGTACATATTGAAACAGTATATTCCACTAAGATAGAAAACCTAAAACCAATGGGTGAATTTCTAGATGCATACAATATACCAAAATTAAGCCAAGATGAAACAAATAATTTAAACAGATCCAGATCCATAACTAGCAACAAGATTGAAGAAGTAATAAAATATCTCCTAACTGGAAAAAAAAGTCCCAGGACTGGCTGGATTTATTATAGAATTCTGCCAGAAATTCAAAGAAGAATTAATATCAACAGCCATCAAATAGGAAAAGAAGGCTCCCAAACTCCTAGAGCAAGTGTTGCCATGACACCAAAAGTAGACAATGACAAAACAAATAAATAAAAAGAATGCTTCAGCCTTCTCTTCCTGACATACATAGATTCAAATATTCTCAATAAAATACTGGTAAACCAAATTCAAGCTTGTATCAAAAAGTCATTCATCATGGCCAAGTTGATTCCATTCCAGAGATTCAGGGGTGGTTCATAAATAAATATAAAATGTTATCCATCACATAAATAGACTTAAAGACAGAAATCATATGGCCATCTTACTAGACGAAGAAAAATCCTTTGACAAAATATTATGCCCCATCATGAAGAGACAAGGAATGGAGGGAGCAAACCTCCACATAATCATGGCTATATCAAATGAAACCTGGCAGCATGATGTTAATCAAGAAAAACTTAGCATTCTCATTAGGATCAGAATCAAGCCAAATATTAGCTGGTACAATAAGAGAAAGATAACACATGTTCTATCTCCTATGCAGATCCCAGCATCAGATGTTTTGTTTGTTTGTTTGATTGATTGATTGATTGATTGGTTTTGGGTGTTTAATTTGGATCACAAGTGGGAGCCAGGAAACTTGAAAGAGGCCTGGGAGTATGTTAAGGGAAGGAGATAGAAGACTGTAAATACTTGTGTTGAAATTTTGGTAGGGATTGTGTTGAATTTGTAGACCGCTTTTATTAGAATGACCATTTTTACAGTAGTAACCATACCAGTCCATGAGCGTAAGATCTCGTTCAATCTTCAACTTCTTTCTTCAATGTCCTAAAATTTTCATGGCACAAGTCTTTCATTTGCTTGGTTAGAGTATTCTAAGATATTTTTGAGGGTATTGTGAGTGGAATTATTTCCCTGATTTCTTTCTCAGTCTGTTTGTATATAGGAATGATAAATGTTTTCAATGTTTAATTTTGTATGCTGCTACTTTGCTGAAAGTATTTCTGAGCTGTAGAAGGTTCCAGGTGGAGTCTTTGGGGCCTATATATATATATATATATATATATATATATATATATATATATATGATATATAATCATATCAGCTGGATACATTCACTTTTTCCTGTCCTTTTTTTTTTTTTTTTTTTTTTTTTTGGTTTTTCAAGACAGGGTTTCCCTGCATTGTTTTGGAGGTTGTCCTGGAACTTGCTCTGTAGACCAGGCTGGCCTCGAACTCACACACAGAGATCCACCTGCCTCTGCCTCCAGAGTGCTGGGATTAAAGGTGTGAGCCACCAACGCCCAGCCTGTTTTAATCCCTTGATTTTCTTCAGTTGTCTTGTCACTTTAGCTAAGATTTCAAACACTGTAATGGAGACAGTAGATTTCTTTTTCTTGTTCGTGATTTTAGTGGAAACACTTTGAGTTTCCATTTTGAATAATGCTGGCTGTGTGCTTCCTGTAAATAGTCTCTATTATATTAAGATATGTCCCTTGTATCCCTGGTCTCTTCAGGACTTTTATCATGAAGGAATGCTGGATTTTGTCAAAGGCCTTTTCTATATTCAATGAGATGATTATGTGGTTTCTCTCTTAGTCTTTTTATGTTATGACTTACATAGTTACATTTCTTGATTTACATTTGTCAAGTGCCCTGTATCACTCACACACACACACACACACACACACACACACACACACACACACACACACACACCAACCTCGGCAAGGCTCAGAGAACAGTGTAAGAAGAGGGATGTGGTGCTTTGTATGAGAAGTGTCCTTGATAAGCTCATGTATTTGAACATTTCGTCTCCACTTGGTAGCACTGCTTGGAGAGCATATGAAATCATTAGGATGTGGAGCCTTGTTAAAGGAAGTACATCACCGGGGGCAGACTTTATGAGTTTTTGAGGTTTTATAGCTTTGTCCCACTTCCTGCTTACTCTCTCCCTGATTCCTGTGTGCAGATGAAATGTGATCAGTCTGCTTTGTATTCCTGCCTCCATGCCTTCCTATGTGTCCCCACCACACAGGACTCTATCCCTGTGGAATTGTGAGCCAAAACAAACCCTTCCTTTTCTAATGTGCTTCTTGAAAGAATATTCTATCACAGCAAAAGAAAAATAACTATTACACAGTTAGTAGTGGGAGTAAAGTTGTTGAAATGGTAATCCTGACCATGTGATTTTTATACCTTTGGTGTACTCTGTGGAAGAATCTGGAACTTAGGGCTAGAAGAAATGTCAAGAGTGCTGTGGGCAGAGCTTAATGATGAATTCTTACACAAAATTAGAATTGAGGAATGCTGAGTGAAATGCAGACAGTATAGGCCCTGTTCATGAGTTTTGATGGGAAAAAAGAGCAAGGACTCTACCTGGATCTGGCTAGGCTGTTTGTGTGATAGTCTCTATAAAATATGGCTGGATTGTGCCAATACCTTGAATTTTTTTTCATGAAGCTGAATTTGAAAATAATGGACCAATTTTTTTGGTGAAGGGAATTCCATGCTCAGCATAACACTGAGCCTGGGGCATGGTCATTACTTGTGTGGGTCTACAATGAAGACAAGCAATAAGTAGGGCATAAAAAATCAAATGTGCAATTTGGAAGGGAAAAGAGCACTAGAAAGTGTTTCAGTAAAGTCATGTGATAAAAAGGAGGGTGTAATTGTTGAAGATGTGAGCCCTGTTAAAGGGAAGCCTCTGGATGAAGCTGCAGTGGAGTGACAACAGAGATGTCCTGAAAATAAGACTCTAGCAGACTAAGCACAGGAAAAGCTAAGAAAAGCTGACATAACTGTGGCCCAAGGGATTCAGGCTTCATCTGAAGCTTAACTGGCCAGGATCACCTACCTGGCTTTGAGTACAAGAAAGATGCAAGACTAGCATTATGGGTTCTTCCTTAATGTTTTCAGAGATCTGCTGAGGCCAGGCAACCTGTGGTATGATCAGAGTCCCTGGGAGGAAGCCCTGAAAAGCCATTGCATGCAGTTGAAAAGGTGAAGCCTGGGTTGCCATGGAGACTCCAGGATGTTGGCTATGCCAAGACTGTGAGATGGCTTACAAACAGAGTGACATACAGGGCATGGCACTAGCCCAAGAGAGATGTGTACATTTTAGGTAGCAAATCTGGAGGAGTATTAGCCATCTAAACCTTTTGACATTAGATACTGGACATGGAGCTATAGGATTTGGTGTCCCCCACCATCACCCCTATTTGGTTTTTGTCCTGTTTTGATCTATTGCTTCCTCACTATGATCTCAGTTCCTCCCTTTTGGAAGAGGAGTGTATATTCTGAGCCATTGCATGTTGGAAGCATGTAATTTGGCATTGTTGTTGTTTTAATTTTACAGGAGATCACAGTTAAGAGCTTGCCTTGACTATCAGAAGAGATTTTGCACTTTGGACTTTTGAATGGTGTGGGGACTGTTGAAAACTATGGGATCTTTGAAGTTGGACAATGATCCAATTGGAGGCTAGGGGCAGAATGCCATTGAGATGAGTCATGTTCTCTACAGGCTCCTGTATTAAGGCTCATGTGTTAGAATACTTGTCCTTTAGTTGGTGGTGATGTTTGGAGGGGCTATAGAAAATTTAGGAAGTTGAAACTTGCTTGAAGAAGTGCATGGCTGGAAGTGGGCTTCGAGGGTATATAATCTGCCCCCTTCCATCCCTCCCTCCCTCCTTTTCCCCTCTTCTTTTGTATGAATTACAGATTGTAAGTCTGCTTCCTGACCTTGCCACCATGACTCTCTGCCTATTGCCATGATGAAATAAACCCTTTCTTCCATAGCTCACTTTCTGGCAAACTAGTTTATTACAGCAATAGAAAAATAATAATAAAAGGGGGCTGGAAGAGTGTAGAAGGAAGACTTCAACAAGAGGTATTGTGAAGTACTACCTTCTGGACACTATGTGCCCACTGTACTCATAAACTCTCTGCAGTTATGGCTACCTGTGCAGGGTTTTCATAAAACTATGGCATCAATAATTCCAGCATGTAATTGGGGACGGAACCATGAGGCTCTACCCCAACGATAGATGCTATTGACAAGTGATGACAGCTAGGAAAGGGAGAGCCATTTTCTTTCTAGGATGTGGACACTGATACGTTGCCCACATACATGTAGGCAGGACCAATAGGACACAGTTGGTAATATTTTTTAAAGATTTATTTTAATATTATATAGACAAAAGTTTTGCCTACATGGATATATGTGTAACACATGTGTACCTGGTGCCCGTGGAGCCAAAAAGACATCTTCTGATTCCCTGGAACTGGAGTTAGGAACAGTTGTAGGCTACCTTATGTGTCCTTGGAACCTAACTCAGGTCCTCTGCAAGAATAGTAAATGTTCTTAATTGCTGAGTCATTTCTCAAGTCCTGCCATTGGGTGTATTAACAGAAAAGAACAGGGGAGGTCACATGTTGGGTTAAAGAAAGTGAGAAGGGTAGTTTAAGTTGGAAATAATCAAGATGCATTATATTTATGTATAAGTTCTTACATAATGATTTGAAAAGAGAGAGTAAGTGGAAGGTAATCAGAATATAGTTTATATATGTAAAAAACTTATCAAGAAAGGAATTTAATTAGTTAAAATAATCTACCATTCACTAATGTCAAGAAAATTGTTGAGTTGGGTAGAAAGCAGAATTAGAAGACAAAATGATAACATTTTTAGTAGTAAAATAATAATGGAATTATCCTTGTTGTCTGCAGGAGTTTATTTCTAGGATCTCCCATAGATATCACTATTACATAAAATGGCACCATATTTCCTTGTAACTGATGCATATCTACCTTTATTCTAAATTACCTATAGAGCTGGGGACATAGCATGGTGGTACAACACTTGCCTAACATGTGCACACATACACATAGCACTTCTACATCACGTATAATGTCTAATGCAACATAAATTTGAGTAACTAGTTGTTATGCAACATTTAGGGAATGAGAAGATGAAAAATGTCTGCATATTCTGGGCAGTGTTAATATATAAAAATAGACATGTAAAATTTATAGATGAATTCAGAAATGGTACAAAACATTAACTCAATATTATCAACCATATATTTCCATACTAACAATTACTATGTAGAACCCAAAATTTAAAGTATGATATCATTGACAAATCACTCTAGCTGAGAGTGTTTGCTAAGATTAAGAAGAGAAACCAGAATAAAAGGAATGTAAGTATTACAGGACAAGGGCAAAGTGATGGGACTGCTCTGTGGCTTGGCTGGTACTGGGCCCATAATGACACTGCAACACAACACTGTCCTCTACAAAAGTCACACTTCAGAACTGAGCAGTGAAATTTCAAAAGGACAGAGTAAAAGAAAATGTTCATACTGTTTTATTAATTGAGTTTACAAGTTTTGTTGAGTTAAATTCACAGCTATCTTGAGGCCCATTTGGTCCATGGGCTTCAAACTGCACATACTTGGTAGATAACAAATGCCCATCAAAGGCCCATGCTTTAAGGACTTGGTTCCTAGGGTAGTGCTGCTGAGAGATGGTGGGCCCTTTAAGATGTGGGTCCTAGTAAGGGATCTTTAGGAGCAGTGCCTCAAAGGAAATACTGTGCTCCTGAGATTTCCCCACCTCTCTCTTTTGCTTCCTAGCAGTGCAATAATGTCAAGTAAGAGAGCAGATAGAAGAGAGGGAATGAAATTCTGCTGATACTGCAAGGTTCACTAGGCATCAAGTCAGAGTTCTGAGTATGCTGCAGCAGAAGCAGGGAGTGACATATGACTTCTTACATAGCAAGTGATACTTTCCCAGAGCAGCCCATGGAAATGGAGAAAGGCTACATCTACTTGGCCCCAATGCAAATGAAAATATCAGAGCAGTGGAGGACCTTCTCAAAGACCATGACAAACAAGGTAGTTATTTGTTTAGATTCATACTAAGGAGACATGACAGTGGGAAGAATAAACCAGTCCCTAGTTACTCCCTCCCTACTCACCTCATATGAGAGCACGCACACCCCCCATCCCTGCTCCAGTCTCTCTGTAAACAAGTGAATTTAAAGGAAAATTTTACACCTCAGGTGGGTTTATTACTTTCCAATAAACATGGTTGCTCTCTATTTTTGGCTCTCATCACCCTAATGAAAGGATCACAGAATGCTTCACAGACAATTACTTTGCGCTAGATAAATGCATGTATTTATTCATTCTCCATAGTGACAATTAAGAGGGAGTTCATTTCACTGTAGCCTAACAGATGTTTAAAATATAAATTAACCAACTGTAATAAAAATACCTGAAGCCCTACCTGAGGAAAATGTCATCCAGATAATACACGCCTGTTCAAGTCTATTAGCATGAAATCTCTCACTGAAGGAAAGGGACTGGTGCTTTAAGGAAGAGAACTGGCTTTCCTGTATACATCAGCCTTGCTCAGAACCCCAAGCCTGGTCTCCAGTCAAAATTTTCTTTACTCTGATGTATGTAATACGTATGTATGTATATCACACACACACACACACACACACACACACACACACACACACTGAAGTCCTCTACTGGGAGAAAAAGGTAAAAACAAGTGATAACATGTAGCTATGGAAATACACGTGGTCATACAATTCTCATCGTGTTTACTATCAAAGTCCTTGCTTTGCAGTGTTATTATTTCTTTGTCCTAGATGGGCATCTTAAGAAAGAGCAGACTGCCTATCGTGTGCTGTGTGCTACTCCCGGAAGATGGTTCTGCCCAGTATACAGTCATCTTCCACCACCAGAAATCCAGTTCAGTTTTGTCACCTAACATTTTCATCTAGGTAAACCACTCACAGGTCAAGACCAACATCTTTTTTTTTTCTTTTTATTAATATTTTTTTTCCATTTTAAATTTAGATAAGAAACAAGGTTGCTTCACAAGTCAGTACGAGGTCCCTCTCCCTTTCCCTCCCCTCCTCCCGTGCCCTCCCCCATCCCCCCCCCGTTATCCCCTCATTCCCCCAGGGAGGGTGAGGCCCTCCATGGGGGTGTCCATAGCAAGACCAACATCTTTTGGCATCTGAACTCACCAGCTTGCTAGGCAGAGTTTTTACTATTCATCTCCATGTTTCTTTGTATTCCCATTCTAGATACTATCTTCAAGCTGGCACTCAGCGGTTACTGGGAAACAAGAGTACTCTATAAACAGTTCCCAGTGTGGGAACTGCTATCTAGGACTAGAACCAACGCAAGAAACTGAAATCATCAATGCCTGTCATGAAAACATCTATGACAGCCGGGCAGTAGTGGTGCACGCCTTTAATCCCAGCACTGGAGAGGCAGAGGCAGGCAGATCTCTGTGAGTTCAAGGCCGAACTGGACCGACAGCCTCCAAAACAATACAGAGAAACCCTGTCTCGTAAAACCAAAAAAAAAAAAAAAAAAAGAAAAAAAGAAAACATCTATGACCTTGACATCAAAAAAGATTAGTACAATGAAACCTTGTACACAATTCTTCCCCAACAATCTCCATTTGAACACCTCTTTGAGTTCATTTTGGTTCTAGATTGGAAAGTCATAAAATTGAGGCCATCAGCAACAAACGAATTTCGAACATCTTTTTAAAGAACTTACCAGCGAGAAGGAAGACATGCAGACTGGTAAATACTTGCCTAGGAAATAACCAATTCTTACAAATACTTCCTGCTAATGTGTTCTCTCTCAGGCTGAAGTTTTAGAATCTGCCAATCTCAACCTTGAGATCTGTTAAACAAAGTTGCCTGGGGTCACTTCATTGTCTTATAAGTGTCAACAGCAGCCCTAGCTCTGAGCAGCCAAACAAGATGCAAGGTGGCTCGAAGTTACTGTTAGTCTCTGAGCTGAATGAGATTGTTTGCTCGGTTTCAATCAAACTATAGTTTTCTTAACAGACACCTCATGCTACCTGCATGTCAGAGTTATAGGGTTCCTTTGCAGCATAAGGAACCATGGTTTTCTATACAGAAGGAGAACCCTGTATTCATCAGAAATCACTGGGAGGCCATCTTTGTTACATGACTTCCATTTTACAGATGTCAGCCTCATGCTACAGTCACTACTGTCACCTACGTGCTTCACAGGCAGGTGGATACTATCCTCATTTTAAAGCATGGATAATGGACTCTGAGGTCACTTACAGGACCGGAAGTGCCTTCCTCAGTATAAAACATAATGTTCATGGTTAACAGAGTGACACATGAGGGAACTGATTTCTTGAAAAATTGAATAAAGGATTAGTATACATTAGACATTAATTATATTAGCATATTAATTATATTAGTATACATTATACATTAATTATATACTACTTATACATTAATATATTAGTTTGACAAATACATTAGTTTGATTATATTGTGTGTACATATAAATAATTATATTAGTTTAATTAAGTATACAATATATACATTAGTTTATATTTTATTATTTTATGCCCAATAGCCAAACCATATAAGAGAGATTAGGGACCTCCCATACTTCTTGATGTGTGCCAGTTCAACCATGTAAATGTACATCACAGTGGTGTCATGATTCAGCCATGTTTTAGACCTTCCTCATGTTCTTGGTCATTTGTGAGTAGGTTATACTAAGTTCTCATCTGATGGAGCCAACAGACATGAGTACTGTGTGTCTGTGTCTGTGTCTGTGTGCGTACGGTGTATGTGTGTGTGTGTGTGTGTGTGTGTGTGTGTGTGTGTGTGTATTGGAGATTAAACTCAGGACCTCAAGCATTCTAAACCCCCAAAGTTAGGATAAGATGAAGACAGATATTTTCTGGGCATAAAGTTCTTAGTAGGCAGGGCTGCAACTCATGAGACCATAATGCCAACCTGCACTTTCCCCTTCAATTTAGATTTTGTTTTTCTTTTGTTATGATACCATATTCTTTTGCTTCTTTTTAATTTCATCACGAACATTTTTAATGACTCTTATGAGGCAAATTATATCCCATCCCCTACCTGCCTTACATTCAAATATTGAAATTCTAACACTCAGTAACTCAAGAATGTGGCTTTTTAGAGATGGGACCACTGAATAGATAATTAAGTTCAAATGAAGTCTCAAGGACGGGCTCTAATTCAGGATGGCTGGATCCTAATAAAAAGAGGACATTAAGAAACAAACACTCAGAAAAAAATAATGAGAAGAGATAGAAAAATGGCCATTGTCTTAATTAGGGTTTCTATTGCTGTGAAGACACTGTGACCATGGCAACTCTTACAAAGGAAAACATTTAATTAAGGGTGGCTTATGGGTTCAGAGGTTTAGATTGTCATGGTAGGAAGCATAGTTGTACATAGGCAAACACAGTGCTGGAGAAGGAGTTTGAGAGTTCTACATCCTGATCATCAGGCAGCAGGGCCACTTCCTATGAGAAATAACCTATGGGAGTGATTTTCATTCAAACCACCACAGCTATCAACAGGCAAAAGAGAGAGACCTCAGGAAAAAATGATCATGGTGACATTTCATTCTCAAACTTACTTGAAAAGAAGAAATTGTGAGGATAAGTTTCTATTGTTTCAGTCACCAAGTCAGTGGTACCTTGTCAATAGTACTTGGCAGTCAAAATAAACAAACAAACACATAATAAATGTAGTGTCCATAATGAATTTAGGGGTCCTACAAGTTCATAATGTAGAGATTAGACTTAGTCTGATTAATATGCACTGAGTAACTATTTCATGATGATGATAATCTAAAGCAAGCACAAATCCCAGCAATGATTTTTTTGATAATTTACATATCTCAGTACTCCAGGGTACTTGGAACATTGTATCTTTAGAACCAAAACATAGTTTAAAGACAGTAACACAACACTCCCAGCAATAGAAAGCATGAGAGTTCAGATCTACTGGTGATTTGCCATATATTATCTAAGGGTAGTTGTGATGGCCAATATTGTCAACTTGACAATCTCTAGAGTTATTCCTGTGGCAAACCTCTGGGCATACCTGTGAGTGATGATTAGATGAGGTTAGCTTCTGGCATACCTGTGAGACATTATCCAGGTGAGATTAGGTTCTTAACATGCCTATGAGGCATTATCTAGGTTAGGGTATCTTTTTGGCACACCTAGGAAGCATTATCTAGGTTAGGGTATCTTTTGGCACACCTGGGAGGCATTATCTAGGTTAGGGTATCTTTTGGCACACCTGGGAGGCATTATCTAGGTTAGGGTATCCTTTTGGCATGCATCTGAAGCATAATCTAGGTAAGGGTATCCTCTAGGCATACCTGTGAGGGATTCTTGATTATATTAATTGAAATGGGAAGATTCCTTCTTAATGTAAGAAGCAGCTCCAAAGGCAGTGGGCCCAGATATAAGGAATTCTGAAGGAAAAACTTTTGCTCTTTTCCTGCTTACCTTCACATCTTGCTGTGGGCCCATCTACCTAATTACTACACCAGAGCTGCTATTGCTGCTGCTGATTCAGAACCCAGCTTCTTCAGCCTTCCAATGTGAACTGTAAACCAGCACCTCTCCAGGAAATCTCCAGGCATTTGGTCCCATACTGGGAGACTGCTGAGGCATCCTGCCTCGTGGACTTAGCAACTACCAGGTTCTCAGTGGCCCCAGTACAAAGACAGCCATTGTTGGAATACCCAGACCACATTATGCAAGCCAGTCTAGTATAGTGCTTTATAACACATTCATTCAATGGTTCTGCTCCTACAGAGAAATCTGACCAATACAGTAGTGTTCTACCCTGAGTGTTTCCTTCCTTTGAAACAAAATGAGAGTATTTGATTTGTAATATAATATTTTATGGCTCTTTATGAGTCCTGTAAGTGAAAAGTGATTTTTGAGTATACTTTCTGGAAGTGGCCATTGTTATTACCCTTAAACCAAAGAGACAAGGCCAATCCTTAAAGATTTGTATTCTCACACTAATCACTTCTACTAGGTTGATGTTATTTGAAATTTGTTCCATGTGACGTGCATTATGTCTCACATCGTTAACAAGAACAGAATTTGTTTGACAGAAAGGATAGACATTGGTCATTTGCATACTCTCATTTGTCTGGTGTTGATTTATAATCATACACAGATTGACCTAATGCAATGAGTCCTCGACTGCAGGGAAAGCATCCCAAGACAGTGGAGAAATACCTGAACCCATAAATAGTTATCAATCATATGCTTTTTGTGATTTTTTCCTTCACATACACATTCAAAATAAAACTAAAGTATCATATTAACAATACTAAAATAACAGATAAGTCAGAAAAAAACACTGCAGTGAAAATTATGTAAAAGCTATGAATTGTTTAATTTTGTAATATCCCTTTTAATGTCTTGAGCCACAGCTAGTCATAAAAAACTGAACTGTAGAAAGGGAAACCGTGGACTGCTGGAGCTGGGTGAGTCAGTAACGTGTGGGATGTGTGCATGTGTGCATGGTAATAGAGTGTGTTCCTATGACGGAAAATAAGATGAATTAGCTTGAACGAATAAACCTCTTAGGCCCAGGATCCAGAGCAGGTCCACTGGTCCAATATTCCACCTCTGTCTTCTTCATTAGCTGCTTCTTTCAGCATCTCTGACTTAAATATACAGTGTGAGTGAAGCAAGAGTGAAGGCAAAAGGGAACTGAAAGGGCTTGGGGTCTGTTCATACTCATTTCCAAGAGAATGGAAGAAGAAGCTATTTTTTTGATGTTGTTAGATCTAAAAATAGTCTCACCATTTTCATAGATAAAGTGGCAATTCCTGATTGTCCCCAAGATAAGGAAAGAAGATTATGCTGTTGTGTTTGGTGTTGTAGGCATCTTGGTTCCTCAAAAGAGTGAATCCAATACAGGAAACCATTGCTTGCAGTCTAAGTAGCTATTTTCATCAATGATGCATGCAGGCCTCATGCGTTTTTCCCAAGTAATTAGCTGAATCACTTGCAGAGAATCATTTTGGAAGTTCCATAGTAATATTTTGCAGATCTTTTTCTTGTAGAAAAAGTTATGTAAGTTTAAGCTAAGAAAACAAAGAGTTATAGATGCTAATAATGATGAATGTATGAGATGCTGCATCTTTGAGACAAGAAACTTGTATTAGTTACTCTTCTGCTGCTGTGATAAAACACCATGACCAAGGCAACTTAGAGACAAAAGAGGTTATTTGGACTGGTGGTTTCAGAGTGACAAAAGACCAGAGTGATGATGGGAGTCCACTGTGGCGGTGAAGCATGGCAGTGAGCAACATGGTTGCTTGAGCAGGAAGCTGAGCATTCATATTTTGAACTGTAAGTATGAAGGGAGGAGACAAAATTGGAAGTGGAAGGATTTTAGTTCTAAAAGTCCACCCCCAGTGTCACCCTTTTTCAGCCAATCTGCATTTCCTAAATCTACTGAAACAGCACCACCAAGTGGGTCCCAAGAATTCAAGTACATGAGCCTATGTGGGATACTCCCATTCGACCACTCCATTCCACTCTCTGGTCAGTACTCATCCATATCATAACGCAAAAGTCATTTAGTCCAACTTCCAAAATCCCTATGTCTTTCACAGTCTCAGCTCTGCTTAAAAGTCCAAAGTCTCTTCTGAGACTCAAGGCAGTCTCTTAACTGTCACCCCCTGTCCAACAGGAAAATCAAATCACATTCTTCCAACACATAATGTCACAGAATATACATTATCATTCCACAAGGGAGGAATGAAGCATCTTGAAGAAATACTGGACCCAAGACCAAAACTCACCAGGACAAACACCAAATCCTATAGTTCTATGCTTGATGTTCAGGACTTTAATTTCAAATGATTTAGGTAATTCTGTCCCTATGACTCTGCTGCCTCTGGGACTGTCCCACTCCCTGTATGCAGCTTTCCTTGGCAGATATGTCCTGACTTTGGTATCTCTAACATCTTGGGGTTTCCAATGCAACCCAGGCTTTACTTTCACAGCTTCACCCCATGGCCTCTCAGGTTCTCTTACCTTATCATGGTCTTTACACAGGGACTCCTCTATGAAGCTTGCCTGGCCTCAGCAGCTCTCTGATACTACAGAGGACTATTCTCTGAACTTCGCCCTTGCATCTTTCATGCCTCTAAAGTCAGTACCACATGGATGACACTGCCTAGTTCTCCGGCCAGCTTGGGATAGACCCTGGCTCCCTTAAATAACATTAGCAGCAGTTTTTGTTTTCAGTTGCTTTCTAGGACCAGAAAATGTCTTAGGCCTTTTCCTTTCACAAGTTGAAAGGTAAACTGGGTAGAGTCTTACCCTGAGGGCACCCTTGCCTTTATTCTAGTGCCAAGCAGGAGGCTTCTCTGTAATAGCACTAATGTAATCTCCTTCATCCCAAGCCTTGGATGTGGCACTAAGCTTCCTGTTGCTCTTTCTCTCTTCGATGCATCGTGTGTTTCTCTCTGCCTCATTTGCTCTTTTTTATTGTAAAAGGGCATAGTGATTGGTCATTAATAATATCCCATCCAGAAATTCAGTATTATGCTGCCTCTGCCAAGCAATGAGCCCACTGCCTTTTTAATTTAGCCTCAGGCAAGTTCTTAAGTCAAGGGTAGAGCACAGCCATGTTCTTTACTAAGACATAAAAAGATTGCCTCTTGCCCAGTCACTAACACTGCTCCCCTCTGATACCTCTTGAGCTTGCCTGCTACAGTCCACTTTGTTCTCTGAACTACTAGTTTCCAGGCTCCTACTAGAATGGCCACTAAACCTCACTTAGAGCATTTAACCATTTTCCTAGTTCAGAGTTCCAAAGCCTTCCACACCCCTCCCAAAATCAACATGGTCGTGTTCCTCACAGCAACACACCATTCCCAGTACCAACTTGTTTATTAGTTACTTTTCTGTTGCTGTAATGAATGTGGGACATTTCTCACTCCAACCATCACAGATTTGATCATCTTGAAGTATGCTTTTTAAAGTTACTGTAACTACCAGTGGATCACAGTGTCTACTAGAAGCTGTGTCTCCATCTGTGAACTATGAAACAATACCTTCTCCCAGCCAACATCCCATGACTGACAGCCCCATCCAGGTCTCTGCCCTATGTTCCAAGCCCTCTGTGATGGCTGGCCCAGACCCTGTGAGGCTGCCACGGAGTCACTTTCCCTGCTTCTTATCTCTGAAAACATACTAGGTGCCTCTCTGGCAGATGCTTCATCGTTAGGACATAGTTCTCATTAAACCCTACACCCCAGCAAAGGGAACTGAATTCTTTATAGGGCACTTAAACCAAACACACAGAAAGATGACTTCCACTGAGGGGACAAGCACAGGAAGCAGAGAACAGAAACCCTGAGAGAACTGCGAACAGAATTCTTGCCTTGCACCAGCAAACATGAAACTCACAACCTCAGCCTTAATCCATGAAGCAAAAACTGGAGGATCAGGCTGGAAAGATGATCCAGTAGGTAAAAGCGTTTGCCACCAAGCTTGACAACCCAGGTGATGGAAGGAGAGAGACAAGTCCCAAAATTTGTCCTTTGACCTCCCTAAATGTGCCATGGCACCCACACCCACCCAAAATAATAAAATAAATGCTTTAAAAAACTGGACAGTGACTGCTAAAGAAACAAATTGCTCACAGAGATCCGCTGCCTGGGAAACATGTACACTATAGTGTTGCACAGTAGGGTGATGACCCTTAGTGCACTATATATTCCAAAGTAGCTAGGAAGCTTCATCATAGAGGAGATGGACCCGCCAACTATCTTGGTCTAATCATTATGAGGTATACATATTGAAGCATCATATCATAGCCCATATGTGTGGATCTTAGGGGTCAACTAAAAATAAAACTAAAATTAAATGAGATGTCTCCATCATAGATAGAGACACAGTCTTTATGGAGTAAGGATGTGCAATATTTGGCATGAAAATAGATGCCTTCCAGGGAGGAAAATAGGAGACGATATTTTAAAAGAAATGGTTTTTTTTTGAAGAGAAAATTTTGAATCCTCAAACTGGAAGATTACACTAACAACCGGAGAGGATGACCAAAATCAACACAAAAAAAATGTCCCAAAGGAGTCCAGTAGAATCCCTGAATCTGGAGAATAAAAAGAAATCCATCCCTGTTTGCCAGAAAGAAAACAGCTAGCTCAAACAGAACAGATACAGCATGCCATTATCTGATCTTCACCATCAGGAGTGAAATGCTGCCCAAGGACTGCAGGTGGAAAAAATCAGTAAGAACAAAGAGTTCCAGCTTCATGCAAGGAAGAAAAAAAGTGTAAAAAGCCTCACTCCCTGAATAGAATATATATAAGTCTATTAAAAGCAAACAAACAAAACAAAAACACCTCAAGAACATAGTTGTCTTAAGATGGGGGAAATGACAAAGGAAATAAAAGTGAACATAGATATTGGATGAGCTCCCACCCCCACTGGACCACACCCACTTGGAGGAGATATAAGTCATAGAACTTCCCTGAGGCTTCTTGACTTGCTCTATTGGTCACCTACCAGCTAGGATCTCAGCACAGGGCAGACAGACTGTTACACTCACTCTCTGGCCTTCATGTCTCAGAGAGAAAATCCTGTCATGCCTCCCTGGTCAGGAGCTCAGGGGCTGCTGTCAGGAGACACTAGGAATCAACTCTCCAGCCTCTTCTATCAGTTTCAGCCAGTAACTGCTAAGAATCCTGCCTCCAGGGAAGCACAAGAGGAAAGAGGCCCAGGCTGGGGCAAACATCTGGTTTGGGTCACTGCAAGGACAGCCAGAGCCTGCATTCCCCACCTCCCAGGCAGAGACCACACCCACCAGCTGCTTAGAGAAAGGACAATGTAAAGAGAAAGGATCATAACAGCTGCAGGTAGTGTGGCCAGCAATCAGGGAGATGCCCTGGAGCAGGACTTGGTGTTGTGGGGGAGAAACGGGGATCAGAAGGAAACAAGAGGCCTAGACTCATCTTCTGTCCTTATGCTTGGGATGCTGCCCTAGAGGTTCATTTGTCATTCTCCCAGGTACAGTCCCTTCCAGGATTGAATGTAGCCCCTAAAATTCTGATGTTGAAAACTTAGCAATCACATCCATATAACAGGAGTTAGATGGGGGCCTTTGGGAGGTAACAAGTGATACTCACTCAGGGGGCAGGCCTTCTTGACACAGTGCTAATAATGAGAGGAAAGAGAGCCAACTTAGCATACACAATCTCTTTTACCAGGAGCTGCCCTCCACCTGGCTGTGACACAGCCAGGCATCCCTCATCCCCATGCTCTTCAACATCCCAGGCCCTGGAACCATGAGCTAAATAAACCTCCATTAGGAAATTAGCCTGTGTGTGTATGCGGTTATAGCAACAGACAAGCAGACTGGAGGTATCCTGTTCCAACCTTTACAGTTTTCCCTATATGTCCATGTGGGAGCAGCTGCATTTAATCCTACAAAACTACCCAATTCCTGAGGTCATTGTGGTCTCAAGTCTCCCTTCACCTGCCTCTCTAGCCACAACTAGGACTTACTAGGTCCCCACTGACCCTCCATGCTGTTACCTCACATACTAGGAAGTCAATGGAGAATGTCTGTCCCAGAGAGGAGACAGGTGCCCTTTTCCTGCTGCTCTTGGGCAGTTACCACTGGACTGCTTTTCTGTTGCCTCCCCCATTCCGTTTTCTAAAGATGTGTATGTTCTTAGCACTACCACCACTCACCCCAGGTCAGGCCTGCTGGCTGTATGAGTGATACCCCATCCCCCTCTAGAGACTAGACATTTTATTCCAAAAGGGACTTTGATTTTGCTGTCTTCCTAGCTTCAAGGAAGAAGCACACTGCCGAGTTCCAGAGCATTGAGAAGAACTTCCTTCTGTTATACCTTTGAGTCTCCTCTCCTCCACGAGAGCAGTTCCTCAATCTCACCTACCTGGGCAGGGTGACAGTGACAGCCTGGCTAACTCCCTTTCCTCTGCACCTCTCCCACTTCTGCCCGCCACTGCTGACCACAGAATGAGGACATCCTCTGGAGTCATTTCTGACCTGTACATCAGATCCTGCCATGCTACTGAATGTGTCACATTCTCTCTCCTGGAGCTCAATTCGTGCATACACTCTCCTCACCTTTGTATGTTTTTTGATACTAAGCAAAACACGTATTTCTAGGGTTGAGACTCTGTGAGATTTCACCTTTCCACGTTAGCATGTCTATTGGTGTCATCCTTGTTCAGGTCTTGTTTAGGCAGCCATGTAGATGAGGCTTCATATATGTAGATTCTAGACATTTCTAAGAGATACAATTTCACATCAATGTCCTGTTCTTCTGGGTCTTACAATGTTTCTGTCCCTTCTTCTGCAATGATTCCCAAGTCTTAGTTGTAGGAGTTATATTGTAGATGATCTGTATATCAGTTGGGACTGGGCAGTACACGATCTCTTGCTCTCTGCATTTTGGTTAGCTGTATTCTATAATAGAATCTGTCTATTACAAAGATAAGTTTCCTTGATGAGAGGTGAGAAATCAGCACTAGACAAAGAACTACAGGCAGCTAAGGAATGTTGAAAGTGAGAAATTGTCTTCCCCAGGGAAGAGCACACCAATACCATACAGTCAGCCCTGAAACCATATATATATAAGTAACACTAAGAAGACTCAGTAGGTAGTATTTGCATATTTATTCACAAACACGCATATATAACATTATATACATATACATATATAACTGATTAACAACAATTAAATGAAAAGGGCCATTAATTTGAGAAAGAGTGGAGGGGCTATATGGGAAGGGTTAGAAAAGGGAAATGGAAGGGGAAATGAGGTAGCTATATTTTAATTTTCAAAAAAATTGACGTATTCCTTAGACATGAATAAGTACAACTTCTGCCAAAGCTTGGTGCCTTCACTTGACTGGGGATAGACAGGGAATAAAGAAAGGGCAGGCACAGAGATGCACATACAGAGAATCTGGGGGCAGGTAGGATGTAGGCACTCTAATAGAACTGTATCAACTACCACCAACAAACTGGAACCTCAGCACATTTATTATGCACAAGGGAGAGGCTAACTAACCTCAGTAGGAAGTCTCTGTAGGTAAGCAGTCTTGGGCTGTAAACATCCAGGAACAAGAAGTTGTAGTTGCTTATTTTTGTACACACTTGCCAATCATTCAGAAACACTTGTGCTCAAACACACTGTCAACATTCACACTCAGACCAGAGAAAGCTTTTGGTATCCTGTTGAGCCTCATCCTAGGGGAAGGCTTTGGAAAATTTCCATGAATCCGAGGCCTTCCTATCCTTGACATGGCCATGTCCATGTCAATAGTGCATATTCACTCAGGATTTCATTCACTCTACACATTCACTCAGGGCTTCCTTGGCTCCACACAAGTTTTTGCATAGCTGCATGTCAAAAGAGAAACAATAGATAACAGAACTCTAAAGAACCCTTCAAGGTCTCCCAACAGCCTGGAATTTCTGAGAAATATCTTTCTCTAGTGTTAATCTGAAAAGTAGACAAAAGTGAGTTTCTAGGCCAGCATGAAGCTCAGCCTTCTTCTGTGTGAGCTTCTCCTTCGGCCCTGCCTGCACATACCTTAATATTTTTCTGCCTTTGAGTCCTGTGAATAAAATTTGCCATCTCTATTGTGAGGTCCTTACCAAGAAGACCCACAACATACATAATATTTATATTTCACCAGAAAGGGCTTTAGCTTATGGTGGTTTGACTTTCAATTTTTTTGGCATTATGATGATGTGAAATTTAGTTGAATCCATGCATTAATTTTTATTGCATCTCTTATTTTAAGATTATATTTACTTCATTTCTCCCTCCTAAACCCTTATGTAGCCCTCCTTGCTCTCTTTCAAATTCATGTGTTCTTTCTTCATTATTATTACATGCATATATGTATACATATATATATCCTAGGTATACCCTGCTTAGTATATATAATGTTACTCGTATGTATGCTTCAGCGCTGACCATTTGATTTGAAGAGCCAATTATTGTGCTCTTCCCTGGATGAGATGATTTCTCCCACTTTCAGCATCCCTTAGTTATCTGCAGTTTATTGGATAGGGTTGATGTCTCATGAGCTTTCCTGGTCAACTTTGGCACGTTTATTCTTGACTTGGTTTAGCTCATGTTGAGGCAATTATGTTGGTGAGTCTTAATGGGTGTAGCTTCTGACATTACCAGGAGACAATCTCACAGCAAACTTCCTGATCCTCTGACTCTTAACGATCTTTCTGCCCCTCTTTCGCAGTGTTTCCTGAGCCTAAGGTGCTGGGGTTGCTTTGTAGTTGTATCCACTGGTACTGGGCTCTACATTTTAATTAGCAGTGATCAACATCTGTTGCAAAGAGACGTTTCATTGATGAGTAGTGAGGACTACACTTATCTGTGGATAGAAGAACAAGTATTTAGAGTGTAGTTAGGAATTGTGCTGGTTTAGTAAAGTGATGGTTGAAATTTCTCTTCCAAGATCTATGACTTTACTAGCAGAGTAATCTGCTAGACATCCAGTACCAGAGAAAATATCCCTCTTGTTAGTCAGGTCTTAAGTCCAGTTAGATAGTTGTTGGTTGTGCCAAGATATGCATGCCACTCCCCCACCCTTAGGGTTGTCATGACATGCTGGTCATTGTTGTGGTTCATGGGCATCATAGCAGGGCAAGGACTGTTGGTTGTTTTTCTCTTTTAGAATCTTGCATGGTGCCTTCTGGTACTGTGAAAGCTAGTCCTCAGGGAGAAGGCTTTCAGGTCATTTATGTCTAGAGGGCCTGTGTGTGCTGTGTCTGAAGGACTTGGAATCTTCCGCAATGGGGACTTAACTTCCACCTCTGGTACTCAACCAAGCACAATGGCAATGGCCTATAATGTTGTGTGTTTGGAGTCTCTTGGACAACCACTGCCAACAACTCAAAAGAGGGCTTCTCATGCCTGATGTTGGGTTTTGTTATATGGTCTTTGACTCTTAGATGGAACATTGTCAACCCAGATGAGAATTTACATTTAAATTACATATGTGTTTTTAAGTAGAGACTTGTATTACAGGATTTTGGGGTCAGTATTTGAATCCTTAGGACTTTTTCAGACATCCTTACTGTACTCTTCTCTCCTGTATTATCTCCCTATTCCCTAACTAGAAGCCCCCATTTCTATTGCTCCCCCAACCCTTTACTCTGGAAATAGTCAACTTTTAAGGTCTTACTTTCTGCAGTTTCTCCTAGCTATGTACTGATATTGGAAGATTTGAAGCTAGGAGTCTCCAATAGACATTCTTTCTTGATCTAGGTTACTTCACTCAATATGATTTTCAAGTTCTTCCATTTACCTGAAAAAGTCATGGTTTCACTTCTTTACAGCTGAAGAATGTATATGTACCACATTTTCCTTATCCATTCATTGGTTGTAGGACATTTAAGTTGTTACCATTTCCAAGGTAATGTGAACAGAACAACAAATGTGAGCATTTGAAAAGTAGGATATCAGTCCTTTGAGGTATGTGTGAAGGAGTGGTTTACTATTTCATAGAGTAGATTTATTTTAAGATTTCTGAGACTTATTTAGACTTATTTTCATAGTGACTGTACCAGTTTGCAATCCCACCAACAGTGAATAAGAATTGTCTTTTCCCCATAGCCACTCCAGGGACTATTGTCGGTTGTTTTGCTTATCTTTGCCATTCTGACTGGGGTAAGATAAAATCTTAAAGTTTTGGTTTGCATTTCCCTTATTGCTAGAAATGGTGGGCAGTTTTTAAAGTATTTCTTAGCCATTTTTCTTCTTTTAAGAACTCTCTATTGAGGTCCTGGGCCCATTTCTTGAGTGGATAATTTGTCTTCCTTGATTCTATTTTTGAGTTCATTGTGCATGACTATTAATCCTACCATTTTGGTTTTATTACTGTGGCTCTGTAATTTATCTTGAGATATGTACTGGTAATCCTTCCCATATTATTTGTTTTGTTAAAGGTTTTTTTGTGGATCCAGAGTTTTATGTAGTTCCATATGAATTTTAAGATATGTTCTTCTGCAAATAACAAGATGAGATATTTTGATTGGGATTCCATTGACTCTACAAATAGCTTTTGCTAAAGTCATTTTCACAATATTAGTTCTACAAACTCATGATCATGGGATGTCCTTCCATTTTCTAATGTCATTATCTCTCTCTTTAGAGGTTTGAAGCTTTCATTGTAGAGGTCTTTCACGTGCTTGGTGTCATGGCTGTTCTTGGTTTTCCACTTGAGTACATCTGGAATTGACTAAAATCCAAATGGCGGGCACACCTGTGAAGGATTCTTCCTTAAATGAATCATCTGAAGCATGAAGACCCACTTCTAACCTGGATATTTGAAGTGGGAACATACACCTTTAACACAAATCTTTTGAGTTGAGAATCTCAATATCTTCCACACTTTCTGCTGGATGCCTACATAAAGGACATGAAAGAAGGAAGCTTGCTCTCTCTGCCTGCTTGCCCTTACTCTCCCTGGCAAGTTCATTCCTTCACTGGCAACTGAGTCTACCTCTTTGAAATTCTGGTGTATACTGAAGACTAGATCAGAGATATCCAGCCTCATGCACTGAACAATTACTGGATTCTTAGACCTTCAGGTGATAGACAGCCATTGTTTGACTAGCTGGACCACAGCCTATAAGCCATTGTAATAAACTATATATATATATATATATATACATTCTTATAATATATATATATTCTTATAATATGTATATTCTATCAATTCTGTTCCTCTAGAGAATCCTGACTTATGCACTAGGTATTTTGTTTTCTTGGAGGCCATTGTGATTGGGGATGTGTCTATTGATCTTCTCTATTTGTTTCTTGGTGATATAGAAAAAACTATTAATGTGTGCCAGTTAATTCTGTGTCCTTCCACATCTCTGACTTTATTTAGCATTTCTAGAAGTTTTCTGGTAGAATTTCAGGATTCTGTAATATATAAGATAGTTTGACTTCTTACCCTATTTGTGTCCCTTTAATTTCTTTCTCTTTCCTTACTGCTTCAGCTAGTACTTCAAGCCCAATACTGAAAAGGAATATGGATAGTGGAACACCCCTGGCTTCACTGGGGATTGCTTCAAGATTTTATCCATTTAGAATGATGTTGCTATTGGTTTCTCATATGTAGCTTTTATTATGTCAAGGTATATTCCCTCTTTTCCTACATTCTCTATAACTTTTATCACCATGTGTTACATTTTGAACTCTGATGCTTCTCCAGGCTGGAGATCTGCAATCCAGTCCTCCTTGGTGATGGAATGGAATCTGCAGTTTTCACTCTGCAGTGTGCTGTGCTGATAAACTGGAGCATCCATTCCAGAAGGCACTTGACATGCTTTTTGTCATTAGATCTATATATTTATTGCACAAAATAATAGACTTCATTATGATATTTTTCATACATGTATATAATATATATTATATTCACCATTAATGTTATTTTATGCTTCTCCTTCCTGTTGATTTTTTTCTTTCCAAATAGTTCCATTTCTTCTTTCATCCCTTTTGTTATTCAATACACATCCCATATATGACAAACAAAGATGAATGATAGCTGTCTTTCTGGGCCTGGTTTGTTTCACAGAACACAATAATCTTTAATTCCTGAAATCAACATAATTTCATTCTTTATAGCTGAACAATCCTTCATTGTGCTATATACATATATGTGTGTGTATATTATACATATATATAATTTATGTGTGTGTATATATATACATAATTTATATGCGTGTATATGCATACATATATACAATTTATATGTGCATGTGTATGCGTGTGTATATATATACACATATATATGTGCATGTGTATACATATATACAGTTTATATGTGCATGTGTGTATATACACATATATAATTTATATGTGTGTATATACATACACATATAATTTATATGTGCATGTGTGTATATACATATATATAACTTATATGTGCATGCATGTGTACATATACATGTATATGATTTATATGTGTAAATACATATATATAATTTATATGTGCATATGTGTGTGTGTATACACCTCATATCATTTTTTTTATCTGTTCGTTCATTGCCATGCACCTAGGCTGAGTCTATGACTTGACTACTATGAATAAATACTGCCACCTTAGATACAGGTATGTAAATACTTCTATTGTGTGCCAACTAAGATTCCTTCTGGAACATACACAGGGGTAATACAACTAGATTGCAAGATAGCCCTAATTTTGGTTGAGCAACTTTTCTGCTATTGGTGGTAGGGTCTAATGGGTGTGTTATTAAGGTCCCTTACCCTTGCATTCTTGCTAGTGTTTGCTGCTAGTTTCTAATGATTGTATTGCTACCTGAATGACATGGACTCTCAGAGTAGTTTTAGATTATTTTTGCTTTGTTTTGTTTTACTATTACCACATTTTTTGTTGATCTCATTTTTAACTTTATATTCCAGATGGGTATTGAATTTATTTATTGCCCAGGCTACTCTTGAAATCTTTGATCCTCCTGCCTCAGGGGATCTGACTACTGGAGGCATAGGCACCAACCTAGATTCAATAAAGTTCTTGTTAGTTAGTTAGTCTGTTTGTTTGTTTGTTGTTGATAGTCTCACTCTGTAGCTTGGGCTAACTTCAAACTCACTATATATTCCCACCTAGCCTTGGACCCATGGCAACCCTCCTGATTTAGCTTCTCAAGTGCTGGGTTTATAGGCAAGAGCCACCATCATGTCAGGCTTTTTAAAAATGAACCAAAGATAGAGTTCTTTAAGAAAAGGTTTAAGTGTAGATTTAAGCGCAAGCAGGGAGACAGAGATAAGAGGCTTAAGTATGAGACAATTATAGATAGTGTGTGCATTATATATTATTTAAAAGATTAAGTAAAATGTTTCTTATATTATTTTTGTTAAAATAATGTTGCTCTAGTGATGAGATAATACAGTGGTTTATAAGGGGCATTGCACAGGGTTGCAAGCAGAGAGGATTTAAAAAGTCAAGGAAGGCCAAAGAATTCAGTGTAGACCTGATTTTATGAAGCTTGTTTTTTATTTGAAATACTTCTAGGCTGTGCTGGGTTATTGGGATGTCATCTGTCTTAAGTGGGAGAGTATCTGTGCTAAGGGGCCCATACTACTTGAATTACAGGGTATCTTTCTGAAAGACCTAGTGTAGCTGTTGCAGTATCCTGCCTAGAAACAAGAAGCTGGCAGGGAAATAGTAGGGTCACCTTTCCCAGAGAATTTCTAATGTTTTATGAGTGTTGACTTACTTTATCTCCTTTCCATACTAGGAAATAACTGCTATTATTACTCTCAGTTTGCACATAAGGAAACGAGGCACAGAGAGAATAAATAACCCCCTCACTGTCACAGATGCTACAGGTGGCTGAGCCAACACCCGCTCTCAGCTACTTCTATTATGTTCAGTGCCCAGGTGACCAAAGAGGTTCCACGCTCAGAGCAGGCACAGAGAGAATGGGGTCCCTCTGCTTCCTCTAGCACAGGTAAGAAGTGAGGGCCTGGGAGGAATCTTACCTCTAACCTGTTCTTTAATGTCCTCCCAGTTAGTGACCAGCCAGGGAAAGATGTGAAGTGCTGCTGTTCATACTTGCTGAGCCTTGAATGCTAGAGCAGATGACAGCAAAACCAAGAACAGACAGTTCACAAGGCACATTTATTCCTCAGCTATTTATAATAATTATCAAATGTGTGCACACATTATTTATAATAGCCAGAACTTGGAAACAACCTAGATGCCCCTCAATGGAAGAGTGGATAGAGAAAATGTGGTACATTTACACAATGGAGTACTATTCAGCGGAAAAAAACAATGAAATCCTGAGATTTGCAGGCAAATGGATGACACTAGAAGAAACCATCCTGAGTGAGGTAATGCAGTCACAAAAAGAGAAACATGGCATGTACTCTCTCATATATGTATTTTAGACATAGATCTGGGGAGTGCTGGCCTACAATCCCATGGCCAGAGAGTCTGGGAAACAGAAACTTCATTCAGTGGCTGATGGAAGAAGAGGCAGACTCCCTTGGTTAAGCACTGAGCTGAACTCAAGAAAGCCAGAAACAGAGAGGGAGGACTGATAACCAAAGGGATTAAGACTGGGCTGGTTTAACCCCCAGAAACAGCTGACCTGAGAAGGGTTAACTTTTGAATCCCAGGCATCAGCCTGGGAATCCAGCATGGGACTTATCAAGACCCCCTGAATGTGGGTGTCAGTGAGGAGACCTAGGTAATCTATTGAGCCTTGGGCAGTAGATCAGTACTCATCCCGAGTATATACACGGACTTTGGACTCCCATCCAACAATGTGAAATGCACTCTCACCCTGAACTCTTGGGGGAGGGTCTAGGCCCTGACGTGGATGACATGACAGACTATGGATACCCCCATGGAGGGTTTTACCCTCTCTGGGGAAATGAGGGGATAATGGGGGGTTCGGGGGAGGGCATGGGAGGAAGGGAGGGAAACGGAGAGGGACCTGGAACTGACTTGTGAAGCAACCTTGTTTCCAATCTAAATTTAAACTTAAAAATAAATAATTAAAAAAGGGAAAAAATTTAAAAAAACAAATGTGTGCACACTATGGAAAGGCTTGTGGAAGAACTAAATCAATTCGTGTTTGCATGTGTGAGCCATCTCCAAAATCCTTATATTGGAAATTCATTTCCCAATGAGGTAGTTCTGGAAGATGGAGCAGATGAGAAATTTTAAGGTGAGAGTAGAGCTCTCATGGATAGTTAAGAATTTTGTGGGACTGAGGTCTTGCTTTCCTGCTCCTCTGGCGTGTGGGATGCAATTGGTTTTGGGTTTTTTTTGTTTGTTTGTTTGTTTGTTTGTTTTTGTTTTTGCTGTTCAGTCTTTTGCCAAGTGAGCGCACTCCAAATATTCATGTCTTGATATTGGATTTAAGAACCTCCAGAACTGAGAAAATAAAATTATTCCTCAGCCTCAAGAGTTGTGTTACAGTAGCAACAAGAGGAATAACACAGTCTCTAACTATGAAGTACCAGTCAGCCAGCAGTATTAAGGGTTGCCATAGATGCAAACTCTCAGCCATTGGCCAGTCTTCGATAATACACTATCAGCTTAGCACCATTAAGTGTCTTTGAGCTAGGGGACCCACCTAACTCTTCCCCTATCCTGTTCCAGATGAACAACGTGATATCATACATCATTGCGGCAAGCTACTAAAGTTGATGGGTAGCTTGTTACACTTGTTGAATCTAGCATAGTGTCAAAAGTCTGAATGTTCTTATGGAAATAGTGACCACATGAGTAGAGAAATGATGGTCTCCTGATCAACTTCAGAATTGATTTTACCCATTTACAAAGGACTTAAATGAGGTGAGATATTGAGCTGGGATCTGGGAACATGTCTGAGTTAGAGACCTCTTGTGATCCACTCTGAAATGAAGCTCTGACCATGCTGGGAGGATGGAAAGATGAATCCTCACAGTAATTCTACACCAGCTTCTCCAGGTACGGGTACTTCAGGAGCCTCTCACTCTGCCATTGCTGGTTTTTCCTGTGTAAGTCCAAGTGTACAATGGCAGAACAGGGATGCTTAGGAAAATGACTGTGTGTGTCAATCAGCCAACCAGCCAGGCCACTGGCAGCCCATGCCATGGAATGAAACATAAAATCAATGCCCATTGTTTAGAGATCTCCAAGTACAGTCTACAAGGAAGAACAGTCAAATAGTAAAGAGGAATGGCAAAAGTAGATGGAAGGCCAGTCGGTGCTCTCATTGGACACTGAAGAAAGCTTTCCCAGTAGATAATATCTGAGACCGTACTGCAAAGTGAGTGATGAGAAAAAACACAGGGAGATTGAGTACACTCCACAAGGAGGAACCAGTATTCACCAAAACCGAGGTTCATATGTCAGGGAACAGGAAATGCTTAGACTTGGGGAGCTAAGTTGAATAGGAAATGGGGAAATAAGTCTGCAAGGCAAGTGCATGGAACACACCTATAACTCCAGCATGCAGAATGAACGCTGAAGCACAGGGTTCAGTTCCAGGCAACTCACTATGTAGTCCCTGGTTACATAGTAAATTCTAGGCTAATCCATACAACATAGCAAAGCCCTGTCTCAAGAAAGAAAGATAACAAGGAAATAAAGAAAGAGAGAGAAGGGGGAAAGAGGCAGGGAGGGAAGGGACAGAGAGAGGTGAGGGAGGGAGGGGAGAAGGAAGGAAGGAAAGAAAGAAAGGAAAGAGAGAAGGAGGGAGGGAGAAGAAGAAAGAAAGAGGTAAAGAGACTGAAGGGGAAGGAAGGAGGGAAGGCAATAAAAAGTGAGAGGAAGGTAAAAGAAAGGAACCTAAGGACAAAACCTCTTTTGCATTGGCAGAATATCCTGACAGCAGAAGTACTACACTTTCTGAGGTAACCAATTGTTCTATAGTAATGGAGGCAACATTCTGTAACACTCCCATCTTCCCAATACATAAGCTCCCAAGGTTTCCAACAATCCAAGTCTCACAGCTCCCAATATTCTCAATACCCCAAACTTCCTTCAGCATGCTTCCTTTTTAACACCCCCCAAGATTTCTAAGTCTCTACATATTTTTAGCATTCCCAAAACTCCCTACTTTGCCAACATTTCCAACCTTCCAGTGTTCCCAGTGCTACCAATATCCTCAGCATCTACAACGCTCTGAAAACCCTAGCACTGCCAGTTTTCCTGGGAAGCAGCATCATACTATATATACACACAGATCCTGTCTCCTAGAGTCAAATAGCCAGCCTCAGCTCTAGGTGCACAACCATTACTGATTATTTTGTGGTTACTACACAACTGCATCCTTTTCCATATCCCCAAGTGCTATGTATCCAGTGTTTCTATTTCTACCTCAAAGCTTATGTGTGGAAGCTCTGCTCACTCATGCTAAGTTACTAGAAGGTATGGCTTTGATTTCAGTTAGATGTGAAGTAATGTAATGAGAGTAGAGTCTACATAGCTCTTTATTTATTTATTTATTTATTTGGTTTTTACGAGACAGGGTTTCTCTGTATTGTTTTGGAGGCTGTCGGTCCAGCCTGGCCTCGAACTCACAGAGATCCGCCTGCCTCTACCTCCCAAGTGCTGGGATTAAAGGCATGCGCCACCACCGCCCGGCTACATAGCTCTTAAAATATGAGTCATCAGAGTTGCTGCACCTCTCCCTGCTCCCGCCTCTGTCTGTCTCAGTCTCTTCTATGTATTTATGTGTTTGTGTCCAAGCATGTCTATTCCCACATGTAAGGACACAGAAAGAAGAAGGTCATCTACTCTTCAGAATATCTAGATCTGCACTCTAAATCCCAACCATGTACTGTCACCCCACCTGATCCTACAAAACCCTAGAACAGATCAGTGGTATTATTTAAAGGCATCTTGCTAGACAGAGGATGCAGAATGCTATTTGTGGAGAGGCAAGGGTTTTCTTTCAATAGCAGAACTCAAAACAATTCATTTGATAACCTGAGAAACAGGGCACAGGTCATAAACTGGGCTGGGTCTGTGAGCTGTGAGTCTTCAAGGGATATTAAGGGATGGGAAGTCTTGAGGTGAAACTGGCATGTAGGGTGCTGAAGTATCATCATGCCCCCTCACAGACAAAAGGAAGTGGAAATGGGATGATAAATGAAGTCCCAGTCCAGGCCTGTGAGACTTCTGCAGGTAGGCAAATAAGACTCAGAGCACTGCTGGTACTTCTTCATTATTCACTCACACACAGGTTGAAATTTCAGTGTTTTCTAGTAATTAGGTTTAAGGTTTTGATCTCATTTCCTTTTAATAAATAATGTTTGGGATTATAATTATATCACTACCCTCTTTGCCTTTCTTCTTCCAAATGCTTTCATTCAAATTCGTAGACTCTTTTTCTTCAATTATTGTTGTTGTTTTTTTTAGTGATGGTGGTGGTAGCATGTGTCTTGTGTTCCTAAATACAACCTGTTCAGTCTATATACTGTTACTTGTACTTATACATTTTGAGGGCTAATCATTTGGTATTGGAAAACCAATTTCTATGCTCTTCCCTGGGGAAGACTATTTCCCCCACTTCCAGCATCCCGTAAGGGTCTGTAGTTTTTGTGTAGGGTTGAGGCCTCATGAGCTTTCTCCCAGCCACGTTAGCATGTCTACTGTTGTTATTTTTGTTTAGATCATGGTTAGGTAGTCACATTGGTAAAATAGATGGGTGTAACTTCTAACATTTCTAGGAGACACAATCTCACAGTTGTTTCTTTGGCTTTTACAGTATTTCTGCAATTATTCCTGAGCCGTAGGCACAGGATTTGTGTTGTAGATGTATCAGTTGGGAATGGGTACCACATCATTTATTTTCTGAATTTTGATTGGTTGTGTTGAAATGATCTCTGTCTGTTGCAAAGAGAAGTTTCCCCATAAGTGGGTATAAAGACAAATGTTTAAAATGTAGTAGGTTTTATGTTTGTTTAGGAAAGTAGCAGTTGTGGAGGAAGTCCTGTGATTATGTCAATAAAGCACTGTTGAGCCAATAGGAATCTAGATAGGTGGGACTAGGAGTCCAGGAGGACTCTGGGAAGGAGGAACACAGAGGGTCAAGATGTAATGCCATGGGGTAGGAAGCCCGGAACTATTCTCTGGTAAGAGAAATACTTAGATTAACAATTATGGGGTAATTACTTAAGTCAGAGCTAGCCAGTAAGAAACAAACAAGGCCAACAGCTTCATAATTAATATAGCCTCCTGTGTGTTTATTTGGGACTGATGTGACTCTAGAACCAGGCTGGCAGGAAGGCCTTTCTCAAGGAAAAGCTTCCCTTTACATAATGGTGTCAGAAGTGGCATTGAATTTCCACCCAAAACAACAAACTTTAAAGGAATTTTAGAAACAGAAGAACAGAGAGAAGCACAGAATTTTGGTAGCAGCATTTTTCTCAGGTGGGCTCTGTTTTGCTAGGGACAAGCCAAGATTCACACGGCTCGCTTACGGGAATCTTCCTGATTCAGCATAAAAAGAAAAAAAAGAAAAATAAATAAAAGTAAAAGAAATAAAGTAATAATAGATAAATAAATAAGCCACGTAAAGATGGAAAATACACAGAGATTCTGGATACTGTACGCTATTGTGTTTTTCAGTTTTATAATTGCTCAGGAAGGAACAACTGCTAAAGTACACTTGATTATAAATGCTGCTAAATTAATTCAACTTATATCTTTTGAAAATGCCTTGACGTCAAAATTTAACTATAAGGATATGTTACTTGGAAAAGGAGGTTTTGCTTATGTTTCTACAGAAAATGAAAAGCTGAGGATTCCTTCCAGGCTTCTGTGGTTTGATGAACCAAGACCCCCGGAAGTGGTGGACCAGGTGTTCCAACAACTGAAACAGCTAAGATGATGCAGTCTTACAGACACTGAAAATAAGGACTTTTACAGGTTTCTGAGTTTTGTCATGATCCCCATGGTATGAACAGCACCCCCTTCCAGCACGAAGCAGTTTGGAATGAGCGACGTCCTAATTCCCATCTTGTTTATAAATCTTTGTTTTCATTTAAATGGGGTTGTTTATAATTAGCTAGTGATCACAGCCAATCTATTTTTTAATGGTAAAAAGGGGAATTATGGTATGGGTATTGTTTTTCATTTATTGATACAAATTCAAGGTCAATTTTGTGATGTGTATATTTCTCCTCTTGATTAAGTATTGTGCTTATACTAATCTTTTAAAATGTAATGTGTAATTAAATAAAGCTTATAGATAGTTACTTATAATAGTCAGAACTTATAGTTAGGTAAGTTAGGTTTTCTAGATAGAGATATATTTGATACAGATAGATAGTCTTCAAACCTTTCAAAGACCTTCAGAAAATGGCATTTAAAATGGTTTAGGGTTTTTCTTGACAATGAGAAATGTCTGCTCCTGGCAGCACCAATTACGTCTGAGAGGAAGATGGGCATCGAAGAAACTTGTTATGGAGTTTGCTTTCAACATGGCAAGATTAGCCATTTGGGCAAGAAACTGCTCTTGCCTGTACTGCTTGACTGTTGTTGTATAATCTGGACATGCAGGACCCACAGAAAAGTGACTGCTAAACTCAGTCTTACAGGGTTCCTGCTTCCAGGAAGAGTCTACCAGACTTTCTGCAGGACACAGAAAAATTACTGACAGACTGCCAATGCAGATGGACCGTTTGAAATGTTCCAGACACATTGTGGCCTATGGGCTGAAGATGGATGCCCCAACGTTACAGAGGAACTTCGGGTGACTGTCCAGGCAGTAAGATATCTCTGTCAATCCTAGTGTTTATATATTATCCTTCTGTGGTCTTTGAAGGAATTGAAGACAGATAGTTATAATTATAGTTTTCCTTAGTTATGATAGATAAACTACATATAGGACTTTAGACTCACAAGAATGTGTTCTTGCTTGATAGCTGTTCTGTTGTATATAATTTAACTATGTTAAAGTTAAGACCTTTCTTTTGTTTAAACAGAAAAGAGGAGATGTGGAAGAAGTCCTGTGATTATGTAAATAAAGCACTGTTGAGCCAATAGGAATCTAGATAGGTGGAACTAGGAGTCCAGGAGGACTCTGGGAAGGAGGAACACAGAGAGTCAAGATGTAACGCCATGAGGTTGGAAGCCCAGAACTATTATTCTCTGGTAAGAGAAATACTTAGATTAACAATTATGGGGTAATTACTTAAGTCAGAGCTATCCAGTAAGAAACAAACAAGGCCAACAGCTTCATAATTAATATAGCCTCCTGTGTGTTTATTTGGGACTGATGCGGCTCTAGAACCAGGCTGGCAGGAAGGCTTCTCTCAAGGAAAAGCTTCCCATTACAAGCAGTGGTAGGTTCCCCTCCATGATCCTGGAGTAACTTCAGAAACCAGAAAAGGAAAAAGGAACCATAGGTGTGTGGAGGTATAGAGAAGGGAATAGCAGTACAAATTACCTGAAGATATAAATGAGCAAAATAGGGGCTTCTGATGGCGGGTGGTAAATACAGAAGTAGGACAAAGGAAGGTAAGTGAACAGGAAGGATGTCTGAAAAATGTCATAAGGAATCATAATATTAACTATTTACCTAAAATGCCTTTAATACATCTAAGTTGGCACATAAATATTTTTTGAGATTATATTTCTTCATTTTTCCTTTCCTCCATCCAAACCTGTTTCCATCCTAGGCAAGTTCAGCATACACAGGTTCAGCCAAATGCAGATTGAAGTTTTCCTAAAAGTGACTGCATCTGTACTGAACATATGCATATATTTTCTTGTCATTATTACCAAACAATATAGCACAGTATCTATTAATATAGCATTTATATTCTATATAGTTTTCTAATTTAAAATATGTGGGAGGCTGCATGTAGGTTACATTTTATATGAGGGACTAAGCATTTGGAGATTTGGGTGTTTGGGGCATATCTGGAAATTCTGTATTCTCATATGGTCTCCTTGCTTATCCTCCCATAAATAAAGGCATTGAGTGTGTCAGCACAGAGGAAACAAACGGGAGGCCTCTGCCCTCCTTTCCCTTTTTGAAAAAAAATCCACCATGAGCATGATGGGTGTTATTTGTCATTGCTTTTCCCTGTCAATACAGTGTAACAAATACCATAGCCTTTGTAAGTTAACTAGGGATGCTTTACAGGATATGTGAGGGTTTGTGCAGACTGTATGAAGGCCCAAAGTATTTTATCTATGAGACTTGTACATCCTCAGATTTATGTATCTGGGGGAATGGATATCACGGAACAAATATTTTGCAGTTACAAGAGATCACACACATCTCCAGTGTTCTTATCATTAAAAGTAAAACAAGTAAACCCCTAGGACATAAACTGTCCCATGAATTTTCAGCAGCATAACATGGCTTACCTCTGTCTATAGTAGGTCTAGGTTTCTCATGAGCAACCTCACTGCTGATCAGGATGTTACAAAGCACCAGGCCACCAGATCCATCCTGCACAATGTTCTCTTGATACTTGGGTCTCAGGGCTTCTGATTTGGACACCCTTAAAGACAGAAACACCTCTTTTGGAAGCTCTTAGTCTATACCCCAGCCCACTGCTTACAGTAAGGACAATGAGGGAAAGTGATGAATCAGCCATGCCATCCCCAAGATAAACGTTCAACACTTTTGCCTTGGTCATGCAGGAACATTCTGAAGCTAGATTTATAGAAGAATGTTGGCATTCGGTGCTCTGTGTAACTGAGAGATCTGATTTGATAAGAGAGTCAAACTTTGTGTATGGACAGAGGACTATGTTTTCAATGGATATCCAGAAATCTGTGACATTTTCTTAGCATGCAGAATAAATTCTAAAATGGATGGCTTAAACAACAATGCATTTGCCTACAGTGCTGGAGGGTAGAAGGCCAAAATCAAGGTATGAGAGGGTTGGTTTCCTTTGAGATCTCCCTGAATTATAGATGATCACCTTCTAACTGTGTGCTCTCATGCACATCCTTAGTGTGTTTTTCCACCCAATCTCCTCTTCTCATTAGAACAATACTACCCTAATGGCCTCGTTTGATTTGATACGTCTTTCAAAGGCTTGATTCCAAATAAGTTCCAATGAAGGTCAGGAATTCAAAATGGAATAAGGCATATGTGTAAGCAAGTATAGAACTCAACTCATTGCTTCATGACTTCGAACAAGGCAGCACTGAAGTATCTGATAACTCCAAAGCACCCAAATGTGTCAACAGACTGGTTTGGACCACACAGAGGAAAATATTGAGAGCACTGAGGTCAGATAATTGTAGTACAGGCCTGACTTGTGATCCACTACAGGGACAAAACTGCCCACATTCCTTTAAAACAGCCCTGCTCTCCCAGGCACTGCACTTCAAAAACTGAGTCCTAGTTATTTGGACATGAGGACAAAATAGCACTACCTACAGGGGACTACAAAGCACCAAGGCCAGCATTTTAGTTAGCACTCTACTGCTATGATAAAACACTAGTGATGAAAAGCAACCTTGAGAGAAATGGGTTGATCTCAGCTTATAGTTCCATATCACAGTCCAGCATTGAGGGAAGTCAGGGCAGGAACTCAAACAAGGCAAGAACCTGGAGGCAGGAGCTGATGCAGTCACTGGAAGAGGACTACTTGCTCCTGGTGGCTAACCCAGCCTGCTTTCTTATACATCCATGTAGGCAGTTCTAAAGTGATTAATCACTAAGAAAATACCCAACAGACTTACCTATAGGCCATTATGGAGACATTTTCTCAATGAAAATTCCCTCTGCTCATCTAGGCTTATATGAATTTGACAAAAACTGACCAGCACAACTGACCTTTTGTCAATTTGGCACACAACCACATCACTTCTTAATTCATAACTGATGGGGGAAGTCCTTCTGTGTATATGTAAATAAAGCACTGTTGGCCAATAGGGAAACAAGATAGGTGGGACTAGGAGTCAGGGAGGATTCTGGGAAATAGAGGCACAGTTAGTCACAATGTAGGATGCAGGACAAGAGGTCCGGACCTCTTCTCCAGTAAGAGAAGATCACATGGAAATAATCAGATTAGCAGTTATGGGTTAATAATTAAGTCAGAGCTAGCCAATAAGAAGTCAAGCAAACAGCCAACAGCTTTCTAATTAATATAGCGTCCTGTGTGTTATTTGGGGGCAAAAGTGGCTCTTCTTCAGATGCAACCAACTAGGTCACTGGACCAAAGCTTCTCCTAATGGCAGACACCCTGCCCAGGCCTGCCAGACCTATGGTCAGTGGGTGCATTAGAAAACAGACTGCCCTCAGAAGTGCCTAGTCTTCTCTGATGGAACCCAAAATACAAGTTCCTCACCACATTTGTTGCAATAGTGAAGTTCATGTTCAACACCCATTATCAGTACTTCTGGCCCCTCCAGGGAACTCTAGGTGGTGTCCAGACATGAGATTTCTTTTGTCCTAGATATGGTGGCTTCCTTCTTTCTATTGACATCTTAGAAGGAACCTAGTGTAGAGTCTCCTCTTACCCTTACAAGTCTCACTTATCGCATCTAGACTCAGCTTCACCCCTCCCTCTTTTGCCCTGCATGGTTTTAAAAGCCTCACCTCATTTATTTTCTCATTATGGCATAATGCCCAATGCCTCTTCTAGGTCAAGATCTTCTCTACAAACTAGAGGTCTCTGTTTTAATCCTCCCCCCTGGATACCACCTCAATGATCTTCTTCAACTTAATCAGTGCCCCTATTCTGCCTCCCTTCAACCAAATCCCTATGACCTCTTCCCATCCCTCTGCCTTGTAAACCCAATCATATGATACTTATAATCCTCCCACTGAGTCCTACCATGAACCTGTTAAAGTTGACCTAAAAAATCCTCTATTGTGTATTACCCAACACCAATATCCTTTGGCTTCAGCCACTTGTTAATTTATAAAGCCCCTTACCACACAGCTTCTCAAGCCTGACCCCTGTTAATTAATTCCCCATGCAATACCCCATCCTAGGGATCAAAAAAACAAGTGGTGCCTTACACTCAGTACAAGATTTATCTAAGGCTGATGGTTCAGTTATTCCCGTCTCCCCAGTGATACAGACCTTTGACCTAAGGGGTGCTTTTTGTACCAAGCCACTCCACTGGCCATCTCAGCTTCTTTTGCCTTCACCAGGGAAGCCCTTGACACCTTTTTCTCTCAACAGCTAACTTGGACCATGCTCTCTCCCCCAAGGCTTAAAGGACAGCCCTCGTCATTTGCCAGGCCCTATAATGGGGCCTCCCCACTTTGTATCTCCTTCTCTGGAGGCCCTCACAGAAACTCTGTCTCACCCACATCAACCAAATCCTTAATGCCCTGGATGCCTAGGGCTATCTGGTCTCCAAAGAACAAGGTCCAAATCATTCTAACCACTTTTCAATATTTATGCTTATCCAACTCTCACCAGCCCAGGTCCATTCCCCTAGAAAGAGCATCCCTACTCCTATATCAGCCTATGCTATCCTCTAAATGAGAAGTTTCTTCTGGAACTCTTTAACTGCTTCCATATTTGGATTCCCAGTTTCTCTCTCATAGCTGTGAACCCTGAATGAACCCCTTCTTTCTCCCTCCTCACTAAAAACCTTGATCTAGTCTCTCAAACAAGTGCTAGCTCTCATCTCCATACTCAGTCTACCAAACGCCACAAAATCGTTATCCTCCTTTGTTCATGCTAATCAGGGCCAGGCCTTAGCCTTCCCATGCCAAAAGGCTGGAGATACCTTTTCTCCCATGAATCTATCTCCACACAACTGGACTTAGTTATTCACATCTTGCTTCCTTGCCTATAGGTACTGGGAGCTGCTGTTCTCCTTATCCCTGAGGCTAACAAAATACAGCTCAGTAGCCCCATATTTACTCTACACACTCCCTCAAAGACCACCTCAGCCACTGAACCCTCCACTCCTTACTGTTCTCTAGCTTCCAGATCCCCATACCCATTTCCTTGATCCCAATTTATCATGTGTGAACTCTGTCCCACTCTTAACCCTGCATCTCTTCTCCCAAGTTCTTCTATCTCAGTCTCTACCTCCTTGACCCACTCCTACGCCAAGGCCTTAGACTTTTCTCTTAGCCCAGTCGCATAATACAGGATTACCCTATCATGGATAGGTCTACCTCAGATTGTTTTATAGACAGAAGCTCAAAGAAAACACCTCCTTAGTGGCTGAATCCACCATAATCCTAGGACACCTGTATTCCACCAATATCTATAATATCATAGAAACCAAACCCATCTCCACAGGCACCACCACTCAACTCACAGAACTAACCACTTTTGTTAGAGCCCTCATACTGGCCAAGGATCTCTATATAAACATATACAGAGACACCAGATATGCCTACAATATCATCTACTCCAAGATCTTTATATGAAAGAATTGGACTTCCTCACTCCAAGAGGGACTCCTATTAAAAACACGACCCTCATATGTAACTTCTTGGAGGCAGTTCTCTTCCCCTCTCAAGCAGCTATCTATCATCCACTGCTGAGGATACCTCAAGGACAAACAACGCATTTCTTTTTCTAACAATCATGTTGACTTGCTGGCTAAAGACACTCACCCACCCCAACCTCACAAAATCCTTACCTAAGATCATATCCTACTATCAATATCCATTATCAAACAATCTTGGCTGCTTTTCCTCCATTAAAGTCATCCTGTTCTATCTATACTCCCTATCACTCTCCTCTACCTAGCCCCTAATAATCTTTGTCCAAAACCACAAATCATTGCAACCCTCAGACAAACAATTTTTACAACAGTTCCCTAGTCTTGTCCTACTGGTTCACAAACTAGTCCAAATCTCCAGCATCCAAATCCCCTCATTTCCTACTCCAAACCAGCATGGATTGGCAGGTCAACTTCACATACATGTCCCTTGCCAAAAACCACAAATACCATTTCATCCTGGTGGACACATTCTCATGATAGGTCGAGGTCGTCTTCACCACTAGCCAAAGGATCCACGCAGCAGTCTAAACCCTTACCCATCACATGAAACTTCCCCACTCAGATCACCCCCTTTTATACAAACAGATAATGGCCCCCAGTTCACCTCTTCTATTACTCAACAGATAGCCTATTTTCTTTACATTCCTTTGGAAATTTATGTACTTTATCATCCCCAATTATCAGCAAAAGTTGAAAGATCCAATGAGACTTTGAAAAAAACACCAAATTCACCCTAGAGCTAAGGCTAGACTGGATAAAAATATTTAATTTTGGCCTTACTTAAGATAAGTGCCTTCCCAAGAAAGCCCACTAACATTGGCCCCTTCCATATTCTTTATGAAAGACCTCTCTGCTCCTTGGAGACCCCAACCTTTCTCCCTTTTGAGCTTCTCCCCTTATATCATTTTCCCAACACCTCTTATGGCAATACACTAACCAGCTTGTACCTTTCCAGGACCCCCATGCATCACTCCCTTATCATTGCCATTAGGGGGAACAAGTCTCAATTTTAGACCCCAATCACCCTCTTACCCCCACAAATGGAATAGCCCCATAAAATAATCCCAATAACCATAGCTGCTGAGTTTGTGGAGCTTGTGAAACTTTCTTCCTGCTTCAAAAGTCCCCTCTGTCCTCACTAAGAACAACTCCAACTGGACCTATCTCCTTCAAAGTAAACAGACCCCCCCATATGCGAACAGGAAATTCCAATATAAACTCTTCTAATGGTCCTCACTCTACAGCAACTCTGATCATTCATCACACACATCTACAGAGGGATCTGTGGCTGATTCCAAGACCCATTAACATGTCTGGAAGACAGCAACCCACCTGGTAAGGTTCCAAATCCCTACACTCCAAGCTCATGCTGAGACCAACAACAAGAGACAAGAATCATGGATGATGGTTGTGGTTGTGAGGTGGACCCAGGAGACAAAGACCTTCATTCATTACTGTTCTACCGTCTGGCCTCTCTGGCTGCTGTCTGTTCCCTAGACTAAACCTCCAGCACCATGTGCTGGGACCCACAACCTCACTCTGCTCTGACACTGCCTAGTTCCACCCATAACCTCCTGGCACACACTAACTCCACCCTGGTTCATGACTACCAAATCTTTAAAAACCACCACTCCCCTCAGATCGCCAGCTCTAGTGCCTTCTCAGATAAGTGACATTTGTCAACACCACAGCCAACGATACTTCCTGTTCCAATTCAATCATTATCCAGGACCTGTCAGAGTCCCTAATGGAAACTCTACCCACAGGAGTTCTCAAAGCATCAATACCTAACATTGCTAAAGTGGTCAAGAATCTGAAACTAGATGGGTCAATGATCTATGGAAAACCTAGTACTATTATTCTGCTAAAAGAACATAGAATTAAATGATTCCTGACATACTATTACATTCATCAGTCAGTATGTTGTTCAACCCACATTAGAGAAACTTCTCACAGTTTATGGGAAACAACTGGACAATGTGCAGAGAGTGAGAGACTTTAGAGCACTCCATCCTAAATGGGATGTCTCCAACAAAGCACCCCGTCAAGGCTCAGAGACTTTGCAGAAAAGGAGATGATGGATGACTCCAAGGAGACAGTGTCTTCACAGTACTACGCACATGTCAGCTCACAGAGACTGTGACAGCATGCACAAGACCTGCACAGGTTCAAGCCAGACAGCATCCCAACACAAGGAAGGGGGAGTGGGCATGTGGTACCACCCCTAACCAATAGGCTATCTGCAACTGATACCCATTGGCAATAGGATGGAGTCTTTAAGGGACTCTCACACTTGCCTCCCAAACTTCACAATCTAGGCCTCCATTGACGGTGTTTTTCTCAATACTCTCCCAAGCTCTCAGAACAGCTATTTAAGCTCATGAACTCAATGGCTTTTCTAGTTGTGGGTCCAAAACACTTCCACAATCCTCCCAGAAACACATGGTCAGGTCTGTATGAGTAATACCTAACAGTCCAGTACCAGTTTCTGTCTTAATTAGGATTTATACTTTTATGATGAAACACCATAACCAAAAACAACTTGGGGAGAAATGGATTTGTTTCAGTTTATGGTTCCCCTTCACTGTTGGGACAGGAACTGAAACAGAGCAGGATCTTGGAAGCAGAAGCTGATGCAGAAGTCACATAGGAGTGCTGTTTACTGGCTTGCTCCTTGTCCCAGAGTCTTTTCTTATACACCCCCAGAACCACATGCCAGAGGTTGCACCATTCACATGGGCTGAACTCTCCCACATCAGTCATTAATTACAAAACTGCCTGACATACATGTCTACAGGCCAGTCTTATGAAGGTATTTCCTTGACTAAGAGTCCTTCCTTCAGATATGTCTAGTTTGGGTTAAGTAGACACAAAACTAACGAGAATAGTTGGGAAATGCTTTCTTGGCATCTGCTCACACAGAACTCTATATATTAATAAATCTAACATAATTTATGTCAAAAGAAATGTATTTTCCAATCACAAAACAAATAAAACTGGAAATCAATGATGGAAACAACCAAAACCAAAAGAAAACAAACAAAAACCTCTGACAAAAAGCACTACTTGGACACTAAACAGCACATTTATGTGCATTGGTGTTTTCCTTGCATGTATGTGTGGATGTTAGATTTCCTGGAACTGGAATTACAGAGAGTTGTGTGCTGCCATGGGGGTGATGAGAAATGAACACCATCCTCTGGAAAAGCAGTCAGTGCCCCAACCACCGAGCCATCTCTCCAGCTGTAAGCTACACATTTATAATATGAAAATGTACTATTGAATTTAGTTTATTCATTACTTTTATCTTAATGATCTAAGTCAGTGGTTCTCAACTTATGGGTCATGACACCTCTAGAGACAAACAACCCTTTCACAGAGGTCACATATCAGATATCCTGCATATCAGATGTTTACATTACAACAACAGTATGAAAATTACAGTTATGAGGTAACAATGAAAATAATTTATGGCTGGGGGTCACACAGCATGAGGAACTTCACAAAGGAAGGCTGAGAATCAATGTTCTAAGTAAAGAGTAGAATAGATGTATAGTTTGGGAGATCTATTTCTATTCTTTGTGGAATTACCACTCTGATTTCCACAGGGCTACACCAGATTGCACTCCCACCAACAGGGAACGAGCATCTCTCTTTTTTCACATCTTCTCCAGCATTTCATGGCTTTTGAGTTATTTATGATAGCTATTCTGACAGAAATGAGATAGAACCTCAAAGTAGTTTTAATTTACATTTTCCTTATGGATAATCATGCAAAACACTTTTAAATTATTAGTCATTTTGTTTTCTTTTTTGAAAATTCTCTGTTTAGATCTTGTATTAGTTAGGGTTCTCTAGAGGAACAGAACTCATAAAATGAATGCGTGTGTGTATGTATGAGTGTGTGTGTGTGTGAAAGAGAGAGAGAGAGAGAGAGAGAGAGAGAGAGAGAGAGAGAGAGAGAGAGAGAGAGAGAGAGAGAGAGATTAGAATGGCTTAAAGGCTGTGGTCCAACTAATTCAACAATGGCTGTCTACCAATGGGAGGTTCAAGCATCCAGTAGTTGTTCAGTGTGTGCCTGGATTTATGTTGAGTTCTTTGATCCATTGGGACTTAAGTTTTGTGCATGGCAATATATAGGGATCTAATTGCAATCTTCTACATGTCAGCATGCAGTTATGCCACCCCATTTGTTAAAGATGCTTTCTTTTTTCCATTGTATGACTTTAGCTTCTTTGTAAAAAAAATCAGGTGTTCTTAGATGTGTGGGTTAATATCAGGGTGTTCAGTTCAGATCCCATTGGTCTACCTGTCTATTTTTGTGCCAATACCAAGCTGATTTCAGGACTATGGCTCTATAACAGAGCTTGAAGTCAGGGATGGTGATGCCTAGGGAAGTTCCTTTATTGTACAGGGTTGTTTTGCCTATGCTGGGTCTTTTGTTTTTCCATATCTAGTTGGTTGCTGATCTTCTTAGGTCTGTGAAGAATTGTGCCTGTATTTTGATTGGGATTGCATTGAATCTGTAGATTGCTTTTGGCAAGATTGCCATTTTTACTATGTTGATCCTACCTATCCAAGATCATGGGAGATTGTGGGGACCACAGACCCTGGCCAGAAACCCACTCCTCCATCAGCCTGGGAGCAGACAATGTTTACTGAAAACATGTTTACTGAAAACAATGCAATGCCATAAGTTCCTGATAAGGGCTTGATAAGGGCTCCCTCACTGAAACACCCTGACTTTGATCTTCCCAATGGCTAGCCACTTCCTGCTCCCTGCTGTTCCCGATTCTGGTGTCAGAGATTTAACCACCAGCCAGGAGGGGAAAAGAGAGATGTGTGGGAGATTTGTGCATGTACGTATGGCAGAAGTTTTTCTGAAGGGAAGCGTTTTTCTTGGGAAGTTCTCCTAAGCCGATGTGGGGAGCATAAAGTTTTCTTAAACGCAACCGACCAGTCTCTGTGTCATCAATCCCGACCCCCTCGCCACATTCTCAGATACAGGCTGCGCAGGAGGCATGACAATTGGAGGTCCCACTGAGATCGTGAAAGGGACATAAGTGGGCAGGTTCCTCTCTTTTTCTGGCCAGGGACAGATTGGGGAAAATAAAAAAAGAAATGATGGGGAATATTTCCGGGAAGCTTGAATTACAGTATCAAGTAAAAAAGTTACTTGAAGGACAGGGGACCATAGTTAAGGCTAAAATGCTAGAAGACTTTCTAAAATAGATTGAACAAATAGTCCATGGTTCATTCCTGGGGGAAGCTTAAATATCCCAGATTGGGAGGAAGTTCGCCGTGATCTTCATCAACTTTTACAAAAGCGGGGACCTGAGTCTCTGCCCCATCCACTTCTCCTTATGGAGATTAGTGAGGGGCGCACTTTTGACAGATAAGGCTAGCCACCGCCAGGTAGTCCAGGCCACAAAAGAGGCTTTTTCAGAGTTACAAGAGACTGAGACTCAAGCCTCCCTGAGTTCTGAGGCAGAGAGTGAGGATGAATCATCTGAAGAAACCCTGCCTGAAACTAGAGGCTCCATTGTTAGTGAAGATGAGGAGGAGCCTCTTAGCAACAAGAAAAGAATGAATAGAGATCTTGGGGCATGACCCAAAAATCCTGTCAGAATTAGGTATATCCTACTCTGTCAGACCTAGGAAATGAAAATAGCTCAGACCCAGATTCTGACTCGTCAGAGTCTGAGAAGGAACGGTTACTTGCTGAGTTCAAAAAAGCACTAAAAAGGACTCGAATTAAAAAAAGACAGGACAGGGAGAGAAACCCTCCTCCTTACTCTAAAATAAGGGACTCCTCCTTCTCGGACCTGGAGGGAAGACCCATAGGAGGGGTCCAATGCTGCCCGGTGGTGGCCCCAGTAATGGAAGTTCCAGACCCAAACAATCCTGAGCAGGTCATTCAGCGCCATACCCTTTAAGTTTCAAAGATATAAAACAACTTAAAGAGGCAATTCTAAATTATGGAGCACAGGCTCCCTTTACACTTTCCTTAATGGAATCTTTTGTGCCTCTTAATTTGACACCTAGCAATTGGCAGCAGCTTTGCAGAGCAGCTCTATCCGGGGGAGATTATTTAATTTGGAGAGGTGAGTTTCAGGAAAGATGCAGCCAGACAGCCCAAAGAAATGCATAGGCCGGACAGCCCCAGAGAAATGTGGAGATGCTTACTGGGAGTGGTCAGTATGCCACCACTCAACAACAAATGCAATATGACATCGCTGTCTATGCCCAAGTGGCAGCAGCAGCCCAAGGTGCTTGGAAAGCATTGTCTTCCAAGGAAGGAGGGGATCACCTGTCCAAAGTCCTTCAAGGACCCTCCGAACCTTTCCAAGACTTTGTAGACCACGTCAGTCAGGTATCAGAGAGAATATTTGGGGGCATTGGGCCTGCAATGCCAGTCATCAAACAGATGGCTTTCGAAAATGCAAATAAGTACTGTAAGGAGGCCCTTCGACCCCACCGCAACAAAAGTCTAAATGACTACATCCGGATCTGTAGAGACATTAATGGTAATTTCGTCCAGAGCCAAGTGTTAGCTGCTGCTATTAGACCCCAAGGGGGAAAAGATAGATCTAATCAGGGAGGTAGAAAAACATGTTTCAGCTGAGGTAGGGAGGGACACTTCCGTAGAGAGTGCCCTCAAAATAGTACTACTAGTCTCAAGAGACCTGGTTTATGCCCCTGCTGCCAAAGGGAATATCATTGGGCTACTGACTGCTACTCTAGAACTGACTTGGGGGGCAATTTCCTTCCTGCTAATAATAATCAAAAAAACTGGAAGAGGGCCCCACCCCAGGGCCCAAAAACCAAAGTGTATGGGGCAATGACCCCTGCTGTGGGCAGCAGCAAGATTCATTTACTCCCCCAGAGCAACCCCTTCATCTCTCAGACCTCCTCAGGGCCACTTCAGGCAGTGCAGGATTGGACATCAATCCCTCCACCCGGGCAGTCCTAATACCCAAGATGGGGATCCAGGCCCTCCCAACTGGGGTACATGGGCCTTTGCCCCCAGGCACAGTCGGACTACTCTTGGGATGGTCCAGTACTATCCTTTGAGGCATCCAGGTACACCCTGGGGTTATAGACCAGGCTAGCAAGAGAGAGATTAAAATAATGACATCAGTGGACAGTGGGGTTGTTGCCATCCCAGCAGGAGAACGGATTGCTCAGTTACTCCTCCTCCCTACAGCTTCTTGCAAGGCTCGATAAATTAAAGAGAAATGGGGTAACCAAGGTTTTGGAAGTACTCGCCCAGCAGTATTTTGGGTAGCCACCATGGAGAACTGCTCCCAGCTTACATTAAAGATAGAAGGCAAGTCCTTCAAAGGCGTTTTAGATTCTGGAGCGGACATTTCTGTCCTCTCAGACAAATTCTGGCCCCCTGCCTGGGCCAAGCAGGAAGGGACAGTGACCCTCCAGGGAATAGGACAGGCTGTGCCACAAAAAAGCCTCAGAATGCTAAAATGGCAAGACTCTGAGGGCCACACATGGCTTTTTTCAACCATATGTTTTGTCTGGCCTCCCTACCAACCTCTGGGGACCAGACCTCCTAAGAGAAATGGGAGTGGTCCTCACCACCCAGGCACCCAAGTCCAAAAGCAGGGGCCCCCAGCAAGGGATGGGCTGGAGTCAGGGGAAGGGACTAGATAAACTAGAGCAGGGAGAGGCTTGCCTGGTGGCATTCCCCCCTTTGAATACCAGGGCCCCAGTGGACAGGAAGGATTTTCGCCATTTTTAATGAGGGTCACTGTTGCGCCGCCAGCCCCCATAGCCTTCACATGGCTATCAGATGACCGGTATGGGTGGAACAGTGGCCCTTACCAGCAGAAAAACTCCAGGCCGCTCATCAGCTAGTTCAAGAACACTTGGAGGCAGGCCATCTGCTCCCCTCCACGTCCCCCTGGAATACTCCCATATTTGTAATTAAAAAATCTTCAGGGAAATGGAGGTTACTACAAGACTTGAGGGCTGTGAATGCGACCATGCAGCCTATGGGGGCTCTGCAGCCTGGCTTGCCCTCACCTGTGGCCATTCCTAAAGACTGGCATTTGATTGTCATTGATTTGAAAGATTACTTCTGATCCATTCCCCTACATTCTCAAGATAGTCCTCGGTTTGCGTTTAGCCTTCCTGCAATTAACTTTAGGGAGCCTGCACTTCGCTTCCAATGGGTGGTGCTCCCCCAAGGGATGGCTAACAGTCCAACTATATGCCAGATTTATGTATCTGCCTGTTTAGATCCTCTCAGGCGCAAGCTCCCTGATCTTTACATTGTCCACAACATGGACGATGTTCTTTTGGCCACAGCCAAGGAGAGGCAATATTACATAGCCTTTGCAGAGCTACAGGAGCTTCTGGAGGCCCGCGGATTTATTTTGGCTCCAGAAAAGATGCAAAAGAGACCCCCTTATACTTATTTGGGTCATCAAATTCAACAAACTGGCCTCCGGCCCCAAAGACTCCAAATTGATTGTTCAACTTTAAAAATGCTTCATGACTGGCAGAGATTTTTGGGAGAGGTGCACTGGATTCACCCTTCTCTTTCTATTGAAACAGCGGCTCTTAAACCCATTTATGATATTCTTCCTGGGGATCCCGCTCCGACTTCCCCTAGACAGATTACCCCAGAGGCGAGGGATGCCCTACAATTGTTGTTAAAAGTATAGAGCAAGCCCAACTTCGGCGTATAGATTATGGGCAGCCTCTTGTTCTGGTTGTACTTTCATCTAGCTTTTTGCCCACTGCCATGTTTTGTCAGACTGGCCCTATTTATTGGATACATTTATCAGCCTCCCCTAATAAGGTAGTGGCCCCCTACTATAATCTGATTTTACAATTGTTATGGAAGGCACACAAGTTTAGCATCCAAACCTTTGGAAAGAGTCCTGATAAAATTATTCTTCCTTATGATAAAGAGAAGATGGAACATCTACAGACCTTCCATGATGGGTGAACCCTGTTTATTACATCTACAGATGCCAAGTTTGATGACCATTATCCCAATAGCCCCTTGATGTCTTTTTTTAAACATCACCATGTGATTTTTCCCAAGGTTTTAAAGGAGAGCCCTCTAGTTGGACCTCGCTCAGTCTTTACAAATGGTTCCTCTAAAGGTTTCATGGTGGTGGTTTCTTCTCAGGTGCAGAAGAGGGTACCCATAGGGCAAATGTCAGCACAAGCCGCCGAGTTGTTTGCCTGTTTGATGGCCTTCCAAATGTTTGAGGGGGAGCCCTTTAACTTATATACTGATAGTGTCTATGTTGCCAAAATTGTCAGACCTTTAGAAACCTCTCCATATGTTCTTCCAACCTCTCAGGTTCGCTCCTTATTAGTTCAGCTCCATCATCTTATTTGGCAGAGCATCTACCCTGCTTATGCGGGATTTATTCGTGCACATACTAACCTTCCAGGACCCCTTGCCCAGGGCAATCAATTTGCTGACTCCTTGACCCGCCCTAGGGTCTTACACACTCAGGAACAGCTTGCCCACCAGCTTCATGAGTGATATCATCTAAATGCCTGCTCCATTAAATTTCATACTGGGTGCCCCCTATCCATGGCTACACAGATTAAATCTCAGTGCCCTGATTGTGCCCCTTATCATAATTCTCCCAATGAGGGGGTAAATCCCCAGGGCCTCAGGTCCAACCATCTTTGGCAAATGGATATCACTCACCTGCCGCAGGCAGGGAAATTAAAATACATCATGTTTCAGTGGACACGTATTTTAAACTGATTTTTGCCTCTCTCCACTCAGGAGAGAAGATTAAAGATGTTATTTCTCATTGCCTGCAGGCCTTTGCCTACATGGGCGTTCCCGATGCCCTAAAAACAGACAATGGCCCTGCCTATGCCAGCAATTGCTTCACTGCCTTTTGCAGGGAACATCACATTGTCCACTCTTTTGGTATTCCTTACAGCCCCACCAGACAGGCCATTGTGGAGCACACCCATGCCACTCTCAAACAGTATTTTAAAAAAAATATAAAAGGGGGAATATGTCACCTCCCCCAATATTCAGTTATCCACCATACTTTATATTTTAAATTTTTTGACCATAGACAGTAATAATTTTTCTGCTATGGAGAGACATTGGAACAAACCCTCCCAGTCTTTGGGATGGGTCAGATGGAAGGACTTAATTACAGGAAAATCTCAGCCACCCACTCCCCTAGTAGCTAGGGTCCAAGGGGCTGTTTGTGTTTTCCCTCCAGGAAGTGAGAAGCCTATTTGGGTCCCTGAATGGTGCATCAGGCATGTCGAACCCAACACTGCTCCCGACACTAGGAATGCTCGCCATGATAAAAATGATCCAAACATTGCCAAACTCAGGTAAGGGAAGTATGGGCATTGGTGAGGAAAACCCCTCCCACCGTTTTGATGCCAGTTAGTCACTGCAGCTCCCCATTCATAGCCTTTATAGCACCAATAAATACATTGGGAGTGGCTGCTGCCAACAAGAGATTGAAAGTCAAAAACAAAACAATCTGAGTTTCCCCCTCCTAAAGGGGAATCTCTGCTTTATTAAAAATATTTAATATCTCCATGATTAAACCCTCAGTTGGAGGGTGGATTGGATTAAATCTCTAGGCCTTTGCCTGACACAAGGTCAGGAAAGAAAAGGGAAACATAAGAAGTTGCCCTCAGTTGGAAGGTGGATTGGATTAAATCTCCAGGCCCTTGTCTAAGGGATCATCCTCAATGGGAGAATGGATTAAAGATAGGTAAATTAAAAAAATTGGTAACAGTTAATAAATGAGGTATTAGTATTTAGTAAAGAAAAAGGCAAAGGTATATAAAATAATAAATGTTTACTTACATTTATATGGGGTAGGTTACTGATACAAATTTATAAGTCATCTCTAAAAACTTTTGGCAAAAGCCTGGCCTTTCCACTTTGCATCTACAGAATTACTAGGAGTAGGTACGGCTGTAGCCCCTAAGTGTAACTCAAAACTTCTCAAATGAAGAAATGATGAGGGACATACAGGACTTTTTCAACCTTTTGTTTTAATTCAAGGGTTGACTGGAGTTGTTCTGTTAAAGAAGTTTCATTTCAACAAACTAATCATAACCTAGGCAAAAGGAGAGATATGTATGCACGGTCTGTGTGTATAGGTGTGGCCACGTCAGTATGCATGAAGTGTGAAGTGTAAATGTGTGAATGTTGACAAAAGCAACTGTTCTAATGGCTAGTTAAAAACTACCTAAATCGATTTAGATATAGCCAAAAGAAACATCCAGTCAGTCGGTTAATGTCTTAACAAAAAAGTCAAGGTTTAAGCCTTCAGAGCCAGTCAATTTAAAAAAAAAAAAGAGAGAGGTTTTCTCAGGGAACTTCCCTGCTGCTTTGTCAGGCCCCACCCCCAAAGGTGTCTGTGTAGATGCAAATTAGGCCTTGTCAGCTAGTGAGAGCTACCAGTTAGAGAAAAAAAAAAAAAGAGACTACTCACAGACTTAAGACTTCAGATAAAAAAAATTATTTGGGACATGGGATAGTTTACAATCCTTAAATGATTCTCAAAATTACTTAATGGTTATGTCCCTTTTAAAGGATATCTACTAATAATTTAGATAGTAATCCCAATTCACCTAGATAGTTAACTAAGGAGGGTAGACAAATCCTTCTACTGTTATGGTCCAACTTCAACAGTTCAAACAAAATTTAAAAAATAAAAAAGGGGGAGTTGTCCCCAGTCCCCACATGATTCATTGAATAATCCACTCCTCATTTAAAATTTTTTTAAATGTAAATGCCAGTGAACAATCTGCTTCAGACAGATTCTGGCATAATGGAACTTGAGCAACTATTACTCAGGTCAAATGGAGACATCCATACACTAGACAGTGGAGAAGACCCTAATTTGGGGTCGAGGGCATGTTTGTGTTTTCTTGCAGGAAAAGAATAAAGCTTCAGCAGCTGTCACAACATTTGGTGAGATGCATGGAGCAGAGAAAAACTGGACCTGAGACCGTGGGAGCCTGCCCAAGCCAGTTTGAGATCTCCTAAATCGGTGTTCCTGACCCTTGATGTCATCAAATCTACAGCCCGAGAAAGAAATAAAACAGTCAGTTCAAGATTTCCAGTTTCTCAACAGGCCAGCTACATCAACCTCCTGAACCCGTGAGTTTTCATCCTGAAGCCAGCAAAAAACTGGAAGATTAGCAGTTTGCCCTTGACACACCTTAAAACAACAGAATTCATTTTGCCAGTTTTTCCCTTTGAGGGAAAAAAAGGACCCATTTAAAACATTTGGACATTGGTATGGACTGTGATGAGTGGCAAAAACCTCTTTTCAGTATTTGAACAGGACATGGTCACTTGAAATTAGACTTGATGGTTCCTGTTTCTGGAATCGCGCCTAGGCCAGTGTATTTTTCTGGAGAAATGCTATTTGTCCTAATTCGACAAAAAGGAGACTTTGACTCAAGTTACATATTCAGCAGAGGCTATTGATGTTAAATCAACAAACTGCATCACCACAGGAACAAATTGGTACTCTGTAAATAGTACAACAAGCCTCTTGTTCATATTTTTTATAATGCTACATGTGTAACATCAATGATTGTACCTACTGTATCTGTGCAAGTGCACTTTCTAAATGCTTTCCTAAGTAGATCTTGGAATGATTGTAAACTTTATCACAGTCAAATTGTAACTGTAAATCACCCTTGTAGCAAAGAAAGGCTGGTGGTAGAATGCTATGGCCCAGATCGGGGGATGGGCAGATGACAGAGAGGCACTATGTCAGTGGGTCCTAGGAATGGTGACAGTGGCAGTAGGCATTCTGGCTTCATGCTGAGTTCAAACGTGCCTTAGCCCATGGCAATCCCAATAGCCATAAAGCCTGATTACAGATGATTCTAAGATGAGGTTTCTCTGAGCCTTCCCCCCCCCCCCAAGGCAGGGGTAGCCAGGTACCTCGAAGACGGGATAGAGGAATCTACAATGGCTGAAAGACATTTAAGCAAGTGGTCAACATCCTTAGCCATCAGGGAAATGCAACTCAAACAACTCTGAGATACCATCTTACACCAGCCAGAATGGCTAAAATAAAAAACATCAATGACAGTCTATGCTGAAGAGGACGTGGAGAAAGAGGAACACTCCTCCACTGCTGGTGGGAGTGCAAACTTCTATGACCACTTTGGAAATCAGTATGGCAGTTTCTCAGGAAAATGAGAATCAGTCTACCTCAAGATCCAGCAATTCCTCTCTTGGGCATATACCCAAGGAATGCACATTCATACAACAAGGACATATGTTCAACTATGTTCATAGCAGCATTGTTTGTAATAACCAGAACCTGGAGGCAACCTAGATACCCTCAACCAAAGAATGGATGGAGAAAATGTGATACATTTTTACAATGGAGCATTACTCAGCAGAAAAAACAATGAAATCTTGAAATTCACAGGCAAATGGATGGACCTGGAAGAAACCATCCTGAATGAGGTAACCCAATCACAGAAAGAAAACCAGGGTATGCACTCACTCATATTAGACATAGAGCAAAGGACTACCAGCCTACAATCCACACCACCAGAGAAACTAGGAAACAAGGAGGACCCCCGAAGAAGGGGAGAGGGATAATAACCACTGAGTAAATTGGGAGCATGGGGGAGAAAGGAGGGGGGGTGGGAAGGGGAGAGGGGAAGAAGGGGAGGAGGGAAGAGAACAGGAGAGATCAGGAGGACTGAGACAGGGGAAGAAGAGAGGGGGGCAAGAAAGGAGATGCTTTGATAAAGGGAGACAGTATAGATTGGAGAGAGGTTTAGCACTGGGGAAATGTTCAGGGATCCACAAAGATGACACCAACTAAGAAGTTAGGCAGTGAAGGAGAGGCTGCCTTTGCTGCCCTTCCCCCTATAATGAGACTGATGACTACCTTGGTTGCCATTCCTAGAGCCTTCATCCAGTAGCTAATTGACGCAGAAGTAGGCACCCACAGCTAAACATTGAGCCATACTCCTGGAATCCAGTTGTGGAGAGGGAGGAGGAATGAACAAAGGAGTCAAGACTGTGCTGGAGAAACCAGTGAAAGCATAGAGATCAAAGTTGTAAAGCTGGGGAACCAGCATTAGACCAAACCAAGTTCTTCAAATGTGGGTGCCAGCTAGGAGACCTGGACAGTCAATGGGACCTCTAACAGTGGAGCCAGTATTTATCCCTAGTACACAAATGTACATTGGGAGCCCATTCCCTATGGAGGAATACTATTGCAGCCCAGATACATGAAAGAGAGTCTAGGCCCTCTCCCAAATGATGTGAAGGACTTTGATGGTGCCCCGTGGAGGGCCTCACTATCCTTGGTAAGTGGGTGAGAGGGTGGGTTGGGGATGTTGGAGGGCATGGGAGGAAGGGAGGGCAAGGGAATTGGGGGAATTGATATGTAAAATAAGATTGTTTCTAAAATAAAAATTGCTCAACATCCTTAGCCATTAGGGAAATGCAAATCAAAACAACTCTGAGATATCAACTTACTCCTGTCAGAATGTCTACAATCAAAAACACCAATGACAGCTTATGCTGGAGAGGATGTGGAGAAAGGGGAACACTCGTCCATTGCTGGTGGGAGTGCAAACTTGTAAACCCACTTTGGAAATCAGTATGGAGATTCCTCAGGAAAATGGGACTCAGTCTACCACAAGATCCAGCAATTCCACTCTTAGGCATATACCCAAAAGATGCCCATTCACACCATAAGAATGTCTGTTCCACTATGTTCGTAGCAGCACTATTTGTAATAGCCAGATCTCAGAAGCAATGTAGATGCCCTACAATTGAAGAGTGGATAGAGAAAATGTGGTACATTTACAAAATGAAGTACTACTCAGCAGAAAAAAACAATGGAATCTTGAAATTTGTAGGCAAATGGATGGCACTAGAAGAAACCATGCTGAGTGAGGTAACACAGTCACAAAAAGCAAAACATTGTATGTACTCACTCATATATGGATTTTAGACATGGTTCAGCGGAGTGCCACCCTACAATCCCAGGGCCAGTGAGTCTGGGAAACAGGGAGGATCCCAAGAGAAATATGCATGATACCCCAGAGAAGGGGTGTGGGGACACCAGACCTTGAGCAGAAACCCACGTCCCCTTCGGCCTGGGAGTAGGCATCTATGTAATGTTTACTGAAAACAATTCAGTGCTTTAAAGCTTGATAGGGCTCAGATAAGGGCTGGCTCACTGAAATACCATGTCTTTTACACCTCCTATGGCTAGATGCCTCTTTCTGTCCCTGCCCCCTGTGGTGTCTCCCCGATTCTGGGGCTGGAGATTAAACCACCAGCCAGGAGGGTGAGAAGTGGAAAGAATGGTATGTAAATGGATGGCAAAAGTCCTTAAAAAGGGAAGCTCTTTTTTCTTGGAGAGATTTCTCCAGAGACTTCTCCTGAGAGCTCTCCTAAGTGGACTGGGGTCTCCTCCTAACCTGACTTGGGAAGCATAAAGTTTTCTTAAAGCAACCGACCGGTCTCTGTGTCATCTATCCCGACCACCTCGCTACATTCTCGGATGCAGGCCGCACAGCAGGTGCAACAATTGGAGGTCCCATCAAGATCGTGAAAGCGAGGTAAGTAAGCGGGTTCGTCTCTTTTTCTGGCCAGGGACAGATTGGAAAAAAAAAAAAAAGAAAAGCTAAACCTAAGAAGTTGCCCTCAGTTGGAGGGTAGATTAGAGAATCATCCTCAATGGGAGGATGGATTAAAGATAGATAAATTTAAAAAACTGATAAAGTTAATAAATGAGGCCAGTTTTTCACCTGATCCACTGAGGTCAGGAAAGTAAATAAAAACTCAAAAATCTAAAAGGATAGCCAACAAGTAAGACTATAAGTATGTATTGAAAAGGGGGTACCAAGCTAGGGGTACCAGATTAAATGTTTAGGACCTTGCCTGACAAAGGTCAGAAAAAAAGGAAACCTAAGAGATCACCCTCAGTTAAAGGGTGGATTGGATTAAATGTGTAGGCCCTTGCCTGACAAAGGTCAGAAAAAAAAAAAAAAACCTAAAATAAGAAGTTGCCCTCAGTTGGAGGGTGGATTGGAGGATCATCCTCAATGGGAGGATAGATTAAAGATGGGTAAATTTAAAAAATTGGTAACAGTTAATAAATGAGGTATTAGCATTCAGTAAAGAAAAAGGCAAAGGTATATAAAATAAAAATGTTTGGTTACATTTATATGGGGTAGGTTATTGAATTTTGTGAGTCATCTCTAAAAACTTTTGGCAAAAGCCTGGCCTTTCCACTTTGCATCTACAGAATTACTAGGAGTGGGTATGGCTGTAGCCCCTGAGTGTAGCTCAAAACTTCTCTAATAAAGAAATGACGAGGGACATACAGGACTTTTTCAACCTTTTGTTTTAATTCAAAGATTAACTGGAGTTGTTCTGTTAAAGAAGTTTCAGTTCAACAAACTAATCATAACCTAGGTAAGGAGAGATGTATGCATGGTCTGTGTGTATGGACGTGGCCACGTCAGTATATATAAAGTGTGAAAAGTAAATGTGTAAATGTTGATAAAAGCAACTGTTCTAACTGCCTTGGATATGATTATAGGGATACTTAAATCCCTTCAAACAGTTAATAACTACGTAAATCGATTTAGATATAGCCAAAAGAAACATCCAGTCAGTCGGTTAATATTTTAACAAAAAATTCAAGTTAAGCCCTCAGAGCCAGTCAGAGAGAGAGAGAGAGAGAGAGAAAGAGAGGTTTTTTCAGGGAACTGTCCTGCCTCTTTGGCAGGCCCTCAGCCCCAAAGGTGTCTGTGTAGATGCAAATTAGGCCTTGTCAGCTCAGATGCAAATGAGGCCTTGTCAGCTAGTGAGAGCTACAGGTTAGAAAAAAAAAAAAAAGGACTATTTGGGACATAGTATAGTTTACAATCCTTAAATGATTCTCAAAGGTACTTAATGGTTATGTCCCTTTTAAAGGACATCTACTAATACTTTAAATAGTGATCCCAATTCACCTAGATAGTTAACTAAGGAGGGTAGACAAATCCTTCTACTGTTATGGTCCAACTTCAACAGTTCAAACAAAATTTAAAAATAAAAGGGAGTAATGTCCCCAGTCTCCACATGATTCATTAAATAATCCACTCCTCATTTAAATATTTATAAAATATAAATGCCAGTGAGGAATCTGCTTCAGACAGATTCTGACATAATGAAAGTTAAATAACTATTACTCAGGCCAAATGAAAACATCCATACACTAGACAGTAGAGAAGACCCTAATTTGGGGTCGAGGGCATGTTTGTGTTTTCTTACAGGAAAAGAATAAAGCTTCAGTAGCGGTCACAACATCTGGTGAGATGCATGGAGCAAAAAAAACTGGACCTGAGACCGTGGGAGCCTGCTCAAGCCAGTTCGAGATCTCCTAAATCAGTATTCCTGACCCTTGATGTCATCAAATCTACAGCCCGAGAAAGAAATAAAACAGTCAGTTCGAGATTTCCAGTTTCTCATCAGGCTTGCTACATCAACCTCCTGGACCTGTGAGTTTTCATCCCAAAGCCAACAAAACTGGAAGATTAGCAGCTAGCCTTTGATACACCTTAAAACAACAGAATTCATTTTGCCAGCTTTTCCCTTTGGGGGAAAAAGGACCCATTTAACATTTAGACATTGGTATGGACTGTGATGAGTGACAAAAGCCTTTTTTCAGTATTTAAACAGGACATGGTCACTTGAAATATCAGACTCGGTAGTTCCTGTTTCTAAAATCACAGTGTGTTTTTCTGGAGAAACGTGGTTTGTCCTGGTGCGACAAAAAGACTTTGACTTGGGTTGCATGTTCGGCTGATACTACTGACATTAAATCGACAGACTACATCACCACAGGAACAAATTGGTACTCTGTAAATAGTGCAACAAGCCTCTTGTTCATATTTTTTATAATGCTACATGTGTAACATCAATGATTGTACCTAATGTATCTGTGCAAGTGCACTCTCTAATGCTTTCCTAAGTAGATCTTAAAATGATTGTAAACTTTATCACTGTTTTGACCGTCAAATTGTAACTATAAATCACCCTTGTAGCAAAGAAAGGCTGGTGGTAAAATGCTAAGGCCCAGATCGGGGGATGGGCAGGTGACAGAGAGGCGCTATGTCAGTGGGGGTCCTAGGAATGGTAACAGTGGCAGTAGGCGCTCTGGCTTCATGCTGAGTTCAAAGTGCCTTAGCCCATGGCAATCCCGATAGCCATAAAGCCTTATTACAAATGATTTTAAAGTTGGGGCGCTCTTATGACGGACAACTTGTGGGGAAGACCCACTCCCACCTAACAGGGGTTCAAGGTCCCCCAAAGACGGGCCAGGGAGGGTGACCCTACTTGACCTAAGACAGGAGTGCCTCATTTAAAAATAAAAAGGGGTGAATTGTGGGGACACCAGACCTTGAGCAGAAACCCAAGTCCCCTTTGGCCTGGGAGCAGCATCTATGTAATGTTTACTGAAAACAATTCAGTGCTTTAAAGCTTGATAGGGCTCAGATAAGGGCTGGCTCACTGAAATACCATGCCTTTTACACCTCCTATGGCTAGATGCCTCTTCCTGTCCCTGCCCCCTGTGGTGTCTCCCCGATTCTGGGGCCGGAGATTAAACCACCAGCCAGGAGGGTGAGAAGTGGAAAGAATGGTATGTAAATGGATGGCAAAAGTCCTTAAAAAGGGAAGCTCTTTTTTCTTGGAGAGATTTCTCCAGAGACTTCTCCTGAGAGCTCTCCTAAGTGGACTGGGGTCTCCTCCTAACCTGACTTGGGAAGCATAAAGTTTTCTTAAAGCAACCGACCGGTCTCTGTGTCATCTATCCCGACCACCTCGCTATATTCTCGGATGCAGGCCACACAGCAGGTGCGACAAAGGGGAATGAGGCAAGATCTCCTGAGCATATTGGGAGCATGGGGAGGAGAGAGAACAGGGGGAAAAAGAGAAGAGGAGAAGAGGAGGGGAGCAATAAGGTTGAGTCAGGGGAAGAATGGAGAAGACCAGGAAGAGAGATACCATAATAGAGGGAGTCATTATAGGTTTGAGGAGAGAGCAGACACTAGTGGGATTTCCAGAGATCTACAAGGATAACACCAACTAGCAAACTAAGCAATACTGGAGAGACTACCTTAATTGCCCCTCCCTGATAATGAGATTGATGACTACCTTATATGCCATCCTAGAACTTTATCCAGTAACTGATAGAAGCAGAGGCAGACATCCACAGCTAAACACTGAACTGAACTCCTGGAACCCCATGACAGAGAGGGAGGAGTGATGAGCCAAAGGGTCAAGACCTTGCTGGTGAAACCCACAGAGATAGCTGACCTGATGAAGGGGAACTTTTGGACCCCAGACTGATGGCTGAGAGGCCAGCTGGGGACTGATCCAGACACCCTGAATGTGGTGTCAGTAAGGAGGCCTTGGCATCTCTGGGGCCTTGGGTAGTAGAACAGTTTTACTATGGCGTACGAATGAACTTTGGGAGCCCATTCCATATGGAGGGATCCTCTCTAAGCCTGGACACATGGGGAGGTCCTAGGCCCTGCCCCCGGTGAAGTGACAGAATCTGGAGATCCCCCATGGAGGCACTCATCCTCCCTGGGGAATGGTGTGTCGATTGGGTGGGGGGCTGGGGAGAGCTGGTAGTGGGGCAAGGGAGGAGAGGTGGGAGAGGGAGCTGGGATCGACATGAATTAGAAAGCATGTTTCTAATTCAAACTAAAAATACATTGAAAAAAGAAAATAATAATAATAATAAAAGAATCTAGTAGTTGTTCAGTTCACAAGACTGGATGTCCCAGGTGGTCTTCAGTATTCACTAGAATCCCAGAGATGAAGGAATGGACTTACTATCAAGAGCAAACAGAGGAAGAGGGGGAGAAAAGGGGAGAGAGATGGGGAAGGGGAGGGGGAGAGGGAGAATGAGCTTCGTTCTTCCATGTCCCTTTTATAGGCTGCCAGCAGAGGGTGTGGCCCAGATTAAAGGAGGATCTTCCAACCTCAAATATCTGGATTAAAAGTGGGTCTTCCCACTTCAAATGATTTAATTAAAAAAACATTCCTCACAGGCATGTCTAGCCACGTTTAGGTTTTATATTGCAGTTGTAGTCAAGTTGACAACCAAGAATAGCCATCACAAATCCGTAGTCCATTTTTCCTGAGTTGTTTGTTTTGTTGATTTTTTGGTTATTTGTGTATTCTACCTAGTAACACACAGTTGGATATATAGCAAAGGTTTTCTCCAGTTCTGTAGGCTTTCTCTTCACTAGGTTTACCATTTCCTTTTCTGTGCGGAAGCTTTTTAGCTTTTTAGTTTTGTACAGTCCCAAAAGTCAATTGTTGACTCCATTTCTGGAATCAACAGAGTCCCAATGAGAAAGTCGTACACCATCTTCTAGAAGTTTCACAGTTTTTAGGCTTTATTATGAGGTCTTTTATCCATTTGGGTTTTGTGTAGGTAAGAGATAAGGGATTAGTTTCATTCTTCTACATGTGGATATTCAGTTTTCCCAACACAACTTGTTGAAGATGCTGTCTATTCTCAAATGTGTGGTTTCTGTGTTTGTCCTAGTTTCATTTTTGTTATTGAGATAAGTGCCCTGACAAAAGCAACTGAATAAAGAAAGGAATTTATCTTACTGGATAATTTCAGATTGGAGTCCATAATTGTGGGGAATTTAGGGCAGGAAATTTGAACAGCTGGCCATATCACACGGTGAAGAAAGGAAAGAAATAAATCCAGAATCCATATATGCTCACTTGTTTACTTGTGCATAGCTTTTTTTTTCTACAATTTAGAATCCCTGCCTAGGCAATGGCACCACCCACCATGGGCTGGCTCTTTCCATATTAATTAAGTAAGATAATCTGTCACAGACATGCCCATAGGCCAACTCATATATACAGTCTCTCATTAAGACTCTTATCCCATCTAATTCTAGATTTTTCCAAGTTGACAAAGCTAGCTATAATGGTGTCTTTTCCAAAAATCATGTGTCTGATTTTGCATGGACTTACAAAATGGCTGTAGTTATGTTATATGTAGACTTAAATATGGGTCTTCTATTTCGTTGATCTGCTTATCTATTTTCTTGTCAGCAGTATCAAGTTTTTATTACTATAGACCTATAACCAGAGTAAGACAAGTGAGGGAGATAGGGGAATTCAAATAGGAAAGGAAGTCAAAATGTCCTTATTTGCATGTTCTATACTCCTACATATAAAAGACCCTAAAGAGACCACTAGAAATCCCATACTGCTCATTAACACACTCAACAAGGTAGAAGAAGACAAAATTAACACAAAAAGCAGTATCCTCCCTATTACAAAAAAGTATACTGAGCAAGAAATCAGGAAAACTTTTCCATTCTCAATAGCTTCAAAAAGTATCCTGGAATAAATCTAACTAAGGAAATGAATGATTTGTACAATGAAAACTTAAGACGTTGACAAAGGCTGTGTGTTCTGGTATGAACTTTAAGCCAGCTTGGCCAGACTTCTTAAGCAGAACAGCTAAGCAGCTTGGCAGATTCCCAACGTGAAGCCTAGGAGAGCACATCTCTTACCTGCCCACATGGGCATCTGGGTAGAGTCCTGAGTAGGGGTTGTGCTTTGGGCTGCTTGGGAAGGTTCTAGGAGTTGGAACCAAGGAAAGCAGTTCTCTTGTCTGGGTAGCTATGTATGTTGGATGCCTGGATAGGATACCTAGTTGGAGGGAGTGAGCTGAGAGCAAAGCTGGATCAGATTTCATACTATGGGGCTATTTTATGGGCTGCAAAGGCATCTGGAAATCCTACAGCATGGTCAGGATTGAGTCCCAATAAAGACAGAAAGGGTTTGGGTGGCCTAAGATAAAAAAGGTGAAGGGGGGAGGTAGTAGTACATGGGGGAGGAAGGAGCTAAAATGACAATTTTTGAAAGAATAAAGCGTTTGAAAAATCAAAGGAGCCTTTAAAAAGCCACTTCAACTCATTATAAAATAGTTAACAATATGTCTGAATATAAAACAAAATTTGTCAACAACAATGTTTAATACGGATAGTCTAATGCACCAATACAAAGACAGATTAGAAGGGTGTACATCACATTCCTGTAGCTGAAGCAGTGGGGAGGCTGAAGAGGGAGGATCATGAGTTTGAGGCCACCTGGGGGTGCAGAGAAAACCCCTAACACAGAGGTTGTCAGAATTAATGACAAAAGAAGACTGGACTATGTTTTATCTATATGAAGCAAACTTGATTGCTTCTCGGTAAAGGATGATGGAAACTACAATAAATTAACTCTAGAAAAAGAAAATTATAGTAGTTATATCAGTTTTATTCAATACAGACTTCAAAACAAGGAAAATGATCAGGAATAAAACAGGAGTGGTAACACATAATTTTAAAAGGGCAAATTCTTTCAGAAACCATAATAAATCCTAGTTATGTATACTGAACAACTGGGTGTCAAAATTTGTAAGACAAAATAGTATAATACTGAGTCATAAGCCTGAGAGAAAAAAAATAACCAATCTCTTATTACAGATGAGTAATTAAACATTCCTCTATCTATCATTAATGAATTAGACAGAAAACCAGAAAAAGACACAATTTCCTGAACACTAACAACATGTACAGCCCTAACAGATACAGGACAATGCATACTCCTCCAAACTGACATGGAATATTCGTGAGCACTGAACCCATTCCAGCCCACATAGTAGAAAACATAAAGTATATTTTAGCCAAGAAATTCCAAACACAAAAAACCATGGAAGTTCCAAATTTTTAAAAACTAAATACTACATTTAAAATATTAATTAATCAAAGAAATGTATACAGTGTTAAGTGCATATACATTTAAAGAATAAGAATAAAATACTCAAAATACATTTTCACCTAAAACACTAGAGAAAGAAGAACAATTAAAGCCTGAAGCAAGAAGGAAAAAACTATGGAAGAAATTATTTAAATCAAAAACAGGAAAACAATAGAGATAATGTGAATGTTAGAGTCAATTGTCAATTTGACAGAATCTAGAATCACTATGGAAGTAGGTCCTGGGCAAGGCAGTAGGGATTATCTTGATTAGTAAATTGAAAGTGGAATACCCAGCCTATAGTGGGCAACACCATCCCCTGGGCTTGGAGTCCTACCAAATAAAGGAGAAAGTGTGGTAAGCATGTGTATACATGACTCTTCTGGCTGATTCTGGATACTATGTGACCAACTCCTTAGGTTTCTGCTACCTTAAAGTTCCTCCCATGGTGGACTGTACTCTAAACCCTTACTCCCTCAAGTAACTCTTACTAATGTGTTTTATCACAACAACAGGAACTCTATTGACTTCACAGATTGTAAAAGTGAAGTCACTGCAACATAACTCTCTACACACATGTTTGAATAGTTAGATAAATCGTTCAATTCTATGAAAGACATAGCTATTGAAATATAGTCAAGACAAAAAAATAATCAAATCATACCTATACCTATAATCAAATCATCAGAGCCAGATTGTTTCACTAGTTAACTCTATCAAATATTTAATAGAGACATGTCAGTTTTATAGAATATCTTTCAGAAAATAGAAGTGCAGAGAACCCCCTCATTTATTCTATGATGTCAGAATTTCCCAAATACCAAAATGAGATAGAGTCATTGCCCTAACTGGGAAGACAGCAGCCTTAATGTCTCCCATGCATGGAGGTGCAAGAATTCACAATACTACTAGTAAGCTGAACAACACATAAAAGCAGGTACAGAATGACCAAATAACACTTACATATGGGGGTAGCTATTTAAACACCTAGAATTCTGTGTAATCCACCACACCAATTGAAGCTCCAAATGACGCTGTTTAACGATAAACGGCATACTTACTGAAAGTAAAACTAAGTATTTATTGTTGAAATTACTTACAAGATACCAAACAAGTAACCCAGATGAGCCCAGTAGTTTTCCACTGCCGAACCGGAAGCCGAAACCGGATAAAGAGACCAAGACTTCCTTTGTGCTGTCTTTTATGCCTTCCCCCTGTAACGTCCCCTAGCCATGCCCAAAAGTGGGCCTGGCTAGTGACATAGTTCATCGCCTACGTATGTATACGTGTTTACGTCCGTCCCTATACGTCTTTAGTCATGCTTAAAGTGGGTGTGGTTAGCGGTGTGGTAAACCTGCTCTTTTATTACCTCATCTGTATGCGCCTCTAGTAAGTCACATGGTTAATGGCGGCATACAGGCTTCCTCCTACAACCAATAAACTAAAAATTAAAAAACATTTGTTTCTACAATTCACTGCAGAAAAAAATTGCTGAAATTTATTAACCATTTGTGATAAATGAAGAACACATTTCAGAAAACTAGGGATTTCTCGGCTTAATAAGGCATATTACAAAACCCTACAGCCATCATCATAGTTAGTGACAAGAAACTGGATGTTTCCTCCTAAAATTAGTAACAAGACAAGAATATTCTGCCTCATCATAACTTACCATATATCATATAAGAAACTGCTTAATTCAGTATAACAGTATTAAAAAAAAAAGAAATGAAACATACTGGACTCAATGTTGAAATGTCGAGTCTTATGAATTTAATGTCCAATATCATGGAATATGAATAAATTTCTAGAAAGTTATTGTATAGATATGTACAGTAAATTATAAAGTTTTATAAAAGGTAGCAGACCTGCTGTGGCCAATACAACACAACAGAAGAACAAATTGAAGGAGAAATACTACTCACCTGTAAGTTTTACTATTAAGCTATAAATATCAAGGCAGCAAGGTATAATTATGAACAGATTGCTGAAGTGCAACAAAGAGCACCAGACTGGCTATTCTTGCATTTCCCACAGAAACTAATAAAAATGGATCACAAACTAAACATAAAACTACAAAACTCTAGAGGGAAAAAATAAAAGTAAATCTATGTGACTGTGATTTGTGATACTTAGATACAAAATATTGAAGCATGACACTTGAAAGAATATCATCTTAATCTGGACTTACTTAGAATTAAAGAATTAATGTAGGACATTGGTTCTGCAAAAGATAATAAAAAATTGGAAATATAATCCCCACACTAGCAGAAAATGTTTCAAAAACTCATCCCAGTACTTCTCTCCAAAGAGGTAAAGGACATTAAAATTCAACTATAAGAGAATGACCCAATGCAAATCTGGAGAAAATAGGAATGTAATAAAAAGATACACAAGTGGAAGATATACAAATGCAAATGTACCCAATGTTAGTTTTTATCGGCAAGTTGAAAAGTAAAACAATAATCATTACACCTTTTAGATGTTTCCATGTGGTTGCATACATACATCAGTAGTTCTTTTTATTGTTAAGTACTGTCCACATTAATCTTGACTGGGTAGAGAAGAGCCTATATTTATTGGTGTTTGTAGGACAGTATTTTCAGAGAGGATTAACTAAAGGAGGAGGGTCCTTATCCTCTTGCCCTATAGGCCAGGGACCAAGATAGAATAAGTGGGGGTGGGGGGTGAGCTTCTGTGCCATGCTCTCTCAGTCACAATGAATTGAAAACTCTGAAAACATTTGTGTGTGTGTGTGTGTGTTTTCAAACACTGACAACATAATTTATGCCTGTGTTTTTTTCTTCATTTGAGTAGTTTGTATGCTTGTTTAGAGAAGAAATCAGTTGACTAAAAAGGGAAGACACAGTCATAAACTAAAGGTAGGAATTCCACACATTCATTGAGATAGGAACTAAACTCCCTTTCAAATGTGAATCACATTCTCCACTACCCTTGCTGGGATGCCTCTTTTATATTTAAATTTTGGTTGTTTACCTCTAGTCAGAAGGTGTGCCTGTGAGACAATTAAAGGCAGTAGGGCATCTACCACTATAAAGCTCCCAAAGCAGGATAACTTGGAGAAGAAAACAACACTAGGAGCCTAATCTTAAATTATGTGCTAAAAACAGAGGCAACAATTGTCTAGATTAATGGCAAGAAAGAGAAGCTTCTATCTTGGAAAGATAGAAAAAGGGCCCCAAATGTAAGACCCAACCCAGGTAAAACTCTAAATTGTGGAAGGAAAGAAGCTGATGCTACTGAGGTCTCAGGGGGCAAGGGTCAATCCCAAACAGACAGCTGAACTTGGTTGTCCTGATGATACTAGCTTTGACAGCATGAAAGAAGAAAGACTGAGAAAGTAATGGATCCTTCCTCTGTGGTTTCAGGAAGTTTATAAGACCTGGATACGAACGACAGGCTTTTGGAGTCTTTGAGGAGACCCTTAGAAGCCACCGGGCAAAGCTGTGAAGATGCTGCCTGGGTTGTGTTAGAGACCCCAAGAATTTGGAGATGCCTAGGCCATGGGATATCTGCTAAGAAGAGCAGCAAATAGGGAGTGAAACTATCCAAAAGGAGCTGCAGCTTGCAAAACTGCAGGTATGCAGCCATCTAAGCCCTTTGACCTGAAGCTCCAGATACCAAACACAGAGCTACAGGATTTGGTGCTTTCTCTGGTGTGCTTAAGTCTTGCTTCTGTCTGATCTTGCCTCACTATGTCTTCATTCCTCCTTTTAGGAATGGGAACATGTATCCTGTATGTTGGAATTCTGAAATGTGTTTTTGTATTTCACAGGAAGTCAGTTTAGAGATTGCCTTGGGTCTCAGAAGATAATCTGAACTTTGAGCAGTGATCTAACTGTTAAAGATGATGAGGACTTTTGATATTGGACTAAACACTTTTTGCATTATGATATGGCCATGAGTGTATGAGAGCTATGGGCAAAGTGTGGTGCCTTGGTTGAGAAATGCCCCCTTTCAGTGCTGTCTGTTATGGAACCTGCTTGAGGAAGCATGTCACTGGGGGCAGGCTTTGAGGGTTTATAGCTTCAATGCACTTCCTGTCCTTTTGAGGGTTTATAGCTTCAGTGCACTTCCTGTCCTTTTTCTCTGCTTCCTGTACCTGGATTGAAATGTAACCAGCTAGCTTCCTGATTAGCATGGCATGCCTCCTCTGTCATCTTGGGATCCAGCTCTCTAGAATTATGAGCCCCAAATTTTTATTTCTTGGGTTGCTTTTGGACAGCAACAGAAAAATAACTAATACAATGACCTTCCCTTTTTTGTAAGCAGTTGATGTAATCATCCTTTCCCAATAAGGGAAAATCATCCCTTATTTGAATCAAACTTATGATGGAACACATTGTATGGATTCTCCCTCTGTCATTTCCTGAGCAAACAGGCACTCTCATATTATAATACTTCATTGACTTTCTTTGTTAGGAATATGACCTGCCAGGACCCTATTCTTTTTTTTATTTTGCTCAAATTTTATTTAATCACAATTTGCATAGAAATAGCAATAGTTGGCTAGTAGTTATCATATTGAACTGTACAGGGTCAGACACTTAAGTACTAATTTTAGTTTAAAGGATGATGTTTAAAAATTTTCAATCTAATACTGGAATTAAACACCAAAGAGTAAAACTGATCATCATACTTGTAGCTGAACACTACTGCTTTGGTTATTCTGATTATTTATCTGAGTTTGCCTACTTAATTTTCTTTTATCACTAGAGTAGTGAAAAAAAACAAACAAACTATGGCTGAAAACCAAGATTTGATTCATAGAACACACACATATATTATTTACATATATTAAATATACATATATCTTAATACATAAAATGTACTGATATATGCACATATTATAGTGCTTAACTACATACAGAAGTTTTTCTTTATTAATAGAATTCGAGTAAAAATGTTCAAAAATATTATGTTCATTTAATTGCCAGGGAGTTGATATAACATTACTGCTCTGCAGTGGCTGGAGCTGTGGTGTTGATTCTGACATGACATAAAGTTCTAGTTATGTGACAAGAAGTTTGACCTTGGGCAAAGAACTTAGCTTTCTAAAGTTTACAATTAATTTTCAACATGTAGATTGTGCTTCATGCATTATATATAGAACAGTAGTGAAAACTAAATGAGCCAGTGCTCAAAAGTATGTAGCATCATATTGCTTCATTCTTGATGTCAATTAAGTAGATTGCAACATGCCTGGTCATCATATTCTTAAGGTTGTGTAAAGGTCATTTGAGTTCACTATGCAGGACCCTATGCTTAAAATGAGTATATTGACCAGCTGTTCTGGTGGGACCAGGTACAACAGGCCCTGCATCCAGGCCTGTGTTCCAGTGCCTGGGATTGCCTGGGAGCTTCACAGAACTTCCAATCCCATCGGGAGCCAAACACCCCAGACTCCAGGTCTTCTCTCCCACCAACAAGACCAGGAAACCAGCAGATCCAGCAAAGGGACCAGGGGACCAGGTGGGAGGCTAAGCACCCCAGATTCCTGGTCTTCTTCTCCACCCACGGGACCAGAACGAGGACCAGGAATAGAAGAATTACCAGATTATTGGACTTGCTAGCACCCACCAAAAGGGAACTCTGGTCCCCTAACCACCAGACCAGTAAGGGGCTCTTTCTACACCCACTAGAAGAAGAGATGGGAAAGAGACAATACAAAAACACACTCAGCAACAGAAAAATAAATATGACACCGCCAGATTCTATAGACTCCACACCAGCAAGACTCCAACATTCCAACGCTAATGAAGCAGAATAGAATGACCTTAAAACCACTTTCATGAAAATGATAGAGGCCCTAAAAGAGGATATAGGAAAATCCCTCAAAGAAATGGATGAAAAAACAAACCAAAAAATGCAAGAAATGGAAGAGAAAACAAAGCAAAAAGTGCAAGAAATGGAAGAAAAAACAAAGTAAAATGAGTGTAATAAACCATCTGCTGTTAACTATAGATATGACTTATCCACCAACTTCCATTTGGGGAAAGTCTCAACAAATGACTCAACACCTTCCTTACAGAAGAACCTCAAGGGGAGACTGGTCCCTTCCACCATAAAATGACCAGAAGCCACTGTTTGTACTCAGAGATACCATAATTAGAAAGGGTACAAAGGTTATAGAGGATCTCACAGACACAAAGAAGTCCTTGCAAAGTCTACCGTAGGTGGATGCTGGACACCTCCAGCACCCAAAGGAGATATTCTACAGAGAGAGGCCTAGGAATCTATGCTATATTCACCCTTCTCCAGGACACATTCTTTTGGTGGAATCAGGTCAATAGCTCTCTATGATCTCCTTTTCTCCATGTTGTAGGTTATCATTGGAAATTCTTCTTTTCTATCAGACTCCCCTGGGGTATTTTGTTATTCATTGGCTGACATTTAACCCACACAATCCCAGGAAAGAGTGTATTATATTTTACCATAACACCACAGTCCTCATACCACCTTGGGGATGGAAAGAGATGGCTACCAAAAGGCAGATTTAGCCATAGTACTATTTTTTCAGCTACAACTTTTTCTTAGAAAAAAAAAGAGTTTGAATTTTTTTTTAGTATAGGCCTTCATGGATCTCTATCAGGATCCTTCCCTTTACCAAGAAACCAGGGAAACTTGCAAAGAAGGAAACTCTAATCCTGCCCTGATGATCCATTCCTTTGGAGTTTGCATGTCTAATTTCAGTGCCCTCCTTATCATCCTACCCTAAAGCTTGATCAACCACCACAAGAAGAAAACCCGAAGACAGCAGTGACTTCTCTGCTTTGTTGTCACCTGTTTACTTGATATTTCCAGCCATCAATCTCTTTCTCCCTCTCCCTTTCCCTCCCCCCCCGTGTGTGTGTGTGTGTGTGTGTGTGTGTGTGTGTGTGTGTGTGTGCGTGTGTGTGTGCGTGTGTGTGTGCGTGTGTGTGTGCGTGTGTGTGTGTGTGTGTGTGTGTGTGTGTGTGTGTGTATGTGTGTGTGTGTGTGTGCGTGTGCGTGTGTGTGTGCGTGTGTGTGTGTGTATGTGTGTGTGTGTGTATGTGTGTGTGTGTGCCCCTGTGTGTGTGTGTATGTGTGTGTGTGTGTGTGTGTGTGTGTGTGTGTGTACACACAAAAATAAACATCTTGAGAATCCAGGTAGTAGTGACACACACCTTTAATCCCAGCACTTGGGAGGCAGAGGCAAGCAGATCTCAGTGAGTTTAAGGCCAGTCTCGTTTACAAAGGGATTTCTAGGATAGCTAGGAGTGTTATTCAGAGAACTCCTTAAAAGAGAGAGAGAGAAAAAAAAGAAAATAAGAAAATCTAAAAATCAACAAAAACCAAAACAAAAAAAAAATCATCTTGGGGATTGACACCATGGAAACTAGAAGGAGACCACTGAAATGGGGGATGCCTTAAGTGAATGTAAAGTGATATCAAAGCAGAGAGAAAGGACATACTGGGAGTGGAAGTTTAAACAGAATGGAGTGGGGGATAGTATTAATAAGAAGGAAGGTTCTTTGAAAAACCCATATGGAAGCCTACTACTTTATAATTGTCTTAGTTACTTTTCTATTGCTGTGAAGAGACCATGACCAAGGAAATCTAGAGAAGAAAGAGTTTATTACTGCTCACCAGCTTCAGAAGGTAAGTCCATGATCATCAGCATGAGAGCAGTTGGGCAGGCATGATGCTGGAGGGGTAGCTGAGAGCTCATATCCTTATGTAAAAGAGAGAGAGAGAGAGAGAGAGAGAGAGAGAGAGAGAGAGACTGACTGACTGACTGACTGACTGACTGACTGACTGACTGACTCAGAAGCCCATCACCAATGATTTCTCCAACAGACCACACCTCCAAACCCTTTCCAAAGTGTTCCACCAACTCGGGATCCAGTATTCAAACATATGAGCCTGGGGGCAGGGGTGGGGGTTTACCACAATAAGCCAGTTAAGTGTTAATGTAAACAAACAAACCAAGTGTTAGAAGGAGGTATCCTCAACGGCTAGACAATGTGATTCTTAAAACCCAGTGGTTATTAAAAAAACAAACAAACAAAAATTCCATTGCCAGGTATAAGATATCTCCTTGTTGGTTGTTGGTTAGAGAAGCTCTAGAGACACCCAAAACAATTACCATCAGATCAAGTTACTATGACCCTGCTGGTGAAAACACAGCACACCTTTCTTGCTAGATATAGAAGAATCAAATGGGAACTGAGCTGGAAGTGTCCTATGTGCTGGAACAGTAAGTGAAGAAAGGACAGACACACATACAGAAAAACCTGTGTTGGGTAGGCTCTTTTCACTCTGAGAGATTAGTATCAACCTCTCAACAACTTGGGACTTCAGTGTGTTTTTTATGTAGAGCACAAGAGGTGGGATTAGCTAGTCTCAATAGGAGGACTGACTCTATAGGCAAGAAGTCTCAGGTTGTTGGCATCCCCAAGGAAGAAGCTGCCATTGCTAGTTTTCGCACACAATGCCAACATTCTCAATTGAACCAGAGGAAGGTTTTATCATTGCTCTGTGCCTCACCAGGGCAGAGTAGGGGTGGGGAGCTGGAGGAAGGCTTTTCCAAGTTCCACGAGTCTGAGACATTGGGGTCTTTGACGTGGTTGTGCCATGTTAAACAATGCACATTCACTTAGAACTTCATCTACTCTTTACACATTCACTTAGCAGTGTTTTACTCCCCATACCCAACTAATTTAACTGTAGTTAAAGATTATTTAAAATCCTTAAGTTCAAACTTCAATAGTCTGAGGTGAAAGTGATGCCTGAATCTTTGTTTACAAAGATGTCTTCTTAAACATTGGTCTGCTTGGAAACGTTTGCCCAAAGCTGACTCATAGACAAAGTGTTTTATGCTTCATCCTTTCAGGGAACCCATGGAGGTTTAATGACTAGACCTTATACAAAAGCTAAGTTTGTATATTTTTCCTTTGGGGCAACGTTTTCATTTTCAGATAGTCCCAATATTAGCAGTAGGAAGGATACTACAAAAACAGTTGCTCCTACTTGGGGCACTCCCAACTAAATTACAAAGATTTTAACATAGTTGTAATATTTTGCTCATTATACCATGGCTCAACCCTCCATATGATCTTCAGTAGCTTGACTGCTGATTCAATAGACCAACTACAACAGCCCTCAAAACTGACTAAACCTTTCAGTTTCTTTAGCCAAACATATTTCCATTAATTCCTCTAAATCAGAGATCTGTACTTTTTTTTATTTGCAACACTCATTATTTTCCCATAGAATAATTTCTGGCATTCTATGCAAAATTAAATGTAAATATCTTTATTAAAGAGAAGCATACTAGAATAAGTGATTTAAAACATGATAGCTAAGATTCAAAATTAGTTATAAGGTATTTCCACAGTAAGCTCCCAAGAAAAGATAAACTAAATAAATAAAAACTAAAGTTAGGTGATTTCAAAACATAAAGTGGGACCCTTGACCTGGAAGAGAAGGAGTCTACTGAGTACTTTTATTTTATTATTTATTTATTTTAAGATTTTTTTATTTATTATGAATACAACATCCTTCCTCCATGTATGTCTGCACACCAGAAGAGGGCACCAGATCTCATTACAGATGGTTGTGAGCCACCATGTGGTTGCTGGGAATTGAACTCAGGTCCTCTGAAAGAGCAGTCAGTGCTCTTAACCTCTGAGCCATTTCTCCAGCCCTACTGAGTATTTTTAATATTGTTCAATAACACTGCAGGAGATAAACACTTAGCTTCCTATCTCTTACCCTAGATTTATCACAGCATCTTCATGGACTTCAGAAACACAGATGACAAGGTCTTTAACTGTGGTGACATTTGGGTATGTCAAGTTACTAAATTCTAAGATTCTTAAAGAGTACTTCTAAGTCTCATGTTTTTTAATTTATCCTTTGGAAATTGTCCATGACATCTGGAGCTTTCTTTGACATGACCCTAATGAAAAATAATACCAATGTTTTCCTTAGTTATGCTATTGTGTTCTTAATTGGGTTCTATTGTACCTCTTTGCCTACCCAAGCCTTCAACTTTATTTCTACTCTAAGACTTCATGTGTAAAACTCCTCTAGACATGGGAGGGGCCAAAACATATAATGGATATGACTAAGCAGTATTAATTCACACAGAGGCCTTTGGGTTATTTCATATGTCTTCTTCATTTGTTTCTTTCTCCATTATTTTAACTATAGGTATGATATTTTAATTATGTGTTGCACATAAATGATTATTAGAAGACATCCTTTCTGCCTACTCAGCTGCCTCTAGGAATGAGCTTCTCTTGCTCCATGGAAGATCAGACAACATTTGGCCTCTTCAAGAGTAAAGTATGATGCCTGACCAATTTATTTGTTACTTTTCTCTTGCTGTAGTAAAAATGCCATGACCTAAAGTAACTTTAAGGAAGAAAGGGTTTCTTTTAGTGTATGGTTCCTGAGGTATATAATTCATCACTGTGGGAAAGGAATGGCAAGGGGTAGACCAGCCATGGCAGCAGAAGCAGGAAGCTGGTTAGTCCCATTTTCATTCACATGTAAGAGGGAGAGTGGGAGGGAGGGAACAAGGAAAGGAAATCTGAAGGAGAGGGACAGGGGAGGAGGGGGACAGAAGAGGAAGTAGGTTGCTGCTATAAATCCTCCAAGTCTGCCATTAGTGACATACTGCTTCAGCACGGTACCAACCACCTCCTAAAGGTTCCCTACCATTCCTAAACAGCACTGCAAACTAGTTGACCAAGTGTTCAAATCCATGAATCTATACAGGACATTTCCCATGCAAACTACCCGAGCCAAGAAGGAAAACTTTGAACTGGAGTTTCAAGAATTAAATAGAACATGTGTATTAAGACAAGTCTGGGGAAATCCAACACAATATAAAACATATCCTTTCAATCTCAAAGTCCTGGGCATTGCCAGTATCCTTTCCCAAAAGGATACCTATCTTCTCTCTGATTGCTTAGTTCACTCTTGGCCTTCCTCTTCTTAATAATTATATTGTTTATGTCTTCAGAACCTAACAACTTCAATTGCAAACGGTGCTCCAACAACAGGTGCCACCAGGATTGACAAAACAGGCAAAGGGAGTCATCTGCTTGTCCCTTGACCAGCAGCCTGAGAACTTTTCTAGGCATTCACTAATGGAGACTCAGGAGATATAACAGCCTTAGGGACAAAATAGGAAACATGATTTTACCCTGTTCAACTTTAGACCTCTAAACAGCACAGAGCAGTTTAAAGACTGATCTTCAACTCTCCTGGTAAATTATGGAGAAAAGTCAATGAAGTTGAGAACTATATGCATAGTGCACAGCTTAGCACTTTGGAGCTTCATTTGGCTATACACAATCCTTCCCCTAACAACGCGCTAGCAACCTGTTGGCAACGTAGAACACGCACCTGTGTGGAGCTGTATCCACACGCCACTGTGAACAATGAAATAGGTGTTTCTTCCCAGTAGAAACCAACAGTTTCTCTTCAGTCATATTCCAGTTACACTAGCGTCTAAGAATGGGGTCCAGATTCCTCCTGGACTAGATTTTGTGCGCATGCACAATAAAGAAAGTGTATTCCTAGTAAACTTTTAGGAAGGATATGCTACTGAACCATCATGTGATTCTGCATAGTTGGTTGTGCATAAGATTAAAATCAAACACATTACAGGAAAGGACTTCCATAGTGACAAACGGTTTACATAATCTGCTCTGTCAATCAAAACAGAGAACCATTGATGCTACACCCTTTAGCTACCAAATACCTCCTTCTCTGAAAGCCCATAGAATGAACCCTCCAAATAATAGGGCCTTTGAGTGGGCTCACTGATGTGGCCCGCTATCACTCGACTGTATGTATTTCTGATCTGTACTATGGCGGTGCACTTAGTTTTGCTGCTACTTTGCAATCCTAGTGTATTGTTCTTTCAATTTCTTGAACAAGGGACCAAGAATGTGGATACTCCCAGCTCTGAACTTAACAGGTAAAAGCTACACCAAGAGGGTTTACACCAGAGGGCAGAGAGCAGCGGCACTACTTGGTATCAGGACAAGGAAAATGTCTTAGTCATGTAAATATTATTAAGGGGAAAAGAAACAGGAGAAGGTTAAAGCGGCCTGGGAAGCTGAGCCTAGGCAGAACAGACCAGCAAGTTTAGGAGTGCTTAGGAAAAGCGAGCCAGCACAGAGGAAGAAATCAGAGGTGAAAGCCGACCAAGAGACGCAGGAAGAGCAAGCAGCGCTCTGAGCGCTCTCAGCAGTTCAAGGACCATCCATCTCTTAAAGGCTACATCCTAAGGGGCAAACCTGGGAGCGCGTGCGCTCTGGGACACAGAGGGTTCTAGCGCGTCCTCGGAGAGCTCCGCGCGACCGCGGCGGCCAACGGTGGCTACGAGCACGCGCGCTCCCGTGGCCGCACCCCCCTCGGCGGGGGCGGGCCGAGGCGGAGGTGGTGACGTCAAGGCAGGGCGCGCGCCGCGGGGCCGCGGGCGGAGCCGGGAGGCGGGCGCTGTGCGCGACCGCGGGCGGAGAGGAGGGGCTGGGGGGGGGCGGAGCGCGGCGTAGCCAGGAAGGCGGGGGAGGAGAGGCCCGGGGAGCCGCGCGGCAGCTGGGGAGGGGGCCGCGGCTGGGCGCGAGCGAGCGAGCTAGCGAGCAAGCGGAACAGCTGATCTGGTTTTCCCTAAGCCAGGGAAGATGGAAGTCGGCTAGCGGTGACTGCGGCGCTGCGGGCGGAGCGGCGGGCGGCGCGGCAGGTGAGCGGCGCTGGCCGCGGTGCTGCCCGGAGGGCGGCGGGCCGGGCGCCACGGGCAGGTGCGATGGGGCGAGCGGCGCGGGGGTCGCCCTGCCCTCGGCAGCGAGGAGAGTGGGCGCGGGCCGGAGCCGCAGGGCGCGGAAGGCGCGGGGCTCGCTGCGCGTCTGCATTGCGGGATCCGTTTGGGATCCCGTGGGCGCCACGGCCACCGGCTCCGGCTTTAACCCGGCGCGGGCAGGGCGCGGCGCTCCCGCTGGCTCCGGTAGCTGCCTCCTGGCCCTTTTTGCGGTTCCCTACTGGAACGTGATGACAAACGCGCGGGGACTGGGCCCTCGGTCCGTGGGGTCCCGTCGGCGGTCCGAAGGGCAGGGCCGGTCCAGAGCGGCGCGCGATGCCGCTGGCTTGCACGGGGGCTATGGCTGCTTGTCACCGTGGCCCCGCGCACCTCTCGCTGGTGGTTTCTTTGGGTCTGGCTGGACAGCCGCGAAACGATTGATGCAATTTGGCTCTGAACCCAGAGGCCTTCCCTAGTATCTCCTCACTGGAGGGGAAAAATTGAATCTGTTGTGCTTTAAGTGCTCCTTTAAATTTGGGAGATGTCAGTGATGTCATCATTAACTAAAACTTTCCTTCATTGGACATAACCGCTCAAGTGTACCCTCCTCCCGACCGGTGCAAGCAACTGCAGCTCTTTGAGAATCTTAGCCATCGAAGGGATTTGCCTCTCTGCGCTCAAACCCCCCAAACTCATATAAGTGCAGTTTTTATTCTGTTGACTTGAAGATTAGTACATTTAAGAGTGACTGGAAGGAAATGTGTCCCTACAGGTCTGGAAATCAGCTGGTCCAGAGCATATAGATCCATCGTATAGAGTAGTACACACCTGCACCTTGCCTTATCTCTGTAAATGAAAGTGACCTGTAGGAGAAACACCTTAAAAGAAAGAAAAAAAAAAAAAAAACAACGATCTATTTAATGTGGTGTCCAAGCAAAGACAGATAATGGGGCCTAGGTCTCTGCAGGCCTTGATTGCTTCAGGTGAATCTGCAGGGTTCCTCCTTCTCCAACATCCCCTTCTAGGGTGTGCCCGAGAGAGGTCCGTCCCCCACCGCAAAGGTTTTTCTAGGGCTCTTCCAGCCGTTGTGTGTCCAGACCCCAAGACCTCGCCAAAGCGTTCAGGGAATGTGAAAGCTAGAGATCTGCACAGCACACCAAGTTCTGGGGGAAAAATTCCTCTACAAATGCCAGCAGCAAGCCATCATTTGATTATCTGAGTGTGCCATTAGTATCGGCTCTTATGGGAACAGAGGAAAGCTAGTTCCCAAGACACTCTGAACATCTACTTAAGCCTATTGTATCAAAATGATATCTAATAAGAGACAAAAGTATTGATGTTTTTGTATTTAATAATTAATGACACCTCCTAATTGGTTAAAAGAAGGATGCCTTGAATTATTAGTGTGATCATATTGGATTTGCAAGGAATTTAATGCCATAAACCACAGGAAGGTTTGAATTTGGCTACAAATGGGAAGCATTTGAACCCTGAAAACAGTGTTTACTGTGGGGGGTCGTTGCTGTTCAGGGTGATAGTGAATGTAACCCATTGCTTCGTGGAGTCTGGATAGGTATTAATCTCACTTATGCCTAGATTCTAAGTAGCAGGTGTTCCCCTGGGAAGTAAATTCTGAGGTTCCCCGACCCTGCTGGAGAAAGAGAGGGGACAGCTACCAAGAGCAATGTGCACGTCACAGTCTCTGACCTCTTGATAATGTCAGACTTACAGTGACATGCTGAGTGAGCAAGTCTTGTAGTGAAGCTGACCACATGCAGTGCTTTTCTGTGGGTTTTCTTACACAGGTTGCCTTGTGCTGTGTATAGTGTCAAGATCCTTCTGTATTTAAAGTGCCTTGAGTGGTGAGTGGTTTTAGTGCTCTTGGATGTGAACATGGAATCTTTGAAACTGTGGTGGCATTTGTATCTATGGTTTCCACCTGTAGACCTGTTAAAATAGTCATATTTTTATTTATTTACTTTAATACTCACGAATGTATAACAGCAACTATTTTCTCTAGATTTTTTAGGGATTAGTCACTTATCTCCTGTAACATTTTGAGAACACACTTGAAATGTGTTTAGGTTGAGTATTATGCCCTTCATTTCTGAGAAGCCCAGATTGCCTTACCATATATCATTTTGTCTGTCCCTCTGGATTTTAAGGTCATTCATCCATGATTTAGTCCCATAGAATAAAGGCTGAGTCAGCTCAAATCAGGCCAGCAGGGGGCGTGCTAGATGTGACTTGGCTGAGCCTCTACCAGACTTTTGGGATTACAAGAGTGTATGGTGTGTGTGTGTGTGTGTGTGTGTGTGTGTGTGTGTGTGTGTGTGTGTGTGTGTCGCACTGTGTGCCCAAGGAATGGAAACTGGAGAAGATGTGCTTCTGAGTGACCAGAGGTAGAGGTCTTCAGTGTGGTGATATTTTTGTTTGTAATCTAACAAATAAAGTTTGTCTGAAGATTAGAGTGCAGAGATAAGCCACTGGTTAGCCACACACCTAGTTGTGAGCTAAGACACTAGGTAGAGCACACACACACACACACACACACACACACACACACACACACAGAGTCACTATTTAGCCACACACCTAAGCCATTTGTTAGCCATAGAGGACAGGCAGTTGTGGTCACACTTTTAATCCTAGAACTGGGGAGACAGGGGCAGATAGATCTCTGTGAGTTCAAGGCCACCCTGAGCTACATGAGTGTGAATCAATCTAAAAGAGAAACAGAGCTCACACTTCAGTGTGAGATGTGTGTAATTGCCCCCATCTTTGAAGGGTGGTTGATGGTCCTTAGTACCTCTTGAGGCTGAGGATTCATTGATTTCAGGAATGTTATTTTGGAGAGAAGAGTCATCCTCAGGGACATGCAGTCCTGGGTACTGATGAGAACATAAATGCCCACTAGAGCCACTGCTGGAAACTTTCTACCCATAATGATTGCCCCTGGTGTTTATTTCTGACTGGCCAAACCCTGGTTCTCTGTGTTGTGGCACTTCCCAGGTGAACCTCCTTGCCTTCCTTGGTAGAGTTATTAGTCTCAGGGTCTTTCTGATGGAGAAAAGCAAATGTTTAATCAATGTTCAGCATTATCCCCTAGAAAATGAGAACAGGAGAAGTTTGGCAACTACTTTTCATCTTAATGTGGTTGTTATGGCTGTAATGTGTGCCTACAGTTACTCAACCATGTGTTCCCTGAGAGGCTGTGCCTCATGGACAGTGAACTCAGACTGTCAGTGTCTGCTTGAGGCTCACCTTAGGGAGCTCTTGTGGGCATGCCCCATGTCTTCCATAACTATTGAGGGTACAGTTGTGTCACTGAACACCAAAGATTCCTGATGGATCCGACCTACAAAAGGGCGTTCTTGTGCCTTGAAAGGAAAGTTTAGTGGACACCCCACTAGCGACTTCTTCAGGTATCCTGACTAAGTATTCTCACTACTCCTTTGAAATTGCCTGGAAGAACAAATCACTGGTTTCCAGGGGGCAAATGGTAATGTCACAATTTTTAGCTTTCTGCTGGACCAGGCTTTTTACTTTGGCACTATAGATGGCCATGGATAAAGTGCCACTAGACATTAAAAACAAAGGTTACCAAATAACTTACAAAGCTATTGCCACTGAGGGTGACCAGAGAAAATTCTACTCAGCTAGAATCCAGAAACCTGCAGGCATTTAAGTAGAAATAAAACATACAAGTCTCTTTTATAATTCATTTAAAAATATTTTGAACTCCACAAAGAGTATTTGCCTGTTGATAGACTGCTGTGTCTCCAGGAAGTTTGTGTGTAAAATGTAGATGATTTTACCACAGACATGTCAAAACAGTGCAAGGAGAAGCCACCTTTGTTACACTTGAGGGTAGAATTTTTTTTAACCATTTATAGTTATAGACAGGTGAAGTGGTTTATAAACGTCTTAAAATAAGAGAGTTTGTACCTTGTCTTATTGCATCTTCTTATGTTGTGTTTGGTTGATAGCCCTGGGAGGCCTGCTCTTTTCTGAAGGGTAATGGAGGAGAAGTAGATCTAAGGGAGAGGGGAGGTTAGAGAGGAGATAGGAGGAGTGAAGGGAGGGGAGCTGCAGTCCAGATTGTATGGGAGAAGAATAAAATAAATGAACCTATGGAAGGGCTGGATGCAACTTGTCCCCTTGACGGTGTGGTGGAGGTATATTTGACTTGTAGATGACATCTCTGGACTAAGAAGCAGAAGAGTCAACACAAGGATGCTGAGAGTACACATCTGGCAGCAACTCTCAGCCAGCCACTCTGTGACTTGATCATGTCCCAGGTTCCTCATGACAGAGGGAAACACTTTGCTTCCCATGTCCCCAAACCCTTATCTTGTAAAACTAGGGACTCCACACAATTCCAGTACTGGCTCTAGGAATAAAGCACACATTGAAGCTAGCACAGCTCTTATGTGCAACTCTTTCACTTTAAACTAACTAGACCATTTCGTAAGTTCTGGATTGAGTTTTTCCTCCCAAGAAAATATTTTCTATTTGAGCATAGTTTATACTTTCCTAGTTTCTCTTACCAATGCTATAGAAATGTGATGAGTGAATGGATATAGATGAGTGTGATGCTGTGCTTGATTTATGAAACATGGAATTAGACATTTTCTACTCATTTCTTGTCTTTTCAATTTCATTCATTTTATTAGCGTACCACACTTTCATGTGGTTCTGGGATAGCTACCCATACACTGATGCGGTTGTGCAAAGTTCTTCCTTTACTGGACAGGGCTTAAAAGCACACTTGGAAGGAGGCTGCCTGACACAGGCACAGAAACCTGCCCAAGTGACAGTTACACTATCCAGTCTATTTGTATTTGACAAATTTAGAGAAAATACTATTTTATCTTTATGAGTCTAAAGTTTTATACCTCATTTCCATTAAGGAAAATTTTAAGTACAATTATTTAGTCTTTAACTCCATCAAATATCCAGAAGAGTGTGTGTTTCAACTCTAGCCCAGTTTCTCCCCTGTGCTCATTGATTCCATCACAGTTTGAACTTGTAACTCAAAACACTGCTTAGGTGAATTGCTTTGACTGGCTTTTTCTTTTAGAAGGTTAAAAAGAGTGATAAGTTTAAAAAGTAGAAGGTCTTCTGTAACTGAGCAATTCTTATTAAGCATCTCTGTAACAGTCCTTGAAATTCTTTGAAATTAGAGGGGATGGTGAACTCTGAGGTTCAGGCTGTGCCTCCTTTAGTGGATGCTGCTGGTACATGAGTAGTGGACCCAGAGAGCCTTGCTGATTGGGATCATTCCTGAACACTCTTTTCTGCTCTTAGAGTTGATTAGTCCTTCACAGGAGGAACTCGGAGGTTAGAGGGAAGAGACCTGCATCCTGAAGTTGGAGTCCTGATAGCAGATACCAGGGAGGGCAATAGTGATGGCAGACAGTGTGGCCTCAGGTCTTGCAGACAGGCTGGGCTTGCCATTTTCTCCTGGGATGGTGGTATACATCCAACTACTCCATCTTGAGCATATTTGCTTGCAATATTGGTGTTTGAGGATGTTACTCAACTCTTTGTTGTGGGCTTGACTGAGACAGAGACCCACATAGAAGGCTACAGGTCCTCTGTGAATTTTGTCACTTGTGCTGAATGAAAGTTCCTTGGCTTCCTGTTTAATTTTGGTGTGCCAGTATAATTTGGAGATGGTGGAACTGAAAGGCTGGGGTTGGTGGCAAAGATGGCCTTCAGTGTCTGCACATCTCTCTTGATTACACCTGTGGAAAGCTTGTCTTGTCTGACTTGTGTGTGACCTGATCTCTCAGCTCTACCTGACTTTGAGGGTCTGCTTGACTCGAGCTCATCAAACAGAGCATACTCTCTGTGTCTGGGCTCCTCCCTCCAGCCATCTACCTGATCGGGTGAGCTTCTTTCTCCAGGGTTGACTTATCCCATTTGTAGTATGGTAGGCAGTGTGTGCATCAGGAATGCAGTCATGCAAATATGTGAAAGGCTTCAGGAGTCCAGGGAGAAGTGGATTCCCTGGATTATCCCATGGCTTACATTTGGGGATTGTTGGAGGAAGGCCAGTGTGCTGTGAGTTTTACATCATATTGCTTTCCTACCTGTAGAGTCCTGACAAGACAGCCTAGCCCCTCTGCATGGTGGAAACTAACCAGGAGCCTGCTTTCTGGATGAACTTCACTTTGGACATACTCTATAGGTCCTAATTTCACACGTACACATAAAGGGATATGTCTGTCTACCTTCTGTCCTATCCAACACCATGATTCTGTAAAGAAAAAAAAATTCCCTAGTTTTCCCAAAGTGCTGACTGTTCAGGGTAAGGAAAGCTGGACATAGAGGAAATGTAACAAAAATAGGTGTCTCATAAAATGCTTATTTATTGTCACATTAGGAGTTGTGGGACATACCACACATCAGGACAAGTACTTACAATTAGCAGAGTTGTGTGGATAGCATTTGTTCCTCCTCCCGGCAGTTGAACCCATCCGAGAAGCCTTTCTCCATCTCAGAGGCACCTTGTTCAGAACAGGCTCCCAGCTCATGCTTCTTAAATGCATTTAGTTGCCCTGTGGGAATTGAAATTAGAAATTTAATTATTGTTTTTACAATTGCTTGGCTCCCATGAGTCCAGAAACATAGTAGTTGAAAATGTTGTTCATATAAAATTTGAAACACTTAGAACCGTAACTCCCAGTACGGTAGCAAACAAAGTCTTGTTTAGGTGGCACACAACAGTAAGAAAAGACACAGTGCTCCTCATTTCCACTCCATGTGTCGCAAATATTATAGGTAGCCACAGGGAACATTAGCTCTATGTGTTTAATGAGACAACTTACTACACAATAGTTGTTTTTTTTAATAAGACACAGCGGTTTACTGAATGGTAAACACCAATGTTATGAAAGAGACAATGGAAGGTCATATAAATGAGTCACATCTGAAACAATCCTTTAGGGAAAAAAAAAGAAATGTAATGGAAGAACAGAGGGCAATGTTATGACTCATTAAAATAATCAAATACGTTAATTTTAGACAGGTTGAGAATCCCTTATCTGAAAATTTTGAGATAGGATGTGTTTGGAATGCTTTTCAGATTTGGAATATTAAGTAATATATAGTAAGATATCTTAGGGATAGGACCCAAGTCCAAGTTCAGAATCCCATTCTATTTTGCGTTCACCCTATGCATACAGGCTGAAGGTCGTATTAGACAGTGCTTTCAGTACACTGTGGTTGGACTTGTAGTCTGTCACATGATACTCAGTGTGGAGTTTTCTGCATCAACTGTCTTGTCCACACTAAAGTCATTGAGGATTTTTGGAGCATTTCTGATTTTCAGATTAGAGATATTTAGCATGTATAAAAGAGTGGCAACTGAACAAGGAAAATGCCTATATTTTGTGACTGAGGTAAGAGGAACATGAATTTGAGGTTACATATTGAATTCTAGGCCAGACTGGGCTACATATGATAATACTGTCTCAAAATACAAATAGACAAAATAAGAAAAAAAATAATAAATTTTAATCCCCAGAATCTCCCCAACAGGGAAGGATGTGCTTTCTGATGCTAGACCTCCCTCTTTGCTTGATAAACACACACACACACACACACACACACACACACTTAAGGTACTGAACTTAGGGGTACATTTGGCAGACATTCATTGACAATGTACCAGTAAACAATCAGGATAAGTAAGGTAGGAAATGGGGCTCCTTAAGTATCACCAGCCAGAGACATGGAGAAGACATGCCTGAAGGAATCCAGTCTCACAACCTCCTGGCTCCACAGAACTGCTCCTTGGGGCTGTGTACAGCTGACCTTGGCCTACAATCAGCATTGGAGCCTACCACCAGTCTCTCAGACCATTCTTCTCTGAGGCCTCCCAGTCAAGGTAAGGTGTCAGCTACCATCTGCGTTCCGATGTACACGTGTTGCCTGATGACTCTACCCAATCCTTTTACCTTCTTCCCTCCAGGCTTTGATTATTGGTTGCTTCTGAAAAGTATCTAGAAAAATGAGAACACTGCTAAACAGATTTTTAGGAAGTTCAATTTTATGCAATGTACAAAGTGTAGCCAGGAGTGAAAATAAGGAAATGAAAACTGAGATTGGATGGGCCCATCTCCTCCTAACAGTATACCCAGTGGGTCTGAGCCCCACCTATACACCTCATGGGATCCAACAGTCTACCTATGTTCTGCCCACTTGAGGACTTCATGTATATAGCCATTCCACTACCCCCAAAGCAACCCAAAAGTTAGGCTGTGTCATCTTACACCTATGTCACCACTGCTGATGAGGCAGCACTTGCTCCTTGGTGCTTTAAGGGATCTTTCTTTGATGCTTCACAATAGGAATCTGATTAGGGTCTGTGGGTACTGCCTGCCTCTTGGCCAGATGAGGATCTGTGAGTAGGGTTATTAGGGACTATGATGCTGTTCCTGCTGTGAGTTCAGTAGCTCTGTGAGTTCAAATGGGTGGTTCCAACACGGTAGGGTGAAGAGCAGCTCCTTGCTGCCAACTCTTAGAGAGGTGAACTGGGAAATGGGAGGGGCCAGTGGTCACTAGGCATGAGTGCCATGCAGGCTGGTGCTCCAGAGTGATTCCAACAAGCCCCTTCTCCATCAGCTCCTGTGATGTTCCAATTCAATCAAGAGATGGTAGACTCAGAAAGGACAGTTCAGACCCTCCAACCAAGGCAGAATCTGCCTCTGGGCTTTGCATTTTAGGGAGCGCACTAAAGGACTGTGCACACATTGTCCATCATGGATTTAATGTTTACATAGTATAAATGGATATAGTTAAACCTGGTGTTTGGGGGCAGAGTATAACCCCCAGTTTGCTCTTAGTATTTGGAGTATAATCATCTGTTATAGGGGAACTTTTAAGTGTCTCCTTTAAGGAATACTTACATCCACAAAGATAAAACTAGGACACAGTCTCCCAGACTCTACCCTTTCAGTAGGTCCTTCTGTTTATAAGCAAGGGCAGGAGCATGAACATTGATTGAGTGCCTCAATGCAAAGCCATACTGATTGTTCTTTCCTTTTCCTGTGCTTACTCATCCTCTCCCCACTCCATGATAATCATTTGCACAGATTAGAAGAGGAAATTCAAAGGAAGTAGGTGTATAGTAAAACGAATCACTGTATGAGCTCAGGTTCCCATTTCTTTACCAAGATACACCACTGGTCATTGCTCCTTATACATATTTCTAGAATCATCTAATGGATGCCCATGTCTGTGTCTTAGTTTCTCATGTTGAGACATACAGACTTATACAATATTTATTGGAGATTAATTTTTAGTCTAAAGATGTGTTATTTTAAATTTGAAAAATATGCAGTTATAGTTTGGTTTTATTTAGCTATGTTTTTTTCTTTTTTTTATTCTTTTTTTTTTAAATTTAGATAAGAAACAAGGTTGCTTCACAAGTCAGTTCCAGGTCCCTCTCCCTTTCCCTCCCCTCCTCCCATGCCCTCCCCCCATCCCCCCCCCGTTATCCCCTCGTTCCCCCAGGGAGGGTGAGGCCCTCCATGGGGGTGTCCATAGTCTGTCATTTCATATAGGGCAGGGCCTAGACCCTTCCCCAAGAGTTCAGGGTGAGAGTGCACCTCACATTGTTCTATGGGAGTCCAAAGTCCGTGTGTATACTTGGGATGGGTACTGATCTGCTGCCCAAGGCTCAATAGATTACCTAGGCCTCCTCACTGACACCCAGATTCAGGGGGTCTTGATCAGTCCCATGCTGGATTCCCAGGCTGATGCCTGGGATTCAGGAGTTAACCTTTGTCTGGTCAGCTGTTTCTGGGGGTTCAACCAGCCCAGTCTTAACCCCTTTGATCATCAGTCCTCCCTCTCTGATACTGGCTTTCTTGAGTTCAGCTCAGTACTTAACCAGCCACTAAATGTAGTTTCTGTTTCCCAGACTGTCTGGCCATAGGATTGTAGGCTGGCACTCCCCAGATCTATGTCTAAAATCCATATATGAGAGAGTACATGCCATGTTTCTCTTTTTGTGACTGGGTTACCTCACTCAGGATGGTTTCTTCTAGTGTCATCCATTTGCCTGCGAATCTCATGATTCCATTATTTTTTTCTGCTGAATAGTACTCCATTGTGTAGATGTGTTATTTTAAATTTGAAAAATATGCAGTTATAGTTTGGTTTTATTTAGCTATGTTTATTTTTTTTAATTTGAGCTAAATATCTTATTTCTTGGAACATACAGTTTTCTAAAATACCCCGTCCTTGGTTTATCTTGCAGCTCATGGTTACCAGTACTTATCACCCCCTCCCCTGAGTGGTAGCTCCTACAACAGACCCATCTGGGTATGAGAAAGAGTGTCCTTGGCTCTCTGGCCCCAGAGAATAAATCCAGATGGTCAGAAAGTGGATTGGGGGAGTGTCCCCAGTCTCCATCCATTCCCTGACAAGTTAAGAAAGCTCTGTGTATTACCCGAATACCTGTCTGGTTCTTGCTGTTCACCAGTTGGTATTTGTTGTTTGCTAAATGCTGTGTTTTTAAAGTTGGCATAGACTCACTTGAGTTTTGGAAGAAGACTAATTTGCAAGCCAACTCTTTCTTTGGCTTCCCATCTATTTCCTTTATTTTATAATTTATAAATTCTTGCTGTTTTTTTGTTTTGTTTTGTTTTGTTTTTTGAGGCAGGGTTTCTCTGTGGCTTTGGAGGCTGTCCTGGAACTCACCCTGTAGACCAGGCCGGTTTCGATCTCACAGAGATCCAGCTGCCTCTGCCTCCTGAGTACTGGGATTAAAGGCATGTGCCACCACCACCCAGCCAAATTCTTGCATTTTAAATAACATGCATTATCACTCAGGTAACTTTGCTTAGGCTACTTGTTCTTAGGTTGTTTTCTTTTTAAATTTTTTTTATTGTGTATACAGCCTTCGTAATTCATACTATATATTCTGATCATGATTAGAATTCCCTTCCTCATCTCTTCCAAGCTCCTCACCACCTTCCCACTCATCCAACTCCATGCCTTCTTTCTTATTAGAAAAAAAACAGGGTCAGGAGGTGGTGCATGCATTTAATCCCAGCACTTGGGAGGCAGAGGCAGAGGCAGAGGCACAGGCACAGGCACAGGCACAGGCAGGCAGATCTCTGTGAGTTTGAGGTCAACCTGGTCTACAGAGCGAGTTGAAGGACAGCCTCCAAAGAAACCCTGTCTTGAAAAGCTGAGAAAAAAAAAAAAGCAAAGAAACAGTCAGCTGGGCTTAGTGATCTCATAGTCAGGACAGACTATAGGCTAAAGTTTGTGTGGCTGGCTTGGTGTCCCAGTTTCTTCAGTGGAAGACTCGTCTGGTTCAGGCTACATATCTGATATTGCTAAGAGTCTTAACTGAGGTCATCCTTGTAGATTTTGGGAAGTTTCCCTTGCACCAGGTTTCTACTTAACTTTGAAATACTGATCCCCCATTTCAGTTATTTCTTTCAGTACTCTCCTCCTCCATCCACCTCCCAAACAGACCCCTCATTTTCTCATTCCCACCCACCCCCAGTCCACCCACAAGATATCTTCTATTTCCCCTTCTCAGAGAGATCCATGTGTCCCCCTTTGGGTCCTCCTTGTTACCTAGTCTTTCTGGGTCTATGGAATTGTAGCATAGTTATCCTTTACTTTACAGCCAATACCCACTTGTAAGTGAATACATATCATGTTTGTCTTTCTGGGTTGGGTTACCTCATTCAGGATGATTTTTTTCTAGTTCCATCTGTTTGCCTTCAAATTTCATGGCATCATTACTTTTAACAGCTGAATAAAACACCAAAGTGTAAATGTGCCACATTTTCTTTATCCATTCTTTGGTGTCCCAGCATGTGGGAGACAGAGGCAGGTGGTTCTCTGTGAGTCTAGCCTGGTCTATAGAGTGAGTTCCAGAACAGCCAGAGCTACATAGAGAGACCCTGCCTCAAAAAAAGACGGGGAGAGAGAGAGAGAGAGAGAGAGAGAGAGAGAGAGAGAGAGAGAGAGAGAGAGAGAGAGAGAGAGAGAGGGTGACAAGCAAATAAAAAATCAAGCAAACCAGAATTTTAAAAAATTAAAATGAGAAGCGCATACACACATAAAAACAAATCCCCTAAGCATTCACATTGCTCATACTCTTTAGCACTAGTTCTACAAGACTGTTAAGATCATTATCTTTCCTCAGTTCACTTTTCAGTTGTCCAGTGTTCATCGTAGACTTTATTTCCACGTTCCTGCTCTGCTTCCTGGTCTCTTGTTCTTTTCTCTCATGGACAATGGTACCACTTGGAGAATTGTTATAGATGTAGCGGTATCTCTCACCTGACCATCAAGTTGTTAAGTGACACCATTTTCTTTAAAACTAGGTGCAAATATGTCTTTTGTTTTCTATTACTGAATATTATTGGGGAAAAAGTTAAAACTATCCTGTTTTCTCTCTGGATACTTGTGCATCTTTCAGTTCTTGCAATTTCCCCAGGATGTTGCTGGAAGCTGGTCATTTCTGTATCCCTTTCTTTTAAACTAAGTAGGGCAACCTGGTAATAAACAAGACTCACTTTACTTCCTAAATTTCCTTCTTGTATTAGGTCATTGGTATTTCTTCTGTTAATAATTCAGTGATTTCAATGACATATAATTGTTTCATCTGTGCCTTGTATCCAGCCATCTCTTTAATCAACTCTCTATATTATGCACTCCCCCTTCTTATTGAGTTGCTAATTTTGTTAATTATCTTTATTATTTGTTTGCTTCTAATGTGGCTTTTACAGTAACCCTATTTATTTTTATTTTTAATTTCTTCCTCAACTTCTGGTTTTTCTTCTGTTGGTTTATAATTTCTTCTTTGACTTTTTTCTTTTGTGAAGCATGTGCTGGGCAAATAAGCGGCCCCTCAAAGAGGTCAATATTTCTTCCCTCTGAACCTGCGAATGGAGCTCCTTGTAAGACAGAGGATCTTGGAGTGGAAAACCTCAAGTGGAATATAGAATCAAGATTGCTAAATGGCTGATTTTAAAACTGGAGGTTTCCAGCATAATTCTTAATTGCATTCTTGTAGCTCTCACCCCTCACCAAAGAGACTTCTTCTTCCAACAGAGGGAGACTATTACAGAAAACCACAACTGATCCAAATATGGAGATCAACTTCTCATAGGGTGCCCAGCCCCAACATCTATACCTACAGTACAACTCCTACACGTATGGCTCAGGACTGTAGGGGAGGAATGGATAAAAGATTGTAAGAACCAAAGGACCAAGAAGTCTGCTGTAAGAGATGTCTCTTAGAAATGATGGAAAAGATCTACTCATGATACAGGACTGTAGGGGAGGAATGGATAAAAGGTTGTAAGAACCAAAGGACCAAGAAGTCTGCTGTAAGAGTATGCCTCTTAGAAATTATGGAAAACATCTACTCATGATACCTTAACAATATGGCTTCTTGAACAAGATCTTCCTAAGCAGTACACATGCTAACACGGAAAGGGACAATTTCACAGGATCCCACTCCTAAACAAAAACTACAGGCAGCTAAGGAATGCTGACAGTGGGAAAAAATAGTGTTCCTGAGGGATGAGCCTCTTAGTACTAAGTATACTAAGTACTGAGTATCCAGTACTAAGTGGTCAGTTCTGAAATCATATAGATGCAGGTAGCTCTAAGTGGATTCAGTGGGTTATATTTATATATTTATGTGTGTTTGTGTGTGTGTGTGTGTGTGTGTGTGTGTGTATGTGTGTGTATGACGATAACAGTTAAAGAAAAAGAGGCCATGGATTTGTAAGAACCAAAAAGCTGGTTACATGAAAAAGAACTGTACCTGACATAGTTGAAGGCAGAGAATAGGAACCAAAGTGATGGCTGACCCTGGAAGCTGCAAACACCAAGAAAAAACTGTTTATTCCCGTGGTGGCTACAATAGCAAACCCCAGGAAGTTTAAATCCTAATATGTCACTTTGGTCATCAAGGAAGGTGTGCAACTGTGATTAAGTGTAGTCCTTAAGAAGGAAAAAGGACCCTGGACTATACAGTGGGTCTCAAGTCATCACAAAAGATAGACATGACACTATCAGGGAAGGAGATGTGACATGGGAGATCATGGTGCATTTCCTAGAAGGACCCATCCATGAGCCAGGGACCTTGAAAAGCTGTAAATGGTAGAAGAGCAGCCTGGAGGCATGCTGCCATGCCCAGGGTGCCCAGAGAGATTGATCTTAGACTCTGACATCCTCAACTCTAAGATAATACGCTTTATGTTGTTTTAAGTCATTCATTTTACGGTGATTTGTTAAAGTGTGATAGGAAACTAATAGAGAGAATGGGAAATATTCTCTTTCCCCCAAATATATTTTAATTGGAAATAGATTTTTCTTTCAGACAATACATCCTGTCTACAGTTTCCCCTCTGTCTGCTTCTCCCAGTTTCCCTCTCACTTCCTTCTTTTCCCCAGATCCACTCTCCCTTTATTTCTTCTTTAGAAAAGATCAAACCTCCCAGAGACAACAGTCAAGCATGACAAAACAAGATACAATAAGACAAGGCAAAAGTCCTCATATGGAGACTGGATGAGGAAGCCCAATAGGAAGAAAAGAGTCCCAAGGGCAAGCAAAGAGTCAGAGACCCACCCACTCCCACTGTTAGGAGCCCCACAAAAGCACCGAGCTAACAGCCATAACATACAGACAGAGGATCTGGTGCAGACCCATGCAGGCCCTGTGCTTGCTGCTGCAGTCTCTGTGAGCCTGTATGAGCCCTACTTAGTTGATTCAGTAGGCCATGTTCTCCTGGTGTCCTCCACCCCCTCAGACTCTTAGAGTTCTTCCCTTGAAATGATTCCAGACCTGATTCCTTGGAGTGTTTTCCCTTTTGCTTTACTCTTCCTACACTGGTGATTCTGTGGTTTTAGGAAATGTTTGATATGGCCTGGTCTTTGTTGAGGAATAAGGGTATGATGAAGGGAGGTCAGGGTGCAAGTTGTGGACTGAAGAACACTTTCTCTGAATGGGTTTCTTCTGGTAAAGGCAGGCCTTGTGCCTGGCTTCAGTGTTCTGTACAACATTGTTTACTGCAGATCTTCAAGTTTCTGCTTTACATATATTGCCTTCCTTCCTTTTGTCCTGAGCAAGGTCTAATCCATAGGCACAGTGGCCTTGCTCCCAAGTCCCCCTGGCTTGCAATGACTAGTTGTATCAGTGCCTGAACGTTTTCATCCAGGATGACCTGTGTTGCCAGCCCTGAGTCAAGATGTGCTGAGTTGCTGTCTCTTTTCTTGGATTCATTGGTTCTAGTGCTTTCTCAGTGGCTTGTGGTTTGTGGTCATGTCTGATTCATTGGAGGTGGAATATATTTACCTTTCTGATCCTCTCTTCCTTTCTTATTGTTTTTGGGGCTTTCAAAGGAAATGTGGAGGAGTAAATTGTTCACTGGATGCTGGGAAACTGCTATCTGGTGGGTGACTATGTGCATGTTCAGGATTTTGCTTTTCAATTTTGGGGATACCTTGTGCTTTGAGAAAGAGAAATGGGTCATCATTTGCATGGGGGCTAGGCATTGTTTAGGAATGCTGGGGTTGAGTTGTGTCTTACTCCTGACTGCTTCTTCACAAAAACCCTCTGTTACATTAGACAAGCTATTGTACTAGAGATTTGGCATCACCAAGAGCCAGCCTGGCCCCTCCTTGCACGGCATCTTAGAGGAAAGAGAGACAGGCAAGTACCACACTGGGCATCTGTACCCCTCCTCCTAGGCCAGCAAGCACCCTGCCTAGTTCAACGTGGCCTTGCAGTGACCATATGTGCCTAGAATCCAAGTGAACTTTTGGAGCCAATCCATAAAACCTTGAATGAACATTTACTGCTACAATAATTTCATTAACTCATTAATTTATATCCTTTAGTTTTTTTCCCATAATGTCTAAGTAACAAGATGGGCTACCACTAGTTGTCAAATTCTTTACCTACATTATCCAGTTAAGTTGCATGGCTTCCTGTGAAGGAGGTATAGTGTTCATCCTGACCTCACAGATAACTCAACCAGAGTGGACAGTTGTTGGTTTCCTCTTTCACTGTATGCAAAATGCCTTTGTAAACATCCACTTAATCTTTTATATCAAGGGGATAATTTGCTGGACTGAGTTGAAGCTTACAGGCTTTATGTGGTCTCTGACAAACAATTGTACATGCACATCTGTGGATCAAAACTATATTCTGTCTGTAGTTTTCCTGCAGTATAACTTGTGTTTGTTTTTAAAACTCAAATTAAAATATGTTGAAAAAATACCTTAAGTTTGTAGAATTTCTTTAGAAGCTTATGGCAACTTAGAAGTGAGATGGCCTCAGTTCCAAGGAATGAGAGTTGGAAGAGATTTTTCCCCTAGCCTAGGCCACTATGTCCTATACTTTGTGCAACTGTTTCAGCCTGTTGCCTCTAGAACACCTGCCAGCCAAGTGGTATAAATGGAAGCCAGCAGCTTCCCTCAGTGTCTTCAGTCACAGGGGTATATCTGCCATACCTTAAAAAAGATGAGCTGAATCTCAGCATTTTTCTTCTTTCTCTAAGTGCCTCCTGGTCTCTGGAGTACACTGGGACTCTCACTCATGAAATGAAGAATTGGTGGACCATGACTTCATAGAAGCTGGGAGCATGAGTCCTAGTATCTCTGTCAACAGGGGGCCTGTAGAATCTAGGAACAAGTTCAAATGATTAACTCCATCATGGTGTTGATATAGTGTGGAGAAGCAGCAGGTTATAAGCAGGCACTTGGCAAAGACCATATCCCACAGCTGTACAACCAGAACATTTTGAGGATATAGAAAATGGGACTGTCCGTGTCTGGATACCTGGGGAGATAAGAGAATGAGTCACATCTCTGGGCTCCCTAGTCTCCCTTGAGTAGAGGACACATAGTTCTGGGACATGTTGGGCATAGTTTTTTACAAGCTGCCTGTCGCCACACCTCTTTTTTTCTCCACACAACCATGTACTGGTCCTTTCATCTGCTTTGGGTGATTTTTCTCTTGTTACCATTCCCTCTAATCCCATACAGTACTTTCTCAGAAATTCACTTAGTACTGCCTTCCACTTTACTAACCTGCCTTCTATGTCAGGCTGGACTGGCTGACTATGTTTGTATTTCTGTCAGGCCCCCAAAGACCTTGTGGACCACTCTGTATGTTGACTCCTTGAGATGGAGGTATTGAATACCAAGAGATACCTTGGGCTGAGGGTCCACTCTGGTTGAACAATTGTCAAGTTATTTAGTGTGCTTGTGTATGTGCCAGTACATGAATGTGCCATGGTATATGTGAAATCAGAGGAGAACTCAGAGAGGTGGGAGTCAGTTCTCTTCTAACCAAGTGACTGGACTAAAGGCATCAGACCTCAGTACCTTTATCGCTGATTCCCTGATATAGTCCCCTGGCTGGGCCTTTTAGTGGTGTGTCTGCACAGTGAGGGTTGTGGAAGGAATCTGTATGCATGAGAGGTACAATGGATGTGGGCATAGGACAGAGCTGGGCACAAATCAAAGATTCTGTGGTCTTGCATGTTAGTGCTATGCAATTATAAGTAGGTTGGGAAGTAGATTCATGGGAGATGGGTCAGGACTGGCACATTTATGTGCCAAAGCTTGAGAGAGACCATTTGGCAAGTGAGCAGTTCTCAGACCTGCCTGTGTTTGGCAAATGTTTGGGCCCATCAGAGAGCTCTGCTAAATAGACAGAGGCAAAAGACGTGTTGTGTTTTCTGAAAGTCTATTTCCTTGTTATCGCACCAAAAGGTTAAAAATATAAATTTCAAGCTGAGTACGATGGCATATGCCTTTAATCCCAGCACCCTGGAGGCAGGGGTAGACAGAACTCTTACCAGTTCAAGGCCAGCCTTGTCTATATAGAGAGTTCCAGGATAGACATAGCTCCATTGAGACCTTGTCTCAACCAACCAACCAACCAACCAACCAACCAACAGACCAACCAACCAACCAACCAACCAACCAACCAACCAACCAACCAACCAACAGACCAACCGACCAACCAAACAAACAAAATGCAGCTATCTGTACACAGACCAGCATGTGTAAAGCAGCCTTTGACAAGAAGTAATCATGTGTGCAGAGAATGCGGTGTATCTTCTACTGTCTTGGTAGGTTTGTGTACGTGTGTGGGTGGCTAGATGTCATTCATCTCTGCTTTATTGAGGCAGACATCCGTTGAAACTAGAGTTTGCTAAGTCAGCTAGACTGACTGGCCAGCAAGCCCCAGGGGTCCTCCCATCTGTCCTTCCCCAGATCCAGGACTACAGACACATGTCACTGTACTCAGCTTTCCCCTGGGTGCTCGGAATCTGAGCTAAGATCTCACACTTTTGGTGCAAAGCAGGTTGCCTGCTGATCCACCTTTCAAGCCGCCCAGGTGGTGTTTTCTTTTTGGAGCATGCCATTAAATATCCTGCTCAAGTAAAGGTTTTGGTGGCTATATAGCCCTATGCTGAGTGAGTGGGTTGTGGTTGCTGAAGGGATTATTGATTGAGGCTTGCCAAGGGAGGACATGATGGCTTTGATATGGACATGCTCCAGGAAGAAATTCTGAATTACCCCTGCATCCTGGCAGGTACTCCCAAGCTGAAGTCCCTGCCCATCTCTGTCTATGGTGTCACTATTCCCCCTTCAGTCTTGTTCTCTGGGGTGTTCTGTGACTCATTCACCCCTTTTGTCTGAGTTCTGCAATGTTCCTATTCCAGCTTTCTGAATTAGGTTCTTGACAGTATTCCTCAAATGTTGACAATCCTCTTTCTGTGACCCTTTACAAAAAAAAGGGGGCATGACTGGCTGGTGGGTCAACTTGTATTTGAGATGATCTGCACATTCCTGAAAGTGTCATTCTTTGGGTTTTGAATGGGGGCATATTAAAGTGGTAGTCAAACATCTGGAGATAAGAGCAGAGAAGGAGATGGTGGGAAATGGAGTCTGGAAGGAAGTAAATTACAGATTTGTAGGGTTGCCTGTGAGGCAGGAGAGCCTGCCCAGTATAGGGGAGGATGACCAGCAGGGTGACGAAGGGGAACTCTGTACCCATACTCTGGGGCCAGGCTCTAGGCCTGGTGCTCTTGTGTGGATGCCAGCTCTTCAGCCCGTGTTGGGAGCACAGGAAAGAGGCATGCACAGGGGTGCTGGTAGGGTCTTAGAGGAGAAGAAGTAGATGGCACAGACTCTCCAGGATGGTCCCTCCTTAGTCTGTCATTGACTGGGTGACCCAAGGATAACAGCCAGTCTTGGAATCTCTAAATGCTGTGGAGTCGTCCTGTCCAGAGCCATCTGTCTGTCTACTGAGAACATGTTATACAGTCCAGGCCAGTGTGCAGCCAGCTCCATAGAGGAAAAGAGCAGGCCAGTGGGTACATGAGAATGCCAGGCTGACCAGATGGTTCTTAGGTACAATTGTTCCTTTCCATATATTGGAGGGCTCTGGGGTAGAGGAAGTGTGTAACCTCTTTCAATTTGAAGCACAGAAAAAGGTGTGTGCAGAGTCACTGGGAAATCAGATTTATGCCTTCCCTTGAAAGTAGTTAGGAGGATGCTACCTGTCTTGCCTGGTGGGGACAGCTGGCATTATGAAAAGTCATACTTCTTAATTATTATTGTTTTAAAACAGTCATCAAAATGGGGACAAGAAGATGTTAGGAGGCAAGAAAGTAGCCACTGAGGAGGCTACAGATCATAGGCTGTGAGAAGCAGAGCCAGTGCCAAAGGCTTTCGGCTTGCTGTAGACTGTCCAATATGAACCTGTGGGTCATAACTTCTTATGGCATGGATGCCATTGTCTCTAGCCCATTGGTGAGGACACAGGCTATAATGTGGTTCCTGAGTCAGTGTGGAGCCCTGAGAGAGGTCCTGGACTGGCAGAGCCTCCATTACCTGCCTCCTTTGAGGAGAACGCCTAACTATCTGGCACCAAGTAATGACCTTTATGGAAGGCTGGAAGTGTTTGTTGTAGTTTCTGATATATTTTTTTTCTTTTTTTAAATTTAAATTAGAAACAACCTTGCTTCACATGTCAATCCCAGCTCCCTCTCCCTCCCTCCCTCCCTTGCCCCTCCCAGGCCCTCCAGCCCCCGACCCAGTCCCCACTCAGTTCCTCAGAAAGGGTGAGGCCCTCTATGGGGGATCTCCAGAGTCTGTCATTTCGTTCAGGGTAGGGCCTAGGCTCTCCCCCAAGAGTCCAGGTTGAGAGGGCATCCCTCATTATGGGATGGGCACCCAAAGTCCATTTGTGTGCCAGGGATAAATACTACCCAAGGCCCCATAGATTGCCTAGGCCTCCTCGCTGACACCCACATTCAGGGGATCTGGATCAGTTCCATGCTGGCCTCCCAGTCATCAGTCTAGGATCAAAAATCTCCCCCTTGTTCAGATCATCTGTTTCTGTGGGTTAAACCAGCCTAGTCTTGACCCCTTTGCTCATCACTCCTCCCTCTCTGTCACTGGGTTCCAGGAATTCAGTTCAGTGTTTAGCTGTGGGTGTCTGCCTCTGATTTCAAGTTTCTGATATTTTTATCTAGCAGAATGGACTGTGTATAGGCATCCCGGCCCTTTAAGGGGGTACTGTAGCAGAAGTGCCCTCAGTAGTTCTGGGAGTTGTACATGAGGGCCCATAAACCATGCATATACCTTTGGATCAAGGTGACAAGAAACAAAGGACAGACATCTCTGATGTCACCAGAAAACATAGGCTTGGAGAACTACTTTGAGCTTCTAGATTTTTTGTTCTGTTGGATCCTGTGCTGCTATGTGGGTGACTAGGCTATAAAGGTCAAAGGGTAAGAGGAAGATGCATGGAAGGAAAGAGCAGGCAGGATAGCCAGTCTCCTGGTCACAGGGTCCCAGTGTGATGTGTAGTCTGAGGATTCAGGAAGGACACTATGGAAGATGTCCCCCAATAATGGGATGGAAAGGCTTTCTGTTTTCTTCTTATTTTCATATTTAACTAGTGTGAGCATGTCCTTGGAACTGGGATATGTTTTGAAGAAAGGCTTAATAAACTCTGATTTGAAAGCTTTTATGCATAAGGTTGTGGTCCTTGTGGCGCAGAGGGACATCCTCACAGGGCTATGTGGTTTAGCTGGGAGTGACGGTGGCTTTGCTGGCACTGCAGGCCTTAAGGGTTGCTCTGATGAAATCGTGGTACCTGCCCTGCTGGTACAGATGTGTGCTCCTAGGCTTTTGCCAGCCCTTGACCTACTATGTTTGAGTTATGGAAAACCAAAACAAGCAAAAAGAACCACACACACACAAACAAAACCAGCAAGCCCAAAACGATGACTGTGACATATCCAGGATTTGTTCATTGTCACCCAGCTCAGTAGGGGTGGGTAATGGGGCCCTGCCAAGCAGTGGCTCATCATGATATATCCACAGATGTTTGCAGAAAATAAGGTTATTGACTTGTTTTCTAGCCTGGGCAGGAAGCAGTAGTTATGTTACATGGAAACTACAGATTCTACTTTGGAGAGGGTATTTACCTAAGCAAAGGTTGTAAAAATATATCGGTGAGGTAAAAGAAATCAACCTCAGTATGTTATATTTAAGTATGTAAGTAATATATATGTATTTATAACATAACCTGAATATAGAGAGCAGAATAATAGAAGAGCTAGATCATACGCATGCACACATGTGTGCATACATACACAGATCATATATGTCTAGCAGTGTTGGGAATGGATTTGAGAGTCTCTTGCCTCTTAGACTTTCCCTTGAGCCCTAAGGAGAGTGATGTGGTAGGATAGCCTTCCAGGACAAGACAAAGGACAGTCAAAAGGTCCTCTCCTCCTAGCATCTCTACTCTTAACAGGAACTGGGATCTACTTAGCTGCATGGGACCCACATGCAGAAAGGGGGGAGCAGCAATTGAGGGTGTTCCTGTGTACTGTTGGCCCAGAGCATCTTTGATGTGCATTGCACTGGAGCTTAAGGTTTTCAGAGCTGTTAGCAAGCTCATGGCTAGGAACCTTGGACCAAGCAGTGAATCTGGGATTTTCATCTGTTCGGCTCTTGCTTGAATCATAGGAAACATGCTTTAAATAGGAAACCAGCAATGTCACTTAAAGGCACTCTCTTGGCCCTAAGTAGGTCAGGGTTTGTCGTAGCTTTAAGGAGACACAGGTGAGTCACAGTAAATCTAGAGAGTCACGAATCTCATCAGAATTCAGGATGTGTTTTTTGTTTTGCCACATAACACACTTTAAACCCTGGCCAGCTCAGTTTCCCTCTGCCACCACCCCACATCCTGACCCCATACAGAAAATACACAGTATACTCTATTGAAGACAGCTACCTGAGGGGCTTGCCCCTACTGCTGGCTGTGAAAACCTGTCTTCTTGCTTGCTTAACTGGTAGGAAAAACTAAGGCTTGAAATAAAGCCTGGGTCACCCCATCAATAGGTTCTCTCTTAACCTTGGCCGTTTTATACAGAAAGTTTTGTTGTTGTTTTTTGTTTTTGGTGGGCTGTCTATGCTTCAATAAATGTTCACACATTGAGTATTCCTATTATTCACACCTAGGTCAAAACACATGCATCAACCATGGGGTACACCACCAACTTTTCCAGTACCAGCAGCTAGTCACTGTCCTTTTCTGACTGCAGTGACTTGCCTTACTTGTCTAATCATTTGCACAAGAGGCTCTGTGGTATGTAAGCTTTTCTGTCCACCACCTGTCACCCAGGACTGTGTGGGGCATGTGCATGTCCTTGTGTGTAGCTGTAGATGATTACTCTTCAGTAGTGTATGAGAATTCAGTGTGCACTAGGATGTCGGGGTGGCTTCCATTCTGTACTGTCATGAACCCTTTGGTCATTCTAGATGATGTTTTTGGTGAACACCTGGACACTGTTGGATGCAGGAGTTCTGGGTCATGGCTATACATATCTTCAGCCAGGACATTATCCAGCTCTTCAGAAATTCTCTTTCCAGTAGATAAAAGAAAGGATGAGGTTTTCCAGACAGCAAAAATCAGGTTAGGGTGGCTATGGTGTGCACTGGAGTTGACACTGTATCAAGCAGGGATCCAAAGACTCTTCAGTAAACAGTTATTCCAGGAAATCCCAGGGAAGAGGATTGAGTGTATGGAGGTTCATTTTTTGAGGCAGGGTTTCTCTGTATTGTTTTGGAGGCTGTCCTGGAACTCACTCTGTAGACCAGGCTGGTCTCCAACTCACAGAGATCTACCTGCCTCTGCCTCCAGAGTGCTGGGATTAAAGGCATGTGCCACCAACGCCTGGTTTGGAGGTTCACTTTTATGAGGATTTTTTCCTATACCTGTCTATATAGCTCTAATCTTTACTGGGCTCAGTGTCTTCCAGCAGAGTATGCCCTGCCCCTTGTAAGCTAACTCAGGCAGATACAAGAAGTTCATGATGTGGGCAGGAAGAATGGAATCACTGACGTGCCACTATGCCCTTGTCATTTATGAACCAGAAGCCTTGCTGTGTACTGATAAGTCTCAGGGAATCTTCTGGAAGCTAAGATCACTGACTTCAGGGGCTGGCTTTATGAGGCAGCCCCACATTTGCCTAGGCTACGTCTAGTAGGATCACCTCCCATACTCTAAGGCAGACTAGAGCAGAGGAAACAGTTTTGGATAGATGGTGAAGTGGGATCTAAGGGACCTTAACCAGAGGCTTTATATGAATAAGAAGAGGGCTAGACTAAGCCTAGGTCTGTTAACCACAGACCTGGTAAAACCCTGCCAGCCCACAACCCCTTTCTCTTTGTACATAGCTTATGACTGTAGGTAGAAATTTTATGACAAGTGTCCTAGGTCTGCCAAAGCAACAGGTCAACTGGTATTTCTCTGAGGTTTGCCTTTGAATATACATTCCACACAGGTGACAACATTCTTTTGCAGCCATGTCAACACCAAGCCAAGCATAGACGAGGGGTAGAGATGGAAAAAAAAATGGCCTGATTTTGAGATCTGGTTCTTAATGGGACTTAGGAGGACTGATGTGGTGATGCCTGGGATGGCTATGTTGCTGCTGGAGGTACAAATAGACCAAGTTCAGCTCTGCTACAAGTTTCAGCATGGCAGCTGCTACTATACATATTTTATTTTTTTATATTTTATTTTTAATTTTAGATTTAAATTAGAAACAAGGTTACTTCACATGTTAATTCCAGGTCCCTCTCCCTTTCCCTCAACTCCTCCCGTGCCCTCCCACCAACCCCCCCAATATCCCCTCATTTCCCCAGGGAGGGTGAGGCCCTCCATGGGGGTGTCCATAGTCTGTCATTTCATCCAGGGCAGGGCCTAGACCCTCCCCCAAGAGTCCAGGGTGAGAGTGCATCTCACATTGTTGGATGGGAGTCCAAAGTCCATTTGTATACCGGGGATAAATACTGATCTACTACCCAAGGCTCAATAGATTACCTAGGCCTCCTCACTGACACCCACATTCAGAGGGTCTTGATCAGTCCCATGCTGGAATCCCAGGCATCAGTCTGGGATTCAAGAGCAGGTTAGCTGTTTCTGGGGGTTAAACCAACCCAGTCTTAACCCCTTTGCTCGTCAGTCCTCCATCTCTGTCACTGGATTTCTTGAGTTCAGCTCAGTGCTTAGCCATGGGTGTCTGCCTCTGCTTCCATCAGCCACTGAATGAAGGTTCTGTTTCCCAGACTCTCTGCCATGGGATTGTAGGCTGGCACTCCCCAGATCTATGTCTAAAATCTATATGTGAGAGAGTGCATGCCATGTTTCTCTTTTTGTGACTGGGTTACCTCACTCAGGATCATTTCTTCTAGTACCATCCATTTGCCTGCAAATTTCAGGATTCCATTGGTTTTTTTTTTCTGCTGAATAGTACTCCATTGTGTAAATGTACCACATTTTCTCTATCCACTCTTCGGTTGAGGGGCATCTAGGTTGCTTCCAAGTTCTGGCTATTACAAATAATGATGCTATGAACGTAGTGGAACAGACATCCTTGTTGTATGAATGGGCATCTTTTGGATATATGCCTAAGAGTGGAGTTGCTGGGTCTTGTGTTAGGCTTATTCCCATTTTTCAGAGGAATCTCCATACTGATGTCCAAAGTGGCTCTACAAGTTGGCACTCCCACCAGCAGTGGAGGAGTGTTCCCCTTTCACCACAACCTCTCCAGCATAAATTGTCGTTGGTGTTTCTGATTTTAGCCATTCTGACAGGAGTAAGATGATATCTCAGAGTTGTTTTAATTTGCATTTCCCAGATGGCTAAGGATGTTGAGCACTTTCTCAAGTGCCTCTCAGCCATTTTAGACTCCTCTATTAAGAATTCTCTATTTAGTTCTATAGCCCACGTTTTAATTGGATCCTTTGGTGTTTTGGAGACTTGCTTCTTGAGTTCTTTATAAATTTTGGAGATCAGCCCTCTGTCAGATGTGGGGTTAGTGAATATCTTTTCCCATTCTGTGGGCTGTCTTTTTGTCTTGCTGACTGTGTCCTTTGACTTACAGAAGCTTCTATGTTTCAGGAGGTTCCATTTATTAATTGTTGATCTCACAGTGCTACTGGTGTTATGTTCAGGAAGCTGTCTCCTGTACCAATTCGTTCAAGGGTACCACCCCCTTTCTCTTCTAAGAGGTTCAGTGTGGCTGGATTTATGTTGAGGTCTTTGATCCATTTGGACTTAAGTTTTGTGCATGGTGATAGACATGGATCTATCTGTAATCTTCTGCATGCCAATATCCAGTTATGCCAGCACCATTTGTTAAAGATGCTTTCTTTTTTCCATTGTATATTTTTAGCTTCTTTGTCGAAGATCAGATGTTCATACATGTATGGGGTGATATCAGGGTGTTAATTCCATTCCATTGGTCTACCTGTCTTTTTGTTATGCCAATACCAAACTGTTTTCAGGACTACAGCTTGAGGTCAGGGATGGTGATGCCTCCAGATGTTGCTTTGTTGAGTAAGGTTGTTTTGCCTATCCTGAGTCTTTTGTTTTTCCATTTAAAACTGATTATTGTTCTTTCAAGGTCTGTGAAGAATTGTGACGGTATTTTAATGGGGATTGCATTGGATCTGTAGATTGCTTTGGGCAGGATTGCCATTTTTACTACATTGATCCTACCTATCCAAGAGCATGGGGAATCTTTTCTGAGGGCTTCTTTAATTTCTTTCTTTAAAGACTCAAAGTTCTTGTGATGCAGGTCTTTCCCTTGTTTGGTTAGTGTTACCCCAAGGTATTTTATGTTGTTTGTCGCAATTGTAAAGGGTGATCTTTCTCTGATTTCTTTCTCAGCCCTATTATCATCTGTATATAGTAGAGCTACTGGTTTTCTTGAGTTGATCTTGTAGCCTGCCACTTTGCTGAAGTTATTAATCAGCTGTAAGAGTTCCCTGGTAGAGTTCTTTGGGTCATTGATGTAAACTATCATATCATCTGCAAATAGTGAAAGTTTGACCTCTTCCTTTCCAATTTGTATCCCCTTGATCTCCTTTTGTTGTCATATGGCTCTGGCTAGAACTTCAAGTACAATATTGAAAAGGTATGGAGAGAGTGGACAGCCTTGTCTTGTTCCTGATTTTAGAGGAATTGTGTTGAGTTTCTGTCCATTTAGTTTGATGTTGGCTGTTGGTTTGCTATATATAGCTTTTATTATGTTTAACTATGTCCCTGTTATCCCAGAACTCTCCAAGACCTTTATCATGAAGGGGTGTTGGATTTTGTCAAAGGTTTTTTCAGCATCTAGTGAGACGATCATGTGATTTTTGTTTTTCAGCTTGTTTATATGGTGGATTACATTGATGGATTTTCGTATGTTGAACCATCCCTGCATCCCTGGGATGAAACCTACTTGATCGTGGTGAATGATTGTTTTGATGTATTATTGGATCTGATTTGATAGTATTTTATTGAGTATTTTTGCATCAATGTTCATGAGGGATATTGGTCTGAAGTTCTCTTTCTTAGTTGTGTCTTTGTGTGGCTTGGGGATCAAGGTTCTTGAAGCCTCATAGAAAGAGTTTGGCAAAGACCCTTTTTCAGCATCTAGTGAGATGATCATGTGATTTTTGTTTTTCAGCTCGTTTATATGGTGGATTACATTGATGGATTTTCATATGTTGAACCATCCCTGCATCCCTGGGATGAAACCTACTTGATCGTGGTGAATGATTGTTTTGATGTATTATTGGATCTGATTTGATAGTATTTTATTGAGTATTTTTGCATCAATGTTCATGAGGGATATTGGTCTGAAGTTCTCTTTCTTAGTTGTGTCTTTGTGTGGCTTGGGGATCAAGGTTCTTGAAGCCTCATAGAAAGAGTTTGGCAAAGACCCTTCTGCTTCTATTGCATGGAATACTTTGAGAAGAATTGGTATAAGCTGTTCTTTGAGTTTCTGGTAGAATTCTGCACTGAGGCCATCTGGACCTGGGCTTCTTTTGTTTGGGAGACTTTTGATGACTGCTTCTATTTCCTTAGTTGTTTTAGGTCTATTTACATTACTTATCTGTCCATTCCCTTTAAATTTTCGAATTTTGTGGAGTACAGGTTTTCAAAGTATGACCTAATGATTCTCTGAATTTCCTCAGAGTCCGTTGTTATGTCCCCCTTTTCATTTCTGATTTTGTTAATTTGCATGTTCACACTCTGCTGTTGGTAAGTTTGGACAAAGGTTTGTCTATCTTGTTGATTTTCTCAAAGAATCAAATCTTCGTTGAATTGATTCTTTGTATTGCTTTCCTAGTTTCTACTTTGTTGATTTCAGCCCTCAGTTGTGTTGGGGGGAAGTCCTGTGCATTTGTCACTAAAGCACTGCTGGCCAATAGGAATCTAGATAGGTGGTACTAGGAGTCCAGGAGGACTCTGGGAAGGAGAAAGACGGGGAGTCAAGATGTAACGCCATGGGGTAGGAAGCCCGGAACTATTGTCTGGTAAGAGAAATACTTAGATTAACAATTATGGGGTGATTACTTAAGTCAGAGATAGCCAGTAAGAAACAAGCAAGGCCAACAGCTCCATAATTAATATAGCCTCCTGTGTGTTTATTTGGGACTGATGCGGCTCTAGAACCAGGCTGGCGGGAAGGCTTCACTCAAGGAAAAAGCTTCCCTTTACAAGTTTGATTATTTCCTCACGTCTACTCCTCCTGGGGGAGTTTGCTTCTTTGTATTCTAGAGCTTTCAGTTGTGCTGTTAATTCTCTAGTGTAACTATTATCCAGTTTCTTCATGTGGGCACTTAGTGCTATGCACTTCCCCCTTAGCACTGCTTTCAAAGTGTCCCATAGGTTTGGGTATGTTGTGTCTTCATTCTATGAAGTCTTTAATTTCTTTTTTTATTTTCTTGTTTGACCCAGGAATGTTACAGTTGTGCATTATTCAATTTCCATGAGTTTGTAGGTTTTCTGCAATTTGTGTTGTTGTTGAATAATAATTTTAAAGCATGGTGGTCTGATAAGATGCATGGAGTTATTCCAATTTTTTTGTAGCTGCTGAGGTTTGATATGTTGCCAAGTATGTGGTTGATTTTTGAGAAGCTTCCATGTGGTGGTGAGAAGAAGGTATATTCTTTTTTATGTGGATGGAATGTTCTATAGATGTCTGTTAATCCCAATTGGGTCATTACTTCCATTAGACCCTTTGCTTCTTTGTTGAGTTTCTGTCTGGTATTCCTGTCTAGTAGTGAGAGGGGGGTGTTGAAGTCCCCCACTATATGTGTGGGGCTTCATATGGGATTTAAGTTTTAGTAATGTTTCTTTTACGAACATGGATGCCTTTGTATTTGGGGCATAGATGTTCAGAATTGAAACTTCATCTTGGTGGATTTCTCCTCTGATGAGTATGTAATGACCTCCTTCATCTCTTTTGATTGATTTCAGTTTAAAGTCTAGTTTGTTAGATATTAGGATTGCTACCCCTGCTTGTTTCTTGGGTCCATTTGATTGGAAAATTTTTTTGCAACCTTTAACTCTGGGGTAATATCTGTCTTTGAGGGTGAGGTGTGTTTCTTATATGCACCAGAAGGATGGGTTCTTTCTTCGAATCCATTCTGTTTGCCTGTGTCTTTTTATGGGTCAGTTAAGGCCATCAATATTGAGAAATATTAATGACCATTGATTGCTCATTCTTGTTTGATTTTTTTTTGTCCTTTCTTTTTTTAAAATTCATTTTTCAGTTTAAATTTAGATAAGAAGCAAGGTTGCTTCACAAGTCAGTTCCAGGTCTCTCTCCCTTTCCCTCCCCTCCTCCCGTGCTGTCCCCCCCCTTGTTTGATTTTGAATGGTTGTTGGTGGTGGAATTATGTATGGAATTCCACCCCTTTTTTCTTTTGGCTTTTGATAAAGTGGGATTATCTAATGCCTATGTTTTTCTAGTTGTAGTTAACTTCCTTGGGTTGGAGTTTTTGTTCCAGAACTTTCTGTAGGACTGGGTTAGTGGATATTTATTGCTTGAATCTAGTTTTGTCATGGAATATCTTTTTTTCTCCATCTATAGTGATTGAGAGCTTTGCCGGGTATAGTAGTCTGGGAATCCATGGTCTCTTACTGTTGGTAGAATATCTACCCAGGACCTTCTGGCTTTCAGAGTTTCCATGGAGAAGTCAGGTGTAATTCTGATAGGTTTGCCTTTATATGTTACTTGTCCATTTTCCTTAGCGGCTCTTAATATTCTTTGTTTATTCTGTATATTTGGGGTCTTGATTATTATGTAGCAAGGGGAATGTTTTTGTGATCCACTCTATTTTGTGTTCTGTAAGCTTCTTGTACCTTCATTGTCATGTCTTTCTTTAGGTTGGGAAAGTTTTCTTCAATGATTTTGTTGAATATGTTTTCTGCCCCTTTGAGGTGGTTTTCTTCAACTTCTTCTATACCCATTATTCTTAGGTTTGGTCTTTTCATCATGTCCCATATTTCCTGGATGTTTTGTGTTAGGGATTTGTTGGACTTCAGATTTTCTTTGGTTAATGAATCCATTTCTCCTAGTGTATTCAATACATGAGATTCTCTCTTTCAACTCTTGTATTCTGTTGGTAATGCTTGTATCAGTAGTACCTGACCATTTGCCCAGTTTTTCTATTTACAGTCTGTCTTCAGATTGTGTTTTTTTTTTTTATTGTCTCTATTTCAGTTTTCAACCCTTGCACTGTTTGAATTGTTTCTTGCAATTTTCGGTTTATCTTTTCGTCCATTTGTTGCATTTTATGAATTTTTTGGTTTGTTTTTTCTTCCATTTCTTGCTTTTTTGGTTTGCTTTTTCTTCCATTTCTTTCATTTTTTGGTTTATTTTTTCATCCACTTCTTTCAGGGATTTTCCTATATCCTCTTTTAGGCCCTCTATCATTTTCATGAAGTTGTTTTTAAGGTCATTTTCTTCTGTTTCATTTGCATTGGAATGTTGGAGTCTTGCTTGTGTGGTCTCTAGAATCTGGCGGTGTCATATTTGTTTTTCTGTTGCTGAGGGTGTGTGTGTGTGTGTGTGGAGCACTCCCTGACCAGCAGGAAAGACTACCACCAGACAAGGATTCTTCCCAAATCACGCTTTATTGGAGCCTCTTGGTTGAAGGGAGAGCAGGAAGCGAGGGACCCCGAACAAAGACTGCAGCTGCTTATATAGGAGCTGAGGCAGCTTGCAACTGTCCTATTGGTCGAGCACCCCTGGCAGCCACCTCTGGCTCCCTGATTGGCCCAGCAAGCTGAAGACACTGAGCATGCTCAAGCTGGTGATTCTGGTTATGACCCTATATGGAGTTGTTTACTCCAGCCCTGCAGGGGCCCAGTTCCATCTTGGAATGGCGGCCATAACTCATGGCTCCCTGCATGTGTGTGTGTGTTTTTGTTTGTTTGTTTGTTTTTTACAAGATAGGGTTTCTCTGTATTATTTTGGAGGCTATTGGTCCAGCCTGGTCTCGAACACACAGAGATCTGCCTGCCTCTGCCTCCCGAATGCTGGGATTAAAGGCGTGTGCCACCACCGCCCGGCTGCTGAGTGTGTTTTTGTATTGTCTCTTTCCCATCTCTTCTTCTAGTGGGTGCAGAAAGAGCCCCTTACTTGTCTGGTGGTTAAGGGACCAGAGTTCCCTTTTGGTGTGTGCAAGCAAGTCCAATAATCTGGTAGTTCTTCTAGTCCTTGTCCTAGTTCTGGTCCTGTGGGTGGAGAAGAAGCCCAGGAATCTGGGGTGCTTATCCTCCCACCTGGTCCACTAGTCCTTGATCCCACCAGACCTGCTGGTCCCCTGGTCTCTTTGGTGGAAGAGAAGACCTGGTATCTGTGGTGCTTGTCTCCCGCCGGGATGGGAGGCTTTGTGGGAATCTCCAGGCACTGGAAGGCACCCCAGGATATGTTGCCTTGTTTACCTGTATCTGCTGGTTTCCTGGTCTTACATATTTTTATTTTGAAGTATAATTTGATATTGTATTATGTGATCATAGTGTTAGAGTAGTGGAGTTTTTAAACAGCACCTGTGATATTTTAGTTAAATTTGCAATTTTTGCTTATGAATATCAGTAAGTAGTCCAGCCCTGTTTTTGAAGTCTGTGTCTCCACTGAATTGGTTTTTCACCTTTGTCTGTGACTTAATTTTAATTAATGTTTTCTTAATTTGTTTATCAAATAGTTCATTGCTAGCTAGTATCCAGAAATTCTGCTGTTTTTGTATGTTGATAATCTGAAACTTCACTGAATTTATTGGTTTTTCTTGCTCTCTGTTCATAGTTTTTATGTATAAGATTATACTGTTAAAAGATAATTTCATGTTTTCTTATTGGATTTTTAAAAATTTCTGTTGTCCATTACTCTGACTCGGAAGAAAGTAAAATATTTGGGAGAAATTTAAAAAAGAGGCAAAAAATCTTTATATTGAAAACTGAAAACTTCGGTACCATAAGTCTTATAGAAAACTTGGTAAAATTGATTGAAAAAAGGTAAACAGAACGAATTCCCATGTTCATAGACTGGAAGAATAATTCTGAAAGAGTTTTGAAAATGTCTTACTACCTAAGCAGTCTACAGAGTCAGTGATAGTCCTACCAAAATCCCAAAGTCATTTTTCATAAAATTAAAAACAAAAACTAAAATACATGTAGGACCACAAATTACCCTGAATACTTTAAGCAAAAATCAGAAAGCAGAACCTCAGGTTGGAGGATTTAGTCTTGGTGACCTTAGTGCCTTCTTGATCTGTGCAGATTGTCTTTTCATTAACATCTCAGTATTGATCACTGAAATGACATGGTAAGTAAGCCTTAATACCATGTATCATGGTTTCTCTTTTTATATTTTATCAATACTATTTTAGATGATTTTCTTTCTTTTGATTTTTCATAAACATTTTAGTCTCTGCTTGTCTATGTGAACAGAAACATCTTTTGGGGGATTTTTGATAGAAATTTGAAGGGACTTAGCATCATTAGATTTTTGAGTCTTTTTGTTTTTAATTAATTGTTTTTACAGCTGTATCCACCACCCTGAGTCTTCCAATCCACAAGCATAGTATGCTTCTCTACTGACATAGATCCTCCTTTATTTCTTTTGTCATTATTTTGTAATTTACAAGTCTGATTCATGTCTTATTCAACTCATACCTAATTGTCTCATTCTGTTTTGACTGAGCCACAGTTTAAAGTCAGTTTTTACATGTACATTGCTGGTATGTAAATATAAAGTTTGTGTACATTTATCTTGCAGTTTGACTTGATTGAATTTATTTTGTTTGAAAAGATTTTCTGTGGATTATGTAGAATTTTCTACATAACTCATGTGGTCTGTAAGTAGAGAAAGCATCCCTTCTTTCACAGTCTATTTTTCTTATGCCTTGTTGTCTGGCTAAACTTCCACTGCTGAGCTAACTAACGCCTCTGAGAATTCATGGCCATGTTTTGCAGAATGTTGGTCCTAACAACAAATGCTCTATTCGGAGCATAAACTAATGATGTTAGAGAGTTCTTTTAATGCATGCCTTCAATAATTTGGAGAAGCACCTTTCTGCTTACTTTGCTGGGAGTTTTCTCATGAGTATGTGTTGGATTTTGTCAAGTGGTTTCCTTAAAATAATTGATATGATCTAGTAGATCTATGTGTAGCCTGTTAATACAGTAGACTATATTGCTTGGTTTTCTTAACTTCAGATTAGCCTTGCGTACTAGCTCATATGTTTTTATGTATTATTTGCTTCTTAGGAATGTTCATATATCTTTTCTGGTTTGATTGGTTGATAATTTATGCTAATACTTGCTTCAGAAAATGATTTGGCAAAGTATTTTTATTAGAAAGTGCTTTTGTGAAAGAAACCATGAGAGAAATTCCACACTGAATTTTAAGACTTTTCTCATAAAAAGTATAAATACAGTGAAAAGAAAATATCTCAAAGGCAATGGAAAATGACTAAGTTTAACAAATACCATGGATATGTAGCCCTCTCTTATTTATAGTCTCACTTCTGAGGTTGTGCTTACCTGAAGTCAACTGCAATCAAAAATGTTGAATGGAAATTTCCAGTAGTCAATAGTTCATATTCTAAATACCTTATTAATTTACTTATAGCAAACTATTTTATTATAGTGATGTTGTCAATGTCATAATGTACCTAATGTATAAAAATTTTTTTGTATCATATGAATAAAAACTCACAGATTATTCAGGATTCATTAGTATCCCTAGTTTCTGGCACCTGCTTGGACTTGGGAATTTTGTACCATGTAGGCCACTCTACTGCCCTTTGTATCCTAAAATATTCTAGTCCAGAGACTTGTGATATCACATGCCTGCATATTATAACTATAATGCATAATGCCACATTAGAACATTTTTACTTTTGGGATTTCATGTATGCATATAAGACATCTTGATCAAATCCGTCTGCTTTCCCTCCATAACACCAAACCCTCTCCTATCCCCCTCCCCACTTTTTCATCCCAACTTCATGTGCTCTCTGTCTGAGTTCACATAGTGATCCCTGGATGTGCATGTGTGTAAGACATTCTAAAATATCTGAATGTGATCAGAAAGAGCCTTTAAAATCAGAGAACTAAAGGCTGTTTAGAACTGTTAGTACTGGGTACCATCCTTGGAGCTCACTAGATATCTGTGTCTTGGTCAGATAATTACAAGTCCATTCTGTGTTCCAAAAAAAGAAGCAGCTTTCTTTTTCAAAGGTGTGACCACAGAGGGTATGCTTAAATATGGAGCTGGTCCCCAATACTTACATGTATGTGCATGTATAAAGTATCTAAATATAATATTAATAAAATAACAAATAATAAATAATAATATAGTAAATAATAAAATATAATAATACAAGAATGAAAAATAAAAATAAATAAACAAAACCTAGTAACACAGTAATTGCACTGTATGTGAGTGATGGCACAGTCCTAGTTGGCTGCAGCAGCCTGTTCACAGGTCTGGGATCATTACTTCTGTTGGCTTTGCTTTTCACTCTGGAGATTGGCAGAAGTGGGATTTTAGGAAGGCCGAACGCTTCCTTTAGAGTTGCCTAAAATGTAAAAATGCTAATGTGGCTTGCCTTGTTAATGTGGATTTCAGTTGAATAAGGAATGCTATTTCTGGCATGGCATTGCCCCAAATACTTCACCAGACACACACTAGAGTATTCATCATTTATCCAAAATTCAAGATGACTGGACATTCAGTGTTTTGTTTAGCATCCTGGCTGCTGTCTATACATGTTTTTCTGCATCTTGCTTGTTTCCATTGAAGGTAAAAGCAAAGAAGTTGTAGATGGATTAGAATTCTGTGGCATTTGTTTTTGTGAGACAGGGTCTCACTATGGGGCCCAGGCTGGCCCAACTCTGTCTTTCAGTTATGAGAACTGCAGTTGTGCACATATCCACTATGCCTGGTTTAGCAGTTGGCTTATTTACTAAGTTAGATAGCAGCACAATTTGAGAGCTGTGGTTTCCATGCAGGTGAATCTGAGGGCATACCATGTGAAATATCTGGAGTTTCTTGTTGTATTCTGTTGTTGTTTTTTTTCTGCCATTGGTACCTGTGACAAGATATGCAGCCTGAGGTGGGGGTCCCTACACCCCAGTGCAGCTCTTGGGCATCACAGCCATCCCAGTGATACTCTTGGGGTCACAACTGGCCTGAAGCTTCTCTGCCTTGTACCATCCGTGCTCTTCACACCTTCTATTCACAGCGATCTCACTCCACTGGCTTTGCCACTGTCTAATTATTCAGAAAGTTTCTTACTCATCCACACATCCTCCCAGTCCTATTTGCATCTATCCTTTTAGGATGGTCCCTAAATTAGTGTCCATACACTACAGATAACATTTTAAATTCTTCTTGGGTGGGACATAAAAGTAGATACAGAGCAGCCACCACTGTACACATACATAGTCCTGATAGCATGCATAGTGCTTGGATTCCATGATGGGTGTAAAGATCATAGAGACTCGATCTTTATGGTCTCTAGTCCCAGGAAGAGGTGACCTAGCCAGGGGGAGGCTGTGAGCACTCAATCTGCTTTTTGTTTGTTTTGTTTTGTTTTCTCCCCCCCCCCATTTTTTAATTTTTTATTTCTTTACATTCCAACCACAGTTCTCCCTCCTATCCCTCCTCTCACATCCTCTCGCCTCTTCCCACCTCCCCTCACATCCCCCATAGCCCACCCCCCCTTCCACTCCTCCTCATTGGTAAGGGCTCTCATGAGGAGTCAACTTAGTCTGGCACAATAGATTGGGTCAGAGCCAGGTCCCTCTCCCATGCATCCAGGCGGAGCATGGTATCCAGGACCTGTAGAGCCCCATTGCCATCTCTTTTACTATCTTCTGTTCCGAGATGCTGACAGACACACATGTAAAACTGTACTCTGCTGCTATGAAGGTGTTCCCTAGGGGAGACAGTGCCACCACCTCCTCCTTGTATTTATTTGTGGCTAGGATTAGGGTATCTGGAGTCAGTTAGAATTACAACTCTGCTAGGAGCGGCTTTGAAGGCCATCTTTCTTTTAATGCCAGATTTCCTTAATGTAAGATCAGATAGCAAGCATAGGGAGTTTATGAGTAGCTAACATGAAAGGCTTCCACGGTGTCCCTCATGTCATGTGTAAAGGCCCCAAGGATGTGGAGCCCAGGTTGCATATGGGTTGGGGTGAACCCTCTAAGAGGCAAGTAATCAATTCTTAGACCATCCTCCTCATCCTCATAAACTGCACCTCCTCTTCCCAAGTAGGAATTGCGATTGAGCAAACCTGTGTTCAGATTCCTAACACCCCCCATATCTACTTAACAATAGAGTTTAGAACATTTTTCTTATGCTGGGCTATTTTCTTCACTCAGTATTGAAAGGAGAACTTGATTCTGGCTAATCTCCCTGAAATTCTGAGGTTATTCAAATCTATTCTGGTTCTTAAGCAGTCATGAATTGTATGTACTCCATTTTTATATTGACCTAAATCGATTTTATTGGTTAGACTACACAAACACATGTTTTCTAGGAACTGGTCTTTGAGTACTTAGAACGGATATTTTGCTGAATGCCAGTATTGTGCTGTTACAATAGGAGGGAAACATCCTCATAGAAACTCTATCACCTTGACCAAGAATATTTCTGAAGCCCTCACAGATAGGTCTGGGTTGTTCTAAGTGAAAATAATTAATTTTGCAAACATTTCCTGTTTCTTCCTTCTTTTCAAAGTATCAAGAATGCTATCGCTCAACCATTGAGAAGAGTTCTGTCATAAAACTAGGGACTAAATGATGGGAAGGATGTAAAATTGGAATGTTATATACTGTTGGTGAGGTTTAGAATGGTGTTGCTACTGGATGAAACTTTATGGTGGCTCTCTAGAAAATTAAACCTATAATTGAAGTATCAATCAAGACATCCACCCTTGGGATGACCCTAAAAGGACTGGAAATGGACATTTGCATAATGAGGCTCAAAGCAGCATCATTCCTGTCACTAAGATGACAGCACCCAAGGGTCCCATGGTGGATGAGTGGGTAGACACAGGTCTGCAGGTATATAATCAGTCAGTGGGTAGACAGGTTCTACAGGCATATGATAGACTGTCAGTCAATCTTAAGCAGGAAGGGGACTCGGGCACACATTATAGTGCTGATAAACGAACCTTCAGGATGTCATGTTAGCTGAACTAAAGCCAGTCCAAAAAAAAAAAAAAAAGACAGATAAATGAGGTGTTTTGTGTAGTCATTAATCAAAGAGGCAGAAAGTCAAATGGAGGTCACAGGGGATAAAGATAGGGTGTTAGTGTCTAAGGAGGACAGAGTTCCAGTTTGCAGTGATGAAGAAATGGATAAATGGTATAACATTGTGAATGTTCTTGATGTCATTAAGCTAGACAGTCAAAATGGTTAAGATGGAAAAGTTTATAATGGTTGTGTCCTGTCACATTTTTTTCAGTATCTCCTGTTGGGAGATAGAGGAGCACCTCATACCTTCCTGGGTTCAAATCTGTTTACTCTATAGACAATATGCGACACCCTCAAGCACCTAAGGTTCTCTCAGCCTTCACACTACTGCACCTGAAGACTGTAGACTTTCTGTCTGTGACTCAGTCTCTTAGTATTAGTATGTCTGAGGGATCTGAGTGGAGAGATGGGCACTGGAAGCACCTCCAGGTCAGGCTAGCCTGGAGGGAGGGGGTTTCACTCAACATCAGCTCAGATCTCAGCCTACTAGCCCATCTGTCTCCTCACTACTTCCCCTCTTTCCCAAATGAACTGAAAAAACAAATGAGGTGAGTCTTGAAGAATGCCTGTCCTAGGTATCTATATCCTCATTAAGATACAGATACCACATAAGGAAGCCCCTTCATGTTCCAGTTATTTCCCAGGCCACCACTTTTCTGATTTCTCATCACAGGCTGATTTATTCTAGAGCTTCATATGGAGGTAGTAGGCACTAGGCACACATCCCTCTGTCGCCCAGTGTTTCTACAGTTTGCTGCTGTTGCTGGACCATCACATGTCCCGTTCATTGCTAATTGAATCCTATTGTCTCACTGTGCCAGTGTGCTGTTAGATTCTTGGGCTGTTCCCAGTTTGGAGCTCTTGTGACTAAGTTTGCTGTGAACATCCTTTTGGGAGAATTTGTGTGCACAGATGCTTTGGATTCTCCTGAGTTAATATCTAAGAAGGAAATCATTGCATCAGGGGTGGTTTGTAAGAGACAGGTAGACTGTTCCATATTTCTGCCCACGAGGTATGGAGTAGCTAGTCACTATTCCTGCCAGCCTTTGTTACTGACAGCCAAATACACTTCAAGGCACTCCAGTAGATGTGTAATGATTCAATGTAATTTTAATATGCATTGAAAGTTCACTGAATCTTCCTTTGTGGATACCATCCAGCTCTTCTACCCATTTTTACTAGGTTACCTTTGTATTGGTGACTTATAGTTACATATTTGAATGAACACTTTTTACAATTTGTATAAAGTCTAATTTCTTATTTTATAAGTATTCTTATTATTTCTATGTCTTAGGAAACTTTTGCATGCCCTAAGCCATGTATATACCCTCCTTATCTCTTAATATTTTATAATTAAACTTTTATATTGTGGTTTACAGTTCTTATATATAGTGTGAAGAAGGGCTAGGGGTATTTTTTCATGTTCATTTATTTTGGATGATGAGTTATGGCAATGCCTATTGAAAATGGCGTGGTCATAAAAGTGAGGGGCTATTTCTGGGCTCTTCATGCTTTTGATTACCTTTCTTGTAGTATCCCCAAAACCTGACCCTGGTGTTGCTGTGGCTTTGCTCCCCTGTGATAGGGAGGTAATACTGCTTGCTCTCACTCAAGCCCCTCATATATAAACAGAGATGATGTCATCAATGGATCTGGGTCACAAGGTGAATTCTGATGGTGATGTAAATCAGCACACAGGTAGGATGTCTTCAACAAACATTCTTCTCACTTTATTCTGCACTGGGGTCCATCGCTTTGGTGCAGTGGTAGTCAGTGCAGGAACTGGATGAAACAATTTAATTAAGATCTTTAACTCAGTGGCAGAAAAAAAGAAAAAGACATAGCTGCCATCCATCTACTTAGTTCTATTGGTAACCTTGCCCATTTTATTATGCAACTTTAATCTTTAAAAATTACCTATCTTGAGCTTCTGTGTTCACACATGCAAAATGAAGAAAACCTGTTCAAGGCCTTTGTCAGAAGCAGATGCAAACACATTGTGGGATTTAAACTATTGTGACAACATACATGGCCACACTGACTTATCTATGTGTTGGCATTTGGATACCAGAAGATGAATGTGTATTTCTTTTCCTGTTGTGGATGTATGACTCAGCTCAGGTCTCACATCAATGATTTGCAACTGATGAATAGAGCATTTATTAGAAGTGATTACAGACTTAAAGAGTCAGAGCTTTCCCTCTCAAAGATTCTGATTTTAGGTGGAATCTCTGTAAGTAGGAACAAGAATAGTAACTATGGAGTACAGGTGGCTTACAGAATAAGCAAATAGCAGTAGGTGGTAAGTGGTGGTTTAGAGGACTCTTTGGAGTGTCCTGGCTCTGGGGCGGTGTATATGGGTCTCAGGTCATAGACTTAAATGTTGAGGAACAGCCTCTGGGCTTTAGGAGGTCTGCTTAGGTTTCAATTCTGAACTCCCAGTCCCACACAGCCTGTGACAGTCGTTCATGGCATTGACGATTTCTTCCTCCAGCTTGTGCTGGAGTAGGATCTTTAGAACTGAGAGGGATTTTGTTCCCAGGGGTGATGGCCAGAGTCCACACAGACAGACTCTGCTGTGTTCATGCTTCAGTGTACTGGAGGCGTTCAGGTTTGTGCACCTGGCAAACATTAAGAGCACTTGGCATCTTTACAGTAATAACCCAAATCTAGTACCCTATTTGCCATGGTGGTTTCCATACCCTGGAACTACCATCCTATAATGGGCCAAAGTTGATAAAACACAGATAAAAATGGATGAAGCCTCCTTTCATCTGTTAAAGGTATTTTTTAAAGGCATAGATGAGGAATAAAGTATGAGTAGCCTGCCCACCCTTACATGTCATAATGCTGGGACACAGTTGAACAGGAGAATTTATTGTAGCTACAAGAAATGACAGTGTATTGACTGGTTCTGCCCCAAGGGCAGTATCAGTCAGAGGAAATTGGCCTTGATTCCCATCTCACAGTGTGTGATGCTTTTCACTATCCTCAGTTCTCTGTGAGTCTCTGGGGGGTTCTTCATTTGATTAATTAGTCAGCGAAATGATGTGTTTCTTTGAGAGAGATTTGGTCATGCACTGTGGATTGGGGGTTATCAAATGCTTAAGTGAATGAGCACCTTTTCCCTGCCATGACAGAGTTAGTTAGTTCAATATCATTAGGTGTTCAGAGGCAACAACATAGTGGCTAGGCTGTCTCCTATTAATGGTGTATAGCATCTGGCTCCTGGCTTAGGGACCTGCCCAAGAGGAAACAGGAAATATGGGCCTAGCAGTAACTTCCTCAAGTCATTCCATATTATCCTTCCATAAAGTGCTAATCCCACTCCAGGATGACTAAGGACTGCAAAATAATTAGCATGCAGAGAAAACAGAACATGAAAAAAATGAAAAACATAAGCAAAAGGCCAAGAGAAAGAGGACGATTCAGAGACCAACCCAACAATTCTGAAAAGTAAATTTCCTTCTTCTCAAAGAAAATATTCAGAGTGGTGTCTCTAAAGCATGACAGAGCACCAAAGACTCAGAGAAGTGAGTGAAACAGAAGAAAACAAAGCTGCTGCTGGCAGGATTAAGGTGGTAAAGGCAAAAAAACAGTAAAAAGACACTGGCTAAGGACTAACTGGGAAACCACAGACTAAGATCTTTCTTGAGAGCATATTCCGTGTGTGACTTGAAGACACTGTACATGGGACCAAAGGGTCACCAGAATACAGTTTCCTAGAAAAGGGTTTAGAAAAGCATGGGGAAATTAAATGATGTAAGAAAACCACATTAGTGTGCATACCAGACCTGACTGCCATTCAGACAAACAATGACATTTAGGTAAGCTTGCAGAGTTCAGTGCTGACCAGTGATTCAGGGTGATTTCCCTTTTACTTTGGGGCTCTTCACCTACCGTCCAGGTAGGAAGGCAGTAGAATCAGGCCAGATCAGCCAGTGCCCACCAACATGATCCCAGGACACTTTGGAAGTGGCTCCTAGCAGATTTTGAGTGAGACATGGTTGGGGGAGGGTAATTTATCTGCTAAATTACCCTAGTATTCAAAACAGCTGGGAGAGCATTCATATGCATGCTATCAGTCATGAAACTGAGCTTCTGTGAGTCTTTTTGAATAAGCATTTGGGATAAAACTGTTAGATGTGAAAATCTAACCCAACTTGGATCAAAGGAACCATAGTACAGAGTGTGGCATCACTGGGTGGTAATGAACCTTGGGTATGTTCAATATAAGACTGAGACCCGCCAGTTGGAGTTATAGTGGCAGCCCATAATACAAATGATGTCAACCTTGTGCATCATAGTGTAACTTAGGAAAGTCTTGATGGATAGGTAGAAGGCACACCTAAGGTGTAGTCATCCTTCTATATCTGTGGGTTCTCATCTGGTTGAGTCCACCTAGACTTCAAATGTTGTTTCTAAACATGTGCATCCTTCCTGTCATGTTTCCTAATCAGTGCAGTATAACTACTGTTGGGATTGGGGATGAATTAGAGCACCCAGGACCATGTGCATTTCTCTAGATGCTTTTATGTCATTTTATGTAGCAACTGGAGTATTCACAAATCCTGTGTCTGTAGGAGGTCCTGGAGCCAGTCCCTCGAGGGCACCAAGGGGCAGCTGTATATAATGTCCTCAAGTTTCTTAAGAAGAAGGAGAGCCAATGGTCTCTGTGAGAATGACCATTTCAATAATGTGAGTTATAACTTTAAGGTTGTTCATAATACCCTTGTTATATTTAGCTCAGTCTTAAATCCAGCTGTCTCTCAAGGAAGGAAGTGTTTCCCTGAACTTTGGTTATCTTCCTGTTTCACAGTCACATTCTTTCTTTCATTACCCTTGGAGGAAAGTGGGCAGTGTGCTAGAGGTATAGAGAATACCCGCTGAGCTGGCACTCTGGAGCAGAACATCATGGCAATAGTGAGGTGTTGCTATGGCGATTAAGCAGGTGAAGGGAGCGAAAATTAGGTACAGTCTCACTCAGAAAGGCCTGTCTGAAGAGGTGCATGGGGGAAGGCCTGCTGTAGCCAGCTTGGCTAAGGAAATGTGGTTCCTGATCCTGAACAAAGAATTGTGTTCCAGAAACAGCATAAGGACCCCAACTGCCCCCTCTCAGACCACTGAATTTGCCCTTTTTACTTATCCTTTATTAGATGGCCTCTCTACTGGGTAGTCTTGTGCCATACTACACCCTTCATGGCTTGGACTGTATTTTGGGGTTTTGTTTTGGTTTTTGTTTTTGGTTTGGGTTTGTTTTTTTTTCCTTAACAGCTTTTAGGATTGTCTGGAAGGTGATCGATGAATGAATAAGGATGGGTGACTGAATGAATGAGTGACAAAGGGAAGGGTGGAAGGTGATGGCAGGGAGACAGGAAGAGAGAAAGGAAAGAAAAAAACTTTAAGGATGTAAAGTTAATGGCATAGTAAAATGTCTCCCAAGAAATATTTTTATTTTAAATTCAATATTTTTAGCATAGACTGACTTTTGGAACCATTATGAAACCCACATTTTACAGCATGGGATTGGCCAGGCAGCTTGGTATTCTGGCATCTTCTGATAAACCACATAAGTTGTTCTAAGAGATTTCTTCAGAGCATAGTCAGAGACATAAAATTCACAGCCAAAACCTTTGTCTGTATTGATTTGAGAATAAACTAACGTGAAAGTCTACCCTGAAGGTTTGGGACGTGGAATCCCTGAGCTGGGTTTCAAGCAAAATATTCTTGTGACCTCTATCCATATCTTCATTGCTGTAAGGTTGGTTATGTCACAGGCATGGCGATGCCTGGGAGCAGGGGTATGAGTAATTAAAGTATCTCTTTAACGGCAAGATGGCTTGCATGTTGGCAGTCATAGATATAAATCTGTTATTATGCACAAGGTGGTTCTGCTTCCCTGGATTATGTGAAGAGTTGCATCAATATCTGCACCCTATAGCCGAGACAGACTCTGTCCCAGAAGCCCCGCTCTGGAATATTTCTCGGTAGATGTCCTGCTTATGTTCAAAAGAGGTTCCCAGGGCATTGTCCAGAAGGAGAGTTCTGTGAATGTTGTATTTTTTTCTTTGACCCACAAGCCTCAAAGAGAGTTTCTGGTATGTGACCAGAGCATCTTTTGAACATTGTTTTAAACTCCAGGATTCATGCCCTGTTGGCCAAGGTTTTTTCTTTATCCCTCTCTGCTTTCTGTGTACATTGGTTGAACAGGGTACATTAGATCCTAGAAACTTTCCATATAGGAGAATTTTAGTTTGGAGTGAGCCAGTTATTATCTATGAAAATTTGGATACTTCTGTTAGAGTACACATTCCTACCCTCTACTTTAGATTGAATTTGTACAAAGACATTTCCCAGAAGCTTGGGCATGATGTGTTTCTGGTGTCTGCCCAGGTGGTTCCCACAAACCTATGTGGGATTTTAGGTGACATCTCCACAGGCCATAGGAAGTCTCCGTCAATGACAATTGCAGTAGGCTATTTAAAGGGACTATTCTGTGGTTCTCTGCATGTAAAGAGACACAGCTCCAGGTTTGTGGTGTTCCTTCTTAGCACATGGGACTAGACCATCTTGGAGCCTCTCTTATCTCTTTTGTAAACTGGGTAGAGTGGTCACATTTCCAATTTTGTTTGTTGCTTCTTTGTGACCATGCTTCCATTGGTGACCAGTAGGAAATGGATGCAGTAGGGACTTCACCCTGTGGGTACTTAAGAATTCCAGGAGATGTCGCCCTGGGGTTCAGGACAGATGAACCCCAACAGAGGCCTGCTCTGGGAGCCCAGACCTGTGTCCACTGTAAGTCTCACTGTATGATTTCCCTGCTGTTTGAACCTTCCTGAGTTTCTTCATGCAACCTGCCCTGGGTGCTTCAGCTTACACAACATCAAAACAACAACAAAAAAGAAAATAGACACAGTTGGCTACCACATCTATTGGACTTCTTCTTGCTACAGATACCACCTTTGAAGCAGTGACAGACAGCCCACAAAACAGGAGAAAATATCAGTAAATTATATCTGATGAGAGCCAAACCCAGTATATATATTTGAAAAATACTACACTTCAGCTATTTAAAAAGTCCAATAAAAATTAAGAAAAGCACTTGAAATAGGCATTTCTGCAAGGAAGATGCACAGTGTCCCACGGGCACATGCAAATGCACAGCATTATCAGTCATTAGGGACTCATGAAATGAAAATCACAATGCAATACCACCTCACACCCAGTAGGAGATCTGTAATGAAAAAAGAAAAGACAAGTGTTGATGAGGTGGTGAAGAAATCAGTGCTGCCGTGTATTGCTGATGAGAATTGGAATGCTGCATCTCTGTAAAAGCAGTTGGGTAGCTCCTAAGAAACAAACAGAATTTCCATCTGACCCAGCATGTCCAGGCACAGACAGAAGAGATGTGAAAGCTTTCTCCTGAGTGTGCATTATGTGTTAATAACCCAAAGGTGGATCCAATCCAAATGTCCACCCACCGATGCCTGGATAATTAGAATTTAATGCACATGGCACATTGTGTTCTGTGGTGTATAATGGCATATTAGTCAGGAAATGAAGTACTGATAAGTGTTGGCCCTTGAAAGCATGGAAAGTTGTCCAGCTACAAAAGATTATACATTGTATGATTCTATTTACATGAGAGAAAATGGCACTTTACAGAATTATAAGATACATTAGTGGTTGTCTGAGCTGGGAAGCCTCAGAAGGGCTGGCCAATGACTGAGGAACATAAGGTATCTTCAGGGTGGCAGAAATATTCTTAATTTAAATTGTCTTTAGAGTTACGTCACTCTGAGAGTATGATAAAATCTTCTGAACTATACATATTAAATAGATAAATTGTCTGCTTAGGTACAGCATATCATAATTAAGTTGACTAATAAATAAAACAAATCAGACTCCAAATTCCAAGGATGAACTTGCCCATCTTATATGTCTGAGTCCCTGACCAGGCAAGGGGACAAAGGCTGCAAAAAAGAAAAATGTGTGTATGTATGAAGACGACAAATGTTGTTTTCCTTTAATCCTGACTTTAAGAACAACGGTTAGCATTAAAATGAAGAGATGCATGTGAGTCATTCAACACAGTGCTTGGCATGCTGGACAGATCAACTCCAATGGCTACATCAGTGTCACTGTGCCCTGTACGAAGTAAAGCTCAGAACATAGTCAATGAAGAGCACTGCCTCAAGAAATGAGAGAAATGCCAGGGTGAAAACACTGAGTTCCAGTGTGTCTTTTTAAGGGAAAAACTAGGTATTTAATTCCTGATGTGGGGCACTGTATTGTTTAATTTTTGTCAGCCTGACACAGGATAAAGTCTTCTGGAGGGAGTGACCTCAGCTGAGAAGATGCCTCATCAGACTGGCATGTGGGCAAGTCTCTAGGACAGTCTCTTGATTAATGATTGATGGGAGGGTCTAGCCCACTGTGGATGGGGTAGTGCCACCCGTGGACAGATGGTCTTCAGGATGCAAAAAAGGAAGTTGAGTGAACTATGGGGAGCAGGTTGGTAAGCAGTGTCCCTCCATATACTCCAGTTCCTGCCCCTGAGTTCCTGCCTTGAGTTCCTGCCCTGCCTTCCCACTATGCTGTAAGATGAAATAGGTGCTTTCCTCCCCAAGCCATTAATGGTTGTAGGGTTTATCACAGCAATAAAAAGCAATAGGTACTTTCTTCTTAAACCCAGAGATGGGAAATTCCTTTCACATACATATGGAGATGGTTTTGCCTGTCTCTTGGTAGTGATGTGTAGCAGCCATTATCTGCTGCTGTGAGGATTTGTTGGTTTCTGTTCAATTTTATTATCATCAGTCTCCACAGTTTTTTTTCCTGTGATGTAAGATATTAGATGATTGCAGACAGAAGCAGACAACAAAAAATGTTTAAAGGCAGACTGGGACCAGAGTGAGCTTGTTGTGACTGGCCTTTGTAGGTGACATACAAAACAAGAGCTGCATTCAGCCTCTCAGATTCCAGATTCTGTCATCTGTCATGAGGAAGGTACTGCCCACATACTGAGGTGACAGCTAAGGACCAGGTGCTTAAGACGCTGTCCACCTGAGAGGCAGTCACAAAACCATGTGTACTGTAGTTTGCATTTTCACAATCAAAATGTATGTTATAAAATATTAGATGCTGTGTTACTTAATATTTGTAAGTACTTATATATCATATACCAAAATATAGGCAGATGTAAAGATGTAAGTATGTTTTGAGTTGTGAACAGAGTAGCCCATCATTCAGAGATGAATAATCTTTGTGGATAAAGTCAAATTCATTGAAATTTTAAATCTTACCACAGATAACACTATTCTGTTGGATTATTCTAGAGAGATACAGCTCCTCCTAGTTATGCCCTTCTCTCTAAGCATTTACAAAACATTCCTGTGAATTAATAAATGAACTCATTGATTAAAACTTTTCTTCTGGTAATCTTAGAGCCACGAAAGATTGGCACAAATGTTCCTCCTTTTATATATACTCTTGCATCTAACCTGTTGCTTAGGCTTGTGCACAAATGCCTTACTCTTAATGGTCAGGTGCTATATCAAGCCGTTCTGTTCATCTTAAAGATGTATCTAGACTTTCAGCGTACTCACAGTTTACAATAGCAGTGCTTTATACCCTTCTCTTTGAATGTTATGCCCTAGCCTGGAGTCACTGGTAGAGCGCTTGTCTGGCATCCATGAAGTCATGGCTTCTCTCCTAATCACTTTAAAAAAGATTTTAGGTTTTATAATATAAATCCCATGCTTGGATTAATTTGTTATTATTTTAAGAAGCAAAGTTACTGCATTTTCTAATTTGGCAAGCTATTACATTTATGGACTATCTGCCTCCTTTCACTCCTACTTCTAATCATGTAGTTTCTATGTGGACTCACATCTCCTGTATTATCTTTCCAAGTCCCCCACTCTGGCACTGAGACAACAGTCTGTCTTCCACCTCTTCTCATCCAGTGTGATATGTGTCATCCAGTGGCTCGGAGGAAATAGTTCTACCGAAGCCCAACTCAATACAGGGCTTCACAAATAATTATTACGGATATTTTACAGTGGTAGACTTCTGACATGTGCCCATTTCTGTGTCAATCATAGTAAGTCCTGGTATGTTTTCATAATAGACAATGCAAAAACCTTAGTGGCTTAGAGAAGATTATTTATCACTCCTGCTACTTGTTTACTCTTGGTTAGGAAGAGCCCCTGGGATGTCAACCAGAGTAGCACAGATCCTTGCTGTTGGCCAAGAAAGAGACAGCATGGGGATCAGGCAGCTCTCTGACTCCTATATGAAAGACCAAACCGCATCTGCCTTCTCCTGATTAGCATATAGTTGAGGCCCATGACCTCACCTATAGAGACAAGGCAACTACCCTCTATCTAGAAAGAGAGAAGCCAGACACACTCAGTTGGTGTTATCAGTGACTACCACAGTGTCCTTCACCAGGGAAGAGTAATGATTTCCTTTTATTTTTCTTTATAAATAAAAGTAGAGTCAATCCTTACACCATAACTATTTGTTCCTATACATTTTGTTTTGTTTTTCCCCTTTTATTGAAAATAGATCTTTTCTCACATAACATATGGCTTCACCTCCCTCCTACTCTTCCCAGTTCCTCCCCATCCACCCTTCCATCCTGGTCCACCCCTTTTCTGTCTCCCACTAGACAATAAATGGGCTTCTAAGGGATTATAATAATAAAATAAAATAAAATAAGATGAAATGAAAACTAAACACATCAGGATTGGACAAAATAAACAGAAGGAAAAGAGCCTAAGAGAAGGCACAAGAAACAGAGACCCATTCATTTGTACACTAAGGATTTCCATAAAAAACACTAAACTGGAAGCCATAATATATGCTCAAAGGACCTGTAGGTAAAAATAAAGAAGAAAAATATTATTTAAGAAAAATAAAAAGTGATCAGATAAAATTTTAAAAAATAAGAAAGTCCTGGCATAATGTTATGAGACAAGGGGACCCTCTAAAGAGTTCCTCTGTTGGCCATCTGCTACTGGGCATTCAGTCTAGCCTTTAGAATAGTGTGTTTCCCCAGTGAGACTCCCTTGGAGGAAATTACATTTTCATTTTCAAGTGGTTATCAATTGGATATTGCTTCTGGGTTAGAGATGGGGCATCTGTCTACTTTTTCTTTCAACTCTAGGACTCCATTTGGCACAAACCCACATAGGCCCTTTGCATGCTACCTCAGTCTCTGTGAATTCGTATGTGCATTGATTATATTAATATACAGGACCTTGTTTTCTTGGTGTCCTTCATCCCCTCTGGTCTTAACACCTTTTCTGTTTTTTCCACATGGTTCCCTAAGCCCTGAGGGGAGGAATTTGATGAATACATCCCATTTAGGGCTGAGTGTTTCAAGGTCTTTCACTTTCTGCTTATGGTCTCTGTATTTGTTCCCATCTGCTGCAGGGTGAAGCTTCTCCATGGCTTAGCTAGGCACTTATCTATAAGAATAACAGAATGCCAGTAGGAGTCATCTTATTGCTGCTTGTTGTTGTTACTGTTTTTAGAACAGTAGTATTCAATTTTACCCTGGGCCCCTGGGCTCTAGTCTCAGGTTGTTAGTCACCTGAGCAGTGTCGTCTATGACTTCTATCTCATGGAGTGGGCCTTAAGATGAATCCGATGTTGGCTGGCCACTCCCACAAACCTTGTCCCACTATTGCCATAGCATATCTTGCACACAGGACCACATTTTGGATTAATAGGTTGTGACTGGGTTGGTGTTTACTTTTCTTTTTTGGTAGTGTACAGAATACTTTCCTGTACCAAAGATTCTAGAACAGCAGTTTTCAATCTATGGGTTGTGACCCCTTTGTGGGTTAAACGACTCTTTCATAGCAGTTTCCCAAGACCATTAGAAAACACAGATATTTACATTCAGTTAGATTATTTCAGTTAACCTTCATATTTGTATATATTTTAGGAAGTTTCTACTATATTAGGTTTTCATATTACCCTCCAAATGGCCCTTAATTTTAGCATCCCCCTCCTTCCTTCCCTTACTCACTGATCCTCTTGTTCAAGTGCTCCCATTCCATATATAGCTGTTTATTTTATCTCCCTTTCATTACAAGATTTTTCTGCCCTTCTTAGTCCCTTAACTCTGTACTAATGGTTCTCAACATGTGGGTCATGACCCCTTTGGCGGTCTCATATCAGGTATCTTACATATCATATATTTACATTATAATTCAGAACAATAGCAAAATTATAGTTATGAGGTAGAAATGAAGTAATTTTATGGTTGAGGGTCATCACAACATGAGGACTATATTAAAGGGTCACAGCATTAGGAAGGTTGAAAACTAGTGCTCTATACCTAGCTTCTGTGGTTCTACAATATGTAGCTTGGTTATTATCGACTTAACAGTTAATATCCACACATAAGCAGACTTTGTCTTTTTGGATCTGGATTACTTCACATAGGATTATTTTCACTATTTACATCCATTTATGTGAATTTCATTGGTTTTTAATTGCTTAATAATAATCTATCGTGTTAAATGTATCAGATTTTCTTTATCCATTCTTCTGTTGAGGGGCATCTAGGCTGTTTTCAATTTCTGGTTATTATGAATAGAGCATCAATGAACATGGTTAAGTACATGTGTCTTTCTGTATGTTTTGTTTTAAAAGATAGATTTTTAAATTTGACTCTAATTTATACCTGCTGGGAGAATTAAAATCAGCTTTCCCCAGTAGACTATATGAAGCACTCCAGGTCGGGCCTCGTGTACAATAGTTAACCAACATATAATTGGACTCCACAGTTTTTTTTTTGTGTGTGTTCTTTTATTTGGTTACAGTTTTTTGTTTGTTTTTATTTTTTATTTTTGTATGCGGTTTTATTCTGTTTTCTTGGTTTGGGGATGTTGTTCTTGTATTGGGTTTTGTTTGTTTTTTGAGAACAAACTTAAAGTTGGGTGGATGGGTGGGGAGGATCTAAAAAGACTTGGGGGAAGGGAATGATATGATCAAAATATATTTAAATTAAAAATAATAATAAAGAAAAAAGAGGAAATTTACATCAGGATAGCCTCTAGCCCAGGACAGGCATTCTTACTTTATCCTCAGTGCTATAACAAAATGCTGTATAGTGAGTGATTTATAAGAAATGGGCATTTATTTCTCATAGCTATGGATGCTGAGAAAACCATAATTAAGGCACCAGTGACTCTGTGAGTAAGAAGGGTTCTCTGCTCCATGGAGGGTGCCTTGCTATATCCTCACCTGATAGAAGGCAGAAGAGTGAAAAGAATGAACATTGTGATCCACCTGGATGGATGGAAGAGGGAGGCATCTCTGAGAAATCTTTTTTACAAGAGAATTTATCACCTTCATGAAGGAGAAGACCATCTCTTCATAGTACACTATGGGATTTAAAATTTGACCTATTGACATGGAAGCTCATGTGCATTTGAACCTTGGTAGGGTGATGCCTGTTTGTGTGTGACTGTGAGAGGCAGGTGGACAGCAGCAGCTTGGTACACTCTGCAGCCTTGACACAAGTATGGCTTCACCTGTGAGCATGAGGAGTTGGTGCACTCTGCAGTCAGGGTGTAGGTATGGCTTAGCAAATAATCAGGTTTGAGGTGTGAAGCAAAATTATCTAATGTCTTGGGCTGCCTTGGCCCCTTAGTGGCCACTTCCTGCCCACCCTTGTGTTGGATAACTTTTATCTATGGGTGAACCCAATTAAGTGACATACAGACCATGGTTAAGTCTGCTATCCTTCTTACCTGATATTACTAGCAGTGAACTTTTTTTTCAGTGTTGTGGGGGTCTTTATTAGTCAGACATCCCTTGGTTTATTGCCCAGGTGACCAAGAAGAGTCCATACAGCATGGCTATCGCCAAGGTCAGGAAGGCCAGCAGGCTCAGTGGGGCAGCAGCTCCTATGATGGGGGTTCCGGGGCCTTTGCTGGAGGAAGGTTCTTGGGTTGCCTGCTCCTGCCATGGCTGGGACTTGTGTTGGTTGTGGTCAGGGATGTAGTGACTGTGGCAGGATATGGCCTTGGCTTGGTTGTTCCTGCAGTGGCTGCAATATTATACATGGGCTTGACAGTGCTAAAGAACCTGGCGTGTTTATCCACCCACTGCAGGAGGACCCGTGGCTTCCACTGACAGATGCTGAGCAGGGCAAGAACATCACCTTCAGCGGTGTGAGAGTCCATTGGTGCTTGTCCATACAGGCGGGTATAGATGCAGCCCAGGCTGTAGCTCTTACTTGGACCATGCTCTGAGGAACTGCTAGGTTGTTCCAAGGCCTTTAGGGCAGCAATGCTATCTACACAGAAGGTATCATCTAGAGGACTTCTAATGCTCAGCATAGCAAGCTCTGCCTGGAGCAGGGGAAAGTCGTAACAGTCACCATTGTGTGCCACAAGACAGCAGGGCTGTGGTTGGCACCGCAGGAAGGCTTAGAACAGGCTGGCCAAGTTGTCGTAGAAGCACTGACATCCATTTACTTCCAGCTCAGCTGTGTTCAGACCTGTGATCTCACTGGCTGCAGGGCTACAGGCTTTCCCCGGAGCAATGCATAGAGAGAGCTTGTCCACCACACAGGGTGGTTTGGGCACTGGAGGCGGCTGTCCTGCAGAGATGGAGGTGTTCTCCAGGGCACATCTGTGGACAGCCAGCAGGCACAGCTCTGTGATCTTAGGCTGAGAGAAAGGCAGGCCAGTGGCTTCCAGGTCCAGAAGATGAGGGTCTGCATGGGGCCGTGGGGCAGGGCCTGTGAGAAGCAGGCAGCAGGGCACTGTTGGTTCTGCTGCTGGCCCCAGTGGCTCTGGAAGTGAAACTCAGCAATGAACCTTTTTAAAAGTATCTTTATTTTACAACTTTTTTTGTTTTGTTACCACAGAAATTTCATGAACCTCTGTTGTAGAAGGTTTCTTGTCTGCCAGGTCCCACAGCCATCTTGCCTCAAATAAGCACATGGATGCTGTATTAATTATAAAACTGTTGACTGATAACTAGGGCTTCTTATTGTCTAGCTCTGTCTTAATTAATTATTAACCCATTTCTATTAATCTATGTATTTCCGCATGGTCTCATCTTACTGAAGAAATCCAGGTGCATCCTATCCTGGTCCTTCCATGTGTCTCTTTCCAGTGCCTCTCTGCCTATATCCCCATAATTTTCCTGGTCTGGTAAGTCTGCCTATCTTCTTGCCTGGCCAATCAGTGTTTTATTCATCAATCAATAAGAGAAACATATATACAGAAGGACATCCCCCATCAAACCTCTTGCCACATTTGAACATGATATTTGTGGCAAACTAAATCCATGTTTCTGGGCCATGGTTCCAGATTATTTGATTCCAGAGTAAACTGTCCTTTGTTCCTTTGAGGTAAAATGTTTTTTTTTCAATATCAAATTACAATACTGGACACTATAAAAGTATGCAATTTTGTGTGTCACTTTAAAGTCAGCAAAGGAAACAAAACCCATTGCATATCTATTCATTCTGTTGAACTTATTCTAGTCTGTGTGTTCTGAAGGGGTTCACGAGCCCCCACCCTGGCTGAGGAGCCATTGACAGTTGATGGCTTCTGGGTAACGAGAGCCAGTTTTTGTTAAAGTTGTGTCCCCTTGTAGGTCAACTGTACTCCATGCCCATGAGCTCTATATATGGTCAGTGCAAATTGGGCTGGGTAGGCAGTTTTTAAAAGAAGATACAAAGTTGTGAAGATCTGGGAGGAATTAGGGGGAGTAGTTGGGATAAATATGATAAAAATATATTGTAAGCATATATGAAGTTCTTTTTTTTCTAAGACAGGCTATCTCTGTGTGGCTTTGGAGCCTGTCCTGGAACTAGCTCTTGTAGACCAAGCTGGTCTCGAACTCACAGAGACCCGCCTTCCTCTGCCTCCCAAGTGCTAGGGCACATATGAAATTCTTAAAGCATCAGAAAAATATATTTTAAAAATTTTTCTCCATGTTGAAAACCCTTAATCCCATATCTTCTATGTTTCCATAAAATGCATAAGTTATTTTGAACTGTAGTTGCCTTTTTGTGCTCAGAACACTAGAACTCATTCTCCCTCCTATAGGCTTCCTTTCTTCTGTTTTGGGTTCTGATAGTGTGATTCTGCAGTTTTGTTGTCATCACGAGCAGAACTGACAGGAGTTCTTTAGGTCTTTTGCTTTGCCTGTGGTATATATTTGTTGTCATGTGACCAGTACCTTCTTGCTGTTCAGGTCCTCTGCCAAGTACCCCTCTGAAGAGCATCCCCTCTGGTGGGTAGGCAGACACTGATACAGACTAAAAATTTAAGATTATTTAAAAAATCTTGTATGCACAATGGAAATTCTGGAGCTATTTGTTTGCAATGGATTTACTCTGGAAGTCTTGGGTAGTAAGCATCCCAATATATACTTAATATTAGATCCCAAATTAAAACTATTTTCCTTAATAAGATAGTAAAGGGGGAAAAGGTAACTACCCATTGTTGTGGTAAAATACCTAACAGAAGAAATTCAAGTAAGAGATTTATTTTGACTCATAGTTTGATGGTAAAGACCATTTGACCTTACAGCCAGGAAGGCAGGAGTGGTGAATGCTGCTGTCAAATTCCCTAGCAGTGCCCCATAGAATAATGCTTCCACATTTAGGGTGGGTCATTCCACCTTAATTAATGATGTCTAGAAACATATCACAGACAGAAACAGAAGCTTGTCTCCTAGGTGAGTCTAAATTTTGTCAAGTTGAAAATCAGCATTAGCCATCATACAGTAGTCTCGCTTATTGGTTGTTTTGCTTTCTAGTTTCAGTACCCAAGATCAACAGTATTCTTAAATGATTAAGGGAAAAATTCCGGAAACAATTCCCAAGTTTTAAGTTGTATGCTGTTCTAAATAGTTTGATATAATTGCATACCATCCTACCTGAAAAAGGAGTCATTCCTTTGTCCAATGAATCCACACAGTATATGCTAACTGTTCATGGGCCAGCTTTTTTTCTTTTTTTTGAGTTTCTTTTTTATTATTATTATTATTTATTTTTAAGTTTATATTTAGATTAGAAACAAGGTTGCTTCACAAGTCAGTTCCAGGTCCCTCTCCGTTTCCCTCCCCTCCTCCCATGCCCTCCCCCCCAGCCCCCCCAATATCCCCTCATTTCCCCAGGGAGGGTAAGGCCCTCCATGCGGGTGTCCATAGTCTGTCATTTCATCCAGGGCAGGGCCTAGACCCTCCCCCAAGAATTCAGGGTGAGAGTGCATCTCACATTGTTGGATGAGAGTCCAAAGTCCATGTGTATTCTCGGGATGAATACTGATCTACTGCCCAAGGCTCAATAGATTACCTAGGCCTCCTCACTGACACCCACATTCAGGGGGTCTTGATTAGTCCCATGCTGGATTCCCAGGCATCAGCCTGGGATTCAAGAGTTAACCCTTGTCAGGTCAGCTGTTTCTGGGGGGTTAAACCAGCCCAGTCTTAATCCCTTTGGTCATCAGTCCTCCCATTCTGTTACTGGCTTTCTTGAGTTCAGCTCAGTGCTTAGCCATGGGAGTCTGCCTCTTCTTCCATCAGCCACTGAATGAAGTTTCTGTTTCCCAGACTCTCTGGCCATGGGATTGTAGGCTGGCACTCCCCAGATCTATGTCTAAAATCCATATATGAGAGAGTACATGCCATGTTTCTCTTTTTGTGACTGGGTTACCTCACTCAGGATGGTTTCTTCTAGTGTCATCCATTTGCCTGCAAATCTCAGGATTCCGTTGTTTTTTTTTTCTGCTGAATAGTACTCCATTGTGTAAATGTACCACATTTTCTCTATCCACTCTTCGGTTGAGAGGCATCTAGGTTGCTTCCAAGTTCTGGCTATTACAAATAATGCTGCTATGAACATAGTGGAACAGACATCCTTGCTGTATGAATGGGCATCTTTTGGATATATGCCCAAGAGTGGAGTTGCTGGGTCTTGTGGTAGGTTTATTCTCATGGGCCAGCTTGTATTTATCCCATTGACTCTTGAAGTATCACAATTCTTGTTGCCAAGCAACCCTTGTTTTGTTTGATAATGGCTTCCAAGTGAAATCTAGTCATTTGAATATGCCAAAGAAATGGCATTAAATGAAAACATGAGCACAGTAACATATTTGAGAGAGAAGACTCACAAAATTTTTATTACAAGGCATTCTAATTGCTCAATTTTATCATTACAAATTAATCTCTTATCTTTTCAAATTTATAATTTACACTTAATCATAGGTATGCATATATATGGGAAATATAATATATTTGTATTATCTGAAGGCTCAAGTATCCACTGTTGTCTTGGATTGTATATCCATTGATAAAGGGGAATGCTTTAGTATTGCATAGTTTGTCCCACCTCTTTCAAGAAAAAAACAGAATACGTCTTTTGGACACTTCAAGAACACACTTGAATTACATGTCTCTAGTTGGACCCAATGTTGCCTTAAATTAATGGGACTTCCAAAGCTGCTGCTGCTTTTCATCTTCTGACATAAGGCAGTGTCTTAGTTAGGGTTTCTATTGCTGGGTTAAAGCCCAGGGCCAAAAGTAACTAGGAGAGGAAAGATTTGTTTCATCTTACACCATATAAATCCATCACTGGGGAAAGCCAGGCAGGAAGTCGTGGTGGGAACCTGGTTATAGAAGCTGATGCAGAGGTCATGGAGGAGTGCTGCTTACTGGCTTGCTCCTCATGGCTTGCTCAGTCTACTTTCTTATAGAACCCAGGACCACAAGCCCAAGGGTCTCCCCACCTACAATGGGCTGGACCCTCTGCCATCAATACCTAATTAAGAAGGAACCCTACTTGGTTGTTTGCCTACAACCTAATCTTATGGAGACATTTTTTCAATTGAGTCTCCCTCCTCTCAGATGACTCTAGTTTCTGTGAGGTTAACATAAAACTAGACAGGACAGGCAAGAAAGTAGCTGGAATATTCACCTCCACCTCACTCACCCTGGGTACCAACAGACCTGGTCTGGAGATAGTCCGAAAGGAAACTCCTGCAGGATATTCTGGCTCCTCTCAGCCCTTCATGGAAGGCTAATGCAGAAGCACTGGATGCCCAGTGCACCGATACACAAATCTGTCAGATAACCTTGAACTAGTTCCTCAGATAGACATTTGCTCATCTGTGAGACAGGAGAGCTGTGCGTCATTCCAGCTGCCCTTGAGGAATGGCTGTGGTGAGGACGTGGGTGAACAGATGTGAAAGGTCACACACATTTGGGAATGAAAAGTGACAGGGCCACCCTATTTCCTGCAGCAGGATCTATCTTCTGTCTGTTGCCCAGCCTCTGCCCAGAGGCCTGTCATAATGGTTCCTTCTGCTCCATCATGGCAGGGGCTGTTTTGAGAAGTTCCTACATTCCATGGATTTGTGTGATTACAAGCATAGAGTGCTATCTCAGGGTCGGAGTGTGGCAGGAGGTAGCTTCAGGGCTCAGGAATTCTGTGTTTAAGGATGGGACTCTGTTGGAGATGTTGATTACGTTCACCTGGAGACTGAAAATGTGATTCCTGTAGCTGGGAGTTTATTCCGACCTCATCAGGGTGGGCTGTTTGTCTAGAACTGTGGAATTAAAAGCACACCCCTAGCCATTGCTTGCATGGGTGGGTTCATGTCAGTGAACAAAAGGTTTGAACTTTATTTAAGATGGGCAAAAAGAGAAGGGTGGGTGGGGACTCTGCAAAGAGCGACAAGCAAAAGGCTGATCTTCCTGAAGGAAAGAGGGAAGGTAAACTACAAGGATGGTGAGAGGACGCCTTCTACACAAAGACTTTTATAAGTTGTGAGAGAGAGGAGGAATACAACACTTTCAGAAGATTAATATTGAGTTCATTTCTGGAAACAAACAATTTCATAACTCTTTACGATTGCTCTAACACTAAAAATTATTTAATTAAAACAAAGCAAAAAGAAAAAACTACTTGGCAAACATGAAAAGAAATTAGGCATAATTAATGTTTAGAATTTGATTCTCAATAATGTGTAAGCTATGCTAACACTGAGCAGGGTTCATTGAACAATATCACATGAACAGGGTTGCAGTAAGTCTACCATGGTCATCATTAGTGCCCTTGCCAGTGTTCCAACTCCCACCTGTGTGACAAGTGATCAGGGCTGACTCTTAAATTTCTGTGGTAGGGTGAACCCAGGAGTTTGATGCTAATCTGAGAGCAGTGAGTTGGACCTATGTGTGTGACTTGTGGGATGAAGCATTTAATTGTGGTTAAGCTAGAACTATACAAAACAGCTGTGGATCTAAGCCCTTGGAGTGCTAGGTATTGGGCAGAGGAGAGCCCTTGGGCCAATGTTCCTGGGTGCTTTTTGTCTCTTTGTCTCTGCATTATTATCAAGTTAATCCATCTTAGAATTGAGCACTGTGATGATCTCTGGCTGCTGCCAGAATTTCTAGTGAAAAAATATTTTCAGGCATCTCCAAGTAGATGTTCCTGGTCCAGATGTCATGGCAAAGGCAAGAATAGAATTTGGTATGGGTATTCCAGGAGATGCATATTTATCAAAATGTTTTGAAACTAGATAGCTGACCAAAATGGTGAACTGGAAATTTACCAAGTTATGTTTCCTGATGTTAAAATAAATATATATGATTACAAAATAAAATGAGTCTGGGGAGTGCCAGCCTACAATCCTATTGCCAGAGAGTCTGGGAAACAGAAACTTCATTTACTGGCTGGTTAAGTACTGAGCTGAACTCAAGAAAGCCAGTATCAGAGAGGGAGGACTGATGATCAAAGGGATTAAGACTGGGCTGGTTTAACCCCCAGAAACAGCTGACCAGACAAAGGTTAACTCTTGAATCCCAGGCATCAGCCTGGGAATCCAGCATGGGACTGATCAAGACCCCCTGAATCTGGGTGTCAGTGAGGAGGCCTAGGTAATCTATTGAGCCTTGGACAGCAGATCAGTACCCATCCCAAGTATACACACGGTCTCTGGACTCCCATAGAACAATGTGAGGTGCACTCTCACCCTGAACTCTTGGGGAAGGGTCTAGGCCCTGCCCTATATGAAATGACAGACTATGGACACCCCCATGGAGGGCCTCACCCTCCCTGGGGGAATGAGGGGATAACGGGGGGGGGATGGGGGGAGGGCACGGGAGGAGGGGAGGGAAAGGGAGAGGGACCTCGTACTGACTTGTGAAGCAACCTTGTTTCTTATCTAAATTTAAAATGGAAAATAAAAAAAATTAATAATTAAAAAAAAAGATGTTAATTAGATATCTGTAAAAACTGGAAAATATTTTCAAATACATCTGATAAACACGTGAAAAAAAATAAAATGAGGAGTTCCCTTATCCAATAAGGTTGGTAAATACCGTCTTTTGTCATTTTCTCATAACTATTTACAGTGTCCATCCATGTACCCAAGGCTTCAACAAGGAACTGGTCACTTACATGGGATTCGGTATTCCTCAGTCCTGATTTCCAAAGTATGCCTTCCCTTAGTTCCTTCTCAGATCCAGTGTTTATGGAGAAGTGAACAGATGAACAGTGCTTCTCTGTGGGTCATAAACTTGTAGGGTGTGTCACGTGTGAAATCATATAGTTAAGCCCTTTGCCAGACTTCTTTAAGCAATGATTTATTGAATTCCCAAATTGTACAAGGCTGTGCAGGATGGTGAGTAGAATGCTCTTCATTTGATCTATGACCCATGCATGTATCATTGTCCTCATTCATATGCATGTTATTAGCTTCACAGGTATAGGGAGGCATGTGCATGCTTGAACATCCTGGCCTGCTCCATCACTTTCAGAATGGAGTTCTCTTCATTCAGGTCATGAGAATCATCAAGTAGCACATGCTAAATCTGCTTCTTGTTCTCCATTCTTTTACCTTACCTCTGCTTTGGGTTTGATTTGGAAGTACTGAGGTGGTCCTGGTCCTGGGTATCTGGTTGTGAGGTCTTGAGAGACTATACAAGATGTGATATGCATTTATGTGAGGGGAGAAGCTAAGTATAGGAGGTTTATCACCTGCTTTTAAGGCCAAGGATACAGAAGAGCAAGGGTCCTTGGGATTTAGGGTATATGGTTTAGACCCTCTATATTTATCATATATTTGGGTGATCCATTCTTCATACTTGCAGTCACATTGGCTAGGTAACAGTTTTTTTCTGGATTTTTTTTTGAGACAGAATCTCGCTGTATACTCCAAGCTGGCCTTGAACTCCCAATTCCCCTGCCTCTCTCTGTCTCTCAAACGCTAAGATTATGGGTGGGCCATGTCACCTGGCTCAGGTGGTGATTCTAAGCGATGATGACAACAGAGAAAGCAAGGAGTGGCGGTAGGCTGTGGGAGCCTTGTGGTAGTTAGTCTGCCCTACCTTTCAGATGCCTGTTAGCTTTCAGTGGAAGGCTCTGAGGCACTGAGTCACGGTCCATGAAGCACTTCTGTAATTTGTTCAGGGATGGGTGGAACTGAACAATTTTCTCTGGCCCATGAAAATGGCCCAGGGCTTGTGTTTCCTTGGGAGTTACTATTAGCATTTCATGATGTTCCTGCCAGGCTGTCTCTTCTCTCCTCTTACAAGGACAACTGCAAATGAGAAATCATTTAAATTCTGTCCCTTCTACGTTCAAATTACCTCACAGTGGCTGGTGTGGCTTTTGGGAAGGTATTACTGAAGGGCAGTTGCTGTTGTAGAGGCTCCAGAGCTCTGCAGGTAAGTGTGCTGGCCTGAGGGCCTTAATGGTGAATGCGACTGGTTGGGTGTACCTTCCTGGGATAGCACTGGCTGGAACATTCTTGATAAGAGGGAACACTGACTTGGAGAATGTAGGAGACATGGACTCATAAGATGCTCATGCAGGTGGAGACTTTAGTCTTATATAGAAGTGAGGTTTCCATCCTGGAGTAATGCTTCCCCAAAAGTTATCTGTGCATCCAAATGGGTTGCTACCCAGAGAAGAACCAGTGCAGTCAGTCAGGGCAGCACCACCTCTTTCTGTGTCATGTGAGGGAGAGGGCAAAGCCGTGGGGTCAGCGTCCACCCAGGCTCTGTCACTGTCTCGGGTTTCTTGGGGGATGACACCCACACGAGAAGTGAGGGATAAGCTGATGCCTCACTCCCACACAATCTGCTTGATGGAATGGAGAGTGACTGCCTGTCCAAGAGACTGAATGGTTGCTAGCTTTGCTTGGTGACCAGCTGGAAAGGCTAAGGGGAAAGCAGATGGGCTTGAGTAAGGGGACTGTGGTAGATGGCTGGGGTGATGGCCTGCAGGGGTCTTTTCCACCCCTAGCACTGGGCAGATAAGCAGCCTTCTGTGTGCATGTGTGCTCCTATGATGGAATACAGCAAAGCAGCTGTTGTGAGAGTGAGAGCAAAGCATCTTTATGCTGTTGTTTAATCACCACTAGGACTCCTGAGCTTACTAGAGAGAGTCTGTTACTCTTGGGACTTGTCTGTTTCCGTCTCTCTGCCACATTTGTGTATGCATACAATACATAGCACATATATGCATGCAGTAACATTCCCTTTAAATATCACTTGTGGCCTTCTATGTTTATGTATTACATACCTGAAAGTGTGCACACACATGCACTGTGCAATATACAACACACTCTATAAATGTCATTCATGCCCTTCCACATATACTTATAATATACCTTCACAATACACATATAATTGTATACATGCACTTACACAGAGGCACTACATACCCATATGCACACATACCACATGCCCACATACTGTATCATGTATGCAAACATATACACCCTGCCCCCCACATATTCACACCACAGAGACCTTTTCACAACACACACACACACACACTGTACACATTACACACTATGCTCCACATGTACACACATCAGCATATATATAAGCACACACCCTTCATACTTCTAGCACCACATGGAAATACATAATATTGTATATACAAGTATGCATTTGCTCCATACATATGTACCTGAAATGTATGTGTGTGTACACACACAATCAAGTCAATCAAAGCTCCCAGTATTTCATTTTTCCAAATGTCTTTCATCCCGTCTGCCTCTTTCCATTACTAATGCCCTGAATGCAGCCATCACTGTCTCTCCTGGCCAGAAATATCATCATCTTTTCCACAAAATGTAATTGAAATTGTCCTTAATGATAGGGGCTGAGACAGGAGCTAGAATCCATGTAATTTCTTCAGTGCCTAGTTTATATGTAGTAAGTTCAACTTGCTGGCCTCCCAGCTTCACGGGAATCCCTGGGGCCCTGCTTTGGACTGAAGATGCAACTCAGGCTCTGTCCATATGCACATGATACGTGCCTTCTGCAGCCTGACCTTGCACCTCATTAAATGGCCTGATTCCTCATCAGGAAATTCCATCATGGAAAATGCCTCTCCATGTTCTATGTCCTTGAGGGTCAGAGACTCCTGGGCACAGATGCTAAAGCTGGTTGGCCCTGCAGAACTAAGAGGCTAGCTTTCAGGTAGAATTAAAAAAAAGGGCCAATTTAGTCCTGGAAGCATCAAGTCTCCAATACTTAGGGTCATTTTAAAATGTGTCATTCTAGCAGTGGACATGGAGGGCTCTGACATCACTTATGGTTGGGATTTTAGTCTTCCGGGCTTGGGAAGCAGCCATTTATTTTCTAACAGTTCTGGAAGGTGAAAGTTCTGGGTCTAGGTTTCTAATCCCTGCATCCTCCAGAGGCTTGGCTTGCAGAAGAATACCTTGTCATTGTGCCCTCATATGGCATCTTCTAGGATAGACAGAGAGAAGGGAGAGAGGAAGGCTGGCTGGGAGGGAGGAAGGAACAGACAGATGAGGGGGCAGAGAAAGACACACAGAACAGGAGGCTACTTGTCTCTTCCTCTTTTTATAAGGACACTAATACTACTGCTTTGTGGACATAGCCCTCTAACCTCGTTACTCTCAGGTACCCACCCTTCCTTTGATGTGTGTGTGTGTGTGTGTGTGTGTGTGTGTGTGTGTGTGTGTCAGTTGGTGATGAGTTGGCCATTTTAATGGAATTTTTAAAAATTAATTTTACTTAAATTAAAAACAATTTTATTTTATGTACCAATCCCAGTTCCTTCTCCCTCCCGCCCTCCCATTCCCCCCCACAATCTCTCCATCCACTCCTCAGGAAGGTGAGGCCTCCCATGGGGGGTCATCAAAGTCTGTCACATCATTTGGGGCAGGGCCTAGGCCCTCCCTCATGTGTCTAGGCTGAGAGTATCCCTCCATAGGGAATGGGCTCTCAAAGCCTATTCGTGCATTAGGGATAAATACTGGTTCCACTGCCAGTGGCCCCATTTAATGGAATTTTTTTATAAGGCATTTGCAAGACAAGTTTTAAAGACTCAGTTTAGTCCTAAGAACCCACTTGGCAGCCAACCTAACTTATTTGACAAACTCTAGACCACTGAGAGATCCTGCCCCTAAAACAAGATGGATGACTTCTGAAGATAGATAAATGTATGGATGGGTGGATGGATGGATGGATGGATAGATAGATAGATAGATAGATAGGCAACTTACTAAGTACATTTAGTGTTGTTTATATGTGTGTGTCATAGAAATAGATAACCTACTAGGAGCTTCAACCCTAAAGGAGACTAATTCTCCCTCTCTTAGAAAATTGATTTCCTGTGGCTCTTCATCTAGACGTGGGGCTCTATGACAGATTTCTGCCATCTACACTGGATGGTCAACTTGTGCTTTAATTGGCTGGTCTTGTTGCTGCAAGCAAGTTGTTAAGATTTTATGGATGCAGCTCCCTGACATGTATAGAAGTCACTGTTTTGTAGCAGACATCTCAGTCCTCTGGCTCTCACAATCCTTCTACCACCTCTTCTTCGATTTTCCCTATGCCCTATGGTAGGGGTTGAGTTGTGGGTATATAGTTTGGAGCTGAGAACCCCACAGCGAGGTTTTACATTTTGATCCTTTGTGGATTTCTAAGATGGTCTACAGATAGAAGGATAGGTGTTTAGAATGCAGTTTGGAATTATACTGGTTTGGGAAGTTAGTGGTAGTAGATTCTTTTCTATAGTCACTAGCCACAGATAATTGGTTAGATTCACAGGACCAAGAGCGAATTCTGTCCTATCACATGACCCTTAAATCTAATTAAGTGGTTGTTGGTTACCCACAAATATAAGTGCCACTATTGTACCCTTCATTATTGTATTACTTACTTTTCTATTGCTGTGATAAAATACCATGACAAAGGCCACTTCTTTTTTTAATTTATTATTATTATTATTTAAAATTTAAATTAGAAACAAGGTTGCTTCACATGTCAATCCCAGAACCTTCTCCCTTTCCCGCCCCTTCTCCCACGCCCTCCCACCAGGCCCCCTAATATTCCCTCCTTTCCCCAGGGAGGGTGAGGCCCTCCATGGCGGTATCCATAGTCTGTCATTTCATCCAGGGCAGGGCCTAGACCCTCCCCCAAGAGTCCAGGGTGAGAGTGCATCTCATTGTGGGATGGGCACCCAAAGTCCATTTGTATGCCAAGGATAAATACTGATCTAGTACCCAAGGCCCCATAGATTGCCTAGGCCTCATCACTAACACCCACATTCAGTCCCATGCTGGATTCCCAGCTATCAGTCTGGGATTCAAGAGCTACCCCCAAGGCTACTTCTGAAAGGAAGGGTTTATTTGTGCTTATGACTCCGGAAAGATAAGATCCCATCACCACCATACTGGGAAAGAATGGCAGCTGGAGCAGCAAGCCCTCATCTTAAGCTACAAGCAGGAAACAGTGAAAGAGAATTGAGAATGATATGTGACTTTGAAACGTTAACCTATTCCTACCCATGACACACTTCCTACAGCAAGTCCTTACCTTCTAAACCTACCCAAACAGTGTCATCAGCTGGATACCAACTATTCAAACACCTGAGCCTGTGGTAGACAACGTCATTCAAATGACTACTGCTGTATCTTGCTGTACTACTGTGCTGGTTTGAAAGAAAATGACCCCCAAAGGGAGTGGCACTATTAGTAGTTGTGGCCTTGTTGGAGTAGATGGGACTTTGTTGGAGGAAATATGTAACTGTGAAGGCAGTCTTTGAGGGATTTTTGCCAAGCTTCACTCAGCGTGACAATCAGTCAACTTCCTCTTGCTGAAAGAGGTAGGACACTCAGCTATTTCTTCAGCACCATTCATGGGGGTAATTCAGGTGAAAAGACAGGGCAACGAAGTGTGTCAGCAGCCTATAAGAGTCCAGTTACCCCCCCATCCTACCCAGCCAGCCGCTTTATCCATTTGTTTATTATTTAGGCCTATGATTTCCTATCCATTTGACTTCTGGAAAAAGCTAAGGGACCTAAACCTAAGCTTAGGGTGGTTATTAGAAGAAAGGCATTCATGGTCTCTGCTGCTGTATGTATGCCAGATAAGCACTAGAGAAGTGGGGGAGGGGTGCCCAAATGGCCACCAGGGTCCTGTGGTAACTCTGGTTGTAAACCTGTCAAATGAGCTGCAAGCCTTGAATGTAAGTCCTCATACATTTGAAAGCCAGATCAGAGATTGGAAGCAGGCGGAGAAAATACCATTAGAAGCTTTATAATGGAAGCTTGATGTGAGAATTTAAAAGACACATTTAGCACATTCATAAACTGGAATTACTAGTAACTCACAGTGATTCACAGAGACAGAATCTCATACCTGTGTGAGTCTTCCTCACAGATATACATTGTGTGTGTGTGTGTGTGTGTGTGTGTGTGTGTGTGTGTGTGTTAGACAGGAACAGTGAGGAATAGGAATGTGGAATTCCTCAGTGAAGGGAGGGACCATTCTCATAGATCTAAAGTAGAACCTACTAAGCTTATATGAGAATTAAATAAAGCAATATTTCCAAAGAGACATGGAAAATGTCAAATCATGGAAGGTGAAATGTGTTGAATTGACTCAGAGTCTCTATGGTCTGTGAGGGAGAGAGAAGGATCTAGTGTCTGTGGGTCCAAAGGCCCCACCCACCTCTTACAAAAGGAAGCAAGTACAAATCCCAGTGATGGAAGGAGTGGAGTAAGGGAAGGGGGTGACAGCACGTATTAGTACCTGGCTGTGTCTACCCCAGGTTCTACCATAGCCTCAGAGCTGATTTAGCAGGGACAGGCCTCAGACAACAGCATCTCTTTCCACAAAAGAAGAGAGAGACAGAGACAGAGACAGAGAGAGAGAGTGTGTGTGTGTGTGTGTGTGTGTGTGTGTGTGTGTGTGTGTGTGTGTGTATGTATGTGTGTAGCTTATTTCCTGGGGATTGGAAAATGCCCTGCAGTCCTGTCCCTTGGTAACATTTTGATATGTTATCTTTGCAGCACTATGAATTATTTTCTTTGTGTGACCTTAGGGTAGGAGGCTCAACAAAATTCAGCGACTGAGGAATGGGATGCTCTGCCCTCGCATTCAGGATCATAAAGGTCCCTGACTCCTCTGGGCTGTTTAATTATTTACTACACCTTCCAAGGGAATCTGAATAGAATTGTAGTAGGTCTGTTTTAACCCAGAGGCCCAAATGTCTGGTTCTGTATGCTCACTAAATTGAGCTTGGCCTGTTGTTGCCTTTTGGGTGAAAAGTCAGGTTAGAATAGTCTTGTCTTAAATGTATTGCTGGCAAGAATCAGCAAACTTAGCAATTCACGAGCATCTCCCATTTGTCCAAACATGTGACTTTAAACTTCTGAACACCACATAAACAAGGCTCTAGGGGGAAGCCTGGCCAGAGGTCACTACAAAGGGACTAAGACCCAGAAAACTGTGCCAATAAAGCAAAACTCATATTCAACACCTTCTATTTTCTGTACTGAGAATTGAACCAAGGCTCTTCTGCAGGGTAGGCAAGTACTCAACCACTGAGATATATTCCTGTGGTGATTTATGTAAGAATGGCCCCCATAGGCTCATATATTTGAGGGCTTGGTTATCAGGGAGTGGCACTGTTAGAGACAGATTAGGAGGTGTGGCCTTGTTGGAGTAGATGTGGCCTTGTTGGAGGAAGTGTATCACTAGGCATGGGCCTTGGGATTTCAAAAGCCCAAACCAGGTCCAGTGTCTCTCTCTTCCTGCTGCATGTGGATCCAGATATAGCACTCTCAACTGCTTCTCCAGCATCATGTCTGTCTGTGTAGTGATATGTTCCCTGTCATGATGAAAATGGACGGAACCACTGAAAGTATAAACACCCCCCTGGCTCATCCCCTCTCCCCAGTTAAATGCTTTCTTTTAAGATCTGTCTTTGGTCATTGTGTCTCTCCACAGCAATAGAACACTTACTAATAAAATTTCCATTCCCTTTCTTTAGTAATTACCTTTAGGCAGGTTTTCACTGCATTGCCTAAGTTGTCCTCAAACTCACTCTGTAGTCCAGGCAGGTCTAGAAATCTCAGTCTTTCTGTCTCGGCCTTCCAAATAGCTAGCATGACAGGCCTGTACCACCAACTCAACTTTCACCAAAACTCTCAGCCCTAGGAACCTTTCTTAGTTCTCTGGACTAAATAAACCTCAAGAAGTTCGCTGCCTGGAAGCCAGCCAGACCCTTTCACAAAGCATGATGCGCTTTGATTGCTATCATCATGATGTGTCAGCTAAAGTTTAGCTCCTAGGCAGACCCCTGAAAGGTCCAACTCTCTGATAGGTATTTTGTTTATATCCATACAGAAACCATCTTTAAGTCATTTTGAATAACATGTTACTGGAAATATCCCAGAAGCAGAAGAGGCCTTGGAACCATAAGCATGTTACTCGCCTCACCCTTGGCTCTACTGCTGACTGGCTGACATCTATTGCTGTTAATGAATTGCATGTGTACATTGGTTCCTGTTGTTGGGTTTTGAAAGAGATGCAGAGAAGCCTGAAGCTCTCACTCTATGAGGAATGTCAGGCCTCCAGGAAGCTCTCAGATCTGAACACCCATTCTACTATTCCTGGAGTTGTCCTTGTACTCTTGGAGAACTAGGGGCAGGTAGGGAGGTGCCACCACCGAATCCTGGATTTTGCCAAATATAAATCTGTCAGTTCCTACATGAGTCTATCTCGAGACATACTACTTGTTATTTGAGATGCTAACATGTTCTCTCTGGTCTTAGATCTCTATGAACAGGAACAGTATCTTTAGGGAGAGAGGAAAGAGAGATAGGCTTGTGTGGAGCTCCAACTAACTCTACATGACAGATGACTTCAGAGCACTAAGTGAGTACTGAGGAGAGATAGGAGGAGCCCAAGCAGAGCTCCAGGGCCTTCATGGGAACTTCCAATGCAGGCCACTGTGCTCACTCTAGAATGTAGGCCACTGTGCTCTCTCTACAATACAGGCAGCCTGAGCCTAAAGGATGTAGGCAGCCTGAGCCTCCATAGGGTTTTTCAGTTAATCCCTGGTCAGGCTCAGGTCCCTCTTCTACACATGGCAGCCTCTGGGAGTGCTTTTCCAGCCTTCATCCTGATCGTGGACTCTGTTTCAAAGTTAAACAGCCTCCTATGACCTTCCTGAAGCTGTGTTTGAGGAAGGACCAGCATAAGGTCTGGGATGGTTCCTGGCCATTCTTAGGTCCAGCTGGCTGACAAGCTGCTGTAGCACAGAGCTGCTTCCTGACAGCTGACGACTTCTTCTGTGGCCTCTGCCCAATTTTTATGCATGGTTGTCCCCATTATTTTGTTAATGATCCCTTTTTGTCTGAATTGTGAACAGTTCTTCTATAATTCACAGTAGTAGTGTGGTAGTGTGCCATTGCTTAGGCCCCAGTATTCTATAGAGACAGGGTCTTCACTTTTTCCAGATAGGTTGACATATCTGGACCTTAGCATTAATCAGACACACACACACACACACACACACGGGGGTGGGGGGAAGGGACAAAGAGACCTACCCAAGCATACCGATGGCATGGTGTTCATGGATTCACCAGTTCTCGACAGGGAACTCTGGCCAACCTGCACCTAGTCTCATCATGAAGAATAGAGGAGGACAGAGGCAGTATGCAGTAGCAGTGGCCAGACCCCATCAGTACCACATGCTGAAGTCCTTAGCAGAGGGTGGAGAGAGAAGTATATGGTCAGAGAAAGGGTGAACAGGACGGATTGGGGAGCTAACTATGAAATTCAGCAAGGGAAAATTTCTCTTCACTCCCCCATTGTGAAGTATAATTCAAGGTGTCTGTATAGAGCCCTATTTATACATACACATACACATATTTTATCTAATTATAGATAATATATAAATCCCAAAAGCAGGAGTTGTATAAATTGGCACAGGGATGTAACCCTAACCACCACATTAATGTAACTTAAAAGTTACATTAATTGATTCCAAGCAAGACGGGATATATTTATCTCATATTCCAATCACACTCCACTGCACTCTAGTTTAAAGCCTTAAGCTTGTCCCTAGGTATCACACCCATCTTATGCCACCATAAGGAAGCATTAGACTTGTGCTGCAGACCATTGTATCATGCGTCTCTAGGTTCAGAGCTTATTGCTCATGCTAGAAGGTATCTTTTCCTAAAATTAAATTAAATTTTTAGTTGACATAAATTTGTACATATTTGTGATTATTATTATAGGTAATCAACAACATGTGGTGTGTAATTATCAATTCAGGGTGATTTTCATCTTGTATTAGTTACTTTTCTTTGCTGTGATTGTGTTCCAGAGGGTGAGGGTCAATGAAGGCAGAGTTAAGGCATGGCAGCAGCGGCCTCCTCTTAGAGAGCTCACGTCTTGATCTGCAAGCAGGAAGCAGAGAGCACAGGAGGGATGGTGGAGCCCTTCCAAACCTAAAGCCAGCCCCTGTGATGTGCCTCCTCCTCCAAGTCCCTACCTCCTGGTCCCCTAAAAGATACCATCAGTTGAGGGCCAAGTATTCAAATGTATGAGCCTTTGGGTACCCTTCTTGTTCAAAATACTAAACATCTTCAAAACATCGTCATTTTCATTCGCTGGGAACCTTCAGACCCTTGAGGTATTGCAAATTACATCCTGAATTGCAGTAGCCCTCTGCCACCCACTGTGCCATAGAATGCTGGTGCCAGTCCCTCCCCTCTGTATTTGGTGCCATTATCCATCTGTGGTGCTATGAGTCTCCATGGGCTTCCTCCTAATCCTGCCCCACTAGGGCTTGGCACTCACCTGCTTTAAAGCCTTGCCCACAGATGGTCACAGTGATGATTGTATGATTCAGGTTTTCCATAGACACTTCCTGAGATGAGACCCAAAGCCTCAGGCAGCAAGCCTCAGGTTCTAATGACAGTTCTGTCATTCTGAGTGGAGGCCTGGAAGCCCCAGGACCAGAGACACAATGGCTTTTCATCCAGGCTTTGACTCCTAGTGTCCTGAATAAGAGAAGAAGGAAGGCTCCAAAGTTGCTGTGCAGGCAGAGTCATGTCTTGAGCTTATTTGCAGGGGAACTGAGCAATAAGCATCAAATGCAATGTACAGAGTCTTTTCAGTATTCAGTTTTAAGAGTGTCTTGTGAATGTAGGATAATTAGGAGGAAAATGACCTTTAATTTCTTATTATACACTTTAGGATTTTGAAACAGTACAGACAGATGTGAAAGTTGCCTCATCCCTGTATTCTGAGCAGGGTCAATGTGGTTAGAGACAAGACACTTTGTGGCCTACACATGAGAAAATTGTGGCTCCAGTCTGCCGCTTGCTGAATGACCATGACACTTAGGCTCCTGTGATTGCCTGTGTCCTCCAGAACACAATCTTTGGTTGTATAGATTTGTCACTTTCAACTCAGCATTCTCACCTCCTAGAACTGCCCATCAGTCAGATCTAACCCACAAGTCCTACCAGCTGACCCCCTCTGACTGAGACCCAAATTTTCCTCGAGGTGCTCAGAGCCCAGGGAACTGGCCTTGGATGTTAATTCCAGACCATGGGGCCTGGGAACCCCAGGCTGTGGTTACCCAGCTCTTAGGTGAATTCAGGCTTGCATAGACAATTCTGAAGCATTATTGAAGTACCTTTGTACCGAGAGATGGTAATGACCTTCCAATATCCAAATAACTGTACAAACAATTATGACTGTATTGCCTGTGAGTTATCACGTGTGCCTCGTTGCAATTCTTAATTTCACATCACCAATCTGTCCCAACAGTAATGTTACTTCCAATGTGAACCTTGGCTATATAATGTGTAATTGAACACTATTACACTATTACATTTTTTTAGGAAAATGAAAAAGAGCACAGTGTTAAAACATGAAGATTTTATGATGCAAAAGCATGTCACATGTGTATGATTTATCATCCCATTGTGAGAATCCTGAGCCTTCCCTGTGTGTATGACAGCTTTTTAGAATATATACATATATATGTATATGTATATATTTGCATGTATATGTCTATATACATGTATTTTGTAATTTAAATTTATAATAACTATCATTTTAGTATGTTGTAATATAAATATATAAAAGATACACCATATACTATAGGTTCAAGATATAAAGGCAACCTGGTTTCTCTTGGTTTTTCAGTCGCTTAATGATCTTGTATTGCCTATATACACTCCCACACAACACTCCCATGTGCAAATTCTCTCTCTCCCTTCATCCCAAACCACACACAAATACATACACAATTCATCCACACAATTTATCCATAGAAAATCTTAGTACCTACCAAGTAGACAATTTCCTGTAATTTGTTTCTTTTTAAAAATGATACTTTAAAATACTACTATTACTCTAACAATGAAATTTTATGGCATTTGAGAAAATACCTGTGGTGGCATGCTAACTGCTGGCCTGGATGAGGTCAGCTGGGAATGGCCTAGGGCTGGCTTGTGGAAACTCCAGCTGTTCAGGTCTTGGAAGGACAGGGTTCTGAGGATTCTGATTTCTGGGGTCTTCTGCTGCCACATGTTGTTGTGCTCTTTAGTCAGTGGATTAGTTTGCTTCCTGTTACTGTAACAAACATCAAAAGCAACCTGGGGAGGAAACAGTTTATTTATCTTTTACTTCCATGTCACAGGCCATCATTGAGGGAAGTCAAGGCAGGAACTCAAGAAGACCAGAGGCCAGAATCACAGAAGAAAGCTGCTTAACTGGCTCCTGTTCTGTGGTTTGCTAGGTTTTATACTTTGTATAACCCAGGACCACCTGCCCTCCCACCTCAATAATTAATCAAGAAAACCCCCACAGACTTTCCTACAGGATAATCTGGTGGAGGCATCTCCTCTTTTGGGGTTCCCTCCTCCCAGATGACTCTAGCTATATCAAGTTGACAAAAACCAAAACAAACAAAATGATAATCACACTTAGCTTCAAGTCCTTGCTCTGAAGGGTCTATGCTGCTGAATTTCCCAAACCCATCCCATCAAGGGTACAGAAGGTTTATGGTAGGATCAATGGGTGGATGGGTAAATGTTAGCTAATTGTTCTAAAGAGAGCAAACAGTGAACCTGAATTTCTGTCACGCCCTGTCCATCTTCCTGTAAATAAATAATACCATCATTCTCAGTTTACTTATCTGAAAGTGTGGCTAAGTGTGACCTGATGCTGAGTGTTCGAGGATGACATGAGATCGTGTATGACAAGTACACTATGAGATGTAAGAGCTGAGCATGAGCCATGTTGTTCCTGTGCTCAACAGACTCCTCAAGTTCCAAGAGGCAGCCATACCTACCTGAAGCCCTCAGCACCAGCAAGGGCGATGGCCTGATAGCCAAGGCTCCCCTTTGATGAGCAGTCACTCATGGGAGACTTCTATTCATATGCCACGGTGAGTGTTCAGTGTACACTCAGGGCTTATGTTATTTATAGTCATTCAGCCACAAATACCATGCCAAGTCTCAGCTTGTCAGAACTTTGTGCCAGCCTACCCACTGCCTGTGGCTTCTGGTCTAATAAACTTCATCTCTGTTTCTGTGAACCAGGTGTGGTTCCTGGATCAGAGTTACTGTGGCTGCCATGGTTAACCTGCAGGCAAGTTTGACTTGTATGTAAAGAGACCCCATGTTGCAACCTGTAGCTTTAGGCCACTGCCTTCCCTTGGCCTGTGACTTATTGGCAAAAGAGGACCTACATCCTGGGTCAAACAGCAGCCAGCCAGGCATTTGGAAAAAATTATGTGTAAGCCAGAAAGAACTGGATTCTTGTCTGACTTGATAAGCTTGGGCTGTTAGAACAGACCAGCAAAGGCTAGTAGCTTAAAGAACAGACATTTATCTTTCTTAGTTCTAAAAGCAACAAATACAACTCAGGGTGTAGGTGGATTTTGTATTTGGTGAGAAGCTGCTTCTATCCTTGCTGGTAGATGCCTTCTTGCTGTGTCCTTACATGGCCTGTCTGTTGTGCATGTGCATGGAGGGGGAGAGAACTTTCTTCTTCCTGTGAGGGTGCTAATTCTGTCAAGCGGCCCCTACTTTTATTACTTCATTTAAGCCTAACCACCTCCCAGAAACCCCACCTCCAAACACAGTTGTGCTGGGACACAAACATTCAAGCCATGATAGAACCTAAGCCCATCACTCGGGGGCTGGGCAATGGAGAATAATTGCTTTTGTGATAGAGTGTAAACACATCACTCAGGGAGTCAGGCAATGGAGAATCCTGCTTCCATGATAGAAGCTAAGCCCATCACTTGGGCCAGGCAATGGAGAATCCTGCTTCTATGATTGAGGCTAAGCCCATCACTTGGGTCAGGCAATGGAGAATCCTGCTTCCTATGCTGAGTGCTTTCTCATCTACACATCAAGAACAATTATGGGGCTCCTTTGGGGAACATCTCCATGGCCTGTAGTTCCCTCCAATCTTACACAGAAGCCTGTCTTTATGCCTTATCTCTTCTGGTTCAACCAGAAGCTACAATGGCCTCTGTATCATTTGAAGAGCTCCACATGCTCAGCTCTTTATGTCCTTAGAGCCATTTCCTCTGCTTAGATGATACTTTCTCTAGACTGTTATGTGACTGCCTTCATGTCTTGGGGTCCCTCATACCCTGTTCCCTCCTGAACAGCCTCTATAGCCACACCAGCTTAACCAATACCACCATATAATCTTCTGTAGCTTCACCCACCTGTATCCAATGTGGGGTGGCTTTAGGCCTTACTGCTCTTCCTCTTTGGTAACGTTTGAGGGGTCTCTATGTCACAACATCTTGAGAGAAGAGATCACAGTTCTCCCTAGACATGAAGAGGCCTGCAATTTGCCCACTGGCACAGTAGACAGTCCTGCAGAGTGCAGCCTTCCCTGCCATTCGCCTGGGCCCTGGCACAGTTGCAGTCCCCCAAATAATTCACAGGATGCTATATTAATTATGAAGCTGTTGGCTGTTTGCTTGGTTTCTTACTGGCTATCTCTGACTTAAGTATTTACCTCATAATTGTTAATCTAAGTATTTTCTCTTACTGGAGAAAGGGGTCCGGACCTCTTATTCCTATGGTGGCTACATCATGACTGACTCTGCCTCTCTTTCCCAGAATCCTCCTTGACTCTTAGTCCCACCTATCTTGCTTCCCTATTGGCCAACAGTGCTTTATTGACATATACACAGGACTTCTCCATCATCTCCTCTTTTCTGTCTAAACAGAAAGAAAGGTCTTAACTTCAACATAGTCAAATTGTATATAACAGAACAGCTATCAAGAAAGAACACAGTTACAATATTTTGTCCATCAATATTTAGCAAGATTTAAAGAAAATATCATCTATCCCATCCTTGTGAGTCCAAAGTCCTATATGTAGCTTATCTTTTATCATAACTAAGGAAAACTATAATTATAACTATCTGTCTTCAACTCCATCAAAGACCACAGAAGGATAATACATAAACACTAGAATTGACAGAGACATCTCGCTACCTGGACAGTCACCCGAAGTTCCTCTTAACGTTGGGGCATCCATATTCAGCCCATAGGCCACAGTGTGTCTGGAAGACTTCTCAGCAAAGCAGAAAATTTCAAACTGTCCATCTGCATTGGCAGTCTGTCATTTATTCTTCTGTGTCCTGTAGAAAATCTCGTAAACTCTTCCATGAATCAGGAACAACCCCGTAGGACTGTTTGAGTTCAGCAGTCACTTTCCTGTGAGTCCTGTATGTCCAGTTTATACAGCAACAGTCAAGCAGTCTAGGCAAGAGCAGTTTCTTGCCCAAATGGCTAATCTTGCCATGCTGAAAGCAAACTCCATAACAAGTTTCTTCGATGCCCATCTTCCTCTCAGACATAATTGATGTGCCAGGAGCAGACATTTCTCATTATCAAGAAAAACCTTAAACTATTTTAAATGCCATTTTCTGAAGGTCTTTGAAAAGTTTGAAGACTATCTATCTCAAATATATCTCTGTATATCTAGAAAACCTAACTATAAGTAACTATCTATAGTCTGTATTTAATTATGTATTATGTTTTAAAAGATCAGTATAAGCACAATACTTAATCAAGAGGAGAAATATACATATCACAAAATTGACCTTGAATTTGTATCAATAAATGAAAAACCATACCAATACAAAGTATTCATTTCCATACCATAATACCCCTTTTACCATTAAAAAGAGATTGGCTGTGATCATTAACCAATTATAAGCAACCCCATTTAAATGAAAACAAAGATTTATAAACAATATGGGAATTTGGAAATGGCTCATTCCAAACTGCTTCCTGTTGGATGGGGGCGCTGTTCATATCATGGGGATCATGACAAAACTCAGAAACCTTGGCCAAGTCCTTTTTTTGTAGTCTGTAAGGCTGCATCATCTTAGCTGTTTCAATTGTTGGAACACCTGGCCCACTGCTTCCAGGGGTCTTGGTTCATCAAACCACAGAAGCCTGGAAGGAATCCTTAGCTTTCCATTTTCTGTGGAAACATAAATAAAAACTTTTCCCAAGTAACTGGTCCTTATATTTAAGGTTAGAGGTCAAAGCATTTTTGAAATATATAAGTTGGATTCATTTAGCAGCATTTATAATCAAGTGTCCTTTAGCAGTTTTTTCTTGTTTAGCAATTAAAAAACTGAAAAACACAATAGTATACAGTATCCAGACTTTTTGTGTATTTTTCACCTTTACGTGGATTATATTACTCTATTTCTTTTACTTTTATTTATTTATTTATTTTCTGAGGGTTTCTCTGGAAATCTGCCTGCCTCTGCCTACCAGCATGTGCCACCACAGCCAGGTTCTCTATTTATTTACCATTATGCTGTTTCGTTTTCTCTCTCAATCCTATGTATATTTTTAAATACACTGTAAACCTTTAGAGATTTTCCTTTATCTGAATCTGACTTTACTGTAAATCTTTATTTTTTTTTGGCCACGTTTCTTATCTGCTAAAAACCATGGCTGTTTAAACTGCACTTTTTCCAAAATGGGGGGCGTAAGCGTGACTCCAGCCCACTGTCTCAGTCTATGCTGACATCCAGCTGGCTTGGAGCTGCCGGCTTGGAGATATGGTCACTGTCACTTCCAGCTGTATGTACACACCTTTAATTGTTAGCAGAGCCTCTTTAAAAAATCTTGCTAGTTTTTTTGTTTTTTCATTTTTGCTTATGCTGAGTCAGGAGGACTCCCTTAAGTGAGCCACATGAGTCTCTGCTTGTCTCTAGCAAAACAGAGCCCACCTGAGAAAAATGCTGCTACCAAGAAGCTGTGCTTCTCTCTGTTCTTTTTTCTAAAATTCCTTTTAAGCTCTTGTCATTCTACATGGAAATTCAGCCCCACTCCTGACAACCACAGTCCTTTAAACATAAGGATCTCAGCAGTGTCAGCAGCCCACAGTGAATAGTTCTTTCTAGGCCTCCTGCTGATTCATAGTCATTGGAGGCCAAGAAAGCAAAACACCCACCATAGGTGTTCTGCCATCATCACACTGTGAACAAGCAAGGATCTTGACCAGGCTTCATACACTAGTCTTCTTCCAACATACAAAGAACTGGAGCATGTTTCCTACTGGTTATCCTCCAGTCACTTTTGGTTCTTCCCTGGCACACTGTTGCTGCAACTAGGGGACATCAATGCGTGTGCCTGGGAGATACCTTTTTCTCTGTCCTTTGCACTCCCCGGAGATTATATCAATCATTTTATGCTTGTTGGTGCTAGAGATGACATTAGGATTGTCCTTGTCCTAAGCACACACTCCTTCACTTCATAATCCCAGCCTGTAAACTCTGACCCATCCACAGATACTCTTAGTACCAGGATAGCAAGTGCACAGTGGACACTGGTAGTACTTAACAAGTGTTTGTTGAGTGAAAACCTCAGAATCATGGTAGGGAATCAAGCAGCTCACAGGCATCACTTCTTCAAAAGTATCGTCTCTAAAATGGAGCCGCCTCCAGTCCAGTTGTTGGTCTAATCACACGCTATGATATGAACCCCTGTAGAACACGTGATATACTGAAGTCCTCAACCCCTAGTACCCTAGATGTGATTCCAGTGATATTGGGATCTTCAAATTTATGTAGTTATCCTTCTAAAGCCACATGTTTCACATGTGCATTTTCAGGTTTCTTACTATTACACACACCTGTGTGCTTTGGCATGTTTGTGTCACTCAGAGGACAGCTGCAGAAGTCAGTTCTCCACCATGTGGGTCCCAGGGGTTGACTCAGGTTGTCAGATTTAGAGGAAAGCACATTTACCCACTGAGTCATCTCTCCAGCTCAAGTCAAAATATTTTCAAAAATTGCATCTGTGGAAAACATTAGCAGACTTTTTCTTTGTCGTTATCCCCTAAGCACTGCAGTAAGTACAGTAAAAATTTACATTGTATTCATTAGAACACATTAGGGATGAGTTCAGAGATACAGAATGGCTTACATGTTGGTGCATACCTGTAATTTCAGCACTAGGAGGCAGAGGTCGATGAATTACAACAAGTTTGAAACCAATCTGTTCTGCTGACAAGTTCCATGCCAGTTGGAGCTATTATAGTAAGGCCATATTTCAAAAAAAATCAAACAAAAAAGAAAGGGGTTGTGTAGTATAAGCATAAATACTACAATGTAATGTAACATGAACATTCATAGATTTTGAGATTTTAGAATCAATCCCCTTAAGAAAGGAAGAGACAATTGTAATCATATTAAAATGATGCCATTTAGTGGTTCCTCAGACAGACAGCAAGCATGGTCAGATGAAGACATAATTGGTCTGTAAAACAAGCATAGAATTCTTGGGAGAAACCAACTTTGCCAGAACTGTGGTCTTCAACCTCCAGCCTGCACATCTGTAAGAGACACATCTGCTGCTGAATTCATCCAGTCCACCACATCCTGTGTGGCTGCACTAGCACAGTAATGCAATGTTCCATGGGGAACGTACTGGGTAAGCATGATTTGAGATTTGGGGTTAATAGAGGAGAGACGTCAATCACTTTCTTTGGAGAACTAGACATGTCTTGTATGATGTGACCCAAGCAATAAGACTGCTCATAACACAGCCTAAGTGGAAGTGGTGCTGGAAGCACAGCTGAGGGGTTGTGAGGGACAAAAAAGACATGGACTTTGGGGAGCGTGTCCTCCAGCGAAGAAGGCAGACAGGACGTGAGGAGAGAGTGAAATTGAGAAGACTGCCAGATATCTGTGGACCTCCTGGGACTCACATGGGATTGAAAAGGGAATCACACTGAAGTTCTTGTAGGTGCTGCTAAGATTGGCTCTGAGGAAAATCTTCCTGGAGATGTCCTGAGCCATTGTAGTGCACTGTTGATAGATACAGTCTGGTCTGCAATCTCACAGAAGAGCATGGGAAGATGTTACACTAAAGGAGGGTTAGGGAGCCAGGCTCCATCCAGCTCAGCAGGCTCCATCCAGCCCAGCATGTCTCCACCAGGGCTCAGGAACTCACTCCAGGAAGGAGTCTGGTCTGAGCTGTCCAACGGGTGGAGATTTCCTCAGATGGCCTCTAACACTGAAGCATAGCTAAAGAGAACTGTGGTTCTTGGACAGTGGAGAGTATATTCTAGACTTAACGGTCATATTCCAGCTTTGAATTCCTTAATTATGACTGTGCTGAGAATAAAGAAGAATCCAAGGACCTTGGGATATGTCAATGAACTGATTTGTGCTTTAAGAATTGATGTCCTTAGCTAAGTAAGCATGGTGACTCACATCTGTAATCACAGAAGCCAGGGCCTGAGACAGGAAGGTTGATGATTCAAGGCCAACCTGGTCTACATAGTGAGGCTCTGTCTCAAAAAGAAAAAAGGGAAGGAAGGAAAAAACAAACAAATGAACAAAGGGAAAGGAAGAGAAAGGAAAGGAAGAAGTATTTACAACCTTATAGATAGAGTGTTCAAAAGAGGCCACTTCTGAGAGGGAATGGGCAGTGTTGGCAACTGGCAATTTCCTGTTTCAGGAGAACTGAGCTATGTTGTCAGACCATTATAAAGCAGACATCTCATGTTCCTAAAAGGAAATGTCAGCTAGAAATGAACAATCTGCAGTATGAGATAAAAGTTCTTAGGTGACCATAAATGTAGCACTACCTTTCTCAAGGTACTTTCATGCTCAATGTATGAATCCCTGTGGGTCAATCATTCAGAGGAGCTCTCAAAAACATTCATGGTTCTTAAACTCATTTTATCCTCCTTGAAGTTCCACATTGTCTATGGAGTGCAAACTGCATCAGGGAGCATGTGACTGTGAAAGGACTCTGGGAAACTGAGATAGGCTCACTGACTGGAACAGGACATTAACAGCAGGAGCAGACTCTGGAGGAGTGTGGTGGCCCTGCCCAGAGGTCAGAAATGTTGTTAAGGGGTTGCAGGCCACCCTGGGAAAAAATATGTAGTTTAAGAAAAGACCTATAAAGACAGTAATAAATTCATTGTCTTAATTTGCTGATTCTAAGATGACACTTGACTACACCTCAATTTCGCTGAGTCAACAATGACACCCAAGAGGTAGTCATGAGTGGCCAGTATGGCTGTGCATATGCAGACTGCATGGTGCTGTTCCCCGGTATGGACAGTTTGATTGTGGGAAAGATATACTTTACTCTGCACTCAAGATATAAGCCATTGGGGGTGCAAAATGACACATACCCAGCAACAGTGCCTAGGTATGGTATTGAAGGAGCAAGTGCTCATGTTTCCAGTGGGAATCAAGACCAGTATGGAAACTAAGAAAGGAAATTTCCCACAAGAACTGGGATCTGTGTTCTATTCTGTAACACAAAGAAGAATAAAAAAGGAATTGCCACTACTCACCCAACTTACAGGAGGCTGCTGTAGTCTGAAATGGAGTCTGCCGTAGGGTTCCTAATGCTATGGTAAAACAGCATGACCAAAAACAACTTGGAGAGGAGACGGATTTTTCTACTCAGTCTCCCACATCACAGTGCATCATCGAAGGAAATAAGGGCAGGAACTTAAGGCAGGTACTGAGCCTTCTCCGAAGTGAGGATGTTGCACCATCCTCACAGATTTGTCATGTCCTCCAGAACATAAGGCAGCTAAAGTCCACCCAGCAGCCGAGCTCCAAGAGAAAGCTCTCACACTGCATTTGGGGGAGACTATGTGACTGAGTTCCTTGTGTGCTGAGGGTTAGGCCTTAACGTGTTCTTTGTCCTCTAAAAAGGACATGGAGTTATAAAGAGATCCAGGCATGTTCTACTACCAGGGACTGTGTTCCTAGCTCATATACTGTCATTGAGGGAACTTGCACACTATATCCTAGCTCCCTGTGTAAATAAGCTAAGTTAGCATTTGCCAAGCATTCCAAAAAGGGAGATGTGGCCAATGTGAGCATCAGCATTGAACCTCATATTGCAGGGCCTGCTGTCCCCAGGAAAGTGTATACTTGGTGGTTATAATGAGTCTTTCTCTATCCAGCCAGCCAGCTCCTAAATAATGACAAGGAGAGTTATTAATTATGCACATTTGCCCTTGGCTTAGGCTTCTTTTTAACTAGCTCTTATAACTTAAATTTTTATTTATGTTTTAATTTATGCTTCTTTATGGTTTATGTTTTTATTTATATTCTGACATGTACCACCCATCTGGCTTCCTCCATGTCTCCTCTCATCACTTTCACGTACCTAGATTCCTCTTCCTCTCTCTACCCAGAAGTCCCACCTATACATCCTGCCTAGCTATTGGCTGTTCATCTTTTTATTACACCTGTCACAGTGTACACATTTTCACACAGTGCACAAATATCCCACAACAGGTGACGATTCCTGCCACTAAACACTAGCTACTACTAAAAGAGTGTATCAGATAGCCTACCATCCCAGCCAAAGAACTCTGATTTTTCTCGTTTCCCACCCAGATTCTCTCTCAGCCAATACTCTTGGAAGTATGCCCTGTACCCAGCCAGATGTGTGCCCACAGTGGCTGTGACCAGTAAGGACATCTGAAAGGGACTTGTATTTGAGAAAAATTGAATGCACAGTCCAAAGATGCTCAGGGAGGGTCAACTTTCCTGCTAGGAGATTTGGGTGAATGAGAACCTGGCCACTCTCTGCTCACCTGGGGACTAGGAAAGGTCTGGGGGTGTTATAGTGAATGGGGACCTCTCCCACTAAATGCTCACCAAGTAGCTGGGAGAAGTTAAGGGAGGGAGGACCATCATGTGGTCATCATGTGGCTGAGAGGGGGTGAGGATGGAGGGGTATCTAGAAGATGGGGAGCCAGCCACCATGTAGTCAGTCATGTGTCTGGGAGAAGCTGGGAGTGAGGCATTTAGTGAATAAGGAATAGGCCACCATCTGGTTACCCTAGGGCAGGAAGAGGTTCAGAAGAATGATCTAGTGGGTAGGACCTCTGCCAGCATATGGTCATCCTATGGTTGAGAGAGGCTAGCTGAGGAGACATTTGCCTGCACCAAGGCTCTGCCTTGTGAGCCCTTTACCTGAGAGGAGTAGGAGATCTGCATTTATGTTAATCTCCTTACTCCCAAATTGCTCTTTTCATAGGACCATTTCATTTCCATGTTAAACATAATGAAAATAACTAGATTTTGTTGTTTAGAAGATTCATGGCCGCAATAACTTTTCTTTCATTTCCATAAATCTTTATTCACAGTTAGACCCGTGACTAAACTACAGAGAAAAGGAAATGACTGGCTATTTCACTTAAGCTAAATACATTGACTTTTTACAGAATTATATCTTGAGTAAATTAACTTGTGCTTCTGGGTTTCTTATAAAAGCCAGAGGGAGATGCTCATACAGCTTAGGGGTGACTCTAGTCTCCTGAGACATTTATTCCCCCAAGGAGCCAGAAGGGTATTCTAGGATTTCACCTTGACCTTGGTAGAAGAAAATTCTCCAAACACTGAGCTGGCGAGAGGACGTGCATGAAATGACCTCCCAATTCCTGTCATTCATTTGTAAGTTTATGAAGGCATGATAGGATTTTCGAGCCTTCGCAGTCCTCAGCATCTAGAGCAATGCCAGCCAATAGCAGACACCTAGTTATATTTGTTAAGTAAATGCATCAATTAATAATCTGCCAATTTACCCCCATAGTTACCAAAATGACTGATGTTATAAAAAATTAATAACAAGCGACCATTTTAAATATATGGCTGAGGTTGTCACTTCCTTTCTGCATGGTATACAATAATTTCTTTAAAAGAACAACTGACTTCCTGTATAAGGAGAGCTTGCTTTGATAGACATTAAGATAAACCACAAATAGATCATAATTAACAATGTGCTCTTAAGGCAAGTACAGACAAATAGGCAGAAGGAGCTAGGAGACGGATTTTAATGTGGCAGGAGCTTAATATACATTAAACAGAGCCACAAATCAATGAAGTTTTTAGATGGAAACTTTAGAAACTTCCTATATAGGGAAAATCTTATATATAAAGGGAAGCCAAACTGGAGCCATATCAAACCACATCAAAAAGTTAAAAATAAAGGCTTAACCATTGAAAATAGGCCTGAGACCTTTACTGAGATGAACTAAAATATGAAGACTTCTAAAATAAAGATTAAAGAACATAAATGATAGGATCATTTCAGAATTAAGAATCTCAGATTAATTAAGGCTATCTTGGAAAGCACCTACAATTGAGTGACAGGAAGGAAATGGCTACAATATCAAGAAATTATGTATGTATGTATGTATGTATGTATGTATGTATGTATGTATGTATATGGAATTCTTTCAAGTCAATAGGAACCAAGAAAAGGCCATGTGGGAGAACCAGTGACACTCAGTCTTCCCTGTCAGCTTGACTTGATTTAGGATCTCCTTGTAGACTCACTTCTAGGGGTGCTGTGAGGTCATTTCCAGTGGGATTTAACTGATGAGAGAAGACCCATCCTGATACAACTGACACCATCCCATGGGCTGGGCTCCCAGACTGCTAAACACAGAGAAGCCAAGCCGAGAACCAGCATGTGTCCTGTGTTTGCTGACAGCAGACACAGCCAACATGACCAGCTGCTTTGCGTTCCCATCACCAGGCCTTCTCTGTCACAGTGGACTGAATACCTTCCAACTATGAGCAAAATAAGCCCCTCCACCCTTAGCCTGATTTAGTCAGGTGTTTACCACAGGAAAAGAAACTCATGCAATAGGCAAAGTATACAAACAGTCATTTTTCAAAACAGGAAAATCTCAAGAATACATAGCAAAAGAGAAGTCCCCACATTATCCTTAATCACAGCTGTGTGCTTTACAAAGCAATAAAATAACCCTTGTAAATCATTAAGGACCTTTGGCATCTTCTACGCCTACCTATGGTAGCTCTGACCACACCCCTTCTAGAACTGTGCCTGTAGATGGAGAGATGAAGGATGGAAATATATCTGCTTCTTATGAGATTGCTACATGTCTGCCCTTGGTAGTGCAGAGATTTTCTTCTAACTTGTGTTATTCTCTGAAAGATAGCTCTTATCCATCAGTAATTCTTAATTTCAGGTGATTTAATTCATCACTACAGCCCTATAACCTGCACTCTCTATACAGGATGGATGTTTCTGTGTGGGGTGGGAGAACATGGACAGAAATACCACTGGAGGGCTGGGTTCTTATCCACTAGACACCATTCCACCCCCAGTTACTCCCTTAACCTCCCCCAGCTACTTGGTGACCATTTGGTGGGAGAGGTCCCCATTCACTAGACTACACCATCCAGACCTCACCCAGTCTCACCCACCACTAGGGGACCAATGACTGTTGACTGAACTCTCCAGTGACAGCCAAGGTTAGTCTACCAAGGCCGCAGCAGTGACCCACAGATGACTGTGCTAAGGAGCTCTTGGGGATGATGGGTCTAGACATGAAGGACCCCATCTGATGGCGAGGAACACCATGCAGGGAATGAGAATGAGAAGAGACTGATGAGATAGAAGCTGAGGCAGTGCCAACCTGAGGAGGAAGCAGAGGCTGCAGAGAAATGATCAAGGGAGACCAGAAGGGGTGGGGTTAGATGGCTAGAACAGCATATAGAGAAGCTCCAATTGAAGACCACTCATGGATTGGACTAGGACCAACAAGCTAGTCTGAATGGCAAGTGTACAGTGGGAAAATGTCCAGAATGTAATGGAAATGGAAGCAGGCACCAGCAGGTGGAGATCTTCCATGTCTAGCCGAGGAGTTGGGGTTTAGGCTCAAGTAAGGTGGGGGGGGGTTGTTGTGAAGTTTTAAATGAGAGGTGATAGAATCTGTTTTCTACTTCTTAACACACCACACGAAACTAAAACCACCTCTTTCTCCTCATCCTCTCCATGTGTAGCATCAGATCAGAAGTAAGAACACTGTTGTTTGTGGACACTCAGTCACCCAGGTAAGAGACAACTATGAGTAGTCAGACTTTGGCAGGAAGATGGAGAACAAGTAGAAGGCTGAGCAGCAGATGCTGAATTCTCCTGTTGTAGTGGAAGCTGAGAAAGCAAGGAAATGGAGGTCTTGAGCTTTCTGATTGAAAAGCCAGATAGCTGCTACTGCCATTCATGAGGCTGAGAAGGGAGGAGGAACTAATTTCAGACTGTGTGGAGTCGGAAGTCAGAGGTCAAGTTAGGCGGTACATGGTTTGAGGTGTGTGGGATACCAGGCAAGAAGTTAGTTGTTGAAACCCGGAGTTCCAGTGAGACCTTAGTTCTGGGGGCAGGTCTGTGGCCTTCCCTTTTCTCTGCATGCTGTCTCTAGCCTTCAGCAAGGAAAGCAATGAGGACTGTGTTCCTGGAAACAGGAAGCCCCAGCTGAACTCGTGCAGCATTTAGAGAGCCCATAGTGATGAAGCAGAAAGCCTGGGCTAAGGCAGAGTGTCAAGAGTGCTCAAGAAAGGCAGTGTTTCAGAATGGGGATGTCTGCAATACACTTGAAGGCTAATTAATATAAGACACACTTCGTGGCTGCTCTTAGAAACCCACGTCAGACAGTCAGCACAAAGCTAAATAGGAAGCCTGTAGATGCTACACTGGTCTGGGACATTTGGTACCTTACTCATCTGTCACATGCCTGTGTCACAGCTATCTGTTTCCAAAGCAAAACAGAGATGTAAGCCTTCATTTGACTCCTATTCAAAAGGAGGGACATAACAGTTAGCGCAAAACACAAGGTAGGATGGGGTAGAAAATGTGAACAATCCAAGCAAATTCACCAGCCCACTTTGTACATTAATACAGCTCAGCTTCACATGGACCACAAGATTCACAGATGCGCTTAGAACTGAAAGATCAGAATTAGAATCTGAAGCATTCCCTTCTCAGTCCAGTTCTCCTCCTGTGGCTACTCAGGGTGAATATCACCAGGAAGAGCCTCAACTGTCCGACTCCCATGGCATTTCTGTGGGGAGTGGGAGGAGTTCTCCATTTCCAAAGCCTCAGGGCAGACAGTGCCAGCATTAGCAGATGGTGGCCCTGAGCTCAGAGGGTATGCAGGACATAAGGATCAGTTGTTTCATCTGAGTTGCTGCTGTGACATTGGCTGGCAGGCCCCTCATGATTACATTCCACAACTGAGATCATATGTTAAGTCCAGAAATTCCAGATTCAAGGTTAGACTCATCCTGTTCCTGGTCTTCAGAGAGCTTTGGATTTTCTTTTGCTACTTTTTATTATGTTTAAACTCTTTAGTCATATGTCTAATTTTCCCTTCCTCCTTCCTATCTTTCTTCTCTTGTTCCATTTCTCCTTTTATATTTAGATTCTCATTTTAATTATTGTAACTTAAATATTATTACATCATTCATTCCTTCCTTTCCTTTACTTCCTTCAATCCCTACCATAACCCCCTCTCAAATTCATGACTTCTTTTTCTTTGATGATTGTTACACACACACACACACACACACACCATAAACATATAGTCAAAACCTAGTCTTCAGTCTCAGCCTCTCCTTTGAGGGCCTCCATACTCTTGTCTATAAAATAAATGCTTTGAGATGCACTTGGGAGGAAGTTCTCAGAGCGGGCACTCCAGGCCTGGAGTATCAGCACTGCCTGTACCCTCGAGAGAATGCACATTCAGGGGCCCCACTAGAGCCCTGCTGAATCAGCTTCTGGAGTCAGGCCATGTATATTGGTTTCTTGGCCCTCTGGGACTTCTGTGCCTAGAACGTGGGTGTTGTGTTTACTCTGTGTTGGGCGTGGCTAAAATGACTTAAAACCGTGCAACTCAGATCCTGCAGGAGAGCCTCCCAAGAGTCAGCATCTTAACATTCCCTGGTGGAGGAAGAAGGAGGTTCAAGAGGTTCTCAGGAATAACAAGGCTTCAAGGGATCCTCAAAAGGTACCTCCTCCCCCTAAGTTTATATAGGACTAACACCTGACTAGGGTGATACCATTCAGTAATGTCTTTGTCTGTAGGATGTCCAGGAGACTCCTCATCTGTGCTGTTTAGAGTTGGCGCAGGACAGGACATGAGACACTCCAGGCGTCAGTGTTATTAGATACCCATAAGTTGCCATGGGGAGTTCCTGGTAGCATAGCTGGTTTTGGTCACTGATGCTCCTGGAAGCTCATTGGTTCACTAAGCTAGACATAGAGTCTTTCGTGGGGATGCCTTTTTTTAAAAAAATTTAAATTAGAAACATGAATGTTTCACATGTCAATCCGAGCTTCCTCTCCCACTCCTCCTCCCTTGTCTCTCCACCAGCTCCCCCAGCCCCCAACCCATTCCCCAGGGAGGGTGAGGCCCTCCTTGGGGAATCTCCAAAGTTTGTCATTTCATCCAGGGCAGGACCTAGGCCCTTCCCCATGTGTCCAGGCTGAGAGATCAGGGAATGCCTTTTTTAGTTGAGATAAATATAGAGATGTTTCTTCACATCTCCCTGGAAAAGTCACATGACAGAAGTAGAAGAAATTAGGCTTAAATAACCTATGCATTGCCCTGTTATTTGCAGATCTTATTACCAGTCCTAGTGTCTCCTGGCCAACTGTGGTTTGAAAATATTAGGTGGCAAAGTCCATGTTTACATAATGCTTATTGCAATGTATCACTGTAATTATCCCTTTTTGTGATTGGTTGTTATTAATCTCTAATTGCCTCAAGTTTATAAATTGAACTTTATCACAGGTATGTACAAGTAGGCTAAAGAAGAAAATCTATACAGTTCCATGCTGCCCAAAGTTTCAGTCATTTGCAAGAGTCTTGGAACATATCTGCTGTGAGAGAAGGAGCACTCTGTTAGAAAGGAGACAGAACTGCCGCTGCAGATATGTCGGGCAAGAGGAGAAGTGGGGATAAGAAGAGAGCCCCAGGAAAGTCCTGAAGCTGGATGCCAGCTGGCTTGGTTTGGGGCACTGGGAGGCAGACAGGTACTGAGGAAGTGACACTCAGAGTATTGCAGAGAGGGGATAATCCTCCATGGAAGTGTCCACCAGAGTTTGTCCTCTGGAGAGGTCCGCTTCTTTTGAATGCTTTAGTAAGCTGGAGGTGGTCACTCTTCTAGAGATGGCCTTTCCTGCCCCATTCATAGTGTAGGGATCTCTGATAAGATACTGTCCTGCCCCCTCCATCCCCTTCCCTTATCATGCTTCTCACCTGCACCTGGGGATGATCGATTGCCCCAAAGAAGGGTGCCTGGAGGATAATATGCCGTTCCAGACTATGAAAATGGTTTCTTGAGAGCTTTCTCCTGGAGTGATGTAACTGTAGCACAGAAGCCAGGCTGCTGTATCTGATGATCTAGATTATTAGAAAACAAGGTCAAGAGCACCTCACAGTGTGGCAGAACTCTGTCAGTGCTCCACAGCCTGGCCCTCCCCCACCCCGTCTGATCTGCCCCTTAGGGCAATTGGCTTTGCTTTCTTAAGACAACACTGTGTTTCTGTGGTCTGTGATCCTGAGAGTCTCTGGTATACTGCTACCATCAACAGATGAATTAATTCAGTTTCGTGCCTGTCTCTTAGAGTTTGAAAGGCTATGTTAATGCATTCTTACAAAGAAGGAAAACGTGTAAATATTATGAAGATAACTTATTCTTTGCAATTAATATGATAATTTATCTAGAAATCTAAGCGTACCCATTCATCCAATTATTTGATTCCTATATGTTTATTGTTTTAGAATTTCATAATGAATATATTAAAATCAAACCTGCCCAACCTCTTCCCTACAGTTCCTCCTCTATCTCCCTACCACTTTTCCCTCCATACTTCATGGGCTCTTGTTTTTACACCCATGGACATGGGTGTGGGGCCATCCACTGGAGTATGGGGAGCCTGTCAGAGGCCGCATCCCTGAAGAAAAATGACTCTTTTACCCCAGCAGCCATCAATCGACAGTAGCTCCTTTAGCTAGTGGTGGGACTTCCATGATCCCTTCCCCCACCTGTGTGGGATTTTGGCATGTTTAATCTTCATAGTCTTATGAATGCCATCTCAGCTGCTGTAAGTTCATGTGTTTCATGTATGTAGTAGCTCTGCCATGTCAAGCAAATACTCTTTCCCTATGGATGTCACCATCTCTGGCTCCTACAGTCATTCTTCCCTCTCTACCATGATGATCCCCAACAGCGTAGGGAGTAGGTGTGATATAGATGTCCCATATAGAACAGAGTAGTGCATTCTCTTTTTCACTGAGTGTTGACCGGTTATACATCTCTATATTAAATCACCATCTACTGCAAAAAGGAAGCTTCTATAATGAGGGTTGCGGTATGTACTAACCTATGAGCACAAAGATAAAAAACTTAGGCTATATTCAGTTAGCAGAATAATACTATTAGGTTCTCCCTTACGGGCTGTGATCTAGTTAGCCATAGGTTTTCAGCCCAGTACCAGTACCAGTACCAGGCATGTGTTCCATATTGTGAACCAGGCTTTAAATCTAGTCAGTCTTTCATTATTGTATTAGTTGCTTTTATACTGCTGTGTAAAACACCATGATCAAGGCAACTTGTAGAAGGAAGAGTTCACCTGGGTTTATGGTTCCAGAGTGATAAGGGTCCATCACAGATGGGAGGGCTGACAGTAGAGAGCAGACATGGTGTCAGAAGCTGGAAGCTAAGAGCTTATATTCTCAACTGCAAGCACAAGAGAACTGGGGGTACCACATGGCTCTTAACTCTCAAAGCCCACCCCCAATGACATACATCCCCTTAAACCTTCTACACAGTGTCACCCCATTGGAGACTGAGTGTTCAAATACTGGATTCTATGGGGAATCTTTCTCATTTGATTCACTGCAGTCACTCCCATAACATTCATGGCACCTTTGCACCAGTGGGCATATCGTGCCAGAGTAGTTATGAGTGCAGTTTGAAAGGTTAATATCTGGATAAGATTGCTGATTACTTTTATCCTTGCATTGTGCATAGAACCTTGCAGCACTATGAAAGCTAGTCCGTATGGATGAAGTTTCCAAGTCAGTACCAGCTTGTTTCCTCCAAGTCCCATGAGTCAGGTATGTGATCTTCAGCAATAGGGTCTTATCAATTTCTTGAGGGTAACCAAAATCAGCAACAATTACCTATAATGTTTGCAGGGTCTATGGGATACCACTCAGTAAGATGTCAAAAAGACCTGTACCTAGTATAGGGCTTATCATTTGGTGTCCCTCCATTACAGAATAATTTCATTTAAAGATTCTGTAGTTATTGGTTTCTGTACAGCATTTTCAAATACCCTTAGTGCCTTGGTGTGAGTTAGCTCTCTCCATAATACCTGCTTTACTCTGTTCTCCTATCCCTGACCCATTTAAGCACTCCTGTTCTGTTAGAGCTTGGGAATCTTTTAAGTTTCAAGATAAGGGAGAGAGAAAGAAAATTAACTCTTGAATGTTGTTCTGGGCCTTGAATTGTGGAATGAATTAAAATTATGAGAGGATTCAGTAAAGTAGTCAATTACAAGATAATTATGTAACACCAGACTTTTCATGTGACAAAGTTTATGACCCATAGTCTTTGTTGACTTTGGTTAACAGGATTAGGCCACATCTTAGTCCACTGGGTGTTGCTATAATAGAATGCCTGAAATAGTAATTTCTAAGAATGTAAGCTAGTTAGATCATAGTTGTGGAGTCTGGGAGGCCACACTAGCATGATGCTAGCATCCAGCAGTGACCTTTCTGTGTCACCCTCTGATAGGAGGCAGGAGAAGAGTTCAGTAAGACAGTGTTAGGGAGAAGGCACAGACCCTACTGCATAGCAAACCCACTCATGTCACAATAAAAAATGCATTTCTTTGATGGCAGCATTCATTCTTTACTCCACCCTCATGGCCTAGTTACTTCTCATTCAGGCTCAGTTCCAGAAACAACACCATCCATGTCTTCATCTTCTTTGCCTTTAATGTTGAGGCAAACCTAGTAAGAAGCACTGCTTAAGGATGGAGAACATATGCTGCTCCTCAATAGCATGTATCATATGTAGTAATGGTTGCCAATACTTTTAAAGATTTGCTTTTAATTTTAAGTGTGTATGTGTTATGGTAGTTTGGATGAAAATGACCCTCATAGGCAGGGAGGTGTGGCCTTGTTGGAGGAAGTCACTAGGGATGGGCTTTGAGGTTTTTATCACTACCTGTTGCCTATGGATGTAGAACTGTCAGCTACTTCTCCAGCACCCTGTCTGCATGTCTCCATATGTAAGCCAGTTTCCTTTATGAGAGTTGTCATGGTCATGGTGTCTCTTCACAGCAGTAAAACCTAAGCTAAGGCATATATGTATGTGCATCTGCATGTGGGCATGTGACATGAGTGCAGATGCCCACTCACTGGGAGCTGATATGGTGCTGAGAACTGAAATTGGGTCCTCAGGAAGAACAGCAAGTGCCCTTAAGTCCTGAGCATTTCTCCAGTACTATATTTATTAATACTAATTCAGTGCTTGTCATAAAAATCACACCTTATTGTATGTGCTTTACATGTATCATTTAATCAAAGGAAAATCTCTATGAGAAAGGTGAAACAACCCATTTTACAGACTAGGAAATGGGGTCACATGCAATTGTGTAATTCATCCAAAGCCCCATGGGAAATTGTTGCCCAAATGAGACTCTATGGTGCTTAATCTTAATCATCAATTTTATTAGATTGAGCAGTACCTATAAGAGTGACAGAATACCTCTGGGGCGTTGTTGAGGGCATAACCAGGGACTGTTAAGTAAGAGGAGGAAACTTTGTCCCGTAGGCTAGGGCACTTAAATTAAATAAATGGGCATAGAATATAGGCACCTCTCTCTGACTAGCTAAGAATGTGAGTGACACCATCATAGTGACTGAGATTCTAGACTGAATACAAAGGGGAAAGGAAGTCTGTATCTTTAGCTTGGCTCGAAGAGAACTTGACTGGCATCCATGAAACCATGAGTTCAGTCTCTGGCACCAAGTAAAACCAGATGTGGTGACATGTGACCATAATTTTATGATTTGAGAGGTAGAACAAGATGAGCAGAAGGTCAGGATTATCCTTGGCTACATGTTGAGACCCTATCTCAGAAATAGGGAGGGAGGAAAACCTGAGCTGAACTCCAGCATTCACCTTTCTCTGCTTCCTGACCTGCTCAAATGTGAACAAGCTAACCACTGCCATGCCTTCCCAGACATTATGAACCGAGTCCCCTTAAACTGTCAGCCAAGCACATTTCCTCCTTTAACTACATTTTCAATTAGGCATTTGGTCACAACAACAACAAAAGGAATCAAAATACACCATCCACCATGGCGGGCTGACACCTCTATAGATGGGAGCCAGAGATGCATCTTTCTTCCTTTCAAATTGTTTTTCTTTGGTATTTGTCACAGTGACAGGATAGCTCATAGGGTTTGTACCATATCTCTGTCACTGGCTATGCAGAACAGGCATGGCATAGTCTGGAGTTGATTCCCCAGGGAGAGGCAGACAGGTTCTAAGACCATCAGAATATCCAGGGTAACCAGGTTGATGTCTTTGCCCTTCTACCACAGAAAAAGATGGATAAGACCCAAGAGATGCTCCAAGATACAAATGAAAAAGCAGTGCACACCATTACTCTGTACATTCAGGATGAAGACAGGATCAGACTGATGGGCTGATTCTAGCATCTGGTGTGCACACTGCCCCACCTACCTCTACTACTGTCTTAGAAAAAACCATCAGTCATCTCTACTAATTGTGGCCATTTGTTGCCCTCTATTTGTTTTTTTAATTTTTAAATTTAAATTAGAAACATGAATGCTTCACATGTCAATCCCAGCTCCCTCTCCCACCCCTCCTCCCTAGTCCCTAAACTTTTGTTTCGAAGCCATCAGAAGGCACCATAATTCCCCGGTGCCTACAGAATCAACTTGTGGGTGTTGCTTCTTCTACTTTGCAGCCTTTGCAACTGTGAGCCAAAATAAAAATAAACCTTTCTCTTATAATTTAACCATTGTCAAGTTTTTATTATAGCAACAACACAAAAAATTAATTCAGCACAATCCTTGTCATCTTAAGTAACCCAGTTGAAATCACCCACCCCTTCTCCATGGCAAGTTTCTCCTCAACTGTCATTTCTGGTGTCCTTTATGTGCATTGTGACTACAGAGCACTCCCTGCTGACCTATGGAGCTCCTGCAGGCTAGTCTTTCAGGTGACCCTGGGTTCTTTGGATATGATACTTGGACAATAATTCATCCTCCTGCTTGTCCTCTGCCCCCCAAGATGTGCATGTGTGTCTATGTCTCTACATCTCTACTCCTCTGTTTTCTCCAAGTTTGTCTTTGTAGCCACAACATTCTTCTTGGGCTTCTTGGGCTTTTTGTTCTAATGCTGAATCTCTGTCCATGCCTCCCTTTGCATGTGGCTAGCCCCAGCAAACCTTTCCCTTTATAGCTCAGCAGAGAGATGGAGATCCCTTAGGTCCCGCTGTTCCAGACATTACCATTAAAACTTTCGTATCTAAGAACTGCTTATTCTCCAGATTGACTCAACTAGCAGTTCTCCAGGCTCACAGCACCCTAGGAGTTGGCCTTCCCAGGCGGGACACGAGCCAGAGACAAGGAAGGATCTTTTTTTGTTGTTGTTTTGTTTTCTGACTTCTACCATTCCATTTATGTACTTCCTCCCCTTCCATTCTCTCTACCACTTCAGAGTATGGTATTTTGGCACACACCAGGATCCTGCCCTTAGTCTCTCTGTAAGTGACTTGTTGTGTGAGAGGTTTGCCTCTAGACCTCTGCTTAGGACTCTTTAGACAGAATCTAAACAGCTAAATTGTGAAAGGGGAAATCCCCAAGGCCTCAGGAGAATGCTACCTTACTTCGGTGGGAGGAAAAATCACACATTTTGCTAAAAAGGAAAAATCCCAACAATGGGTTTCCTCCTAGATCTCTGGCAGCTGACCTTACTCCCTTCTTCAAGTTCTAACACAAATGTATTTTTCTCTGTGAGGCTCTTGAATTTCAAAGCTTGCCCTCCCCACTCTTCTGCCTAGCAGTCAGGTCCAGTTTCATCAACAAACATATTCACTTATATACTATTGTTTGCTGCTTGTCTGTTCTCATCTACTGGGTTGGAGCCAGCACTGTGGCAAGGGTCTTTATTTCTCTGATGTGCATGGAACACCTAGTATAATGCCCATAGTGTAGTTACTGTGGAGTCAATGAATGAATGAGTGCTTTTTGCCTTTGTAAGGGTGTATTTGGGTATATATGCTTTTAATATTCATCTTAGTTTTTAAGCCATTGAGTCTTTGAGGCAGAAAATAAAGGCCTTTTGAAAAAACTATATGGAAACCACACACACACACACACACACACACACACACACACACACAGAGAGAGAGAGAGAGAGAGAGAGAGAGAGAGAGAGAGATTAAAATGGAATTGCTGTATAACAGGGTAACAGTGGCCCTACTATACACAAGAAAAGTCCCAATGCCAGAAGTGGGTTAATTCTTTTGGAGTGGAGTATTTGTCAGTGAGGTCCAATAGACCTTCAGATGTTGCTGGATATTGTATTGCTCCTGATAACCCTCCAGAACTTGATGAACACCTTCACTATTGCTGAAGACACCACATACTTGAGTCATAGAGCATTACAAAATCAAGCTGGTACTTTCCTGAAAGCTTCATCTCTACTGGTTAGCTTTCTTAGTGCTAAAAGGTGATGTGTAAGCTACTGGAAGATAAAAGTAACCATCAATCAAACCAAGAAGTGAACCCTGAAAGCTACAGTAATGCCTGGTTTGATAAGACATGGTCATTGGTGTCATTGTGGCATGAACATCATGGGAGTAACCAACCACTTTCTGATTGGATTTAAGTCCCACCCCACAAGAGGAAATAACTGTCACCATTATTGAATTGAGAACTTATAGCCAGACAGCTCATAGTCCCTAGGGAATCACCTACTGCTATTATGCTACTAAATGGACATATTATTAAAGCGTCTTCTAACAACATAGCATCATACCCATAGATCATTGCATCTCTCAACCCTCATCTGAGAAGCTTCTGTGTGCAGTAGATGGTGACACAGTGACCCACAACTGGCCAAGGTACAGAAAACAAGAGTGAAGAATTCTCAGCCATAAGTGGACGATACATTGTACTTTCTGTCATCTCCCATGGTGCAGGGATCATTGTGGAAAAGTGAGTGAGCAGGAGTTTAAAACCCAAAGGTGAAGGATGACTGCCAGGAAACATTATCTTCCAGACACAACAGAGCATCTGCACATATAAATTCACAGTTGTTGCAAAAGCATGCACAAAACCTGATGAGACCTAATCTCAGCATAGAGAAAGGAATTGGCGCATAGTCCAATCCCTGGACACGAAGCTACTGGCAGTTGTTAGCTGCTGGGAGAGGGAATATCAGTTTTCTCTAAGAGTGTAGTCCCTGGTAAGCTGACGATGCTCCAACGAAAGCCCACTATCCAAGAATATTTTGGCAGCACTAACTGATCTGGAAGGATTAATAAAGAAAAGACAGCAAAGTTTGGTGAATAGGGAAGTAGGAGTGGAGAGATAGGAGAAGAGATACAAATACAATCAAAACATGTTGTGTGACACTCTTAAATAACTAATAAAAAGGAGAAAGCAAATAATGTTTAGTAATCTCAGGTCCTCCAGAATGTAGGCATGGGGAACATACATGCATGTGTGTGTGAGAATGTGTGATACACATGAGAGCACATATGACATGCATGTGGAGGGCAGAGGGCCTGAGAATGGTGTAACTGTAGAATGCTGTGTCTCCTTCTAGTAAAACTACCTGTTTTTAACCCCCCTTTTCAAAGTAGGCCCACTGTGACAGCATCCAGACCATCTTCTCCGATGAAGTGCCTTAGTCCCAACAAGGGTATTGCCAAGAGCCTCCTCTGATTGCTTGGTGAAGGAAGAAAGTATCACCAGCTTTTGCTGTTTCAGTACAAATCTCTTTTCTCCTAAATTAACTTTTGGGACTGATGTTGTCTCCTAGACAACTGGGATTGCTTTTGAAAACTTGGCACAGTAGTGTGCTGAATAGACTCTGGATATCTCATGGAGAAAGACATTGCTACGATTGGCAACTAGTAGTGCTGAGTACTGGGAACTCTGTGTGGAAAACTCCCAACTGTTTTCATACTTCTGGAGTTACCATGACTTCATTTGCAAGTATACACTGGATCTTTAGTTTTATTCTAGAGCTACAAGTTCAAGTCAAAACATTTGACTGCATGCAGATGGCTATGAATTCATGATCCTTTCAGGCCTCTTTGTGGTTGTTATCCTCTTTTCATCCTGGAAGGACAGCAGCATTTTGAAAGGTGTTGGGATGTCTTTGAGTTTAAGGAAGTCTACGCCAGCCATGATTTAAAGACAGGGCATGTGTAGGACAGCTAGTCCATTTCTGAAGCTATATTCTAAAGAAATAGAATCAGAGTACCAGAGATGCCTGCTTGCAAATGTTTATTGGGACCCTATACACAGTCATGAAAATGAGATATCAAAATAGGTGACATTAACAGGTGTGCAGATTAAAAATGTGTGGTATGTATACATAGTGGCATACATGAGTGGAACTTGGGCATTTGCAACCCAATGAATGGAACTGGAGGACATGTGTAAGTGAAATAAGCTAGGAAAAAAACCCAAATATTTTCCCTTTCTCTCAAATTTGGAAGCTGAATGAAGTCTACCCAAGTGTGAACAGGGATTACACTGGAGACTGGGAAGGGTACAAGGAAGGGACAGAAAAAGTGAGAGTGGGTCTGGGTTTGTTAATACATATTGCATACACTTTGTGAAGTCTTCTGAACATTGTTGAAATTCACAATTAATAAATATTCATCAAAATTAAATAGTCAAATTGGAAAAAATAGGAGCTTGCAGGTCAAGGTAAAGAGTGACCACAGGGCTGCTTTCAGTGCTATGCCCTGCTGTGACCCAGGAGCAGCTGACCATTTCCAGGACTCCACTCACTTGCTACTGTGGTGTGTGTCAACACCACCTAGTATGCCAGCAAACTTCTGTAGATTCAGCCACATGTGGTCAGTTGCTAACTCCAAAATTTGTTTTGTGTGAGCACCTTTCAGAGACTATTTGGGAAAGGAAGGAAGCCATTCACAGCTGTCCTCCATTGCATATGACTGATGGCTGCTTTGGGCTTATCTTCAGATGCCCATTTTTCACCTTTTGCCCTGTGCTGTTATTTTCATTTCCATACAAATATGGATTGTGATGGTTATGCAGTGCAGGTGCTGGTAATCAGTTCTTTTACTTGTTGTCCTTAGAGTATCAGGCAATTCTAAGTTGCCTCACCTAACCTCCCACCAACTCATTCTATATCAGCGTAGTATATGAATGAATATGTTGTGGACACTGAGAGTCTTCATTTACATGAATGGAACAAAGCATGCACATCGGTCCCTATAACTTTGTGTATTTCAGTGGTTTGAATATATTAAAAGTGCAGCATAGGCCAGATGTTGGTGGCACATGCCTTTAATCCCAGCACTTGGGAGGCAGAGACAGGCAGATCTCTGTGAGTTTGAGACCAGTCTGGTCTACAAGAGCTAAGTCCAGGGCATCCTCCAAAGCCACAGAGAAACCCTGTCTTGAAAAAACAAAACAAAAAAAATCCAGCATCTAGCTTGCTCTTGTCAAATTTAAAAGGAAAAAACCCTAAAATTCTAAGATTAATGTAGTAGTTACCTAAATCTATGCAGTGGTTCATTGTAATGGAAGCTGGGTTTGTAGTGGTATAATGGAGTGGGTATTTGTGCTTCCCATAGCAGTTATATGTCAAAATCTTCACCCTAATATGAGGCAGGGCCTGTGAAGTCAATTAGATCATGAAGGTAGAGTTCCAATGAATGGGATTAGATGCACTCTTATGAAGTGCTTCCCAAGAGTTCCTGTCCCACTTAGGATGCAAGGGTTCAGGGAGCAGACCCCATCTATAAGCCAGGAAACAGGCACTCATCTATATGTAGGCTGCTAGTGTCTTGGTCTTGGACTCCCATGACCATGAAAGATGATTGTCTGTTATATAAGCCACACATCCAGTGGTATCTTTGTTATAGTAGTCAATGATCCAACCAACAGAAAGGAATAGGTGTGGAATATGTTGCCTCCATAGATGATTCTGTCAAAGGAGCTAGCACTCAGCCTGCAGACTGCCAGCATGTATTCTACGTAAATAAAGCTGGCTTGCAATTGCTTTTACACTATGTTGAGCAGAATCCCTACCTGCAATATAGTAGCTGTCTGTCAAGTGTTTGTGGAATTCATCTTAATCTATTTAGACATGCAGAAATATCTGCAGTGATAATTACATATCTGTTAACCAAGTTATGGTAACAATAATGAGTGAAATCACCTAAAAATTTGGACCAGAGAAACCACTTGTCATTGAAACAAGTGTTTATATGATATTACCATCCTTATATACCAGGCTTCTCCTTTAACATATTGCATAATAACAGTGATGCTGCACATCTCACTCATCCCTGGAACTTAGCAGGGCTGACTGTATGGAGTTCATCAAGTATATTATAGTACCCATTCATATAGAACACATTCATACATGTGTTCTTCCAATATAAGGAATATATTTTTCTTTTAAAGAGTTCATAATTGCACGTTTTTATTTTAAAAGGTTTGTGTCAATGGTTCCTCAGTTTTTCTAAATGTCGGTATTACATGGGTGGTGGTGGCTTTAAAAATTACAAATATATGTCTCTTCCCCCAAACTTTCTGATTTAATAGCAATGAAATTTAAAATGAAAATTGAGGTTTTTAATGCTGCCTAGCTATTGTTAATATACAGCAATGTGTGGGCAGCTGTGGTGTGAGCCATGCAGAGCCAGCAAATCTGAGCATGCCTCAGACATGTTTTTTATATTAATTTTTTCCTGTATTCACTGTGTACTGAAATAAATACCCACCACCATCCTCCAGGCATTGTGAAGATGCCGGTTTCATAGCAGTTAATGAAAAGGTACATCAGTACTGTCCAGCAATGTTAGTATAGTGGAGGAAGGCAGTATGCAGGTGAATTAACCAATACTGTTAAGTATGCTTTTATAAAAAATATGAAAAGTGAGAAGTTCAAGTGGGGTTGCAGGCAGGGAGACAGCATGGAGGGTTATTGCAAAGCAGGAGGGAGCCTGTCAGATGCTAAGACTAAGACAGATGCATCCTGTAGGACAGGCTGACAAGGAGGTTACCAAGGGGCATCTGGTGCAGTGGCTTCTAAACCACACCAACAATTTGGCGTTCAGTAGTTATTAAGACAATGGACTTGGTGAGGCTTAGCTGGAGGTGGGGATGAGGCTCTACTTGGTCAATTTTAGAGGTCCTTGTGGTATTTCACTATCTGAAGTGAAAAGTGATAGAATATTGGAGAAGAGCAGTAGAACTGAGTTCATAATTCATTTGAAAGTAGAACACATGGTCATCTTTGGTGAGCTGTATATGTGGTACAAAGAGAAAAGGAGTCACACATGTACCCACATGTATGACCTGAGCTTAGGTGGATCCTCGTGCTATTTGGTGGAGAGTGTTTGGTGGGTAGTTGTGAATAGATGTGGATTTGAAAATCAACTTAGTACTTCCATTTGGCATATTAACTTTGAGATAAGAAATACCCATTTGAATAATATTATCACTAAAGCATAAGACAATGGTTTTCAGCTCTCCAGAAATGCCCTTTGGATCCTTAGGAACTATACTGCTACCCTTTTACCTCATACATTAGTGTGGTCATTTTTTTTTGTCAAGCCCTAAAACAGTGGTTCCCAACCTGTGTGTTGAAACCCCTTTGAGGGCTGAATGATCCTTTCACAGGTTACCTAAGACCATCAGAAAACACATTTTTATATTGTAGTTCATAATAAGAAAATTACAGTTATGAGAAATAGCAATGAAAATAATTTTATGATTGTGGTCACCATAATAGGAGGAACTGTATTGAAGGGTCACAGCATTTGTAAGGCAGAGAAGCACTGCCTTAAATGTCTGCATTTAAGCTCATCATCTGTAAAGGCAGCCTGGTTGGGTTTGTTTTTCCTTATATGAATCCCCCAGTTTATTGCTGTTGTTATGTAGGCTGGAACTCCTAACATGGTGCTTCAAGGGTCAGGAGCAGAAGATGTTTGCTTTGTTCTTGCCCTAAGGTGCTGTGTTCTCTCTTTCATCATTCAATGTGATGTTGGACTGGGGCGTACAAGGACGCTTTGGTCAGGCTGAGGAAGCCTGAAGTAGTATGAGTTTCTTGGCTATTTTTAACAAAACAGGATAATTGTTTTCATCAATTGCATCCTCTGTTTTCTTCATATTTTGAGGTTATTATGCAAGGCTCTTTCCTTCACTTGTATTCTCTTATCTTCCTAATTATTCCATGTTAATAGACTTTCCAGTGTTAGTCCATGCTGATATTGCTGGGCTAAGTCCAGACTGGTTATGGTGTGAAATATTGCTGCATTGATTCACTCGTGTTTTACTGTTGTTTTTCATGTCTGTTCCTGAAGGATAATGTTCTGGGTCTCTTTTCATTCAAGGCCTTTGATTTAGATTAGAGGGAAAAACTGAATTCTAGAGTGACTTGAGTTGTGTTCTTACTGTTCTGTGTGACAGTGATTGCAGAGATTAATGCCACGTTTTCCTGCGCCACTGGTTGCATTCTATATCTGGTTTTACTGTGTGGGAAGAAGTTTTGTTTGAAATTCAATTTATTTGTGGGTTATTGGCCTATTCCTATTTTCCAGTTTCTTCTTGTTTCAGTTTTGACAATTTGTTATTCTTTTTGGGAGTATGTGTCTGTAAGCATGTTCTTGTGTGTGCAAGTGCACATATGTGCAGTTATGCACTACACATAAGTATGTGGAGACCAGAGGGCAACCTTAGGCATTCTGCTATACACTTTTTTTTATATAAGTCACTGAACTGAAGCTCTCTGAGAATGCTCATGTGGCTGGCCAGTGAGTCCCAGAGACCTGCCTTTCTCTGTCTTTCCCTTGCTGAGACTCCAAGCTCATATCACCATGCCTGGCCTTTTAATATTAATGCAGAATCATAGATCAACTTCAGATCCTCAAGCTTACAAGGCAAGCACCTTACCCACTGTGCATCTCTCCAATTCAATGTGTATATTCTTGAGCATGTGTGTCATAAGACTTTTTCTTTCTTGAGACAGGGTTTTACTGTGTAGAGATGGCTCTCTTGAAGCTCAGTATGTAGTCCAGGATGACTTCAAACTTACAGAAATCTTCCTGATTCTGCCTTCCCAGTGCTGGAATTAAAGGCATGAGCAGACACACCTTTCTGCTGTCTGACTTTGTTTGCACAAAATTGTTCATGGTACCACACAGAATGCATTTGGGAACAGTGGCTCTTTTTTCATTAATCATTTTTGTAATTTCTGTCTTCTATTCAATGACTGGTATTTTGTTAAATTTGCTAATATTTTCAAAGAACAAACTTTTTATAACAAAAACTGCTTTTGGCCGGGCAGTGGTGGTGCATGCCTTTAATCCCAGCACTCGGGAGGCAGAGGCAGGCGGATCTCTGTGAGTTCGAGGCCAGGCTGGACTGACAGCCTCCAAAACAATACAGAGAAACCCTGTCTCATAAAACAAAAACAAAACAAAACAAACAAACAAACAAAAAACTGCTTTTATTGTACAGCATTCCCTCATTGATATATTCAGAATCCATAAATCACTTTGGAGAGTATCTAGCCTCTCTAATTCTTCCACAAATTTCTGGGAAAATAAATACAAGGTACATAGACATATGATCCTGAAAAATATATTATTGATTTCTGCTTGCTCCACATTTATACATGGGAAAATACTCAACTTCCATTAAGGTAATTAGAGAGCATGCATTTACACAGATTTGTCAGCTATACAATCCAAAGATAAATAAGACAGGAGAGACATATACACTGTTTGAAATGATAACAATTTTGTTAGTGATTATAAAATGCCAATAATGCTACTGAATTGCTCTAAGAACAAACATTTAATACTTCTTTTTCTGTTTTCCATGTCATCAGTTGCTGTTCAAGACATTGATTTTATTGTTCTACCTGTGTTGTGTTTAGTGTGTCCTTCACTTTCTACTTTCTCAGTTAGAAGAGTAACTTCTCAATTTGATGTCTTGTTTCCCTGTTTACCTGATAGTAGTCATTTTTATTTTTCAGCACATTTTGGTGTGCAGTTCTGAGCTTAATACATGTGTAATTTTATTTACTCATGAACACAGTTAACATATAGATTAGTTTAATCACTCCATAAATTTGGTCAAGCTAGTCTTTGGTAATCAATTCATTCTTTACTCTTAATGCCAGACACCCTGATCTGTTCTGTATGTCTCTATAGTTTTGTTAAGAATGGGATAATAATAGTCAGTGTTGTCCAAATTTTCCTCTCTGTGATAAACATCATGACCAAAAGCAACGGGGTTTCATTTTCTCTTATAAAACCCAAGTCACAATCCATCATTGAGGGGAGTCAGGTCAGGTACTTGGGGCAGAAATCTGGAGTAAGAAAGTAAAGCAGAGATCATGGAGGACTGTTTATTGCCTTGATTCTTGGGTTTGTTCAATTACCTTTCTTGTATAGCCTGGGTATGACTCTCTCCATGATGGATTTGGTCCTCCCACACCAATCAGCAAGCAAGAAAATGCCCCACAGACCAATCTGGTGGAGGCAATTCCTCAACTGAGATTCCCTTTTCCTAGGTATGTCTAAGTTAGTATCAAGTTTACAAAAACTAAATATGCCAAATGTGTCAGGACCATCTCCTTTAATTCATCATGGCACAATTGTTCTATATCTTTGTAAGAATCAATAACTCACATCTTTGTGAGAATCAAAAGCTCATATCCTTGTGAGAGTCAAACCTCATATCTTTGTAAGAGTCAATAACTTATTTCTCCTATAGTTTGGATGTCAGTGTACTCTCAAGAACTATGTCCTTGAGGTCTGGTTTTCAGCATATTAGTAGGAGGCAGTGGGATCTTTCAGAGCTGGGACCTTGCGTGAGGTTTTTGAGTCATGTGACACGTGCTCTTGAAGGTGATATTGGAACTCTAGCCCTTGGCTTCCTTTCTTTCAAGTACTCTCTATGAAGTGATTGACTTTGAACTACCACATGCTCCCACCATAATGGGCTGTCTTGGCACAAGTCCAAAGCAGTGAGAGCAATCATGAATGAATGAAATCTTCAAAACACTAAGGCAAAGTGTCTCTTTTCTATTTATAGGTAAGTCATATCCAGGGTATTCGTAATTAAAAACTGATTAGCATAATTTCTTGTTATTGCTCAATAGTAAACCACTGTATGTAATATCACAGTTTATACATTCACTTTTGGAAAGACATTAAAGAGGCACCAGCTGGGACTATGACTGTTTCTGAACAGATTTTGTCGAAAGCTAACTTTTTCATTTCTCTGATATGTAACTATGTTTAAAGTTATAAGAAGCTTTCATGTGATTTCCCAAGTGGATTTTGAAGCTCTGTTGTTGGGTCATACATATTTGTGGTTGGTATGTCTTGATGACGTGAACCCTTCATCATTATATATGTTCTCTCTAATTCCTGAGACTCTCCATTGTTCTAGAGTCTGCTGTGTCTAATGTCCATGTTGTACATTAATACAGCTAGCTGCTCCAGCCCAGGTTTTATTGTTACTTCAGGGTTCGTCTTCACTGTTTTCCTTTTGACCTACCTACTGCATAAAAGTATTTTTCATGGAGAGACTATGTTATTGATTCTTTTTCTTTTATACATCTAGTCCAACAATCTATGCCTTTCAATCAGTTTGTTTCAATTATTTTAACTTCAGTATATTTTTATATTTGTGTTTAAGTGATAACCAAAACTTCTCTGATTTTTCAGTCTTTTTGTTTGTTTGTTTGCTTGTTTTTGACAAAAGGTATCTTTATGGAGTCCTAATTGTCCTAGAGCTCACTATGTAGACCAGGCTAACCTCAAACTCAGAGATTTGCCTACCTCTGCCTCCTGAGTGCTTAGGCTAATGATATATACCACCATACCCAACTCTAACTTTTCTACTTTTAAATTTGTCTCTTTGTATTAACTTGTTGTTTCATCCAATGTAATATTTTACTTAATACGATGTAATATCTGTACTAGTTTTTCACCGTCCTTGCAGGATTAATACTTTTTTACATAGTATAGAATTTAGAAAGTTTCACACAGTCTGAGTCCCTTCACTTTACCTTCCCCGTGTAGTAGTTTTCTGCAGTAGTCCATCCCCCAATCCAGGGAAGCTGTACTCTGAACATGGGGCTGTGTATAGCACTGATCCCTAAATATACTGTTTATCTCTCTATGTGCATGATAAACTTGAATGTTTCAGTTAGATACAGTAAGGGATGAATATCAGTTAATTTATGAACAGTAATAGCAAGATGCTATAGTAGCTGTTATATAAATGGATGCTTTATTTTGTCTTTTAAAATGTTTCATTGTACTTTTCATGTGCTTCTTCATGTGATAATGCAAGTTCATAAACTGTATACATCATGAAATGAAGCTAGGAGGATGACATAGGCACTATGGCATAGTATTATGCTAATATGTAAGGGTCAGTGAACACCAACAGTGCTATAATCCAACAGATAGATCTAGTAAACAAAATGACTACTAGGTAACTAAAGGACATATAGTATATACATAGCGGATACTCTGAGCAAAGGGATGACTAACATCCTGGACAAATGGGTTACTCAGAATGGGATGCAATTTAAAATGTCTGAATTGTTATTGTAGAAGTCTATATTTAGTGGTTTTAGATAACAATTGACTATAGGTAACAGAAAGTAGAACTCTACTAAAAAACACCATCAGATACTGTTACCATTGTACTTACAGTCACACGTACTTATGGAAATTACATGAAGGATCTATACCATTTATGTCACTTCCTGAAACTTCAGGCTTCCCTTTCATGAAGTTCCAGCTTGCCTAAGGAACAGCTGTTAGCATATCTTTTAGATAGTTCCAGTGAGTCATTCTCCCAATTCCCTTTGTTCAAGAAGGCTGTTGTCTCACCTCCATTTATTTATGCTGAGTTTAGAATTCTGGGTTAGGTCATTTTCTTAACCCTTTAGACATGTGGCTGATGATTCTGCCATATTCAGATGGCACTGTGTGTGTGTGTGTGTGTGTGTGTGTGTGTGTGTGCATGGCAGTTTTCCCTGACTGTTGTCAGGACTTCTTTCTTGTCTTAGGTTTTTGACTCTTGGGTTATGTCCAGCACTGGGGTTTTCTGTCTTGCTTGAAGATTCTCTGGAGCTCTGGCCTCTGTCATCTTGTCTTGTGCTCAGCTTGTGAGTTGTATCATAGTTCCTCACATGTACTTGCACCAGATTCCCACCCCCCTCCTGTGAACTCCATGTCACCACTCTCCAGTGTTTTGAGGGTCTTCCCCTGGTATTTGCTTACTGGCTTGCTACATATGACTTCTTCTACCTGCTTCTTTATATTACCCAGGATCACCTGCCTACGGTGGCACCACTCAGTGTAAACCATCAGTCAAGAAAATGCCCCAAAAGACTTGCCTACAGATGATGATCTGTTAGAGGTGTTTTCTCAAATGAAAATCTATCCAGATGACTTTATCTTATATTAACTTGACAAGACCAACTAGCACAACTTAGATGCAAAATATGATCCTGAAATGTTTAGAAAACAAACAGGAGATTTGGGGTATGGGATTAAGAAAGGATTTTCTCCTTAGACTTAATACCAGCAACAGGATCCAGAAGTGTAGTAACTGATCAACTGCTATCACAACCCTCCCTTTCCAGTTACCTACCTACATGCAGCTGGATTTCTTCCTGAACTTTGTGTGGATTTTGTTTGGGATTGCATTCAATCTGTAAGTTACTTTCAATAGGACGATTATTTTCACAGTATCTATTCTACCAATGTATGTATGGGGGAGGATCTTCTCATCTTCTAGTGCCTTCCTTAATTTCCTTCTTCAAAGTTTTAAACTTAAAGGTCCTTCAACTACTTGGTTAGGCTTACTCAAATGTATTTTTAGGCTATTGTGAATGGTATTGTTTGTAGATTTTTTTCAGTGTGCTTGTTTCAATGTGAGCTCATTTACCAAAGAGTTTAGTGTTCTTTGCAAGACTAGATTCATGATTCATGTATGCCCAGCTGCCCAGCTCTGTGGTGAGTCAGTAGTTCACACATTGTGTTGCATGACCACAGGAATGCTCTGTCTTTGTGACTCCTGATGCTTCCTTTCAATGTCCTGTGACAAAAAGCTAGGATTTGGGATGGGGTACAGTTCAGTAGTAGAGCACTTTTCTACCGTGCATATCACAGCGCGCGCGAGAGAGAGAGAGAGAGAGAGAGAGAGAGAGAGAGAGAGAGAGAGAGAGAGAGAGAGAGAGAGAGAGAGAGAGAGAGAGAGAGAGAGGAAGCTGTGTTTGTAGAGCTGCAATCAGAGCCGGCCAAGCAACTCCAATTTGTACCTGAGTTGGGGAGTGTGGATGAGGGAAAGGCTAGCTAAAAAGGGGGTTAACAATCTAAGACAGAGACGCAGGATAGTAGTCGGGAGGGCAGATTCAATCCATATTGAATGTGCCCTTAGTTTATTCTTACACTTTCTTATGTGTTCAACCAACAGTGAGAACAAAATGGCAGAAGACTTCTATTATCATGTATAACGGGCAAAGAGATTTAATTCCTTTAATCCTCTAGGTGTTTGGTAGCCACACCTGCCATCCATCTTGCCTTCAGGGTCAAGAGTAAACACACCTGGGCTCAAACCTATTGTTGTTTAGATAAGAGACATCCACTGCCAGGGCTGAAATATCCTGTAGCCACCAAACTAATGTCTTATGGGCAATAAGACAGATTTAAGCTCTCTGAACTTGTGGCAAGATGGAATGGACTTCTTTTCATGGGTCCTGACAGAGAGAGACAGCTGGGGGGCTGAGGAAGACAGACCTTGTTGAAAGTGCTAACCAGTCCTATAAATCTCCCAGTGAAGTCTTTAGGATCTCTTGTGTATAGCATCTGCAAACAGGGATCATTTGACTACTGTTCTGCTTTGAATCTTCTTATTTCCTTCTTTTGTCTTATCACTCTAGCTAAAACTTTTAGGACTAAAGTGAATGAGGATGGAGGATGTGGATAGTCCTGAACTGTTGCCTCTAGTTTTAATGGGATTGCTTCCAGTTTTCCTCCATTTAAGATGCTGTTGTTTGTGAGTCGGTCATACATAGTCTTCAGTAATGTTAAGGCAGGTTCCCTCTAGGACTTTTTTATCATGGAGGGATGTTGGATTTTGTCAATGTGAATTTTGTTCCTAAGTCCATTTATATGGTTTATTGTGCATATTGTTTTGCATATGTTGAGTTCTCCCTGCATCTCTGGAATATAAACCATGAAATTGTGTAGAATTGTCTTTTTGGTGTGTTCCTGTTTTGGGCTTCGAAGGATTTTGAGAATTTTTTAATTGATATTCTTCAGAGATATTGCTATGTAGTTCTGTTTTTTATCATGTCATTACCTGGCCTTGATATTGGAGTAATGCTGGCTTCATAAATTTGGGAGTGTTCCTTCCATTTATAGTTTTTGAAGAATTTGAGAAGCATTGGTTCTATTTCTTTCTTAAAGGTCTTGTAGAATTTGAATTCAGCTATAAATCCCATCTGTTCCTGGGCTACTTTAGTTAGTAGATTTTTTTTACTATTGCATTGTTCTTCTTGCTTGTTAAATAATATATTTAAATTATTGGTCTCATCTTGGTTTAATTTTGGTGGATCACATGTATCTAGAAATTCATTCTTTAGTTTTTCTAGCTTAATAGAATATAGCTTTAAAAATACGCTCTTATATTTTTCTGAATTTATTTGATATCTGTTGTAGTATCTTCATTTAGTCTCTAATGTTATTTATTTAGTTCTATTTCTGATTAATTTGTCTAAGAGTTTGTCAGTCTTGGTGATCTTCACAAAGAACAAATTCTTCATTTTGTTAATTTTTTTTTTAGTTTAGAAACAATTATTTTGCATATCAATCCCAGTTCCCTCTCCCTTCCATCCTCCCATGTCTCCCACTGACCCCCCCCACCTCCCATCCAACCCCCAAGGAGGGTGAGGCCTTCTATGGGGGATTATCAAAGTCTGTGACATTATTTGGGGGAGGACCTATGCCCTCCTCCTTGTATCTGGGTGGAGAGAGTATCCCTCTTGGGGGAATGGGCTCCCAAAGTCCATTTGTGCACTAGGAATAAACACTGGTTTCACTGTCAGAGGTCCCAAAGACTGCCCAGGCATCCTAACTGCCACCCACATCCAGAAGGCTTGATTCGGTCCAAAGCTGGTTTCCCAGCTTTATGACTGGGATCCATATGCTCTCACTTGGTCAAGTCCACTGTTTCTGTGGTTATCTTCAGTGTGGTCTTGACCCCTTTGCTTGTCACTCCTCCCTCTCTTCAACTGAATTCCAAGAGTACTGCTCAGTGCTTATCTGTGGGTGTCTACTTCGGCTTCCATCAGCTATTGGATGAAGGGTCTAGGATGGCATTTAGGGTAGTCATCAATCTCATTATGGAGGAAGGGCATTTAAGGTAGCCTCTCCACTATTGCTTAGATTGTTAGTTGGGGTCATCCTTGTAGATCTCTGGACGTTTCCCTAGTGCCACATTTCTCTTTAAACCTATAATGGCTCCCTCTATTAAGGTATCTCTTTTCTTGCTCTCCTCTATTCCTCCCCTGACTCAGTCTTCCTGATCCCTTATGTTCTCCTCCCCCTTCTCTTTTTCCTACCTTCCTCCAGAAGTCAGGACCTTCCAGAGTCTGCCCACATTTCATTGATTTTTGTATTATTTCTTTGTCTCCTCCTATTCCGCCCCCTCTTTTCTCTTCATGCTTCCTTTTCATTGTTTCTGATTTGATTTTGATAAGTTCTTCTGGTCAATTGATTTGGGGTTTTCTTTGTTCCTGTTTTTCCAACTCCTGACTTGCATCATTAAGTTCCTTATTTGTGCTCTCTCTGATACATGCATGTAAGTGTGAAGAACTGTTCATTTCCCTCTCATGGCTGCTTTCACAGTGCCTGAACTGTTTTTATCATGTTATATGTTCATTTCCATTTAGTTCTGGGAAGTTTATACTTCCTTCTTAATTTCTTCAAGAAATCATTCATCATTCAATAGACTGTTGTTTAACTTCTATGAGTCTGTGATTTTTTTTTTGTGGAGTTTCCTTTGTGATTCATTTCTAGCTTTATTCATCATGGTCAGATATAATACATGGAATTATTTCAGTTTTCCTAAACTGAATTTATCTGTGTTCCAGTATGTGGTCTATTTTAGAGCAGCTTCCTTGGGTTGCTGAAAAGATTGTGTATTCTGTAGTGTTTTGGTGGAATATTCTGTAGATATCTGTTAGGGCCACTTGGTCTCAAATATTTCTGTGTTTATGTTTTGTCTTGATTACCTGTCCATTAGTGAAAGTGGTGTGTTGAAGTCATCTTTTTACTGTATTGAAGTTAATCAGAAACTTAATGTCTGATAGTATGTAATTTGTTAAATTAACTGTTCTGAGTTTTGTGTGAATATATTTAGAATTGTAATATTCTTTTGTTGAATTGTTCCTTTGATCAGAATTAGGTTTGGCTAAAAGTCTATTAGAATAGTAATGCCTGCTTGTTTCTTGATCCCGTTTGCATAGAATAGTTTTTCCATCCTTTCACTCTTACATATGGTAAGTTTATAGTGTTTCTTTCCTTTGTTTTATTTTGCTTATTTGCCACCCTTGCATCCTTTTTTTTCCTCCATAGCCTCTTAGGTATGCTTACTTTTCTCTTTAATGCACAGTATTCCTTCCAGTATTTTCTGTAAGACTGGATATGTGGCCATAAATTCGTTTCGCCTTATTTCATTATGAAACGTTTTTCTCCTGTATTTATAATAGATAATTTTGCTGATCAAAGTAGCTTCAGTTGGTATCCATGTTCTTTCAGAATTTGAAGCATGTTACTGTACACTGTTCTAGATTTAAAGTTTTCACTGAGTAGTCAGCTGTTGTTCTAATGTCCCTGCCTTTATGTGTGCCCTGGGCCTTTTCTCTTGTAGTTTTCACCACACTTTCTGAATATTCAATGACTTAACAGCCCTGTCTGTTTGATGTTCTGTGTACTTCTTAAACCTGAGTGGGTGCTTCTTTTCCTATGTTTGGGAAATTTTCTTCTGTGATTTTACTAAACATATTTCCTATGCATTTGACTTGGAATTCTCCTTCTAATATTACCAACATTCATTTGTCATTTCATGGTGTCCAAAAATTCCTGAATATTTTGTTATGTATTTTATATAAGATTTATTACTGTGTTTGAATGATCTGATTGATCCACCTTGTCTGCATAATCTGTTAAGTCGATTTGGCTTTTTTTTTCCGATTTGGCTTTAAAACTGAGTTTTCATTAGGTTGCTGGAATTCTTAATTTACAGCTTCATTTCGATTTGAGTTTTCTTAAGTGTTTCTGTCTCTTTAGTGAATTCAGTTTTCATATTGGAGCTTGTCTTCATCATTTCATTCATCTGTTTTGTGTGCAGTTGGGTACTTGGACTTCAATCAATTAATTGTTTTTGACTTCTGATAAAAGTTTTTAGCCCACAGAACCAAAGTGTCATCATGGGGCTACAAACTTTTGGAGAAAAACCAGATCCCTTGTAGAGTCTGTCTCTGTGGACTAGGGGTCTAGTACACTGGACCAGCTTTGGTTTTGTACCAGAGAAGACCTTGGGCAGATGCAGAACTGTTGAAAAACTAAATGGTCTCTATTCCATGAGAATTTACTTTTTTAACTCCAAATTTTCAGAGTTAAAAATGAGTAACTGTTAAAGTTAATCATTTTCCCTTTGCCTTTGATATTGTAAATTTATTGGCTTTTAAATGTTCGTTCAACCTCATTTGGTATATATTCTTGTCAATCTTAATTTTTTAGTCATTTGTAGTAGAATGAATGTTTTTATATGAATGACTACACTTACGTGCACATTGTTTAATGAATCCATGATTTTCATATGTTCTGTTCTAATTGAGTGTTAGAGGTCTACATGCTTCATATAAACCTTAGAAATTATTTTTGAAGTTTGTTTGATAAAAAGGACATTTATTCAGTATCTTTTATGTTTGTAAGAATTTTCATGATAAATACAATTTAAATTCAGAATATGCTGTTTAAATTTTCTGTTTCAGCATAACATGTTTAATAAGATGAATTTTGTTTATCCCCTCAAAAATTGCCTAATTTCTCATATTTGCATATAATCTCCTATTATCATTTTGCGTGAATAGAATCTGAACACACCCTCCCTTTCATGTATGACACTGATGATGTAATTCAGCCCAGTGCACAGTCCTCTCCTTCATCAACCTTAGATACTAACCTTTTCAATGAACCAAATTTGAATATGTTTAATTTTGTCTCTTTTTTAATTTGGCCTTTTAATTAAAAATAAAATTTTTAAATATTTTCTGATCGTGGTTTCCTCTCACTCTCACTTAACTCTTTCTACATTATCCCTACCTCCTTACCCATCCAATTTCATATCTTCTTTCTCTCTATTTAGAAAACAAACAGGCAAATAGCAAAACAAAACAGATGAAAGGAAAAAAACCAGAAATAAAGCACATACATACACACACATGCACAGGCATATGCACACCAGACACTGATCAATGGATAAAGCAGAATGTCATTAGGAGTCATTTTATTGCTATATTCCTTTAGCTGAACAATAGTATTCGGTTTCCTCCTAGGTCCATGATCTATTTAGTGTCAGGGTCTTGGCCATCCAAGTAGTGTCAAGCATCTGATAGAGTGGGTCTCAATTATGATCAGATAGTGGTTGGTTACTCCAACTTTGTGTCACTATAGCACTAGCATACCATACATGAAGGATACCATTGTAGATCAAAGTGTTCTTTTAACAGGTTTGGTGTTTATCTTTCTCCTCTGGTAGTATACAGAGCACTACAATGGATACTAGTCAGTAGGGGTAAAGGGTCTAGTTAGGCACCAGCTCAAATTCTTCATGTTCAATGAGATATTGAACATATCAGCAATAGGGCCTTATCATCAGCTTGTGGAGAGCAGACAATAGCCTTGGCAATAACTTGATTTCTTTCTTTTTAAATATTTTTCCTTTATTTTACATTCCAACCAGTTTCCCCTTGCTCCTCTCCTCTCTCCCAGGCTCCCATATACCCCGCTTCCCATCCACCCACTCCTCCTCTATCTCCATTTAGAAAGGGGTAGGCCTCCCATGGGCTTGAACGTAGCATGACACATGAAGTAGAGGTATGGCCAATTTCCTCTCCCTGTGTAAATGCTGGGCAAAGTAACCCAGCATGGGGAACTGGTACCCAAAAGCCATCTAAGCACCAGGAACAGATCCTAATCGCACTGCCAGGAGACTTACAAACAGACAAAGCTATACAACTGTCACGCACATGCAGAGGGCCTAGGTTGGTCCCATGCAGGCTCCCTAACTGTTGGTCCAGAGTTCATGTGAATAGATTGATTTCTTTGGGGATTTCCATGGAGCCTTTTTTGATCAACAACTCAATTAGATATTACCCATTCCAGGTGCTGGAGGTTTCACTTGGTGGTAAGAGGTCTAGTTGGGGATTTTTCTCCCATGCTATTTGGTGACTTGATTTATATTTATTTCATATATGCATATATATTAAATAAATCATGTATATATACTTCTACTTTAGTAGGTCTCCATGTGACCCCTCAAGTGGCCCCTAGTGTTAGATTCCCCTCCCTGTACTCTCCCCTCTACCCCCTTTCCTCTCCCCCTCTCCATTTAATCCTTCCCTTCCAGCCCTGTACCCTGTTTCTTTCTAACTGTATTTATTTTCCCTTCTTTAGGAGATCCTCCCCTCCCCCTAGAGCCTTACTTTATATATAAACCTCTGTACTTACTCAGATAGTAGTATGCCTATCTACTGAAGGCTTAAAATCTGACATCTACATGTAAGTGAATGCATTCCATATTTGTCATTTTGGGTCTGAGTTACCTCACTTGTGATGAAATTTTTCTAGTTTCATCCATTTTCCTGCAAATTTCATGATGTCATTTTTTAACAGTTGAGAATTACTCATTTTTTCTGTTGAGGGACATCTAGACTGTTTTCAGTTTCTGTATATTATAAATACATCAGCAATGAACATAACTGACCAAGTGTCTCTGTGTTGGATATAGATTGATTCCCATCTTCCTGAGGAATCTCCATACTGATTTCCATATTGACTGTATGAGTTTGCACTCACACCAGCAGTGGAGGATTGTTCCCTTACTCCATATCCTCACCAGCATGAACTGTCACTTGTGTTATTGAATTCAACCATTCTGACAGATGTAAGATGAAATCTCAAAGTAATTTTGATTTGCATTTTCCTGGTGGCTAAGGATGTTGAACGTTTCTCATCCATTTGTGTTTCATCTTTTGGGAGCTATTTAGATCTATATTCAATTTTTAATTGGGTTATTTGTTTCCTTAATGTCAAGTTCTTTTTATATTTTAGATATTAACCATCTATCAGATGTGTAGTCAGAAAGATCTTTCTTCATCCTGTAGCCTACTGCTTTATCTAGATGATGGTGTCCTTTGTCATACAGAAGCTTTTCAGTTTTACTACTTCTCATTTATTAATTTTTGGCCTTAGTGCCTATGTCCTGTTCAGAAAAATCTTCTCTGCTACTGAGTCTAAGACTATTCCCTACTCCCTCTTCTATCAGATCCAGGGTATCTGGCCTTATGTTGATGTCTTTGATACATTTGGAGTTGAGTTTTGAGCAGGATGATAAATTTGAATCTATTTGCCTTCTTATACATGCAGCCATCCATTTAACCAGCAGCATTTCTGAAGATGCTGAAGAGGAAGACAGACTCTTGATATGTAGCCTGGCTGGCCTTTAGTGGATGGTGTTTCTGCCCCAGACTTCCAAGTACTGGTATCACCAATATATTTTGCTGTTATCACGTCTTTTTTTCCTTCCTTCTACTACTTTGGTCTTGATCTGCCTTTCATATATATGTGTTGATATATTATTAATTATTTATTAAATCTTGCCTGAGGGTTAAGAATGCAAAGCTAGCCACGAGCCATAGAGGTCAGGCAATTGTGATACACACATTTAATCCCAGCAGCCATACTAGCAAGCCATAGAGTCAGGCAGAGGTAGGATACACCTTTAATCCCAGAACTCAGGAGACAGGCAGATGGATCTCTCTGAGTGGAAGGCTACCCTGGCCTACACAAGAGTGAAGAGTAATAGAGCTCAGCCTTTAATCTAATCCCAGCACTAGGGAGGTGGAGACAGGAGTTGTATGGCTGGTCAGAGAAAGGAATGTAAGGAGGAGGAGATAAGAACTCAGCTTTTCCCACTGAGGATTCATGGAGATAGCATTGTCTCTGAGGATTCATGGAAACAGGATAGCCATTTCAGCTTGGTAGAGGTAAGAGCTACCAGCTTGGCTGCTTTGCTTCTCTGATCTTCAGATCTTCAGCTTGAAATTTGAACCCCAGTATCAATCTCTGTGTTTGTGTGTGTGTGTGTGTTGTGTGTTTTGGTTTTTCCAGACAGGGTTTCTTTGTATTGTTTTGGAGCCTATCCTGGAGCTGGCTTGGTAGACCAGGCTGGTCTCCAATCTCTGGTTTTTATTTATCATGTTACATAAATACCTAAGGTGAAACTTTTGTATTGACTTCAAGCCCTTCAGTTTTTCCTATATGTTTTTTTAATTCTATAAACTTATTTGAGAGCACAATTTAGCTGTGTTTTCAAAACTTTAAATTTTTTTATCAATGTGTTTAAGTATTTCTGTGTGTTTCTCCCTCTTAGTTCAGGAATTACCTGTGTGTTATTTAGTTGCTGAACATTTGGAGCTTTTCTTTATAGCTGGTTTTTGATCTTTGCATTTCAATCCTATCATTACTCTGATGTCAGATGACGTCTACCATATTGTCTCAGCAGCTTGAAGTGGATTGAGATTTTTTTAAGAATCAACATATAGCTATTCAAAAAGAGTGGAGGGCTCAGTGGAACTTAGAAGTAGAGCCCTTGCGTAGTGTGTTTGAGGCCCGAGGCTTATTTCCCAGCTGCAGTGTTTTAATCAAGTACTCATCCTTCAAAAACCAGTGGATGGTTTGTTATCTCTACCTACTATATTTTTGTTTTCTGTTTGACTTCTAGCCTTTATTGCTGTCTTCTAGTTTCTTATTTTCTTCCTTTTAAATTAATTCTTTAATATTAAGTTTCTTACTTGTATATAATGCATTACTATCATATTTGTCTCTCAATGGCCTTCTTCTAGCCCCTTCCAACTTATTCCAATACTTTTCTTTCCCCCAAATAGTTGTGTGAGAGCACACACTTATGCATGTGCTAATCTTGTGTCGCGAGCTTGTGATTACCCCAGCCATGGTATACTCTTAAGAGCCATATTGCCTAGCTATTAAAGCCATCAGGCTGTAACTGGTCCTGTCTGGTCTTTACAGTTGTCACACTGCCACTTCAACCACCTTAGCTTCTGAGGGCAATCCTCTAACCATATGGAGTATGCTGGTAATCTTTTTACTTTGATGCAGAAGAATCAGACAGCATAGCTTGTAGGATTTTATCCTTTGGACATTTTTAATGCTGATTTTTGTCTCAGGCTATAATGTTCTGTCTGTAAAAGTATTTTGGAGGGTCTGGAGAAATGGTTCATTAGGAAAAGTGCTTGCTGCACATGAAATAGGGTCTGAGTTTTAATCCCCAGCACAGGCATGTTGGCATGTGTCTGTCATCCCAGAATAGGGGGTCAAAGACAAGAAAATCTTGGGTCTAGCTTGCCATACAGTCCAGCTGAAACATTGAGCCCCTAGTTCAGTGAGAAACCCTGTCTCAAAAAGTAAGGTGGGGAGCAAAAGAGGAAGTCTCCTGATTCTGATCTCCTGCCTCTATGTGTGTGCGCAGGAACACAAAGGTGAACATGACATCCACACACGGTTCTTGTAACCTGAAGCTTTTCAGGCATAATTCTGTTTGTATTGGGGTCATTGTTTTCAGTGGCATGTTTGAATCTAGTTTTGCTGTATAAGTTTCTTTTTATGTGTAGTAGACACCTCCTGCCTCCATGCCTGTCCTGTCTTCTGTTGCAGAGAAACAGTCATTTTGCACTGGTTGAAAGTTACCTGGTGTGTCTCTACCCTCTCTCCCATTCACACCCTGTCTGTGTTGTGTTTTTGAAGTCTTTTCAACCAGTCTACAGATGAATTTTGCACTCACTTGCCAACCTGCTGCTTTTTACTGAAACATCTGTGTCTTTACATCTAATTTCATTAGTGTCACATTTGAGTTTACGTTCAGCCATCTCATCAAGTACTTTCTCTTCATAAACATTGCCTCTTCTGATTCTTCTTTCTTTTTCTCACTTCATTTTTTTAAAGATGGTTTTTAAATTTGAGTTTTCAAGATATATCCAGAATCTTTCCTCTTTTCATCATCTCCCCCCCCGCTGTCATCCTGTGAACCCCTCTCCTCCACCCTGAGGATGAGACAGAGGCCTCCTGACTCATCTCATAGCTCCTCTCCTTCCTCCCACGTCCTACCCTCCCCCTAGCCATCTGCACACAGAGCAGCAGCCAAAGGGAGTCTAAGCATGAAGGCTCCACCAGGCTGTAAGTCTGTAGTGATGCCTGGGTACACACAGAGGGAAAACCATTATAACCAGAGAGCTTCCTGGGCTTTGGGGCCTCACCCCTGGCCACCTCTAGAGCATGCATGCCCTTCAGATACATGTTCCCACTTGCAGGTCCTCAGCCGCTATGGCTCTTCCCCAAAGATCCTGCACTGGCTTGCTTCCTTCTCCCCTTCGTGCCAGAATGTTGACATAAAGTCCAGCTCTTGCTCCAAAGGGGTTAAGACTCTCTCCTGAGTCAAACCTAATAGACCATTCCCTGGGAGCATGAATTCAGGTTTCCCTGAATGACATGGTCCATCATAGTAGTGACTGCATGAGAGCTCATTAGCTAGAGAACAAAGCAGGACTCATAAGTCAATGTGTTTACCAAATGTGTTGGTGGGAGCATCAGGGATATGAGTCACAGCGGAGTGGGGAGATGTCTGCTCTAAGCTTCAGATGCTATATGGTGACATTCTTACCTCTGGTTTGGTGTAAGCAGGTGGTATGCTAGTTAAATATACTCCAAAGGTGTTGCCTGGCAGACAAGAGGATGCTAGGTCAGATACACAGGTGGGTGATACATGGTTATTTAGGGATCCAAAGATAGACCAAGATGACTGTGGCTGTCAATCGATTCCATTCCAACTCTGCACATTGACTGAGCCCTAATCTGTCCTTAGTCTGCAAACTTGTCAACAAGAACCATTTTCTCAGTGAGGCCTGCTCTGTCTTGCCCCCCGCCCCCGTCCTTGCTTTCCTCAGTATACACTGTTTCCCATGGTAGCCAGCCACCTTCTGCACCCTGGGTAGGGTGTGAAGTATGGTGTTGCTTGCTGGTTTGTGTGCCACATGTGTAAAAAAGAAAAAAGCCCCAGTGGAACCACACCTCTTTTAGCCACAGATATACCCTATGCATCCCCAGTAAGATGTGGCTATAGTTGATGTCCCGAAGATGTTAAACAGATGTGGGGCTTTCTCATTGCCTTTTTTAATGTGTGAAGTTTATGCACAGTTTTCTTAACATTACCATAGAAATGACAACACTGAGTCTTCAACCATAGGCTAAAGGTTGCCAGCATTGTTATTTTCTTCTGGATTTTGTGATGACCTGTGAAGATTTCTAAGACATACTTTTATTTTATATAGTTTTGTTTTACTTTACCTTGATAAGTGGAGTAAGAGCAGACATTTGGTTCTTTTGTGTGACACTGAATCCAAGAATTTAAGCATTGAATTATGTGACTTTGCAGGCTGAAAGCCATGTGACCTCAAGTTGTGATCATTACAGAAATTGACCAAGCTGCAGGCATTTATCAGCTTCCCACATTGACCCCAAATGCTCTGTGGTTGAGACTGCTTTAGAGGTTTCTAAAACCATTCAATCCAGAGCATTTGACATTTTAAAAAAATGCCTTGGGCTAATAACTCACTCTGAGGAACCTCCCAGAATCCGTCCAAAAATTACTCTGAGTTAAATCCTTCATCTCCCAGGAATGTAGTTCTTTCCAGAGCCCCTCCTGGTGCACAGCACATTCCCTAGAGACCACCTCACTTAGATCACTAGTCTCAGACAGGGTAGCACTTCAAGGAGTCTGAAGTAGACATGGGAACAGGATGCTTGGAAGGAACCTATAGGCCACAAGTGGAGGTTCCTGATGGAGGAACTCACAGGGTATTTACAGGTGGGATGCTGCTCAGGATTGCAGCCTGAGGGAATGCCTGAACTGCAGCAGGTGCCTCACTGCACAGTCCCAGGAAACATCCCTATGTGGGGTTCAGGTACTGTCTGGTTGGATTGCTGCCACCCAAGGTACTTCACAGCACCAGCCAGCTTTCCTGAGAGGAAAGCTGTTGCAGCAGATGGCCCTCCTGGACTGTGGAAGTTGTGGATCCTGCCCTGCTCCATTGGAATGCCTCAGCTCTGAACAGACCAGGCAGCCATTCTCTCCCCCTGAGAATCTTTGCTTGTCAAGTATGGAGGATCCTGGCTTCCTCCCTCCTGGGCTGAGCTTATGCATGTCTTCATATCTGTTCTGCACCAAACTCTTCACCTCCTACTACTGTAGAGATGCTAGTTACAGAGCTAGAAGATCCAGCCTCTGACTCGGCTGAACTGTGCACCATTCACTGTGAGCTCCCCTCTCCTGGACTTCTTAAGCCCTTTGTCTACATCCCTGTTCCCCTGCACAGCTCCGGGGTGCTACACTTCTGGAGTCTATCTCTTCTTAACTGCCCCCTGCCTGAAGTAATGCATTCACTGGACTTCCCTGGAAAACTCTTCCCTTTTACCAAAATGCTCAGTTAACTGTTATCACAAAGATAATGAAGTGTTTGTATCCAGTGAAGCAAGTTTTAAAACGTAGATAATGCTATTCAATTTAGGCTCTCCTGCACTGAAAATATACACAAATGCCAGCTACACTGGGGGCTGGAGAAATGGCTCAGTGGTTTAAGAACACTGACTGCTCTTCCAGAGAGCCTGGGTTCAAATCCCAGCATCCACATGGTAGTTAACAACTGTAACTTCAGATCTGACACCCTCACTCAGACATGCATGCAGGTAAAACACTAATGCATATAAAATAATAAAAAGTAAATTTAATGGGGCTGGAGAGATGGCTCGGTGGTTAATAGCACTGGCTGCTCTTCCAGAGGTCCTGCGTTCAATTCCCAGCACCCACATGGTGGCTCACAACCATCTGTGAAGAATGTGATCATTTTCTTGCCTTTTCTCTCTGCATGTCATTCTGAAAGTCCTTTAGTAAACTGCGTAGCCACACACAGCATGACATCTTTCCACATAGCAAGTCAGGTCCAATTTTCTATTAGATGCCGTGTAGCACTTACATGTGAATACATGCAATTTACCCGAATATTTCCCCCGAATATCTGGAAAGTATCCTGATACTCCCTAGATCCTGTCACTTCAAAATATCTTCATTAAATATCATCAGACACCCCTAAACACACGAGTGCTTTCATTTCCATAAGGTGAGTTTCCCCAAGTGGAACCACTGAGTCAACCATGCTTATGTTTGATTTTGAGCAGCGTGAAAACTCACATCCACACTGAAAGTAGGCATCATGTGTCAGTCTGTAAAAATGCTCTGCAGTGGCTGCTGTGGCCTTTCTTTCCTGTGGAGTGTGTCTCCCTGTCTTCTGCCAGGTTGCTTTTGGGCAATTTTTCAGTGTCTTAACCAGTTACAGCAGCTATCTACTAAAAGGCTTTTAGCAGTTGGCCTGTCTCAGTGCCCCACCAACTTTTAAGTGGGAAAATGTCTTTTTATTATATGTGTTTTGCCTCACTAACCAACTCTGGGTTAGTTTTTGTTTTATCTTACTATTATTTCTTCAAAGCCTGTCTGTTTTCTAATGAGAGACAGAAAAGGAGAGGATCTAGATAGGAGTGGAGGTAGGGAGATATTGGAAGGAGTAGTGAAAGGGGAGGGGAACCCATAATTAGGATTATTATATGAGGGGGAAAATCTATTTTCAATAAAAGAAAGAAAACATGTTTTACATATTCCTAGCATTCTGTTCTTTTGTTTGTCTTTACCTGTTTTGTTTCATGAGACAGGGTCTTGCTATGCCACTTTGGCTAGCTTGGAACTCACTGTGTAACCCAAGCAGAGGAGGCTGGGGAGATGGTTCAGTGGTTAAAAACACTGACTGCTGTTCCAGAGGACCTGGGTTCAATTCCCAGCAGTCACAGAGCAGCTCACAACTGTCTATAACTCCAGCTCCAGGAGATCCAACATCCACACACAGATATGTGGGTAAAATACCAATGCACATAAAACAAAAATAAATAAATTATTAAAAATACAAGCAAAAAAAGTCAACAGAACACTGCAAAGAGACTGACCTACAGTGTTTACACATATTAACACATTCTCAACAGCAGATGGGCAAAAACACCAGGACAATCAGGATTGAGATTCTGCTGCCCACCACCAGAAGACAATGCATGTCCAGGGATTTCTCCATCTCCAGAGAAGAGTGGTTCATTTAACAAGTAGAACAGGACAAGAAGGGCTCCTTCCACTCACAAAAAAGCCCGTTAAAATTTATATGTAAGACTTAACTGTAAACATATTATAAGAAGTTTCATTTGAATATTTACATGATTTTGGCATGAAAGCCTCCTGAAAGGCAAAATGTATTGAAATAATAAAAATGAAAGATGGGAAGATGGGCATGGTGGTACACACTGGCCATCCCCCACGTGTTTCATGACACGGACAGGCATGATCCTCACCTCCTAATAGAACTGATGGTGGACCTGGGAAGAGAGAACCAAAGAGCTGATTTGGTATAGAAGTTAAATCTGAGAACTCAGTAGGAATGGGTCATGTAGAGGAGTACAGTGCTTAACCTTCTGCATAGTAACAGTAGGGGTCAGACATACAGAGAGGGTTCAGAGCCTGGAAGTGAATGAGAGACTTCTGGTGTGGCATGATAGGAGTCCACAGTTGATCTACTAGAAAAGTGAGAGGGCAGCGTTAAAAGAGGGAGAAGAGTGACCAGGAGACAAGTAAAGGAACATGATGGAAGGCAGGACGGTTTGCAGGGGGTGACTGTAGTCAGGTGGGTACTTAAGCAGAGTCACAAAGGTGACCTCTGCTACAGAAATTTATTTCCCACAGTTCACAGGGCTGGGAAGTTCCAGGTCAGCATGCCATCATGGTTGGGGTCAGGTGTGGGCTGTCTTCTAGATTTGCAGACAGCTGTTTTCTAGCTGCCTCCTCACATAGTGAGAGTAGAGAGGCAGGAAGCTTTCCCATCACTCTTCTTTTTTTTAAATTTGTGTTTCTTATTTAAATTAGAAACATGCATGCTTCAAATGTCAATCCCATCTCCTCACCTTCTCCCTCCACCAGCCCCACCCCACAACCCCACTCCCAGCCCATTCCCCACATCACTCTTCAGGGAGGGTAAGGCCCTCCTTGGGGGGATTTCCAGAGAATGTCATTTCATCCAGGGTAGGATCTAGGCCTTTCCCCATGTGTCCAGGCTAAGAGAGCATCCCTATATGTGAAATGGGCTCCCTATCAATGATATTCGATGCTATATGGAAAACAATATATTTACTTACTAGAGAGAGAGAGAGAGAGAGAGAGAGAGAGAGAGAGAGAGAGAGAGAGAGAGAGAGAGAGAGTCACACAAACCAGGAGTTAGAAGCCTGGCTGGCTTCCAGGAGAAAAGGGAGGTTCCTTTTCCTTTCACTTCCTTTTATATCTACCTGTGTCAGTTTACATGTACCCGCCCTCATGGGCAGATAGCTTTGTGGGGTTCACTCCTACAGCTCCCAAAGTTTATTTTTATGCCATGGTAAACATTAGTCTACTACCAAAAGCCCCAGAGATTTCTGAGGCCTCACTGACACTACATTCATGGAATCTGGATCAGTCCCCTGTTGGCTTCTTAGTCATCAGTCTGGGGTTCAAGAGCTCCCACTTTTCCAGTCAGCTGTCACCAGCACGGTCTTGACCACCTTGCTCATCACTCCTCCATCTCTGTCACTGGGTTCCAGAGGGTTAGTTCCATGTTTAGCTGTGAGTATCTGTCTCTGCTTCTATCAGTCACAGGATGAAGGTTCTAAGATGTCACTAACCTTATCATCAGGTAGGGACTATTAATGTAGTCTCTCCAATATTACTTAGTTTTCCAGTTGGTGTTATCCTTGTATATCTCTGTGAATCTCACTAGTGTCAGCTCTCTCTTCAGAGCTATGACTCCAACTATTATGGTATCTCTCATCCTGGTCTCCTCTATTCTTACGCTGACTCAGCCTGCCTTCTCCCCCATGTCTTCTTCTACCCTCCTTTTATCCCCCTCTCTCTTTCATGGTTCCATCTCTTCTCCCCCCATGTTCCCAATCTGCTCAGGAGATCTTGCCTCTTTCAACTTCTTTGGGATATAATTCATATCTCTTGGGAACCTCCCTGTTTCCCAGACTCACTGGCCCTGGGATTGTAGGCTGACACTCCCCTGATCCATGTCTAAAGTCCATATACGAGTGAGTACTTACCATGTTTGTCTTTTTGTGACTGGATTACCTCACTCAGGATGGTTTCTTTTAGTGCCATCCATTTGCCTGCAAATTTCAAGATTATGATGTTTTTTTTCCACTGAGTAGTAATCCATTGTAAAAATGTACCACATTTTCTCTATCCAATCTTCAGTTCAGGGGCATCTAGGTTGCTTTCAGGTTCTGGCAATTACAAATAATGCTTCTATGAACATAGTGGAACAGACATCCTTGTTGTATGAGTGGACATTTTTGGGTATATGCCTAAGAGTGGAATTGCTGGGTTGTGTGGTAGGTTTATTCCCATTTTCCTGAGGAATCTCCATACTGATTTTCAAAGAGGCTGTACAAGTTTGAACTCCCACCAGCAATGAACCAATGTTCCCCTTTCTCCACATCCTCTCCAGCATCAGCTGTTATTGGTGTTTTTGATTTTAGACATTCTGACAGGAGTAAGATGATATCTCAGGGTTGTTTTGATTTGCATTTCCCGGATGGCTAAGGATGTTGAGCACTTTCTCTAGTGTCTCTCAGCCATTTTAGTCTCCTCTATTGAGAATTATCAATTCAGTTCAGTCCCCCATTTTTTTAATTGGGTCCTTTGGTGTTTTAGAGAATAGCTTCTTAAGTTCTTTGTAAATTTTGAAGATCAGCCCTCTGTAAGAAATGGAGTTAGTGAACATCTTTTCCCAATCTGTGGGTTGCCTTTTTGTCTTGCTGACTATGTCCTTTGCCTTGCAGAAGCTTCTCAGTTTCAGGAGGTCCCACTTATTAATTGTTGGTCTCAGTATTTGTGCTACTGGTGTTATGTTCAGGAAGCAGTCTGCTGTACCAATTCGTTCAAGGGTACCTCCCACTTTCTCTTCTAACAGGTTCAGTGTGGCTGGATCTATGTTGAGGTCTTTGATCCATTTGGACTTAAGTTTTGTGCATGACGATAGATATGGATCTATCTGCAGTCTTCTACATGCCAATATCCAGTTATGCCAGCATCATTTGTTGAAGATGCTATCTTTTTTCCATTGTATAATTTTAGCTTCTTTGTCGAAAATCAGCTGTTCATAGGTTTGTGGATTCATCTCAGAGTATTTTATTTGATTCCACTGGTCTACCTGTCTATTTTTGTGCCAATACCAAGCTGTTTTCAGGTCTACAACTCTATAATAGAGCTTGAAGTCAGGAATGGTGATGCCTCCAGATGTTGCTTTGTTGAGCAGGGTTGACTTGGCTATCCTGGGTCTTTTGTTTTGCCATATAAAGTTGAGAATTGTTTTTTCAAGGTCTGTGAAGAATTGTGCTGGGATTTGATGGGGATTGCATTGAGTCTGTAGATTGCTTTGGGCAGGATTGCCATTTTTACTACATTGATCCTACATATCTAAAAGCATGGGAGATCTTTCCATTTTCTGGTGTCTTCAATTTCTTTCTTTAGAGACTCAAAGTTCTTGCGATACAGGTCTTTCACTTGTTTGGTTAGCATTACTCCAAGGTATTTTATCTTGTGTGTGGCAGTTGTAAAGGGTGATGTTTCTCAGATTTCTTTCTCAGCCCTCTTATCGTCTGTATATAGTAGGGCTACTGATTTTCTTGTGATGATCTTGTATCCTACCATTTTTCTGAAGGTGTTAATCAGCAGTAAGAGTTCCCTGGTAGAGTTCTTTGAGTCACTTAAGTAAACTATCATATCATCAGCAAATAGTGAAAGTTTTACCTCTTCCTTTCCAATTTGTATCCCCTTGATCTCCTTTTGTTGTCTTATTACTCTAGCTAGAACTTCAAGTACAATATTTAAGAGGTATGGGGAGAGGGGACAGCCTTGTCTTGTTCCTGATTTTAGTGGAATCGCCTTGAGTTTCTGCCCATTTAGTTTGATATTGGCTGTTGGTTTGCTGTATATAGCTTTTTTCTTTTTTTTGTTTTTGGATTTTATTTTATTTTATTTTATTTTTTATTTTCCAGTTTAAATTTAGATAAGAAACGAGGTTGCTTCACAAGTCAGTTCCAGGTCCCTCTCCCATTCCCTCCCCTCCTCCCGTGCCCTCCCCCTAACCCCCCCCCCCGTTATCCCCTCATTCCCCCAGGGAGAGTGAGGCCCTCCATGGGGGTGTCCATAGTCTGTCATTTCATATAGGGCAGGGCCTAGACCCTTCCCCAAGAGTTCAGGGTGAGAGTGCACCTCACATTGTTCTATGGGAGTCCAAAGTCCGTGTGTATACTTGGGATGGGTACTGATCTGCTGCCCAAGGCTCAATAGATTCCCTAGGCCTCCTCACTGACACCCAAATTCAGGGGGTATTGATCAGTCCCATGCTGGATTCCCAGGCTGATGCCTAGGTTTCAAGAGTTAACCTTTGTCTAGTCAGCTGTTTCTGGGGGTTAAACCAGCCCAGTCTTAATCCCTTTGATCATCAGTCCTCCCTCTCTGTTACTGGCTTTCTTGAGTTCAGCTCAGTACTTAACCAAGGGAGTCTGCCTCTTCTTCGATCAGCCACTAAATAAAGTTTCTGTTTCCCAGACTCTCTGGCCATAGGATTGTAGGCTGGCACTCCCCAGATCTATGTCTAAAATCCATATATGAGAGAGTACATGCCATGTTTCTCTTTTTGTGACTGGGTTACCTCACTCAGGATGGTTTCTTCTAGTGTCATCCATTTGCCTGCGAATCTCATGATTCCATTATTTTTTTCTGCTGAATAGTACTCCATTGTGTAGATGTACAACATTTTCTCTATCCACTCTTCGGGTGAGGGACATCTAGGTTGCTTCCAAGTTCTGGCTATTACAAATAAAGCTGCTATGAACATAGTGGAACAGACATCTTTGTTGTATGAATGGGCATCTTTTGGATATATGCCTAAGAGTGGAGTTGCTGGGTCTAGTGGTAGGTTTATTCCCATTTTTCTGAGGAATCTCCATACTGATTTCCAAAGTGGCTGAACCAGTTGGCACTCCCACCGTATATAGCTTTTTTCATGTTTAGGTATGTTCATGTTATCCAAGATCTCTCCAAGACCTTTATCATGAAGGGGTGTTGGATTTTGTCAAAGGCCTTTTAAACATCTAGTGAGATGATCATGTGATTTTTTGTTCCTCAGCTTGCTTATATGGTGGATTACATTGATAGATTTTTGTATGTTGAACCATCCCTGCATCCCTAGAATGAAGCCTACTTGAACATGGTGGATGAATTTTCTGATGTGTTCTTGGATCCGATTTGCCAGTATTTTATTGAGTATTTTTGCATCAATGTTCATGAGGGATATTGGTCTGAAGTTCCCTTTCTTAGTTGTGTCTTTGTGTGGCCTGGGTATCAATGTTATTGAAGCCTTGTAGAAAGAGTTTGGCAAAGACTCTTCTGCTTCTATTGCATGGAATACTTTGAGAAGAATTGGTATAAGCTGCCCTTCTAATTTCTGGCAGAATTCTGCTCTGAGGCCATCTGGACCTGGGCTTATTTTGGTTGGGAGACTTTTGATGACTGCTTCTATTTCCATAGGGGTTATAGGTCTATTTAAATTGTTTATCTCTTCTTAATTTAAATTTGGCAAGTGATATCTATCCAGAAAATTGTCCGTTTCCTTTAAATTTTAGAATTTTGTGGAGTACAGGTTTTCAAAGTACAACCTGATGATTCTCTGAATTTCCTCAGAGTCTGTTGTTATGCCCCCCGTTTCATTTCTGATTTTGTTAATTTGCATGTTCACACTCTGCTGTTTGTTAAGTTTGGACAAATGCTTGTCTATCTTGTTGATTTTCTCAAAGAACCAACCCTTCGTTGCATCTCTATGGAGGGATCCAGCACATGGGAGTTAAGAAGGAACAAATTTTCAATTCATTGCAGGGATACTTAGCATCCTGAGTGTATGACAGAGAAGCATGCATGTGCACAGACTATGAGATAAATAGGAGTAGGATACTGACAAATGGCAAGGAACTGGGGACACTCAGAGTCAGCAGTGAATGGTAGAGTGCATGTGGACAGTAAGGCTGAAAAATCTAGCAAGGAGTAGAGGGCCTCAGGGGGAATGTAGATTGAAGGAGGCTTTGTGGTCCAGGAGCAGGTGAGCCATGGTTGTGAAAGTCTGCGGTTGTCCTCACAGAAGGCATGAGTTTTTGCTCCCATGGGGAATGGTTAGGGGATGGGATTAAAGGAGCAGGAAACTCAGGGTGAAAGTCTAAAAACAAAGGGTGAAAATAATATCCCTTCTAACTGTAGTTCTCTACCACAGAATGTCATTGAAGGCTGACTAGGTGTCAAGGTGTTACATTGCTTTAACTTGAAAGAGGGAAACATTTGATGGGCCACATTTGATGGAACCACCTTTGCCACTCAGAATCCAAGCTTCTATAGCTATATAACTGACAGTGACCACATTGAATTATCAGCCGTGTGCTAGGCACCAACATCATTATACTGTTACTTATTTATCAGGATCAGGGTTGTGCTACAAATAACCTTGTTGAGGTGACCAGGCTGATGCTGCTGGTCTGTGGAACGTCACAGCTCCCTACCAGCCATTCATGTGATCTGTAAACAAAAACGCTTATGCTTAGGTAACTCTTTCTAGCCATGTGTAGCATTGAATCAACCATTGGCACCCGAATGGAGAATAACTAACAGGGTCCATCCTGACCACAATTATATTACAATGAAAGTAAAAGACATTAACACATAAATCCAATTAAGATGTGCCAGAGAAAAGAAGAAAACTGGGTTACGTGAGATGATTTAACCTGGGGAAGACTTTAACAGGGGACCTGGGAACTGAGACCGGAAGGATGTGCATGACTATAAATGGCAGTATGAGAGACAAGTGTAAGAAGGGTCAGCCAAAACTAAGTATGTGTGAAAACACCATAAATGGTTGCTTACTTGATTATTTTGGGGACTCCTGACAGTGGGAGCATGTGGGTCTGTGACTCTTTTGCCTTTACTTGGAACTCTTTTCCTCCTATTGGGTTGACTTGTCCAGTCTTGATATGAAGGCTTTTGCCTTGTTTTATTGTATCTTGCTTTGTCCTGTTTGGTTGTTGACTCTTAGAGGTCTGCTGTTTGCTGAAGAGAGATGAAGGAGGGATGGATCTCAGGTAGAGAGGAGGTAGCGGGGAGCTGCGGCAAGAGAGTGGAGAGAGAGAAAATGTGGTGAAGATGTATTGTATGAGAGAAGAATGTATTTTAAATTTAAAAAGAAAACACCATGAAGAAACCTGGCACTTTGGAAGCTAAGTTTAAAAAAAAAAGGAATAAGAAAGACATAAACAAACTGACAAAAACATTCAGGCCAAGCAAGAGTCCTAAGAGATGTAGGAAAAGACACTATGCAGCAATAGCCTCGTGAAGCAAGGTAAGGGTCTAGCTACGGGCTGGATGATGATGCTGTTTCATTGCAGAAGGGAGCATCCACTGGGTTTTTATGTAAGAGGGACCTTAAAGATTACCCCAAGGACAGGCATGTCCTGCTATCAGAGTTTATGCAGGCTGCTAAGTGGGAAATATGTGTGGTGCCCAGGGGTGTGGGGAGCCTAAAAGGTGTGGATAGTCCCCTCAGCTGCTCTGTACTGGACCCATGGAGCAGATGGATAGGCATGAAAATGGCTAGAAATGGGTGGACCTAATATCAGCTTAAGAGCATATATCCTCATGGTGGAGAGATGGTTCAACCATAAGAACACTGGCAGCTCTTCATGAGGACCCAGGTTTGATTACCAGAACCCATATGACAGCTTAGAACCATCTGTAGCTTCAGTTCTAGGGGACCTATGTCTTCTTCCAGCCTCCACAGGTGCCTGGCATGTACATAATTCATGTACATACATATAGACAAAACATTTATATACATGAAATAAAGATAAATACTTTTTAAGATCTTTTAAAAATGAAAAGCCATTTAAAAATGAGAAATATGGTTCCAGTGCCTGGGGATTGCCTGGGAAATGCACAGAGCTTCCAATCCCGGCGGGAGCCAAACACCCCAGATTCCAGGTCTTCTCTTCCACTAACAAGACCAGGAACCAGCAGATCCAGGAGGTCAGGGTACCAGCTGTTCCGGCCAGACCAGGTAAAACAGGCCCTGCATCCAGGCCTGCATTTCAGTGCCTGAGGATTGCCTGGAAACTGCACAGAGCTTCCAATCCAAGCGGGAGCCAAAGACCCCAGACTCCAGGTCTTCTCTCCCACCAACAAGACCAGGAAACCAGCAGATCCAGCAAAGGGACCAGGGGACCAGGTGGGAGGCTAAGCACTCCAGATTCCTGGTTTCATCTCCACCCATGGGACCAGAATGAGGACAAGGAATAAAAGAACTGCCAGATTATTGGACTTGCTAGCACCCACCAAAAGGGAACTCTGGTCCCCTAACCACGAACCAGTAAGGGGCTCTTTCTGCACCAACTAGAAGAAGAGATGGGAAAGAGACAATACAAAAGCACACTCAGCAACAGAAAAAGAAATATGACACCGCCAGATTCTAGAGACTGCACACCAACAAGACTCCAACATTCGAATGCAAATGAAGCAGAAAAGAATGACCTTAAAACCACTTTCATGAAAATGATAGAGACCCTAAAAGAGGATATAGGAAAATCCCTCAAAGAAATGGAAGGAAAAACAAAGCAAAAAATGCAAGAAATGGAAGAAAAAACAAAGCAAACAAGGCAGGAAATGGAAGAAGAAACAAAGCAAAAAAATGCAAGAAATGGAAGAAAAAACAAACCAAAAAATACAAGAACTGGAAGAAAAATCAAACCAAAAATGCAAGAACTTGAAGAAAAAGCAAAATAAAATGAAAGAAGTGGAAGAAAAAGCAAACTAAAAACTGCAAGAAATGGAAGAAAGAACAAACCAAAAAATTCATAAAATACAACAAATAGACAACAATAACAACCATTCCAAATCAAAGAAGAATGAACAATCAATGGTCATTAATATCCCTCAACATTAATGGCCTTAACTAACCCATAAAAATACACAGGCTAGCAGAATGGATTCAAAGACAGAACCTAATCTGCTGCATACAAGAAACACACCTCAGCCTCAAAAGCAGACATTACCTGAGAGTTAAAGGTTGGGAAAAAAATCTTCCAATCAAATGGACCCAGGAAACAAGCAGGGGTAGCAATCCTAATATCTAACAAATTAGACTTTAAAGTAAAATCAATCAAAAGAGATGAAGGAGGTCATTACATACTCATCACAGCCAAAATCCACCAAGATGAAGTGTCTATCCTGAACATCTATGTCCCAAATACAAAGGCATCCACATTCGTAAAAGAAACATTGCTAAAACTTAAATCACATATAAAGCCCCACACACTTATAGTAGGAGATTTCAACATACCACTCTCACCACTAGACAGGAATACCAGACAGAAACTCAACAAAGAAGCAAAGGGTCTAATAGAAGTAATGACCCAACTGGGATTAACAGACATCTATAGAACATTTCATCCACATAAAAAGAATAAACCTTCTTCTCACCACCACATGGAACCTTGTCAAAAATAGACCACATACTTGGCAACATATCAAACCTCAGCAGCTTCAAAAAAAAATTGGAATAACTCCATGCATCTTATCAGACCACCATGCTTTAAAATTAGAATTCAACAACAACACAAATTGCAGAAAACCTACAAACTCATGGAAACTGAATAATGAGCAACTGCACCATTCCTGGGTCAAAGAAGAAATAAAAAAAGAAATTAAAGACTTCCTAGAATTCAATGAGAATGAAGACACAAACCTATGGGACACTTTGAAAGCAGTGCTACAGGGGAAGTTCATAGCCCTAAGTGCCCATATGAAGAAACTGGAGAATAGTTATACTAGAGAATTAACAGCACAGCTGCAAGCTCTAGAACACAAAGAAGCAAACTCCCCCAGGAGGAGTAGGCACCAGGAAATAATCAAAATGAGGGCTGAAATCAATAAAATACAAACTAGGAAAACAATGCAAAGAATCAATGCAACGAAAGAGTTGGTTTTTTCAGAAAATCAACAAGATAGACAAACCTTTGTCCAAACTTACCAAACAGCAGAGAGTGAACATGCAAATTAACAAAATCAGAAATGAAGCCGGACGGTGGTGGTGCACGCCTTTAATCCCAGCACTCGGGAGGCAGAGGCACGCGGACCTCTGTGAGTTTGAGGCCAGGCTGCACCCACAGCCTCCAAAACAATACAGAGAAACCCTGTCTCGTAAGAAAAACAAAACAAACAAACAAAAAACAAAACAAAAATCAAAATCAGTAACGAAAAGGGGGCCATAACAACGGACTCTTAGGAAATTCAGAGAATATTCAAGTCGTACTTTGAAAACCTGTACTTCACAAAATTCGAAAATTTAAACGAAATGGATGACTTTCTGGATAGCTACCACTTGCCAAAATTAAACCAAGAACAGATAAGCAATTTAAATAGACCTATAGCCCCTATGGAAATAGAAGCAGTCATCAAAAGTCTCCCAACCAAAATAAGCCCAGGTCCAGATGGCCTCAGTGCAGAATTCTACCAGAAATTCAAAGAACAGCTTATACCAATTCTTCTCAAAGTATTCCACACAATAGAAGCAGAAGGGTCTTTGCTAAACTCTTTCTCTGAGGCTTCAATAACCTTGATACCCAAGCTACACAAAGACACAACTAAGAAAGGGAACATCAGACCAATATCCCTCATGAACATTGATGCAAAAATACTCAAGAAAATACTGGCAAATCGGATCCAAGAACACATCAAAACAATCATTCACCACGATCAAGTAGGTTTCATCCCACGGATGCAGGGATGGTTCAAGATACAAAAATCCATCAATGTAATCCACCATATAAACAAGCTGAAAAACAAAAATCACATGATCATCTCACTAGATGCTGAAAAAGCCTTTGACAAAATCCAACACCCCTTCATGATAAAGGTCTTGGAGAGATCTGGGATAACAGGAACATACCTAAGCATAATAAAAGCTATATACAGCAAACCAACAGCCAACATGAAACTAGATGGACAGAAACTCAACACAATTCCTCTAAAATCAGGAACAAGACAAGGCTGTCCACTCTCTCCATACCTTTTCAACATTGTACTTGAAGTTCTAGCCAGAGCCATATGACAACAAAGGGGGATCAAGGGGATATAAATTGAGAAGGAAGAGGTCAAACTTTCACTATTTGCTGATGATATGATAGTTTACATCAATGACCCAAAGAGCTCTACCAGGGAACTCTTACAGCTGATTAACACCTTCAGCAAAGTGGCAGGCTACAAGATCAATTCAAGAAAATCAGTAGCCCTACTATATACAGATGATAAAAGGGCTGAGAAAGAAATCAGAGAAACATCACCCTTTACTAATTGCCACAAACAACATAAAATACCTTGGGGTAACGCTAACCAAACAAGAGAAAGACCTGTATCGCAAGTACTCTGAATCTTTAAAGAAAGAAATTAAAGAAGCCCTCAGAAAATGGAAAGGTTTCCCATGCTCTTGGATAGGTAGGATCAACGTAAAAATGGCAATCCTGCCCAAAGCAATCTACAGACTCAGTGCAATCCCCATTAAAATCCCAGCATAATTCTTCACAGACCTTGAAAGAACAATAACCATTTTTGTATGGAAAAACAAAAGACCCAGGATAGCCAAAACAACCCTGTTCAACAAGGCAACGTCCGGAGGCATCACCGTCCCTGACTTCAAGCTCTATTATAGAGCTATAGTCTTGAAAACAGCTTGGTATTGGCACAAAAATAGACAGGTAGACCAATGGAATCTAATTGAAAACCCTGATACTAACCCACACATGTATGAACATCTGATCTTTGACAAAGAAGCTAAAAATATACAATGGAAATGGTACTGGGTGCACCTTCGCTTGAGGAGTGCTGTCATTTCCGTCAAGGGCAGGTAGTATTGAGGCACCCTGGCTCTTTCCGGTATGTACCTGGAAGAAGGTGGCACTACCATCCTCTTCAGCACCACTGTGGACCCCAGGGATGTAGCCCGGCCACATCTTCCCATTCTCTTCTTAACCCATACAGCCATCAGAGGATCCCAGGAACATTTGATAGGCTGGGAGCCCAGAGCTCTCCTTTCTGACAACTTGTTGGAAGTCCCTGGGACCTCCATGTGTTACTGTCCCTGTGATGTAATCTGCTCTCCAGGCCTCTTGCTGCCTGAGATAAGCTGGTTGGGTGTTGAGTCCTTTGAACTGGAACATGTGCAGCCCTAATGTGACTCCTTGGTGCCCAGTGAGGGCAGCTGTTGGCTGGGCCCACAAGCTCTTCTCTTAAATCTTTCTGCTGCTAGGAGTAGACACACGGGGGATTTCCACCTTCTACCCTCCATATTTCATGGCTTGATTTCCACACAGATTATGTGCTATTTGGTTGGTTTCATTAAAAAATAAGAACACTATAATTTCCTATAGCAAAAGTTCTCTCCCTGGTCTCAGAAGCTCCAGGTGGTGGGATCTGAGTGGCCCTGATCCTTTCTGGACTGATTTCATCTTCCCACTGTCATCCCATTCTTCTTCTGTTATGTTTCTTTTCTCCTGAAATAGATGTGCACAGAGCATCATTTCTGGCTGAGTGACTGCACCACAGTCAGATGTGCACAGGGGAACACATCTGCATATCTGTGCTTAGCACTAGCAGAGCTGGCAGAAGCTATCAGCACCCACACTCTATTCTGTGAGGAATCACTCATATCCCAAGACATCCGGGAATATTTATCAAGAACCTCGTGTGATGGCTACTAAATGTACGTGTGCCCCAGTCCATAGACTTTTGTGAGCACCCACTTCAGAACAGGTACCATACCAATGTGGGGGATTAGATAGAAAAAGACACAGTCCTGACCCCAGGACCCTGAGGTTAAATCCTAATGTGTGGCCATGCGGCACACAGGTGGTCTTATTAAGTAAAGGTAAAAATCTTAATCTTATGGGCAGAAGGTAGGAAGTAAGTGATGATTGCATTGATTTAGAAATCATCTCATGTGCACTCTCACCCTGAACTCTTGGGGGAGGGTCTAGGCCCTGCCCTGTATGAAATGACAGACTATGGACACCCCCATGGAGGGCCTCACCCTCCCTGGGGAAATGAGGGGATAATGGGGGGGGTTGGGGAAGGGCATGGAAGGAGGGGAAGGAAAGGGAGAGGGACCTGGAACTGACTTGTGAAGCATCCTTGTTTCTAATCTAAATTTAAACTGATAAATAAATAAAACACACACAAAAAAGAAATCATCTCATGAATCTGCACTTGCATTTCTTAGTATGACTCTCAATTATGGCTAGAGAAAGTGTTCGGTGAGGTGGTGGCTTTTAAATCTGGCATCAGTGCATATTTACAACAGTGGCTCAAGGCTGTTCTGTGTGATTGAGAAAAACACTTGCAGTCAACATTGGTTATACACACAAACTCTGTGTGTGTGTGTGTGTGTGTGTGTGTGTGTGTGTGTGTGTATGGCCTCATAGCGTCACACATGTGAATACACACACTACCTACATGCTCTTGTTAGTTTTTTTGTCAAGTTGATACACACTAAGGTCATCTGGGAAGCAGAACCTCAAGTGAGAAAATGCCTCCATCAGACTAACCTAATGAACAAGTCCACAGGACATTTTCTTTGTTAACAATCCATGTCAAAGGGCCTAGCCCACTGTGGGCAGTGCCACCCCATGGGCACATATTCCTGGGCTGTATGAGAAAGCAGGCTGAGCAAGCCTTGGAGAACAAGCCAGAAAGCAGTGTTCTTCATGGTCTCTACTTACTTTTCTGCCTCACGCTCCTGCCTTGAGTTCCTGCCTTGGCTTACCTGATGGTGGACTGTGGCCTGTGAGCCAAATAACTTTTAATCATGGTGTTTGTCACAGCGGTAAAAAGCAAACTAAACAGCACACATACTCCAGAAAAGGACGCTGCAAGAAAAGTTGCAGAGAGCTAGGGAAGGTGGCTCAATGTAGTCATTGGGATGTGCAAGGTCCTGGCCCACACTGCAGCACCACAAGAAATAAAGGGGCGTTATGGTACATTGGAATGCTGGTATACCTGCAAAACTTGACTTTCAGGAAGAAACAAGCACCAAGTAACGAAAAGGAAAACCAGATAGACGCTGAGATCACCTGAGTCTCAAACTAGTAACTATAGTAACAGGCTATTACTTATTTTAGATAAGAAATGATTATTAGTGACAATGCAAGTGTCTATATTGAAAGCTAGTGAACAAAGAGAGAAATAAGGATAAGGGAAGGTGTTCTGTGTTTCGGAGAGTGCAGAGGAATTAGAAAGTCACCAAATACTAATGGATTCAGATAAGTGTATTCCTAAATGTAGAGTTGGTGAGAAATGGGCTATTTAAACACATATTACCCTGAAAGATGCATATTTATTACAAGTGGAACAATCTGAAGTCTTAACTGGAGAACCACTAAATAGCAGCGGGATCTTAACAGAGAGATAAAAATTACCATCATCAGTAATAGACAAAATGACACTGTGTACCCTCTGGTGTTCACTGGAGACTGTTACTTCCATGGTATTTCTGCCAAAAGAATGTAGAGGAGTCTAATCGCCTGCCTTGCAGGACAGACCCCAACTGAGGGACATTCCACGCACAAATACTGTGTTAACGTGGTAAAATGAAAGTCTGAGTAGTGGCTTCTGGCTTTTAAAATCTAGATTAGGAACTTGAGAATGAAATGTAAGAGTGGGATTCTGGACCAGAAAGGTATTTTTTTGTTGGAACAGTAGAGACTGACGTGTGTATGACTTCAATGACTCCCAAGGCTTGTGTGTTGGAATCTGATTCTCCTATGTGCAATTGAACATTTGATAAAAGTATTTTGATTTGTGGAAGGGTAGGGTCAGGCAACGCCTGCATAACTGGATCTTGCCAGTTCTGTGAGAAGGAGAAAGGCCAGGATATATGTTCCTGCACATGTGCATAATGTCTGCTTCTCACCAGGTCATGCCTGTGTTGTCAGCAGGAAGATGTCGTCAAATACAGCCTCTCATGTATGACAGCCAAAATAAACCTCTTTTCTTTACAGCTCAGCTGCCGGTGGCATTGTGAGGGTAACAGCAGAGAGTGAACTTATATAGTGGATAGATTCAGCTCACATAAAGACTACAGTGTGCATGTCTAACATGAGCCTTATTGGGATCTGGTTGTAAGGCATGTCTTCATTACTGTTTCAGCGGGTTTTCTGTGTGTCCAAAATTATTTAAAAATAAAACTGTAAATGAATTGGGCTAAAACAAAACAAATTCATGCAACATCACACGGTAGAAGTGTGGCTTTCCTACAGTCTCATGCTTCATTCCAAAACATGTGTGTTCTTTTGTTTTGTTTTGTTTTTTGTTTTTCCAGACAGGGTTTCTCTGTGGCTTTGGAGGCTGTCCTGGAACTGGCTCTGTAGACCAGACTGGCCACAAACTCACAGAGATCTTTCTGATTCTGCCTCCCGAGTGCTGGGATTAAAGGCGTGCGCCACCAACGTCCGGCCCATGTGTGTGTTCTTAGCAGCTTCCAGCAAGGCTGCAAGTGACCACTCCAGGCCACACAGCCCACAGTAATTGCATAATGCTATCGCAGGAGATATGTATGGGAAAGTCTTGGGGGAGGGCTTAACCTTTTCATCTAAAAACTGTTCCTCTGCATTTGGTAGGAAAGATTTCAGCCCAGGATTCCCTCTATTGGGTCTTCACTGTGCTTCCAGGTGCAGCTGTGAACATCTCTTGGCCAGTCTGCGGTGTAACCTCATTCTTGCCCCGCTGGTCTGGGTGTGCACACAGTGAGGGCACATATTGAGCCTCTTGCTTCCTTTTTGTGGTTGCTTCTGTGGGGGCTGTGACCACCTATACCGTGTATGTCTTTTTGTTGTTCCACTGTCTTTGAATGTTAATGTGATGTGTTTCTGCAAAGCAGAGAAAGAACAGAGGTGTGAACACAGAACAGAGATGTGACTACAAGCTGAACTATTGATGTAGTTAGGTATGTATATACATGTATATATGTACACACATACATGTGCATACACATATACACATAAACATATTTAGCATGTCACAAGAGTTACCAGTAACCCTTCTCTCTGGTTGTTCCTTTTGGTTTCTGATGTGTGAAATTTTTCACATTTTTAAAATTATTTAACTTTCCAGCAAACTGAAGTGAACACAGTAACTTCTTTTTTTTCACCCTCCCTCCTCTCCTCTCCCACCTCCATCTGCCCCTCGGAGAGGGTAAGGCCTCCCCTAGGAAGTCTATTAAGTCTGTGGCATCATCTAGTTGAGGCAGGACCAAGGCTCCTCTCCACTGCCACGCCCCTGTGTCTAGGCTGAGCAAGGTATCTCTCCATATAGAATGGGCTCCACTAAGTCAGTTTGTGCATTAGAGTTAGATCTTGGACCCACTGCCAGTGGCCTCATATATTGTCCTAGCTGCACCATTGTCACCTATATTAAGGAAGTCTAGTTTGGTCTTATGCAGGTTCCCCATTTGTCAGACCTGAGTCAGTGATCTCTCACTAGTTCAGGTCAGCTGATTCTGTGGGTTTACCCATCGTGGTCTTGACTCCTTTGTTCATATTTTTGCTCCTCCCTCACTTCAATTGTACTCCAGGAGCTTGGCCCAATGATTAGTTGTAGATTTCTGCATCTGCTCCCATCTGTTTCTGGAAGAAGGTTCAAGCTTCTCTGGGGTATGGATTGTAGACTGGGTATCTTTTGCTTTATGTCTAGTATCCACCTATAAGTGAGTACATAATATATTTGTCTTTCTGGTTTTGGATTACCTCACTCAGGATGGTTTTTTTTTTCTAGTTCTATCCATTTGCCTGGGAATTTTAGGATGTCATTGTTTCTTTCTGCTGAGTAGTATTCCATTGTGTAAATATGCCACACTTTCTTTATCCATTCTTCAGTTGAGGGGCATCTAGGCTGTTTCCAAGATCTGGCTATTACAAATAATGTTGCTATGAACATAGCTGAGCAAACATCCTTGTAGTATGAATGTGCCTCCTTTGGGTATATGCCAAAGAGTGGTATTGCAGGGTCTTAAATAACAGCAGTGGTTTCCAGCAGTAATTTCTTTATATCTCATTTCAGCACTGAAGGTGAGGTACAGCCACCTGTGCCTTCTACCCTCATAACCACTATTCTGCAGACTACCTAAAGGAAGTATTTAATCTCATTTTGCTACTTTGTCACAAAAGTTAGGAACAGATTGCAATGTCTGTTCACAACTCAGAGTGTTAAATGGTCATTGGCATTTATAATGTCCATTTTTGCCTTCACTGTTATTTCACAGAGTAGCTATTAACATGTCTCAAACCAAGCAAGGTCACTGGACAGGGAAGACGAAACAGGCACAGATCTTTAAGGTCCTAAATTCTCTGCCAGGAATTTGTAGGTCGGGTGAGCAAATGCATGAATGAATAAATGGATGTGTACTGTTATTACAGATGATAACAGAGGTTCTATGGTAAAATAATGGTAAGGGTAGTTCAGACAGGGGCGGGGGTCAAAGAAAATCTCCCAGCCATAGAGAATATGAAGCAGGTATTTGAAACAGGAGGGGAAGAGGAGGAGGAGGATGGGAAATACTCTAGAATCTTCCAGGAAGGTCATGTTGTAATTTAAGAAAAGTGGCTTAAGAGAGAAAGACACCATGTGACAAGATTCAAGCAAAGGGGTTTTTTAATAGGGAAAGGGATCATAAAAAAGGGGGAAAGTAAGGTGGGAGACTGGCCTCATGAGATGGGAGCAGCAGGAAAGAGGAAAGGGAGAGAGAGAAAAGAGAGATGGGGGACAGACAGACAGACAGACCGATGGAGGGAGAGAGAGAAAGAAAAAGAAAGAGAGAGGGGTGGGAGGTGGGCAGGGCCCTTTTAAAAGCAAACATAGTAAATGTGCATAGGTGGTACTCTTAGTGGCTACAGCTGAGGGTGGATCCTGTTAGAACCACAAGGACACGCCAGCACAGATGCCTGGATACAAACAGGTCACCCACGAATGCAAGAAAGGACAAAGAAAGTAGCAAATGAGGACGAACCAGGCAGAAGGCTCAGCCTGTATTGTTGGGGTAGGACAGCCACACCCTTAAGAAGCAGGTGACATGAAAGGAGGAAGGTTTGAAGGAGTTTGGTTTCTATTCCAACACAGCTGGAAACTACTCAGTAAGTTTCAAGCAGAGACAGTCATGACATAATTCACTTCTTTCAAGATCTTTCTGGCTCTGTCAGAAAAGGACTGCAGTTTTCTGATGTGAGTCAAAACATTTCAACTAAATAAAGTGATCAATAGAAAACCAGTAAACGTTTAGCCACATGCCAGGAAGGCTACTATTCTAAAATGCCTGCAGACAGAAACTGTAGAAACCCTTAACCCACCTATTTATGAACTTGACATAAATATTCTTTTATGGTCCATAGTTTCTATTGCCCTTCATTTTAAAAATGAAGTGTGTGTGTGTGTGTGTGTGTGTGTGTATGTGTGTGTAAAGAGCATGCACAAATGCATGCACAGGGGGCATGCAGAAGGCAGAGCACATCTTTTGAGTCAGTTCTCTACTCCCTTCACGTGAGTACCAGGGCTTGGATGCAGATTTTCAGTCTTGGCAGCAGCCACCATTACCCAATGAGCAACCTCACTGACCCTGCCCTTCACTTTTGTTGAAGAATGATATATATGCATATATGAAAACACATATCAAAATAAACACCTTCATGAGCTACAAAAATTTCATTATATCTTTGTAATCACCACCTCAAAAAGTAGAACATGATCTGCTGCCATTCTGCTTTCTTGTACCTGCTTCCTGATCAACCTCGTTTTCCTCCATTCTTTCTTTGGATTATCATGACTTTGAGCCCACGGATACATTTTCCTACTTTATATTTTTGGTTGTGAGCCTAGCCTTTAATGGCTGAGCCATCTCTCCAGCCCCCTTTTCCTATTTTAAAATGTAATTTGATAAGTGGAATCAAGGATAGGTTGAGTATCCCTTATGCAAAATGCTTGGGAAGGAAAGGCTTCTGATCTTGATTGTTTTAACTTTGGAATATTTGCATAATGAGAAATCAGAGATGGGAACCAAGTATAAACACAAAAGTTACTTATATTTTATATGCATCTTATACCCAAGACTTTCAGAATTTGCATATGACTGTAACTCTTCACATGAGGTCATGTGTGGCATTTTCCACTTATAATGTCATGCAGTTCCTAAGAAAGCTTCAAATTTTGGCTTTTCAGATTAAGCATGCTTATCTTAACACTAAGTACATTCAGCAGGGTCTGTGTGTACATGTGTGTGTGTGTGTGTGTAAGTGCATGTGTGTGTGCATGTGAGTGTGTATGTATATAAAATGATAACGTTCAAAGACATAGAGAGCAATAATTTGAGAGGCACTGAGGGAACACAGACATGGGAAGAGAAGGAGTAGGAGGAAGGAGTGGAAATGACATAAATACAGCACCCATGTATCAAATTCTTTAAAAGGATTTTTAAAAAATTAGAAATAGGAGCCGGGCTTTGGTGGCGCACGCCTTTAATCCCAGCACTTGGGAGGCAGAGGCAGGAGGATCTCTGTGAGTTTGAGGCCAGCCAGTCTACAGAGCGCGTTCTAGAACAGCCTCCAAAACAATACAGGGAAACCCTGTCTTAAAAAAAATTAGGAATAGAATGGCCAGCTTGTCATGTTTGTCACATGTACAGTGGATCATCCATGCATCTCTACTGTCAACATACTGCCACTGTCCATGTGTGATTAAATTCCAATTTACCCAAGTACAATGCAGTGATTAATGTTAACTGTCAACTTTACAGAAGCCAGGATCACTTCAAAGAAGGGCCTTTGAGCAATTCCTGTGTTGGGTTGTCTGGGTTACATTAGCTGCTGTTAGAAGGTCCACCTTAAAGGTGACATGACCATTCCCTGAGCAGATTCTGGTCTGCATAAATGGAGAAAGGAACTGAGTAGCAAGCTTGCATTCATCCCTCTCCTTTACTGTGGTTGCAAAGTGACCAGCTCCCTGAAGGTCCTGCTGCTGTGACTCCCTAGCTATGATGCTTTGTAACCTGGATCTGGAAGCCAGAATAACTTCCTTCCCCCCTTAAGTTTTTTTGGTCAGAGTATTTTATCACAGCCACAGGGAAGGAAAAAAATATATATCCCAACTACCCAACACACCATTAGTTCTATGTGGCACTGCTAGCTCTTAGCAATATGAGTAACTCTGTGAAGACCAGCACCTGTCCATCTTCCAGTGCTCCACTGTGAACACTGTGATTGCTTATGTGCAAGATTTTGAAATTGATAGATTTTGGAGTGTGTAGGGTGAGCTTCAGTTGGCACTGCTAAGCAATCTTTCCAAGTTGTCTTACCAAGTTCATTCCTAGCAGTACTGTTAAAGGGCTCTGTTTACCAGCCCTTGGTTTTAAAGTGTTTCTGATGTTGGACACTCTGGGGAGTCTAATTTTCAGGTTGTTTTCATACATTTTTCCTTTTAACTTTTGACAGTTTCGTTCATGTATTCTATGTGTTTTGATCATAGCCACAATGTTCTCATATTCACCCTGTTAACCTCTTTTATGCTACACACACCTGCTGACCCCTTCTTCCCAATTAGTTCTCCTTCTGCTTCACATCTCTTCTGTGTGTGCAGTCATGTGGAAGTAGCCACAGCAGCCAGGTGGTCATGACAGTGACAGCCAGGAGGACATCTAGAAGGCAGCTTTCACTGCACTCCTCATTGTCCAGCTCTTACATTCTTTCCGCCAACTCTTCTGTGGTGTTCCTTTGGTAATCTATGCACCTCTTCTAGCTGGATGGGTCTCTTTTCCCTCCATTTGGGGAATTTTCTTCTACAATTTTATTGAAAATATTTTCTGTGCTTTTGGCATGGAATTCTTCTGTGTTCATAATTCATGAGTTTCATCTTTCCATAGTGTCTAAAGATCTCACATCTTCCACTAATGTTTTTTATGTTATCATTGTCTTTGACTGAACTAATACAGTTGTCCTCAAGACTCACTATTCTGTCTTCTGCTTTACTTATCCTCTTGAGCTTTCCACTAAGCTTTTTATGTGGCTTATTGAATTTTTCATGTCCATTATCATTTCCATTTGCTTTTCCTTCAGTATTCCTATCTCTTGATTGAACTCTATTTTCACATCCTGAACAGACTTCCTTATTTCATTCAGCTGTTTGCTTGTGTTCTCTTGGAATTCACCCAGAAGATTATTCATGTGCTCTTTGAATTCATTTAGGAGTTTATCTGTATCTTCTTTGAAATCATTGACCATACTTATAGTAACCCCTTTAAATTCTTTGTCTGGGATTTTGTTTAATCCATCCTCACTGAGGGGCATTTCTATGGGATTGGTAGTTTGGGAGGAAGACACGTTGTTTTAACTTTTCATGTTACTTGTGCATTTGCATTGATATTTCTGCCTCTGGAGTTAGTTGATTGGTTAACACTTTCTGGCACATTGTGTTGAGTGATCAGTTGGATCAGTTCTTGGTGACCTATCAGCTTGAGTGAAAGGAACTAGGTGTTTCCTGAAGTTTAGTTGTGGGGATACTCAGTGCTGATTCCCTTGGCTGGGTAGTTGAGGTGATCTCTGCTTAGCTAGTTGTGGAATGGCTTCTGATAGCATGAGGGGTCTTTGCAGGGTAGTAGAGCTTAACTTCTGACCTTAGAAGCCATCATGCATGTGTACCAAAGGAGGGATTTTGTGCAACTTCAAGAACCAATATCAGATGCCAGATGTCACCCAGCTGCAGAAAATGGATCAACAGGACACATAAGCAACAAGATGTCAAGTGACAGAGGTGGGATTTTGTAGAGCCTCTGCCCACAGGAACAAGTATCTTCAGGGTGTGTGAACTAGGCCTGAGGTCAGGTGAGGTCTCAAGTGACAATTGTCTGATTTCACACAGATTAACTAGCATTGCTTGGGTCTCACCCTGAGTTTGGGCATATCATAAGCTTAGGAGTAAGTGGGGTGTGGGTGTCATGAGCCACAGGTTTTTAACCTCACAGAAGTATCATCTCAAGTTTGACCAGGTCTCCTACTTTTGTTGGTGACTAATGACAGTTCAGCCACTTTTCTTTGGTTCTTGGCCACTCAGGCATCTTTTTAAGCAGTTCAAATACCTTTTCTGTGTTTTCTATGTGTATTCTGCATAGTAGCCTTTTCTTCACACTGTGGGTTGCAATCAACTTTTTTTCTATGAAACTTGTATTTTCATGTTCTTTATGATATTTTCAAATGAAAGGAAATTTTTAGTATTTCTGCTTTGTTATGTTAATGAAAATTTTGTGCTGTTTGAGAACATGTTGCTTACACTGAGCTCCTGTCTCCTCCCCTCTTAATATTCTCTCTAGTGCTAGAATTAAAGACATGAATCCCAAGTTCTGAAATCACCTTTGTGTGAGCTCTGTTTCTCTTTTAGACTGGATCAATTTCATGTAGCTCAGAGTGGCCTTGAATTTAAAAGAGATCCCTCTGCCTCTGTCTCCTGAGTGCTGGGATTAAAAGTGTGTGCCACCACTACCTGTCACATACACCCATGTAAGCTCTTTACATGGTTGCTAGAGATTCACACTTGGGTCCTTATGCTTGAATATCAAGTTTTACCCACTGAACCACTGAACCATCTCCCCAGCCCCTAGGCCTTATTTTCCCCTTCACAGTCAGGAATGTCATTAATTAGATGTGGATTTGTGTGTGTTGAGGTGAAAATTAAGGTACCTCACCATATTGGCTGTGGATACAAGACCTTTCTCAAACTCTCTGCATGGCTGCTTTTGCCAAATCTTCCTCCTAAAAACTACATGCAGCATAACACCCATTTTCATGCTTGACCTGGGTAGACATGTACACCAAATGCTCCCTCCCAAAATGAGGAGCCTCGCCAGGAGGGAATCAGCTAGAATCTGTTCCTCAATTTTAGACACCTTAGATGGGCCAAGATGACAAGGAAGTCATTAGAAATCGAGATGATAAAAGATTCTGTGGGGAAACAGTTGACCTGAACAAGGGAGCTCTTGGACTCCAGATTGATGGCTGTGTGGAAAGCATGGAACTGACCCAGACCCCCTGAATGTGGGTGTCAGTGAGGAGGCCTAGGTAATCTATGGGGCCTTGAGTAGTACTTACCCCAGTGTACAAATAGACTTTGAGTGCCCATGCCACAATATGGGAGGCTCTCTCAGCCGGGACTCTTCAGGGAGGGCCTAGGCCCTGCCCTGGATGAAATGACAGTTACTGGAGATCCACCATGGAGGGCCTCACCCTCCTTGGTGATCAGAGTGGAGATTGGGTGGGGGACTGAGGGACCTGGTGGGGAGAGTAGAGGAGGAGGGGAGGGAGAGGGAGCTGGGATTGACATGTGAAACAAGATTGTTTCTAACCTAAATAAAAAAAAAAGATTCTGTGGGTCCAGCTTTAAGTTTTCACAGAACTTGAGTACATATTGGAAGCAATCATTTAGAGTTCAGTCCAGATTTTTAATTTTTACCTTTTACAACATAAATCAGTGAGGCATTTCCACAGCACTTTCCATTGAGTCTGCTTTGGGAATGACACTGTGACTCAGTGGATGCTTGTCCATGATCTTTCCACACAAGACTCTTTTTCAGTGATGGCACTGCTTACGTTCCTTAAAAGAACTCTTTATCATTGTCCCAAGAAAATTTTCATGACATTGACCCTCACTTCAAACATTTTATCCTGATTGTCTAGATTTTAGTATAAACCCTCTATATCAGATATTATTATCCTGACTACCTAGATTTTACTATAAATCCAAATTTTGCTACAAATTCCCAAAGAGGACTTCCTGAGACCATTATCACTTAAGCTATGTAAACTGTGATAACAGGGAAGCATGTACAGGTTTTGTATATGCTGTCACAATCTGTGACTAAATAAAATATTTAAAAACTAAAACGATTTTTAAAGACCTATGATGCACTTTGAACCCCAGAACAAACAGGAGACAGCTTTCAAAATTAAACCCAGTGAGGCTATGCAGACAGCATGCTCTAAGAGGTGCTGAGGAAGTGAAATCTTTCGTAGCCTTGGATCTGTGTTTTTCCATTTTTCAAGACTAAGTAGGTATTACTGATATCATCACAAAACTGACATTGTAGAATTTATTTCCTCCAGAGAATCTGGTGTCTTCAAGGTGATTTATAGTGAATGAGCTTGCAAAAACATGGACAGTGGTGATAAATAAGACTAAGCCAGAGTGGGGGAGGAGGGAGGGAAGGGAGGGAAGTAAGGAAGGAGGGAGGGAAGGAGGAGACTTAGGAAATTAGGAACAAGTGATGCCACTTAAAACCTAGGGGGAAATAAGTGTCAAGGGGCACAGCACTTGCTTAATGCATGAAGTCACCTCAGGAAATAAGCTATAGACTAAAGCTGAGCTTCCAAGAGGTCACCCTCCCATGGTCTCCACACTGCAGCAGTGACCGAGAGCCTGCAGCCTCTGCCCTCTAGTAAAGCCAAAGCTCTTTTTAAATACTCACACCCCTGTGTATGGTTGCAGAATTCAAGTTTTGCTCTTCTCCAAGTGAGTCGGGTCACAGTGTTTCACATAAGGCTGTTCATCACTGTGCACTCTCATCTTTGTGATTTTCACACTCTCATATGATATGGACCCTCTTAGAGTAGGAAGAATTACTTACTATCTCTCACAATGGGTGTAAACTTATTGTCCCCTCAGACAATTTCTGATGTGGGGGCATCATATTGTGTATAGGAAAAGGGACACAGCTTGCTGGATTCATTTCATCTAGTAGGCCAGTGACCTTCTCACACTAGGGGAAGCAAGCTGAAAGTGGTAGTCCAATTTCTTTATTCATATTCTAGTGGATCCCTTCTAATTCTGGTTTTGATAAAACAATCAAAGAACTGTGACTAAGAGTGGAGCTGCATTTTGTATAGGAAGGGTGAGTATGTGCGATCCAATCATTGTCTCAGAGACAGGTTGCTTTAAAATGGTGTGAGGAGTGGAGATTGGCTTAGGATTTGGGTGTTAAAACTTTTGCCTAGCATGGGCAGGGAGGAAGTAAGAAAAACAAGAGGGAGGAAGAAAGAGGGAGGGAATTGATTTGGGCTTTGTGGATTACCCTTGTAATCACAGAGTTTGGGAGACTGAAGCAAGAAATTGCTCCAGTAGAGTAAGACCCTATGTCAAGGAACCAAAACACACACACACACACACACATACACACACACACACACACACACACACACACACACACAGAGTCATGAACACATGCTCATGTGTATCAATAGACAATCTGAAGTCAGTACAGTAGTTCAGGAAACTGACCACCTTTGAAAATATAGTTGTATCACAGCTCCTTGGATGATAAATTTAAGGGCAACCTAGACTAGAATGAATTCAAGATTCACCTCTTCTTTCAAAAAGTAAAAAGAAGGCTGAGGGTGTGACTCAGCACTTGCCGAGCATAGAGGAGACCCTGAGTTTCACTCCTGATACTGAAAAAGAAAGAAGGGAGGAAAGGGAGAAGTGGACAGTTGTTGTTCACAGTCCCTAGGAGGAGGTGGCAATATTACAGAGGGGCTGGTCAGGAAGTCAGGAGGAGAGATCTGAGCATTGGTTTTGAGTGGTTTCCAGAGGAAGGGATGATGACAGAATAAGCCACAATTGCAAAGGTAGCAGTGAGTGCCAAAGCCTGTTCTTTCATGGATCACCTGGAGGAGTTTCTTCTCCTTTGTCCATGCTCTAATTGATTGTTGCTGGTCTTTAGTGTTGGATTTTATGAGTTCCCTACAAATTTGAGTAAGTTCTTTTGTCAAATAATGTGATTTGCAAATCCGTCTCAGCTTATATCTTCTCTCTTTACTTTAAAAAAAATCAACAGGCAAATAATAATGGGTATATTTGTAGGATAAATGATGCAGTTTGATAAGTATATGCAATTTATAAAGTGAACAAATTAAACTTATTATCATATGCATTGTCTTACACATTTGCCATTCTTTGGAGAATATTCAAAATCATCTCTGTTAGCTATTTGGAAATATATAATAAATACTTTTATGCCTCAGAGTCTTTAACAGAGCAAAAGCTTTAATTTTGATGAGGTTTTTAATGTATTTGTCACAAAGACCTATGCCCAAATATTTTCTTCTAAAAAAAGAAATAAACCTATTATGTAGCCTAGTATAGTAACTTCTGCCTGTAACCATAGCACTTTGTGGACAGAGGCAAAAAGGTCAAGCGTTTGAGGTCAGCCTATGTTGCATAAACAGACCCCTCCAGGTCTCAAAACACCAGAACAGAGTCTCTCAGTTGTCCTACATATCCTATGAAATGTAAGCCTAGGGTTAAAATGGTGCAGCCTTGCAAATGGTTGCCCACCTGTTGGGCCAGAGTGCTTTTTCTCCCTGTAGTTTCATCTTTGCCATTGTCAGAGAGTAAACGCTTGCTTCTCCAGCATATATACTAAATAGAATGATGCAGAAAAGCTTACCACGGCCACCGTGCAAGGATGGCATGCAACTAGTGAAGAATTCCACTTTAATGCCACTAAATTGTTTACTTAAAATGAATTTATTTAACTTTTCCACAAACTAAACAAAACAAAACACCAAACAAACAAAAAACCCAGCAATGTAACATGCTAACAACCTTGGAATGAACATTTCAATAGATAAATCATATGATTGTATCTCAGTAAAGCTAGGAAAAATCAATCATCTGTACCCATATGTGTTGATGTCTGAATTCTCTGCTTTATACATAGAACTACTTACCTCATTAGTAAGTGCTTTCTATATAAACCCAGTTATACAGCAGGTGTCCCTTTTCCACACATTTTTGAGATAGGTGGTAGCTAAGGGTAGCCTAAAACTCAGTGTGGCACCAGCTGGCCTGGAACTCTCATCAATCCTCCTGCCTTAGCATCACTGGTATTGAGATTACAGGCATGAATTACCTAGCCTGGCTTATATGTTGTTACTCCCATTACTTAAAAAAAAAATTGAAACTGAGTGCCATATGACTGCTCAGTTTTCCCTTCTTGAGGAGTCTCTATGGTGTTTTCCATAGTGACCAAACACATTTCTATTTCCTCCTCGTGGGATCAGTTGCCATCTTTTGGTGTGTGGATGACAGCCTTCTGACAGGTGTGCAGTGACATCTTGTGGCTTTGATTTGCAGTTCCTGGATGATTAGCGTGCCAAACATTTTCTGTATTCCTGGTGGGAGTTTTTATGTTGCCTTTGAGAACTGTCTATTCAGTTCTTTGCCTGTTTTTAATAGACTGTGATGTGTGGTTTTTGCTAACAAATTAGATAGGCTTTACAGATTTGTGTGGTTTGGAAACCTTGTCCCCCACTCTTCTGGTTGCCTTTTTATCCCACAGACGTTTCCATTCCTATTTGGAAGCTTCTTAGTTTGATGAAGTCCTTCTTGTTGGTTGTCTGGGATCATAGCCAAGAATCATCTCGAAGGCCTAAGGCAAGAAGAGTTTCCCTTATGCCTTATTTGGAAAACTCCACAGTTTCAGGACTTATATTTGATACCTTAATCTGTTTTTGTCCTTTGTCGGTTTGTGGCTTGCATTTTTGTATCTAGGACAGGATTTGAATGTGTAAGCTAAGCTTAAGTCCACCTTCTTTCTTTGGCTGTGGATATTCAGTCTTGCAACACCATTTGTTAAAGGGACTGCCTTTCCCTCCTTGGGTATTGGGAGCACCATTGTAGAGGGTCATTTGACTGCATCTTTATGGCTTTCGTCTAGGCTTCCCGTCCATCCATCGTCCATGGGTTTGCTTTTAGACCAGTACTGTATGGTTTTGATTATTATTTGATTTGGGAGATGTGATACCTCCATCTTTATTCCATATTTGAGCAATATTGAGTAACTTCCTTGTTACTCAGGGTCCTTTTTCCATACAAATTTATATTTTTTTCTATTTTAATAGGATTTACACTGTGATTATTTTTACTACATTGAATCACAAGATCAGTTTGTGCATTGCAGACATTTTAACATTGATTTGTTTTCAATTTGGGAGCATGAGATATCTTTCCATCTGTATCTATGATTTCATTTCTTTAGCTTTTTATAATATTAACTTCTTGGTTGAGTTGATTCTCAAGGTTTTTTTTTCCTTTTGGCTGGTATTGTAAATGAGATTCTTAATTTATCTTGAATTAGTTCACTGTTGGTGCACAGGAATGCAGTGGACTTTGCTGTGTTTCTCTAATATCCTGAGATTATAATGAGCTCTCTTACCATTCCTAGTGATTGTTTTCTCTGAGGGTTTTTTACATATAATATTGAATCACCTGCCTATATGACTTCACTTCTTCCTCTCTAGTTTGCAGACCTCCCATATCTTTATATCTAAGGTCCAGGATTTCTAGTACTATAGTGAATAGAAGTAGTAGAGGGAGCATCTTGTCTTATCATTGACCTTATCCTTATGATATCATGGAGCTTTTCCCAAGTGGCCTTTATTGTGTGGAGGTAAAGTCCTCCGTGCCCTAACTTATGGGAGCTTTTATCATAAAAAGTGCTGGGTTCTTGCAAGGTGATTTTTCTATGCCAATCAGATGTGAGAGCTTTGATTCTTCCTTCTGTTTGTGTGGTGTATCATATTGAGTAATTTGCATGTGTAATGGTATGTAATCTTTTAGGTGCAGTGTGATGTGCTGCTAGTATTTTGTTGGTGATACTTTCATCCACGTTTATCATGATCTTTTTCTTACAGTATCTTTGTTGTACTATGAGGGTGATGGTAGCCTCAGGAAATGATTTGATCCGTAATCAGGGTGTCATTTGGGAGACAGGCAAGAAGACAGTGATTGAGCATAGGTTGGTCTACACAGCAAGTTCCAGGCAAACCAGGGCTATGCGGAAAGATGCTGTCTTGGGGGTGGGGTATCTCCTTCTGTTTTGTTGGGTTTAAGAGAATTGGTATTGTCTTTGGATATTTGATGGAATTCACAATGAAGCCATCTGGTCCTGGGCTTTATGTTGTTGGAGACTTGGTTGCTGATTTAACCTCCTTGCTTGTTGTTTGTCTGTTCATGCTTTTTATTTACTCTTGATTTAATCATAAAATATATCCATTTCTCCTAGGTTGTCCAATCTGTTGGCATGTAATTGTTCACAATAGCCTTATGATCCTTTTTATTTCTACACCACTCATTAGAGTGTCTCCTCTTCCACTTATGATTTTACTTGTTTGAGTCTCCTACTGTCTGTCTGTCTCTGTCTCTCTCTGTATGTCTCTGTCTTTATATGTGTATATGTCTAAATATGTATCAGTTTAACCCTTTTTATAAAATAGTATTTGTCTCCATCAATTTCCTTACCTTGTCTATTTCATTTATTTCTGCTCTAATGTTCCTATTTCTTTTTTCTACTAGCCTTGGGCCTGGTTTCATCTTCTTCTGGTTCTTTGAGATATAGAGATGTACTTGAGATCTGTCTTCCTCTGTAATGCTGTCATTTAGTGTTGTGACCTTCCCTCCTACACCTGGAGGCTTTGCTGTGTGGGATTTCATTCCCATTTGGCTCAAGACATTTTCTCCCTTCCCTTTGTATACCTTATTTGACACAATAGTTGTTTAGGAGATTGTCATTTACTGTCTGTGTTTCTGTGGATTTTCTTATTTTTCTTTTATTTTCTGTGAATTTTCTTAGTTTTGTCAATGATTTTTAGTCTAATTTTACTGTGTTTAGGGAATAAGTCCTTATTCTCATCCTATGTAGTACTGAGGCCACACCAAGGGCATAATACAATGGAAAGAGATATTCTGCATGGGCTCTAATGTGGCTCCTAAGAACAGAACATCCCCAGTCCTGTGCTCCACAGCCACGACACTGCTAGAATTTAGGACCTGATGGCTCAGTGACAGGTGCTGGTCTTTCAGGACAAACTCCTGAATTGCACACACAAGTACGCTCTTGGGTTTATTCAGGTGAACTTCACTCAGCTAGAAACATATGTTTTGCAGGATGAATAACAAATTAATTTAAATGCTAACTACCACTGAGTTTATCTTTAATATCTATGATTATTTGTAATAAAAACAATATATAACTGTTTCAAAAATGAAAGATGATTACTGGGGAAGAGTTTGGAAAATCATAAAAGAGCAAAGATGAAAATCACAGTTACCTGGAACCCTATGATTGAGAGGCTGGAGACTGGCAATATTTTTCTTCCTTATTTTTATTACAAAGTTGGAGCTTGCTCACTACAACAAATGACTCCATTTCTAGACCTTTCCAAGCTCGGTTCCGTCTCCCAAGGCACATTTGGATTTCTGTATATTTTCTTACATTTATACAGGCATGGCTATTTTCAGAGCTTTATTTTATTTCATTCTCTCTCACCAAAGAGCTTGGACCATATCCTCCACTGCACCTTCTTTTCTCCACTTGAAATTGATATGTGGAGCTGTTTCTAGACACATGTTTCTAATATGCACCTACATGTCCATACACTCATAATTGTGTGTGCATATATACAAAACCCTACATTTTTAGGCAGCATCACAGTATCTTGTGGGTGACAAGCTGCATGTGGAAACCCCACAGGGAGATATGTACAACAAAGGTATATCCTGTGGCTTCTTCCTGTGCTTCACCTCTCCCTGGCCTCCAACCAGAGACAAATGGAGAAAGCAACTTCACTGTCAGACATAGTCCGTGCTTCCAGAAATCTGTCTGCAGACCCTACTCAGACTGTACACTCCATCTTTCAGATATGCTGCTTTCCTTTGGCATCCTGGCCACTCGTTTACAGGGATCTTGGGACCAGGAGGGATCTTCAATAAGGATGATGAATGCCAAGGAATCTCATAGCTGCCCCTGCACCTTTCCCCACATGCCCTGTGGCCTGCCTGGATGGGTCTGTCCACAGCCTGGTGTTCTGATGGCACCTCTGTGGATATCTGTGCCTCTCAGAGTCCCTGCCCTCTTCTCTACTACACTTAGGGCTTGGGATCAGAAGTTGGTCATTAACTCTCTGCTTTCTGAACACACCAGTCCTGGTCCACCAGCCCTTGGGCCTGTATACTATGGTCCCTGACCACAAGATGCCCTTGGCCCAACCGCTAGAGCTAGAAAGCCTGGCTAAGTGCGCCCCCTGCAGGAACATATGGGACTCTCAGGTCCTTGGTGTGTTTTGACAAGGAGTAGCCTGTGTTCTACAGCTCTGTTCTTTCCTCTATCCCTCCTTCTCCTTCTTTGTCTTTCCCTCCCTGTCTTCTTTCTTCCTCCTTCTTTCCTTTTCTTTCTGTCTTTTCCTTTCCTCTCTTTGCCCTGCTTCCTCTGGTCTTTCCTGTCTTCTTTCCAATACCTTCCTTTCTCTTTTTCTCAGTTTGTCTGTGAACCCCACCCCTTATTTTCCTGCATAGGTGTAAATTCTTGCCTATCTTTGCCCATATCCCCCAAGAGGATGTTTTCATGTTCCCACCTGTGTGTATGCACTTTCTCTTATCCTCTGACATTTCTCAGCACCAGGAACACAGCTTGCAGACATCTACGTGTCACTGTCTCCTTCCTCGCCCGTGTCTTCTGAAGCAGCTGGCTTTCCTGATCTCACCACCAAGTCTTGGGGCCCTGTCCTTAGTCAATACTAACACTTCTGATCTTGTCTCTGCTACAGATCCACACACATTCCCTTGAGAAGCCAATGGAGCCACTTGGGATAATTAAAGTTGCACACTCCAATCAGCCTGGATTGATACCCTGTATTCTTGCTAATTACACTTAAAAGGTCAACTCAGAACTGAGACCCAGTGCTCATCAGCTGCCTCTTTGATCATGAATATAAGTCATTATTACAGGAGAAACCTGCAAAGAGGCATGACTGAGGAAGGAAGATGTAATGTTGGAATGGAAAGCTTATGTCACCTGTGTCAGAAAGTTTCTGTCCAATCCTGGTAATGAAGACACTAACTGTTGTAAATGAGGATAAGTGGGAAGCCTCTTATAAATGTTTCTTTTGTGGGACTCCTCATTTCTGAAGAATAAAATTCAGAACACATGATTCAAAGGTCTAATGCAACTTAATATTCGGTACCCATTGGCACATCTGGCACATCTGTTGGTTTGCATCCACACCATGTGTTGCGTCCACACCTCACACCCTCCCTGGATGATGCCCATGTCCTCAAATGGTGCTGATCTCATTAGAATAAAAAGCTGAAGCATCCTGTTTCATCTGCCCTGCTTGCAAGGTAATAGATAGTGCTTCTTCCTCCTGTCCTCTAGCTATTGTCCTGTTAATTATCTGTTGTGTAAACTATTCCTACACTAGGAAATCCAACCTGTGGTCAAGCATGATAGAAGGTTCTCCTGACCTCTTTCTTAACTTATATAGATGATGGGTGTTTTGTCAGAAAAACATATACCCAAAGCAAAAAGAAGTGTGAACAGTGTTAGTCTGTTTCTGTCCCTCCTATGACACAATGCTGAAGGCTAGAAAATATATTAAGAAAAGAGGATTATTTTTAATTTATAGTTACATAATTCCAAGAGCCTTGAACCATCATCAGCTCAGCTCTGGTGAGGACCTTCTAGCTACAACATGGTATGAATGTGTAAAAGAGGGAGAAACTGCGTGGTGAGACAGGAAGCTACTTATAATGAATTGATCTCCTGGGAACTAACCAAAGTCTCGAGAGAACTAATTAGTCTCCTCTGAGAACAGCTCATTGCCTTCCACTAGAGTCTGCCTCTCAGCAGTTTCAATACCACCTAGCATGTCACACTAAGGCCCATGACCGCCCTCTGACCCTGGTCTCCGTCAGATGGTCTTGGGGGAATTAATGGAGCCATTGGAATTTAGAAAGTGCTGACATGCTCACTCTACTTCCACTACTGCTGGGTTCCTACATTACATTCTTGCTAAGAAGGTTTTAAAAGGCCAGTGCTAAGAGCCTTGATGAACATCCAAGCCATATTGTAACACATGGGAACACTGAAGTCACAGATGCCAGTACTTCTGAAGTTAATATAAAAATGTACTGTAGTTTCACTCAGCACCTTACATTTTATTTTTATGGAAGCCAAACTATCCACAAAGCTTGCTAAGAAATGCTTAAAGAAGTGTAAGAGGGGACTGTGTCTTGGGCTATCAGTTTCACAAGGCTCTTCTAGGCAAGAATAGAGTCATAGCATTTGTGGGGAAATGGATAGAATGGAAGCTCATTATCTTAAGCAAAGTAAGACAGACTCAGAAAAATACTGTGTGCTTTTTCCTGTATACACAATTTTAATTCTCTCTCTCTCTTTCTCTCTCTCTCTCTCTCTTTCTGTGTGTGTGTGTGTGTGTAAGTAGAAGAGGAACTATGACATAGAAGGATTATAGCTAAAGAGAGGGGGCATAAGAAGATAAGAAGGAGTAATAGACAATGAAACATAGGTAGCATAAAGCAGAGAGGATGCCGGGCGTTGGTGGTGCACACCTTTAATCCCAGCACTTGGGAGTCAGAGGCAGGCGGATCTCTGTGAGTTCGAGGTCAGCCTGGTCTACAAGAGCTAGTTCCAGGACAGCCTCCAAAGCCACAGGGAAAACCTGTCTCAAAAAACCAAAAAAAAAAAAAAAAGCAGAGAGGATATAGGAGGCAGGGCAGCAAAAGGAGGCATGGGGCATGCAGTGGAGAGGGGATGAATAACAGCAATGTATGATAATATACATGTATGTAAATGCCATAAAGAAACTCATAACTTTGTATGCAGACTTGGAAATTAATATAAAAGAGCATTTTCAATGAAAATGAAACACTGAAAGAGTATAGATTTTATAAACAGGCAGAAGTAATGGTTTATTTAGAAATTATCAGTGATGCTGAGGGAATTTAAATTGGAGGCTAACAACAGGCCATATACACAAGTAAATACAACACATCAGACCACACAAATATCAGGAGAGAGTTTGGAATACTACTCACATTATCTTCAAGGATGAGACCCAGGCTAACAGAATGGATACAAAGACAGAATTCATCCTTCTGCTGCATACAAGAAAGCATACCTCAACTTCAAAGACAGATGTTACCTCAGAGTAAAGGGTTGGGAAAAGATTTTCCTATCAAATGGACCTAAGAAAAAAGCTGGTGTATCTATCCTAATATCTAACAAATAGACTTCAAACTAAAATTAATCAAAAGAGATAAAGGTCATTTTATATTCATCAAGGAAAAATCCATCAAGATGAAGTCTTAATTCTGAACAAGTACAAAGGCACCCACATATTACTAAAACTCAAATCACTCATAAAACCCCACACACTTATAGTGGGAGACTTCAACACCCCACTCTCACCACTAGACTGGACTATCAGACAGAAACTTAACAAAGAAACAAAGGAACCAACATAAATTATGACCCAATTGGGTTTAACAGGCAACTATAGAACATTCCATCCAAACACAAAAGAATATACCTTCTTCTCAGCGCCACGTGGAACCTTCTCTAAAATTGACCACATACTTGGCAATAAAGCAAACCTCAACAGATATAAAAAATTGAAATAACCCCCTGTATCTTATTGAATCACCATGGTTTAAAGTTAGAATTCAACAACAACACAAATTGCAGAAATCCTACAAACTCATGGAAATTGAACAATACTCAATTTCCCGTTTAATGCTTTTATGGGATTCCTAAGTGTGTGAGAAAGTGGGTCTCTAACACTTGTACCTTCTATTGGGCTCTTATTCTTCAGTTGGTTTGCTCTATCAAACTGTGATGTGATAGTCTTTGTTTTGTCTTATATTTTATTGTCTCTTAGATGCCTGTTCTTTTCTAATGAGAGACAGAAAGCGAATGGCTCCAGATGGGAGAAGAGGTGAGGAGGAACTAGGAAAAGTAGGGTGAAGGGAAGCAATAAACAGGATATATTATGTGAGAAAACAATCTGTTTTCACAAACGTGAAAAAAAGGTGGAAGGACATAAACTGATTACATAAAATTATCCTCTGAACTCTCCGTGCATGCTGTGGCACTCACATACCTATGTATATGCATATATATATATGTACAGTAAATAAAGAAATAAATGTCATGGTCTAAAGAGTGAAAAGGAGGTGGAGAAAGGTTCCACTTCTCACAATTGCAGCTATCGTTCATCACCACAAAGAAACCACAGTGACAAGAACGCAAGTGGTTACATCACACCTACAATCTGACATCACTAAGAGACAATCTTAGAGCCAATTCCCTAACCACTAGGACCCATCAGCTTTTGTAGTCTTTCTGCTCCCTCTTCTACAGTGTTCTGTGAGCCTTAAATGTGGAAGTGTTTTGTGGATGTATCCATTGGGACTGACTGGTCTCCACAACTCAACATTTTGATTGGTTGTGGTTTTCTGCAATGGTCTGTCTGTTGCAAAGAGATGTTCCCTTGATGTGTGGTAAAGAATAAACATATTGGTTGGTATAAGAACAAATATTTTAATTTAGTTAGGGATTATGTTGGGTCAGTGAAGTAGTGGTAATAAGACCCATGACTTCACTAATAATGAGTTGTTCTCTAGGTTTTCAGTACCACATATGGTTTCCCTCTTGTTGAGTGGGTCTTAATGCCAATTACAGGGTTACTGGTTAACACTAAGGAAACCATGCCCCTGTTTCACCCTTAGGGTTATTGCCATGGTGATTGTTGATGTGGTCTGAAGGCATCATAGCTGGGTAGGACTATTGGTTGCCTCAAGTATGACAAATGGCAATGCCAGAGTGGAAGGGGAAAGGCTCACTAGGTCTCAACACTACACAAAGAACTATAAGCAACTGAGGAAAGCTAGTAGTGAGAGAGGTGGTCTTTCCCAGGAAAGAGCACACCCATTGGTTGTCCAGTGCCAATGATCAGCTCTGAAAACATACATAAAAGTAACATTATATGGACTGAACAGGTTATATATTGAGGAACAGATATGAATACACATATACTATCTGTATATTTGTGTATACATGTGTGCACATGCAATAAAATTAGTGGGGAAAAAAGGCCATGAATTTGAAGGAGAGCAGTGTGGGATGTGTGGGAGAGTTTGGAGGGAAGAAAAGTCAGGGGAGAAATTTTGTAATTATAATCTCAAAAATAAAAAATAATTAGAAATAAAAAAGAGCAGAGAAAGAATGAACACATGCATGCTTATGCTCAGCTGCTTTCTCCATTCCCACACAGTTCAGGATGCCTCCTCCAGGGAATGATGCCCATCCACAGTGGACAGCTCCATCAGCATCAATTAACACACTCAAGGCAATCCCCTATAGACTGCTCATAGACCAGCCTGACCTAGGCAGTCTCATTGAGACACTCTTCCTGGGTGACTCTAGGACATGTCTAGTTTACAATTACAACTGTCACAATTCCACTCTTACTAACTTGGCATAGAAACAGATCACTCAAACTATAACCTCAGCTCTGTACCCATAGATTCATGTTTATGTCATAATACAAAGTACAGTCCAACCTTCAAAGGCCCCATAGTCCTCAAACATTCCAATACATTTTTATTGAGAGAAACTAATTTTGGTCAGGTTTTCCTCTCCCACAATTTCTCCCAGATCCTCCCTAACTCCCTACTCACCCAAGTTTATGTTCTTTCCGCCTCCCTCTCCCTTCTAAAAAGGACAAAAACAAAACAAGAAACATACCACATACAAAAAAATAAATAAAAATAGAAACCTAAATATACAAGCAAAGGATCAGCCAAACAAACAAACAAAAATAAACCACCCAAACAAAGCAAAATGAGGCCAGAGGTCTACAAAAATTACCACTGAGTTGTTGGCTAAGCTACTCATGGGCATAGGGCCTTCTCTAAAAGTGTGGTTAATATATCTACTGGGACTTGATTACAGAAACTCGTTTTCAGTTTGCCAGTAGATATCAATTTCAGATAGCTTCTTGATTAGGGGTGGAAGCCCATTTCCCCTTTACCCTCTCATTGCTGGGACCCCATATGGCTTGGACTGTGCAGGTTTGTGTGTGGTACCACAGTCTCTGTGAGTTCATATGTGTATCAGTCCTGATATGTCTACAAGCGTCCACAGTCACTTAACTAAAAGCTTCTATAAAAATCAAAGCCAAGTTAAATACTTTCAACATACAATGATACAGGCAAACATTCTTACTACGAAAGACAGGAATCAAGGCAAATCAAAGAATAATCAAACAACAAAATACAAAATCCAGCATAGCAGACATCAAACAATTCACCTCCATGTCCAGCATAAGTAATGTAATCTTCTGAGCTCCCAATGGCTTAAGTAACATCAGCCCTTCATCTCTGCTCCCCTTAGGTCAGCACCACTTCATGATGCAGATGTCCTTGGCAAATGTGCAACAATGCTGGCATCACCAATATCTTGGGTTCTCCACTGTAACTGAGGCTCCACCTTCACAACTAGTTCCAGTCACTTCTCAGGGCATCTCTTCTGGGACTCCAACCCTGACATTTAATACCCAACCTTAGCTGTCCTTCATGACCCCTGAATCTTGTACCTTGCATGCCTTCAACAATAGTAGCCTGTGGATGATGTTTATGAAATTCCGAAGTTTTGCTGTCTATTCAAGATGTAGCCTAGACCGCCTTAGACAACAGCTGTATAGGCTTCTGTGAGATGACCCTGGAAACATTTTCATGGGTGGTTGCCTTGAGGAGCAGGGAACACCTTCATCTTAGGCTTTCTTCCTCTATGTGAATTCAGATTTTCATAAGTCAAGGCCTTCAAGTGGTAGGGTCTTGCCCTTGGGATACCTTCTCTATTGTCAGAGTGCAGCCCAGGAGGCTCCTCTCTAGTGGTACTGACCTATTTAATAACCATCACCAGTGCAAATGCTCTCATAGCCTGCAATTTCTCTGCCAAACAAATAACCCCATAATGTCAATTCAACTGTATTAGGGTTTTAAGAACAGCAGCAGAATGAGGCCAGAGTCTTAACCAGTGTGTCACACAAATGTCCCCAAGCCAGTCCCTGCTAAAGGCCTATTACACTCTGAAAACCCATTAAGTCCAGTCTGTACCATGTACATTTCTCTCCATGTTACTGCCTTCCTCTGACTAAAACAGCCCGTTAAGCTCTGCTTCTAACATAAAACAATTTTTTCCTGGCCCATCATACCAAACACTTCTATATTCCTCCATAAAACAGTTTCAGAATCTTGAAAGCCGTATCATGACCCCACTCTTGGCAACAAATTCCTGTCTTGTTTCATTTCTGTTGCTGTGACAAAATATCCAAAAAATAAAGCAACCCAGGAGTAAAGGGCCCACTTTAGCTCACAGCTCTAGCTACAATCCATCACCATGGGGATGCCATGGCAGCAGGCACCTTGGTCAGCCAGTAGCATCATGTCCGCAGTCAAGTGCCAAAAGAGAATTAGTGAACGCTTGCTAGTGCTCACATGCTTTGTCCATTCTTGTATGGTTCAAGTTCCCCCTGCCCTGTGGGTCCAAGTCTTGCCTTTGCTACCCTAGGTCATAGTGTAGACACCTTTAATTTATATGACGTGTATAAATGTACATTTCCAGCCACCTTCCCCTGCTGTATTATAACCGGAAGTGCAGCCTGGTGCTGTTGTGAAGCCAAGGTGAGCGTCCTGCTGTGTGTGTGAGCTGTATAGATGTCACGTCAAGAAATAAATGACACTTGGCCAGTTTGTTTCTTTAGCATTTACTTTTAACATACAAATCATTTTAAACTTTTTGTCTTAAAAATTTATACACCAGCAGTTTAAACAAAGCCTTAAGCAAATTGTATATTATTGATCTCACGTAATAAGGAAATAGACATTACGTCCATGTCAGCAAATAAATGTCACAAACTATTTAGAGCAGAGGTTAGGAAGTGACTGTGTACTTGAGATCCAGCCCCATCGTCTGTTCTGTGTGGCCTGTGAGCTAAGAATGGTCTCTGTGTTTCTCAGTGGTTTTAAAAATCACATTTCATGATACATGAAAGTCCTATGAAATTCAGATTTGAGTGTCTATAAATAAAAACTCATTGGAACACACACACAAAAAAAGATCCCCCTGCCTAGGGAACAGTGCCACCCACAGTGAATGATCTTCCCACCCCCAGTAAGGTAATTGGGAAAATCCCTCAAAGACATTCCCATAGACAAACTGTCTAGAGACAGTATCTCATTGAGACTCTCCTCTGGTTATTGTAAATTGTGTCAAATTGGCAACTAAAACTATTGTAGAAAGGAAGCAATTTCCTGATACTAGGTTGACCCTGGTTAAAGGAAAAATACTTTAGAGGTTGGTGGGGGACTCGTAACCTTGCTTCAGCTTTGTGAATGAGGACCCTTACCTATTGCAAGTCAGCCCCTTTCAAAGCACAGTGAGTGCGGCATCTGAATGTGCCACTGCAGCACAGCTCTGGCACAGTGGACTCACCTTTGGTAGGAACATTAGTTCCTGACAAGCATCAGGATGTGCCAGTGTGGCTGGGTCTCAGGACAGTACTTTGAACAAGATACAGAGGAAGAAGTGAAAACTGATGAGGTCCAATTCATGGCTCGAGGGTCCAACTGCTTAGAGTACTGCCAAAGAATACAGAAGCCTTAGAAATCCAGGCAGAGACTAGGGATGGAACACATGAGTGCATATGGCTTTTCAGGCCTAGCAATGCCCTAGTATGAGCAATAGTTACCCACTTTTCCTCACATCATAACAGATCTCCATACCACTGTGGTCAGTATACAGAGCATCCTTACCACGACAGGGACCTCTAGTGCAGCCTTCATCACTTACCCAGCCATCACCCCTGGAAACCATCAGTTTGTCTCGATTACTATAACTTTGCATTTTAACAATATCATATAAATGTATTAAACATCTTGCTTCTTAACATTCAGTATGCATCTTTGAATAGTCATCCAGATGGTTGAAACATCAAAAGTCTGTCCATCTTCTTTCCTTGGTAGTTTTCCATAGTGTTTTGGTTTCATCATTCATCTTAAAGTCTCTGGGTAGCTTTTGGCTCTGAAGGATACAGCTGTGAACATTCTTGTGCAAGTGTTGGTGCAACCATAGGCTTCCTTTCTGTGGCATGAATGCCCATTAGACTAGTCACTACTTTTTGAGATACTTGCATGTTTAGCCACCTTCTCCGTGCATCTGCACAAGTCCACAGTGTTAGTGACCTTCTCTATGTATCTGCACTGGAACTGATTTTATAGAAACTCAGAGCATGGGTAACCCACTCCAAGCGCCTTGTCAGAACTGAGTGTTATACAAGTCCACGGTGTGTGTGACCTGCTACCTGCATTCACGATAGCCGAGAGTGTGATACCAACCCACTGGGTGCATGATGTGCACCAGTACCAAACTGTTGTTGCTCATTTCTGTCCTTTAACACGTGTACAGCACTACTTCATTTTGTCTTCATTTGCATGACCTTATGGCTAATGATGCTGAGTATTTTGTGTGCTTACTTGCCAGCCAAAATCTCTCATTGGCATGAATCTCTGTGCTTCTCATTATATTTTTCTACTGTGGGCTTTTGAGAAGTCCCATCTTTATGCAGCCTCCATAGCAGCCTGTGGCCAGATGCACAGTTCACAGGTTGGGAGCTGTTCTTATACCCTGCTTTATAGAATAAGCCTTAAAATGCAATCAAGTTGAGCAGTTACCCTACTTCCAGGTCATGCCTCTGGTATTAAGTCTAAGAGAAACTCCCTGACTAACCCTGCATCCCTAAGATCTCCTCCTGTTTGTTTTCTAAGTGTTTTATGATCATATTTTGTATTGAAGTTGTGCTAGTTGGGTTTTACTCAACTCCATATGAGCTAAAGTTATTTGGGGAGATTCTCAACTGAGAGCATGCGTCCATCAGATCGCTTGGAGACAAGACTGGAACATTTTCTTGATTACTTGATGTCAGAGGGTCCTGGCCAACTAGATACGTGATCCTGAAGTGAATAAGAAAGCAGGATAAATAAGCCTGAGTTGAGTAAGAAAGCAAGATGCACAAGCTAGTTAATGCACAAACTAGTAGGCAGCATTTCTCCACAGCTTCTGCTTTAGTTGCTGCCTCCAAGTTCCTGCCTTGAGTTCCTTTCCTGACTTCCCTCCAACATGAAGTGTGAACTGAGAGTTGTAAGTGGAATTAAACTCTTTCTTCCCCATATTACTTTTGGTCATGGTGTTTTATCACAGCAATATAAACCCTAACTAAGACACAAATCTATGACTTGTTTTAATTTTGTACATACACCATGTAGTCAGACTTTTTTGTGACATATCTTCACAGTGTACAAAAGAGTATTCCAAAACAATACCACACATAGTGTATTTGTGTGTTGACATATTTTAGCTTGTTGAGTTTTCCAATCCACTAAACAATGTACTCTACATTTATTTGTGTCTACTATGTCTTCCATCACTGTTTTATGGTGTTCAGTCTACAAGAACTATCTTTTTTAGATTTACAACTAAGTACTTAATTTTGTTTAGCAGTTAAAATGCTACTGTATTTTAATGTCAGTATCAACATGTTCGTTGATAATATAGAGAAATACAATTAATTATATATGCTGCCTCTGTGTCTTGTGGCCTTGCTGTGCACACAAATTAATACTAGGAGGTTTTGTTCTATGTGAAGTTACTACATAGAGTGTTAGGTCATCTGCATGCATTGTCCTATACCTTTTTTCTAAAAAAAAAATGTTTATTTCTCTTATCTAACGGCAGTGGCTTGAATTGCCAGCACTCTGTCAAATCATAGTGAGAATAGAAGACATCCTTGTCTTATTCCCAACCTCAGAAGTAACTATATTGTTTTAACACCATTAATTACAGTGTTAATGTAGGATGTGACTGTTTATACCGTTTGTTAAAAGGAGAACATTCTCTTCTATTCCTACTTCTCTAAGAAATCTTTATCATGCAGAGATATTAAGTTGATCATCTTTCTGTATCAACTATATGTTCATGTTATTTTTCTCCTAGTCTGTTAATATGGTGGATTATACCAACAGGGCTTCAAATATTGAACCACCCTTGCATTCCTAAAATAAATTCCACTTGATTATAGTACGTAATTATTTTTGTAATACTGAAACTGTTAGCTAATATTTCTTAAGCATTTTTAAATCTATTTGTATGAGAGATATGAATCTGTAGTGTACACACAATCTATCTAGCTTAGGAAGGAGGGTGATACTGTCTTTATAGAAGTGTGAGATTGTTCCTTTCTGCTCTATTTTCTGGAAGAGGTGGTGTAAAAATGTTGCCAATTCTTGTCTAGATGTTTGGTAGAATTCACCAGTGAAGTCATGTAAGCCTTCACATTTCTTTAAGGGACTTTCATGAATTCTGAATGTTTTTATAGTTGTAGGACTACATAAATTATATGCCTTACATTGAATGAATTGAGAAGTGAGGTGTTTCTAAGAAATTACTGTTTCCTGCTCTGAGATACCATCCCACTCCTGTCAGAATGGCTAAAATCAAAAACACCGAAGACAATTTATGCTGGAGAGGATGTGGTGAAAGGGGAACACTCCTCCATTGCTGGTGGGAGTGCCAACTGGTTCAGCCACTTTGGAAATCAGTATGGAGATTCCTCAGAAAAATGGGAATAAACCTACCACAAGACCCAGCAACTCCACTCTTAGGCATATATACAAAAGATGCCCATTCATACAACAAAGATGTCTGTTCCACTATGTTCATAGCAGCATTATTTGTAATAGCCAGAACTTGGAAGCAACCTAGATGTCCCTCAACCGAAGAGTGGATAGAGAAAATGTGGTACATTTACACAATGGAGTACTATTCAGCAGAAAAAAAAAAATCAATGGAATCCTGAGATTTGCAGTCAAATGGATGACACTAGAAGAAACCATCCTGAGTGAGGTAACCCAGTCATAAAAAGAGAAACATGGCATGTACTCTCTCATATATGGATTTTAGACATAGATCTGGGGAGTGCCAGCCTACAATCCCATGGCCAGAGAGTCTGGGAAGCAGAAACTTCATTTAGTGGCTGATCGAAGAAGAGTTAGACTCCCTTGGTTAAATATTGAGCTGAACTCAAGAAAGCCAGTAACAGAATGGGAGGACTGATGACCAAAGGGATTAAGACTGGGCTGGTTTAACCCCCAGAAACAGCTGACCTGACAAAGGTTAACTCTTGAATCCCAGGCATCAGCCTGGGAATCCAGCATGGGACTGATCAAGCCCCCCCTGAATGTGAGTGTCAGTGAGGAGGCCTAGGTAATCTATTGAGCCTTGGGCAGCAGATCAGTACCCATCCCGAGTATACACACGGACTTTGGACTCCCATCCAACAACGTGAGGTGCACTCTCACCCTGAACTCTTGGGGAAGGGTCTAGGCCCTGCCCTGGATGAAATGACAGACTGTGGACACCCCCATGGAGGGCCTCACCCTCCCTGGGGAAATGAGGGGATAATGAGGGGGTTGGGGGAGGGCACGGGAGGAGGGGAGGGAAAGGGAGAGGGACCTTGAACTGACTTGTGAAGCAACCTTGTTTCTTATCTAAATTTAAGCTGAAAAATAAATTTTTAAAAAACCAAAAAAAAGAAATTACTGTTTCCTCTAAATTGTTTAATGTATGCAGAGACTGTCCAATAATTTATTACTTCCTTATTGTGCTTCTGATATATTCAGGGTGTCATGACAGCCTTCTTTTATTGCTGGTATCTATAATATGTATAACCTTTTGTTATCTTAGTCATTTATTGAGTCAGAGTCTCCCTGAATAACCTGGAACTCCTTATGTAGACCAGGCTAGACTTCAACTTTCAGTGATCCTCCTGCTTCTGCCTTATGAGTTCTGGCATGTGCCACCATATCAAGTTCACTAAACCTATCCTAAATAATTTTAAGCTTAAAGAAAATTTATATGGAGTGCAGATTTCCAGTTTGATTTTCGCCTTCCTGAACATTACTACCTTGCAGAACCACTGTAGCTCGATGCCAGGAATTAACACCAGCACAGAAGTAACTATCTGCCAACATCACTATTGACATTTCACCTATTTCCTCATAGCATCCTTCGCCTGTTCTGGGACCCAGTCCAGGTCCCACATTGCCTTGGGTTACCATGTCCCTTTGGTTTCCTCCAAACTGTGACAGTTCCTCAGCCTCCCCTGCCTTTAGTGACCTTCCTACTTTTGAAGAGTACTGGTCAGTCATTTTGTGAAATGACCTTTGAGTTTGTGTGACAGTTTCCCATGAGTAAACTGAGTTTGTACACCTGAAGCCAGATGACCCAATGATGGCTACACCAAGAGGATAGGCAGCTTCCCTGAATGCCAGGACTATATAACATCCTGGGCAAGGGAAAAGTGTTAAACAGTGAGAGAAATGGAGAAAGGGGGAGGAGGAAATGGAGACAAGCTCACAGAAAAAGACATCTGAAGGAGCCATGGAGATAGGGAGGAAGGAAGCAAGGGAGAATCTTGTTGGCTTTAATTGATTTGGAGAACAGGCAGATATTCCACAAAGTGAGTTTGGTTTGAATGAGTGTGAGAAGTCAGTGACATATACAAGTGGACAGAAATGCAGCGTGTGAACTAAAGGGAAATCGATCAAGACAACAGAGAGACATAGAAGTCACTTAAAGTAATTAGTAACAACTAATGAATATGAGGAATACTCCTAGTTTGTGAGAATAAAAGAGAATCATGGAGATAACAGCAGTAGTGGGGTGTGAAATGCAGAGTGTTCCAGACACGAAGGACTACTGTGAAGAATGGCTCAAGATGGTGCCATGAATAGCAAGTTAACTGGGAGCTAAAGTTCAGAGGTTCAGCTGTCATCATAAAGTAGCAATTTTGTGACCATTACTTTAGTCAGGTGGTAAGGACAGGATCCAGATTTGGTGAGAGGACAATGGGGTGCACAGGGTGAGCTAAGTGATGAACAGAGGAAAGAAAAACTATTCACAAATAGTTCAGTATGGAATTGTGTTTGATGAAGGTATATAAAGAAAAGTAAGTATATCACTCAGATGGTGGTAGTCAGATGGGTTCTAATGGGAATGAAAGCACGCGAGGCAGGCGCTATTCCACAATATAGTCTGTAGTCTGTTGTTGAGAAGAGACATAACACACATACACACACACACATACACACGCGGACCTGCACTGCAACTAAAGTCCCTCCCAGTAAGCATGAGCACAGGCAGAGCCTAACACAGGCTCCGTCCCACTCTCCTTCCTCTGTGGGATGTACAAAGGGTGAGTTCCCTCTCAAGAATGTGGCACAAGTTGTCAAAATGGGGCCACACCCTGGGCTGCTCACATTCTACTGTTCAAGTAGGTGTAGCATTACAACAAAGCCAGTTCTGACGTCATCTTCGGCTCCCAAAGCTCTGTAAGCCATCATTCCCCTCGCTGTCACTGAGCAACGCTGACAAACTGGAACAGCCCACCTAAAATCACCTTGCATTGGTGAGAAGCATCAATCACTGTATGTGCATACTGTTCTTGTTTCAACAAAGTAATTCAGGCAGTCCCAGACCTTCTAGAGTTTACTCTCACAGCACTTGTCCTGAAGCTTACATGTCCCCTCACTAGCTCCTTATAACAAGCGATTTAATAGTTGCTGTTATTCCTGTCTTTAAACGGGAAGCAGGATGTTCCAGAAGAATTCAGGAATGCCCAAGTGGTCCGTTGAGAGAAGCAGCTGTATGTGCAGCCGGCTGTAGAGAAGAGGAGCTTTAGGGGCTGGGAAGGCTGCATGGGGAGCAATACTGGAAAGTGTGTCAGTTACTTTTCTCATTGCTGCAATCAAGTGCCAAAAGAAGCAGGTTAAGAAAGGGAGGATTACACAACTGGCCAAAATTTAAAGAATAAGTGTTACTGGTGTGTTTTGCCACATATTGGTCATCTCCATCACAATCCTTCCCCAAAGTGCAGAGACTATCATGAAAGAGTGGATGGAGACATTGTAAGAGCCAGAAGTCCGGGTGGGTGGGAAAGAAGCAGTATATTCTGGGCATGATGGGACCACTACATTCAGGGACTCATAGCATATGTGTGGTTGCCTACACAAGTCCAAGCCAGCCAACATTCTCACATGGAGTGGGAAGGGGTTCATGAGCTCCCACCATTAGCTGAAAAGCTGTAGACAACTGGTAACTTCTGGGGGAAGGGAGTCAGTTTTTGTTAAGGATGTGGCTCCTGTTGGGTTGACCTAACTTCAGTGGATGTCCCCAAAACCAGGAGTCATGGGTTAAGTTCTTTAAAGAGACCACAAAATTGAGGAGGAGGGTAGAAAGGTGGGATGAGTCTGAAAGTAGATTGGGGTCAGATGATCAAAATACATTGTATGAAATTCTCAACTGAGAAAATAAGTTTAAAGAAAGGAAGGGTGTGTATTGGCATATGGTTCAGTGGGGATACAGCCATGGTGGCAGGGAAGGGGTGGAGCAGAAGACATGAGGCAAGAGCAAGGGGATGCCAAGTTATATTACACCTGCAGTCAGGAAGCAGAGAATGAATGGGATGGGGGCCAGGGCTATAAACCCTCAAAGCCTGTCCCCCATGGCCCACTTCCTCCAGCTAGGTGCCATCCCCTAAATGTCCTGCAATCTTTCATTGGCTGGAGACCAAATGTTAGAACACATAAACCTATAGGGGGCATTTCTCATTCAAACCACATCAGTGGTTCTCTTGAGAAATAGCAACAAGACAAAGGAAACAACAAATAAAATTTCCCAGAGCTTAATAAATATCCATGCACTAGAGTAAAACTTGTGCCGGCTAATAAGCTGTGATGTGGAAATCTTCCAGATTTAAAAACAAAGAAAGAAAAGAAAAGAATAGATAATTTTCAGCCTGACTGTAAGGAAGAATATCCACCTTGAATAAGACATAATTATCACAGTATAATAAAGCAGTGTGAGATAGAAAACACTTTTGATGGAGGAGGGCAAGAGTAGGGAGGGACACCTGTGGGTTCCAAAGGGGAGAGCCACTGGCTGCTGCCGTGAAAGCAGGGGACACTGTCCGAGAGGGAACGATGTGGACTCCAGGATGTGTTATGGTGGAAGGACCTTACGCCATGTGACACACCTCTGCAGCATCAGGCATCCTGGGAATTAAATAGCCAGCGCCTTCATAGCTGGGTACAGCATCGCCCATGTCTCAGGATGTGTTAAATGACATCACATCAAAATGATGAGGCTAGCAAATGTGAGGATTTTGGGTGACTTCTTGTGTGACTTGTGCAGGTCTTGGTAGGACAGGTGATATTCAGGTGTACTAGCTAACCCTTGTTTCACAGGACCACTATGAAAGAGTAAGAATGGCGCATACAGAATTCTGCTGATGTATCTTAAAAGAAATTCCTTCTGTGTTCAAAGAAAACACAAGACTTCACCAACTGGGCCCCCAAGGCATGCTGAATCCTCGGCCTCCTAAACCTCTGTCTGCTGTGGTGCCAACGTCATCCCACAGCCATCTTCCTATAAGAGCTGCTACAGGTGGATAGTCCGCCAATGGGAAGTGAAAGAAGCCAGGCACATCAAGACAAATGCCACCAGCCAAAGGATGTGTCAAGCTCCAGTGCAGACCGGGATGAGAAAGGCAATGAGACTCAGTCTGCCCTGCCACAAGGTGATGAGAGTGGCCAACTAGTGGGAGCTGGGTGAGCTGCACAGCACCATTCCCTTCTGTCCCTGCAGATGCTTGTACAGATGGAGGCCTTGCCTGTGATGTACCAAAAACGGCAGCTTCCAGTGTCCAGCATGAACTTTTAAATTCCCCTGCTGTCTCAGGCCTCAGAACACCACAGCCTCTCTACAAAATGAGCTCTGTGAGTAAGGTGCTGAGTGGCACACCCTCCTGCCTGGTTGTCTTCATCCTCTTATGGGTTCTGCCTGCTTCCTTTTCCATCCTCCTTTTTGTGGAATCTGTACTAGATTTCACCAAATATTTCTCCATTCCTTATATGTGTAGTGATCCCATCAGGAGCAAGCTACCAACTGCCCGGCCTGGGTCTGCACTCAGCCTTCCCTCTGTAGTTCCTTCTCCACCAGACAGTGGAAGGACATGACTGTGCACATGCTCAAATGTCCATGTCTCAGCTGAGGTGCCCTCCTAAATGCAAGGACCCGGCCCCTCTCACTTTCTCTTCCTTCTTGTAGGAATTCTGTTTGTGTTTAAGGAATAAGCATATGCTTCTTTCTCCTTGAACAGTCCCCTGTCTCCTGGGGCAAGTGACAGCAAGTGGCTTCCCTGAACTTGGGTTAGCCTCTGTAGTATAGTATACCCTTATGATCTGTATTGGGATACTGCAGCTACTGGTGTCCAGTTCTATCTCCCACTATAGACTGCAGTGTATTGCTGGGGAAAGGTGGTTTGATGGGGTTGTCCTTCTGTATGTGTTCATCTTATTGGTTGATGAATAAAACGCTGTTAGCCAGTAGGGCAGCAAGATAGGTGGGACTAGGAGATGAGGAGGATTCTGGGAAAGGTAGGCAGAGTCAGTTGACATGTAGGATGCCAGAGGAGTAACAGGTCTCCAGACCTTTCTCCAGTAAGAGAAGACCACGTGGAAATACTTAGATTAATAGAAGTGGGTTAGTAATTAAGACAGAGCTAGCCAATAAGAAACCCAAGCAAACAGTCAACAGTATTATAATTAATATAAGTCTTGTGTGTTTATTTGAGGCCTCTGAGATGACTGTGGAGCCAGGCGGGAAACATCGTAACAGGTGGTTCCCTGTATTTCTGCTCCACTGGAAAAGCAGGTGTTTGGCTGGGAGGTGGTGGTGCCTGCCTTTAGTCCCAGAACTCAGTAGGCAAAGGTATGAGTTTGAGGTCATCCTAGTCTACAGAGCTAACTCCAGAACAGATAAGGCTACACAAAGAAACCATGTCTCAAAAGGAAGGGAGGGAAGGAGGAGGAAGGGAGGGAGGGAGGGAGGGAAGGAGGAAGGGAGGAAGGGAGGGAGAGAGGGAGAGAGGAAGGGAAGTAGAAAGAAAAAGAAAGACAAGTAGTTGTTCATTTAAAGTTTTCCTGTTGGCTATAAAATATATAACAAAAAACAACAAATATTAAAGAGAATTGGAGAAGAGAGCCCACTCATACTGGTTTTGAGGGTATGAGTTAGTTAAGCCATTATGGAAGACACTTTGGAGGTTTTTGAAAAAAGCTAAAAATAGGACTACCATATGATTCTACGACTCCATTATTGGTATGGACAAAGGAAATGAAAGGAGTTTGTCAAAGATGCATCTACACTATTCATAATAACAAAGATAGGAGGTCAGTACAAGAATAGATACATCAAAAACTGTGTGTGTGTGTGTGTATGTGTGTGTGTAAGGAAGGCACTAAGGGCTTAAGCTATATATAAATACTATCTAGCCTTGAAAAACAGAGGAAATACTGCCATTTGTAACATAGATGGACCTTTGAGTGAAATGAAATGAGCCAGGCACAAAAAGACAAATGCCATACGACCTTGCTCATGTGAAAATCAAAAACAGCTGAATTCTTAAAGAGTTGAATTGTGGTTTCCAGAGACTGGACTGTGAGGGTGACACATGCATAGGATGCAGCATTCCGGGCAGACAAGGAGTCAGTTGCTGGGCTCTTGCACTGTGTGCTGTCTGACAGCCTGGCCATGCACTTCCGGGCAGACAAGGAGTCAGTTGCTGGGCTCTTGCACTGTGTGCTGTCTGACAGCCTGGCCATGCGCTTCAAAGCTGCCTAAAGTAAACACAAAGAAAGAAAACAAGTCATTCACTGAATGATCAGCAAAGGTTTCCCAGAGAAGAAAGGCTCAAGAGTACCTCTGCTGATGGGGTTCGGACAGAAAGAGAGGCAGTCGGGCAGAAGGAAGCAGCAGATTCTCTGTGGAGGTACAAGAAAGATGCCAGGAGGTCACTGTGTTTGAGTGTCTGCATCTCAGCACCTGCTACCTGTCTTTGCCACCTCCAGACACCATAGTGTCTGTGTGGTCAGTGAGGCAACACCCCTCCTCCCTCCGGGGCCACCTACTTGGCAGCTGCTGTTTATATGATACCTAATAATTTCTAGTGTCCAGGCCTTGCTCTCGACTGTAGCCCTGTTGTGGTCCTATGGTTTGTCTTTAGAACAATGTCACCTTAGGACAGCGAGAGCCTATGGATCCCTAGAGAATTTTAAGGGATCTGTCCTCTTTCCTCCTCACTGGGACCCTGAAGAAATCCAAGTCTTGTGGTAACAGAGAGGTGCGTAGAGCAGAACTGGAGGGGCTTCCAGGACATGGATGGACTTGTGTGGAGAATGGAGGCTGGGGAAAAAAATCTGTAATGTGAGCATTAGTGCTGGAAGTCTGTTCTCACCAGAACTCCTGGAAGCACCCTATGTTCACAGTCTCCGTCAGGCACATTCCTGGGCCTGCGGTCAACTTTGGGGCATTGAGAGAAACAGCTCTTATCACCTAATGTACAGTGTCTTCAGGTTATGCCTATCCCAGCCAGCTGAGTTGCCCTGTAGAGATAAAGCCAAGGCTTCATGGTTTGTTTTGTTTTATAGCAGCACTAGGCACACACAGGCTAAGCCAGTATTAAGCTATACCCCTAGCTAACAGGTTATTTGGGTTTTATAGCCCCTACTTTACCTAGGACTAAAGTGCACACGTCACCCTTCCCCTAATGCTGACTGATGCTCTTTCCTCTCCCAGCCCCACCCTCATCTTTCTCCTGGTCCAAACTTCTTTTTAAATCAGTGGGTCTTCCCTGGGTTCCTCTTTGGGGAACTGGAATTTTGAGAGGCACTTCAGCCCTCTGGGTCTCTACATAATTCAACCCAGATACACTCTGGACTCCCAGGGTCTTACAGTGCAGAGTGAACCTGCTCTGTCTTTACAGAAGCCATTAGGCTTTTTCTGAATTTAGATTTCCTGTAAACTTAGCCAGAACACATTACAGATTTGGATTCCATTTGAGAACCAGAAACAAAAGTGAATCCCAGCAGGCCTGAGGCCTTTAATGATTTGTTTTTCTATGTCTTCAAAATTCCTGTTTATTTAATTTATTTTTCTGTTTGGTTGTAGTTCATTTTTCTACTTGCTTGTTTATTTTCTTCTACTCTGTCTTAGAATTCTCTAAATATTTTGGGTGCTATTTCATGAAACTTTTTTTTTTTTTTTTTAATCATTTTTTATTTTAATTTTAAATAGCTTGTTTCACATGTCAATCCCAGTTCCCTCTCCCTCCCCTCCTCCCGCACTCCCCTTCCACCCTCCCTCCCACCCTATTGCCAAATCCCTCCACATAGGGGATGTCTAGAGTCTATCATTTCACTCTTGGTAGGGTCAAGGCACTCCCCTAAGAGTCCAGGCTGAGAGAGCATCTCTCTTTGTGCCATAGGCACATGAAGACAGATTGTATACCAGGGATAGACACTGATCCACAGCTCAGAGCCCCATAGGTTGCCCAGGCCTTCTCACTGACACTCACATTTGGGGGTCCAGATCAGTCCCATTCTGGCCTCCCCACTGTCGGTCTGGGGTCCAAGAGCACTCCCCTGTTCAGATCAGCCGTCTCTGCTGGTTTTGCCAGCCCATTCCTTGCCAATTTGCTCATCACTCCTCTCTCTCTGTCACTGGGTTCCTTGGGTTCAGTTCCGTGCTTAGTTGTGTGTTTGCCTCTGCTTCCATCAGTCCCAGGATGAAGGCTCCCGGATAGTTATAGACATCAAGTTCATTATCAGGAATGGGCATTCGAGGTGGTCCTTCCACTATTGCTTAGCTTGCCAATTGATGTTATACCTTTAGATCACTCGAGGTCACTCTGGTGCCTGATCTGTCTTCGATCCTATGATTCCCTCTTCCCCCTATTTTACCCCCACCCCCTCAACTTCCTGTTCCCCCATGACCAACTCCCTTCCTCTTTACCCCCTCTACTCTTCCCAGGTCCCACTACCCCCCCCCTCGCCCTGTTCCCCATCCATTCAGAGGATCTTGTCTCCATCCTCTTCTTTTGGGTACTATGCATATATGCATATCTTTTAGGTTCTTTCCTGTTTCCCAGACTCTCTATCTGTGGAAGTGCAGACTGGCACTATCCTGATCCATATTTAAAATCCATATATGAGTGAGTACATACCATGTTTGTCTTTTTGCGACTGGGTTACCTCACTCAGGATGGTTTCTTCCAGTGCTATCCATTTCCCTGCGAATTTCAAGATTCCATTGTTTTTTTCTGCTGAGTAATACTCCATTGTGTAAATGTGCCACATTTTCTCTATCCACTCTTCAGTTGAGGGGCATCTAGGTTGCTTCCAGGTTCTGGCTATTACAAACAATGCTGCTATGAACATAGTGGAGCAGATGCCCTTGTTGTATGAACCTGCCTCATTTGGATAAATGCCTAAGAGTGGAATTGCTGGGTCTAGTGGTAGATTGATTCCCATTTTCCTGAGGAATCTCCATACTGATTTCCAAAGAGGCTGTATGAGTCGGCATTCCCACCAGCAATGGAGGAGTGATCCTCTCTCTCCACATCCTCTCCAGCATAAATTGTCTTCGGTGTTTTTGATTCTAGCCATTCTGACAGGAGTAAGATGGTATCTCAGAGTTGTTTTGATTTGCATTTCCCTGATGGCTAAGGATGTTGAGCACTTTCTTAAGTGTCTCTTGGCCATTTTAGCCTCCTCTACTGAGAATTCTCTATTTAGCTCTGTACCCCACCTTTCAAGTGGATCCTTTGGTGTTTTGGAGACTTGTTTCTTGAGTTCTTTGTAAATTTTGGAGATTAGCCCTCTGTCAGATGTAGGGTTAGTGAATATCTTTTCCCATTCTGTGGCCTGCCTTTTTGTCTTTTTGATTGTGTCCTTTGCCTTACAAAAGCTTTTTTTTTAATTGAAATGTATCACTTCTTTCTTTCCCTCTTCTCCCATCATCCCTCCCATGCCCTTCCTTCTCAAATTGACAGTCTCTTTTCCTTTGATGACTGCTGTTGCAATCCATATATGCACAATTATGAATGTTCAGCCTGCTAAATTCATTCTCTGTTGTTGTTTGTGTGTCTGTAATTTCAGAACTGACCACTTTGTGCTGGGTAACTGATCAGAGGGTTCCTCTTTGAGACAGGTTTATTCATCGTCTCTCAGCAGTCACCAGTTACCTAAAGTTCTTTGTCTAGGGGTGTGCCCTGCCACTATTGAGACTTCCCCCTTCCACATTAACATGTCTACTGACGTTGTCATTGTCCAGGTCTTGTGGATGCAGGCGTTTCTGGGAGAAGCAATCGTGATTTCTGAGCAATAGATGCGGGAACTGTGGTGCAGACATACCCACTGGCACTGGGGTCCCCACAATCTGTTGATCCCTGCATTTTGTCTATTGTGGTTTTCTGTAACAGTCCCCATTCACTGTAAAGGAGAACTTCTTTGATGAGGGCTGAGAACTACACTTACCTATGGGTTTAAGGCTAACATTTAAAGGGTACTTAGGAATCATGCTGGTCAAGCTGTCTTTTAAAATCCATGACCTTAAGAACCCCAAGCTGTTGGCTAGGTTCCTAGCATCAGGTGTCATTTCCCTCCTGTTGAGTGGACCCTAAGTCCAATTAGACAGCAGTTGGCTACTACCAACACATGAGTGCCACTTACTGTACCTTCGTGGATATCTTCCCATGCTGGTCATTGTTGTGGGTGCTTCTGTGTCACAGCTGGGTAGGACTATTAATTGCTTCTCTCCCTTGAGAGCTTGCATAGGACTTTATGGTACTATGATAACTACACTGAAGGAAGGACGCTTTCAGGTTAGATCCAGCCAAAAACATCCAATTGTTTGTCATCTGTGGAACGACATTTAGGTTGTTTCCATTTTCTAGCCATTGTGAATAGGATGGCAATATATACTTCTGAGAAAGTCTGTATGGAGTAGGATGTGAGTCCTTTGGGCATATGCCAAGGAGTGGTTTAGCTGGAACAGGTGGTAGATTTGCTTTTAGTTTTTAGTTTTTGAGATTTCCCCATACTGATTTCCAGATCAACCACATACGTTTGCATCCCTGCCAACAGTGAAGGAGAGTTCCCTTTCCTCCACAACCACACTGGCATTTATTTTTAGTTGCTTCTTGAATTTAGCCATTCTGACTGAGCTGAGATGAAGTATCAGGTTGTTTTTTCACTTGCATTTTCCTAATAGCTAATGATGAGAAACATTTTTGAGGTATTATTAGCCTTTTAAAAACTTCTCTTGAGAGCTCTCTATTTAAACCCCAAGCCTGTTTTTTAGTTGTGTCATTTGTTTCCTTGACTCTTTGTGTTTTGTATATTATGGATAGTAATCCTCTGGCACATGTATAGCTGGCAAAGATTGCCTCCCATTCTATAGGTTTTTCTTCATTTTGTTGTTTCCTTAGCTGCATGGAAGCATTTTAGTTTTATGAGGTCACATTTATCAATTTTAATCTTAATTAATAGCAAAGAGGTTCATATTCTGAAAGTTCTCTCCTATCTTAAAGGATACTGCCTATATTTTCTTTTAGAAATTTTAGCTTTTGGGGTTTCAAATTGATGCCTTTGATCCCTTTGGAGCTAATTTTCATGCAGGGTGGTAGAGTCAGTTCTAAAGTCGTGTTCTGCATGATGACACCCAGCACCATTTGTTGAAGATGCTGCCTTTTCTGTAATGCATGTGTTCGTCGAATATCAGATGGCTGTAGTTACATGTACTCATGTCTGTGTCTTCTGTTTTATTTCACCAGTCTGTTTTGTGCCAGTACCATATTGTTTTTATTACCGTAACTCCATAATGTATCTTGAAGGGAGGATGATAATCCCCCCAGTATGATTCTTTATATATCTGGGATCTTTTCTAGTTCTGTTTGAATTTTGTGATAGCTTATTTTTCTCGTTCTGTGAAGGATGCTATGGTTATTTTGACTGGGATTGCATTGGACTTTAAATAGCTTTTGGAAGGATGGTCATTTTCACAATATTAGTTCTTCTGACCCATGAAAAGATTTAAGAAATATTGACTGTAGTTCTATGAAAGTCTGACAGAATTCTTTGGTTTTACGAGACAGGGTTTCTCTGTTTTGGAGGCTGTCGGTCCAACCTGGCCTCGAACTCACAGAGATCCGCCTGCCTCTGCCTCCCGAGTGCTGGGATTAAAGGCGTGCGCCACCAACGCCCGGCTCTGATAGAATTCTTGTGGGAACCTATGTGGGCATGGAAATTTTTTTAGCTAGAATTTTTTTTTTTACTATTCTAAGCTCCTCCTTTGTTATGGGTCCTGTTAGATTGTTGGTCTCTTCTTGGTTTAACTTTGATAGATTGAAAGAATCAAGAATTTCATTCATTTTTATTTGTGTTTAGATTTCCCAACTTAATGGATTATAGATTTGTAAATCATTACATTATAATATCCTGTATTTCTTTGGTGTATATCATAATGTTTCTCTATTCATTTTTATTATGTCAAGTTGAGTCATCTCTTTCATTTGGTTAGTTGGATCAAGAGTCTGTCAATTTTGTGTCTTCTCGCAAAGAACCAACTCTTAGATACTTTGGTTCCATGAATTGTCTTATTTGTTTCTATTTCATAGAATTTTGCTCTGATTTTAATTATTTTTTGCCATTGACTGGGTTTGGATCTGATTTGTTCTTGTTTTCTCCAAATTCTTGAGTGGTAGCAAGTCACTTGCTTGTGCCCTTTCTGATTTTTTATGTAGGCACTTAGGGCTAGAAACTTCTTTCCTTCTTAGAGCTACTTTCAGTGTGTCCCAGAAGTTTTGTGTTGTGCTTTCATTTTTTACTTAGTTCCAGGATTTTCTTTTGTTTTGTTTTTTCAAGACAGGGTTTCTCTGTGTAGCTTTGTAGACCAAGCTGACCTCAAACTCACAGATATCTAACTGCCTCTGCTTCCCAAGTGCTGGGATTAAAGGCATGAACCACCACTACCCGGCTAAATATTTTTATTTCTTTGTTGTTTTCTTCTTTGACTCTTTCATCATTCTGTAATTGCCACAGGTTTACTGGAATTTTGTTTGCTGTCAATTATAAGATTTACTGTATAATGGTCAGATAGGGCACCTGGAATTATTTAAGTTTTCTGTATTTGCTAAGATTTGTTTTGTGTCCCAACATATGTTCTATTTTAGAAACACTTCCGTGTGCTACTAAGCAGAAGTTATATTCTCTGGTGCTTGGATGGGATGTTCAGGAGAGGTCTGTTAGGTCCGTATGTTGTAAGATGTCACTTAACAATGAGGTTTCTATGTTTACTTTTTGTCCAGGTGCCCTCTATCTATTGGAGAGAGTGGGGTATTTGAAGTTACCTATTGCTGGGTTTGTATTAATCTGTGTTTTTAATTCCTTTGTGCTACTTTTTATGAAACTGGATACACCAGAGTTTGATGCACATATGTTTAGGTCAGTGATGTGGTTTAGGTTAATTGTCACTTTGATTAGAACGAAGTGTCCCTATGGCCTCTTCTGATTAGTTTGAGTTTTAAATATGTTTTGTCAAATATTAGGATTACCATGCCTGCTTGATTCCTGATCCCACTGACTTGGAATACTTTTTCCCATGCTTCCACTTTATGGCTAAGATGGGTTTCTTATAGACGACAGAAAGATGAATTTGTTTCTTAATCTGTTCAGCTAGCCTGTGTCTTTTAACTGGGTAGTTGAGGCCATTGATACAGTTATTGCCGAAAGGTGTGTGTAGATTGCAGTCATTTTTTTTTCTGGTTTGCTTAGTTGTGCTTTATATTCCATTAATCGTGGCTTTGTTTTCTTTCTAGACTATCTTGGCTGTGTCTTTTCCCCTCTTTGGTTCTAAGTGTTACTCTCAGTATTCTGTTTAGTTGGTTTCTGTTGTTGGATTTGTTTTCCTTTATACCTGGTAATGGCAAATGGTTTTGCTGCGTGCAGTTATCTAGGTTGGCAGGTGTGGTCATTTAGGACTTTGAGTGTATTACTCATTTTTTCTGGCTCTTAGAATTCCCATCAGAATCAGCTACTATTCTGATAGCTTTCCCTTTATATGTGATTTGTGGTTTTTCCTCTGTTATCTATTAAAGTTTTTTCTTTGTCCTGTGTATTTAGTGTTTTGACTGTGATATGCCATGAGGAGCTTCTTTTCTGGTCTTGTCTAGTTGGGGTTCTGTATGTTTCTTGCATATGATCTTCTTAAAGATCTGATCTGTGTCATTAACCTGGGATCCTTCTCCCTCATCTATGCCTATAATTCAAAGGATTGACCTTTGGATAGTGTCCCATTTCCTGCAGGTTTCTTTCCTGTGCTTCCTTAAATTTTTCCATATTCTTTGCTTATTTGATCTAGATCCTCTACTTTATCTTCAGGTCCTGATATTCTGCCCTCTGCTTTCTTTATTCATTCTTCTTGTCTTTCCCCTGAGTTTTCTAATTGAGATATTTTTTCAATTCTATCTTCACTTCAGCTTGTTCTCTTTTCAATGTTGCTATATCTTTGTTAGAGTCAATGTTGAAATAGCCCCTGGATTATCTTTGTTATTTCATGCATGTATGTACTAGTATTTCACTTGACCACCACTCAGAAGTTTATTGTTATCCTCTTGGTGTTCAATGAAGTGTTTGTTCATACCTTCTTTAAATTCTTTGACTTATTCCATAAAGTTTATCAATGTCCTTTTAAATATTGTGTCCTGGGGTTCCTCTAGGCAGTTCTCATTGGAGAACACTTCTATAGGACTAGTGGTTTGGTGAGAGATGTGTGGTCTTGGTTACTCATGTTGGCTTTGTTTTTGTTATTTGGCCTGGGCTTATGGAGTTCTTTCTTTGGTTGTATGGCTGGTAAGACCATCTGCATGACTTTTAGTGGGCCGGTGAAGGGGATGCTTGTCCTGAGCAAGGCCAGAGAAAGATGCTTTATAAGCTATTTAATTGGACCAGGGAAGTCTCAAGCTTGTCCTGTGGGTGCATAAATAGCAATCGGAGAGGGGGGATGAGAGAAGAAAGGCGTGTCTTACCAATCAAACATGGCTCTCAAGGAAAGCAGGTTTGACAGCTGAGAATCCAGAACTAGCTCTCTAGTGTGGAGATGGTAGCGCTTGGGAGGGCTCATGAAAGGGTGGGAAAGAGAATAAGCAACTTGCCTGGTGCAAGTGGTTCCTGAACAAACCTTGTTTTAGGCTATGGGTTTGGGGCAATCACAGGTGGGGGCAGCATGGGACAGGAAAGGGAAAAAGTGACTTACCTTGCAAAGGTTACTCGTGAACAAAATGGTTGCTGTCTCTTAATCTGATATGTGTTTTGTAAATGTTCCCCAGTGTGTGGCTTCTGCTCACTGTCTTCATAGTGCTTTCCATGAAAGCCAGTTTTCTTTTTTTGACTTTTTATTATTATTTTTATTTTTAAATTTAAATTAGAAACAAGGTTGCGTCACATATCAATTCCAGGTCCCTCTCCCTTTCCTCCCCTCCTCCTGTGCCCTCCCACCAACCCCCCCCCACCCCCTGCAATATCCCCTCATTTCCCCAGGGAGAGTGAGGCCCTTCATGGGGGTGTCCATAGTCTGTCATTTCATCCAGGGCAGGGCCTAGACCCTCCCCAAGAGTCCAGGGTGAGAGTGCATCTCTCATGAAAGCCAGATTTTGTCCCTCCCATCTGCCTGTCTTTCCTGCCATACCAAGAAACAGCTGTCAAAATCAATGTTATAAAGCTTTCTCTGGGTTTTCTTCCTGAGAGGTTTTTTTCAACTATTATTATTATTTTATTGTCGTCGTTGTTACTTTAGACTTATTATTATTTTATTTTTATTATTTTAGGCTTTGCATATAGGTATGCTGCATATAGATATGCTAAGTAAGGCCCTAACTTCATATTTTTCTTATTGATACCTAGTTTTTCCTGTAGCCAAAACAAAACTGTCTCTTCCTCATTGAGTTGTCTTGGCAATTTCATCAAAAATTACATGCCATCTAAGTGGCAGCTGACTTGTGGGTCCCCTGCTCTCTCAGTGGTCCATAAGTGTGTCTTTGTCCCGAACCATGCTGTTATCTACCAGAGATTTCTAGTACACAGAAATTTGATGTGAGAACTCCAGTTTTGTTCTTCTTTAGGACTGTTTTCTGACTATTAGGCTTCATTCTCTTGCACTTGATCTCTATTTTATTCTTCTGGTTTTTATTAAATAGCTCCAAAGATGCATTGCCTACAATAGCCATTTACAGAGAATTATTCAAAGGCTTCCTGTAATGAAAAAAATAGAAATTATTCATGCACAGTTAGCAAAAGTCCTGAAACATAATAATGTGCTACAATTATAAACAGGGCTGAGAAGCTTAAAACAACATTTAAGTGATCCCTGAGTGGCGGGAGAGATGGCCCGGGAGTCAGAAGTGCACATTGCTCATGTAGGACCTAAGTTCAGTTCCCAGCACCCATGTCAGGCAGCTCATTAACCACCTGTAACCACGGCCCCAGGCAATCCAATGCATATACCTAACACACAGGAACAGACACCTAGATATACTTAATTTTGAATAATGATAAAATAAATCTTCAAAGCACTTTTTTAAGAGGTAGAAATAAATCCTGGTGGTTGTACAGTGACCACCCCACTGTGTTGGAAGGGGTGGTCACTTTGTCATCCTTCATGTGCATACTGACTCATTAAGACTTTTTTCCTTTGGTTTTTCGAGACAGGGTTGCTCTGTATTGCTTTGTAGCCTGTTCTGGAGCTTGCTTTGTAGATCAGGCTGGCTTCGAACTCACAGAGATCAGCCTGCCTCTGCCTCCCGAGTGCTGGGATTAAAGGCGTGCGCCACCAACACCCAGCCCATTAAGACTTTTAGTTCCCACTGCTGATACATTGAACAATCTCTACCCTTTCTTTTCCAGAGTTCTCAGGGGCTAACTGGGTTCTCATACCTCCCCTGTGGCAGGAATGGGCCATTTCCAGCAGGGACAGTGCCATGTTAATCCAAATGCCTGAGTGCCACTCACATCCAAAGAGCAAGGAGTCTGAAAAGTAAGTTCTATGCTGGGGTCCTGGTGGCAGGGTGAGGGGGCTAACAACATATCCAAAGACCTCAGAGTCCTGAGAGCAGAGCACCAGGAGATGGGGGTCAGACACTGTGCAGCATGCTACCCTCCCACAGAAAGACATTGAATAGGTCAGAGATATCTTTGATGTTGCATCAGAATTTTACTGTAGAATAGCTTTATTCTTGAGAAGAACGTGACAGTGATGACTGACAAGTAGCATGGTGTACCCTAGTGCAAACTGGCATTTTCACTATTGCAGCTAAGATTAATTATGTGAATATTAAAAGTGTCAAAAGCAAAGAAAATGGGCCTTGTTGTCTTTTTTTTTTTTTACTTTAAATTTAGATTAGACACAAGGTTGCTTCACAAGTCAGTTCCAGGTCCCTCTCCCTTTCCCTCCCCTCCCCCCGTGCGTTCCCCCCAACCCCCCCCAATATCCCCTTATTTCCCCAGGGAGGGTGAGGCCCTCCCTGGGGGTGTCCATAGACTGCCATTTCATATAGGGCAGGGCTTAGACCCTCCCCCAAGAGTTCAGGGTGAGAGTGCATCTCACATTGGTGGATAGGAGTCCAAAGTCCGTGTGTATACTCCGGATGAGTACTGATCTACTGCCCAAGGCTCAATAAATTACCTAGGCCTCCTCACTGACACCCCCATTCAGGGGGGCTTGATCAGTCCCATGCTGGATTCCCAGGCTGATGCCTGGGATTCAAGAGTTAACCTTTGTCAGGTCAGCTGTTTCTGGGGGTTAAACCAGCCCAGTCTTAATCCCTTTGGTCATCAGTCCTCCCATTCTGTTACTGGCTTTCTTGAGTTCAGCTCAGTGCTTAGCCATGGGAGTCTGCCTCTTCTTCCATCAGCCACTGAATGAAGGTTCTGTTTCCCAGACTCTCTGGCCATGGGATTGTAGGCTGGCACTCCCCAGATCTATGTCTAAAATCCATATATGAGAGAGTACATGCCATGTTTCTCTTTTTATGACTGGGTTACCTCACTCAGGATGGTTTCTTCTAGTGTCATCCATTTGACTGCAAATCTCAGGATTCCATCGGTTTTTTTTTTCTGCTGAATAGTACTCCATTGTGTAAATGTACCACATTTTTTCTATCCACTCTTCGGTTGAGGGACATCTAGGTTACCAAGTTCTGGCTATTACAAATAATGCTGCTATGAACATAGTGGAACAGACATTCTTGTTGTATGAATGGGCGTCTTTTGGATATATGCCTAAGAGTGGAGTTGCTGGGTCTTGTGGTAGGTTTATTCCCATTTTTCTGAGGAATCTCCATACTGATTTCCAAAGTGGCTGAACCAGTTGGCACTCCCACCAGCAATGGAGGAGTGTTCCCCTTTCACCACATCCTCTCCAGCATAAATTGTCATTGGTGTTTTTGATATTAGCCATTCTGACAGAAGTGAGATGGTATCTCAGAGTTGTTTTCATTTGCATCTCCCGGATGGCTAAGGATGTTGAGCACTTTCTCAAGTGCCTCTCAGGCATTTTAGACTCCTCTATTGAAAATTCTCTATTTAGTTCTGCAGCCCACTTTTTAATTGGATCCTTTGGTGTTTTGGAGACTTGCTTCTTGAATTCTTTGTAAATTTTTGAGATCAACCCTCTGTCACATGTGGGATTAGTGAATATTTCTTCCCAATCTTTGGGCTGCCTTTTTGTCTTGATGACTGTGTCGGTGTTGCCTTACAGAAGCTTCTCAGTTTGAGGAGGTCCCATTTATTAATTGTTGATCTCACTGTCTGTGCTAGTGGTGTTATGTTCAGGAAGCTATCTCCTGTACCAATTCATTCAAGGGTACCACCCACTTTCTCTTCTAAGAAGTTCAGTGTGGCTGGATTTATGTTGGGGTCTTTGATCCATTTGGATTTAAGTTTTGTGCATGGCAATAAACATGGATCGATCCGCATTCTTCTACATGCCAGCCTCCAGTTATGCCAGCACCATTTGTTGAAGATGCTTTCTTTAATCCATTGTATATTTTTAGCTTCTTTGTCAAAGATCAGATGTTCGTACGTGTGTGGGTTAATACCCGGATTTTCAATTCGATTCCATTGGTCTACCTGTCTATTTTTGTGCCAATACCAAGCTGCTTTCAAGACTATAGCTCTATAATAGAGCTTGAGGTCAAGGACAGTGATGCCTCCGGACGTTGCCTTGTTGAACAGGGTTGTTTTGCCTATCCTGGGTCTTTTGTTTTTCCATACAAAAATGGTTATTGTTCTTTCAAGGTCTGTGAAGAATTATGCTGGGATTTTAATGGGGATTGCACTGAGTCTGTAGATTGCTTTGGGCAGGATTGCCATTTTTACTACGTTGATCCTACCTATCCAAGAGCATGGGAGATATTTCCATTTTCTGAGGGCTTCTTTAATTTCTTTCTTTAAAGATTCAGAGTACTTGCGATACAGGTCTTTCACTTGTTTGGTTAGCGTTACCCCAAGGTTTTTTATGTCGTTTGGGGCAATTATAAAGGGTGATGTTTCTCTGATTTCTTTCTCTGCCCTTTTATCATCTGTATATAGTAGGGCTACTGATTTTCTTGAATTGATCTTGTAGCCTGCCACTTTGCTGAAGGTGTTAATCAGCTGTAAGAGTTCCCTGGTAGAGTTCTTTGGGCCATTGATGTAAACTAACATATCATCTGCAAACAGGAAACCTCTTCCTTCCCAATTTGTATCCCCTTGATCCCCCTTTGTTGTCGTATGGCAATGGCTAGAACTTCAAGTACCATGTTGAAAAGGTATAGAGAGAGTGGATAGCCTTGTTTTGTTCCTGATATTAGAGGAATTGCATTGAGTTTCTGTCCATTTAGTTTGATGTTGGCTGTATATAGCTTTTATTATGTTTAAGTATGTCCCTGTTATCCCAGATCTCTCTAAGACCTTTATCATGAAGGGGTGTTGGATTTTGTCAAAGGCTTTTTCAGCATCTAGTGAGATGATCATGTGATTTTTGTTTTTCAGCTTGCTTATATGGTGGATTACATTGATGGATTTTTGTATCTTGAACCATCCCTGCATCCCTAGGATGAAACCTACTTGATCGTGGTGAATGATTGATTTGATGTGTTCTTGGATCTGATTTGCCAGTATTTTATTGAGTATTTTTGCATCAATGTTCATGAGGGATATTGGTCTGAAGTTCTCTTTCTTAGTTGTGTTTTGTGTGGCTTGGGTATCAAGGTTATTGAAGCCTCAGAGAAAGAGTTTGGCAAAGACCCTTCTGCTTCTATTGTGTGGAATACTTTGAGAAGAATTGGTATAAGCTGTTCTTTGAATTTCTGGTAGAATTCTGCACTGAGGCCATCTGGACCTGGACTTTTTTTGGTTGGGAGACTTTTGATGACTGCTTCTATTTCCATAGGGGTTATAGGTCTATTTAAATTGCTTATCTGTTCTTGATTTAGTTTTGGCAAGTGATAGCTATCCAGGAAGTCGTCCATTTCCTTTAAATTTTCAAATTTTGTGGAGTACAGGTTTTCAAAGTATGACCTGATGATTCTCTGAATTTCCTCAAAGTCTGTTGTTATGTCCCCCTTTTCATTACTGATTTTGTTAATTTGCATGTTCACTCTCTGCTGTTTGGTAAGTTTGGACAAAGGTTTGTCTATCTTGTTGATTTTCTCAAAGAACCAACTCTTCATTGCATTGATTCTATGTATTGTTTTCCTAGTTTTTACTTTATTGATTTCAGCCCTCAACTTGATTTTTTCCTGGCATCTACTCCTCCTGGGGGAGTTTGCTTCTTTGTGTTCTTGAGTTTTCAGCTGTGCTGTTAATTCTCTAGTATAACTATTCTCCAGTTTCTTCATGTGAGCACTTAGTGCTATGAACTTCCCCCGTAGCACTGCTTTCAAAGTGTCCCATAGGTTTGGGTATGTTGTATCTTCATTCTCATTGAATTCTAGGAAGTCTTTAATTTCTTTTTTTATTTCTTCTTTGACCCAGGAATGGTGCAGTTGCGCATTATTCAATTTCCATGATTTTGTAGGTTTTCTGCAATTTGTGTTGTTGTTGAATTCTAATTTTAATCATGTGGTCTGATAAGATGCATGGAGTTATTCCAATTTTTTGATGCTGCTGAGGTTGGATATGTTGCCAAGTATGTGGTCAATTTTTGAGAAGTTCCACGTCATGGTGAGAAGAAGGTATATTCTTTTTTATGTGGATGAAATGTTCTATAGATGTCTGTTAATCCCAGTTGGGTCATTACTTCTATTAGACCCTTTGCTTCTTTGTTGAGTTTCTGCCTGGTATTCCTGTCTTGTGGTGAGAGTGGTGTGTTGAAATCTCCCACTATAACTGTGTGGGGCTTTATATGTGATTTAAGTTTTAGTAATGTTTCTTTTACGAATGTGGATGCCTTTGTATTTGGGGTATAGATGTTCAGGATAGACACTTCATCTTGGTGGATTTCACCAGTGATGAATATGTAATGGCCTCCTTCATCTCTTTTGATTGATTTTATTTTACAGTCTAGTTTGTTAGATATTAGGATTGCTACCCCTGCTTGTTTCTTGGGTCCATTTGATTGGAAGATTTTTTCCCAACCTTTAACTCTCAGGTAATGTCTGTCTTTGAGGGTGACGTGTGTTTCTTATATGCAGCAGAAGGAAGGGTTCTGTCTTCGAATCCATTCTGCTTGCCTGTGTCTTTTTATGGGTGAGTTAAGGCCATTAATGTTGAGGGATATTAATGACCATTGATTGCTCATCCTTCAATTTGCAATGGTTGTTATTGGTGGAATTATGTGTGGAATTTCACCCCTTTGTTCTTTTGGCTGTTGATAGAGAGGGATTCTGTAATGCCTATGTTTTTCTGGTTGTAGTTAACTTACTTGGGTTGGAGTTTTTGTTCCAAAACTTTCTGTAGGGCTGGGTTAGTGGACACATATTGCTTGAATCTAGTTTTGTCATGGAATATCTTGTTTTCTCCATCTATAGTGATTGAGAGCTTTGCTGGGTATAGTAGACTGGGCTGGCATCCATGGTCTCTTAGTGTTGGTAGAATATCTATCCAGGACCTTCTGGCTTTCAGAGTTTTCATGGAGAAGTCAGATGTAATTCTTATAGGTCTGCCTTTATATGTTACTTGGCCTTTTTCCTTAGCTGCTCTTAATATTCTTTCTTTATTCTGTATATTTGGGGTCTTGATTATTATGTGGCGAGGGAACTTTTTTTGTGGTCCACTCTATTTGGTGTTCTGTAAGCTTGTTGTACCTTCATTGCCATGTCTTTCTTAAGGTTGGGAAAGTTTTCTTCTATGATTTTGTTGAATGTGTTTTCTGCCCCTTTGAGGTGGTTTTCTTCTCCTTCTTCTATACGTATTATTCTTAGGTTTGGTCTTTTCATGGCAATCATATTTCCTGCATGTTTTGTGTTAAGGATTTGTTGGACTTAAGTTTTTCTTTGGTTGATGAATCTATTTCTCCTAGTGTATCTTCAACACTTGAGATTCTCTCTTCCATCTCTTCTATTCTGTTGGTAATGCTTGTATCGGTAGTACCTGATCGTTTGCCCAGCTTTTCTATTTCCTGTCTATCTTCAGATTGTGTTTTTTTATTGTCTCTAGTTCAGTTTTCAACTCTTGCAGTGTTTGCATTGTTACTTGCAATTTTCAGTTTATCTTTTCGTCCATTTGTTCTCTTTTATGAATTTTTTGGTTTGTTCTTTCTTCCATTTCTTGCATTTTTTGGTTTGTTTTTTCTTCCATTTCTTACATTTTTTGCTTTGTTTTTTCTTCTATTTCTTGCATTTTTTGCTTTGTTTCTTCCATTTCCTGCCTTTTTTGGTGTGTTTCTTCTTCCATTTCCTCCGTTTTTTGGTTTGTTTTTTCTTCCAGTTCTTGCATTTTTTGGTTTGTTTTTTCTTCTATTTCTTGCATTTTTTGGATTGTTTTTTCTTCCACTTCTTGCATTTTTTGTATTGTTTTTTTCTTCCATTTCTTAGAGGGATTTTCCTATATTCTCTTTTAGGGCCTCTATCATTTTCATGAAAGTGGTTTTAATGGCATTCTCTTCTGCTTTGTTTGCATTAGAATGTTGGAGTCTTACTGGTGTGGAGTCTCTAGAATCTGGTGGTGTCATATTTGTTTTTCTGTGGCTGAGTGTGTTTTTGTATTGTCTCTTTCCCATCTCTTCTTCTAGTGGGTGCAGAAAGAGCCCCTTACTGGTCTGGTCTTTAGGGAACCAGAGTTCCCTTTTTGTGGGTGCTAGCAAGTCCAATAATCTGGTAGTTCTTCTATTCCTTGTCCTCGTTCTGGTCCCGTGGGTGGAGAAGAAGACCAGGAATCTGGGGCGCTTACCCTCCCACCTGGTCCCCTGGACCCTTTGCTGGATCCTGTTGTACCTGATCCCGCCAGAACAGCTGCTCCCCTGGTCTCCCTGGCTCCTCTGGTTTCCTGATCTCGTTGGTGGGAGAGAAGTCCTGGAGTCTGGGGTGTTTGGCTCCCACCGGGATTGGAAGCTCTGTGCAGTTCCCAGGCGATCTCCAGGCCCTGGAACACAGGCCCAGAAGCAGGGCCTGTTGTACTTCGGGCCTTGTTGTCTTAACACACTGTTTTCATTTTAATGTTTCCTTTTAATACTTGTCCAGAATGACAGTTTCTTTCTAGCCGACATGAGCAGTGGCTTTTCATCGTATAACTCTTGGGATATACACACTTTAATTTGCCTTACTGCATATTATTAAGAACTTCAAATGTACAGAAAAATCTAAAGAACAGGGCAGTGATAACTCCTAAAATCTTTACCCATGCTTACTGATTGGTTACAGAGGGAGAGATTACCATGTGTGCCCGTGTGTTCAGACTCTGTATCAGAAACATTGGAAAGCAAGCTTCAGGTCTGGGTATCCTAGCTCACAGTGGTCTCTACAAAACCAGACCAGCATTCTCACTGTGAAATCTGAAACACTGAAAAGCAGTGTAACCCAGTGTATTGTCCCAATTCAGATGTCCTTGATTGTCTGGGAAATAGTTACCATCACTGTTTTTTTTTCTCTTGTCTTCCATGCATTGAAGCTGAGTACATCTCTACCATTCTTGTTTCTGCCTTGCTTTTGTTTGCATCTTTCCTGATACTTCCCCCTTCATCCCTTATTTCATTGATGTTTTTCTTATTGTTTGTTCACTTTAGCCCTAAAGATTCAGCCCAGGACCTCCTGAATACTAGGCAAGGTGTGTATGACTGACTTGCTTCCATTGCAAGAAACAAGTTTGGGTGTGTATGCGTGCGTTTTGTTTTATTTTGTTTTGCATAGCTAGGACCAAAACCTGGAACATATGCATGTTAGACACATTCTAGCCATGGACATACACATGTTAGACACATGGTCTGCCACAACACCATACCTATGTTCCCATTATGTTGATACTGTTGAAAAATCTAATCCACTTACCTTGTTAAATGTTTCTGATCCTAAATGCTTGGAGTCTTTCCTCCTCCTTAGACTCAGGTTTGCCTGAACAACCAATCAGGGTGCACTGCTTCATCTGACCTGCTAAGAAACGGTCATGTGATGTTCTCTTGGCTAAAATGGCTTCTGACAAAGATCCCCTTTAAAAATTGCCTTTTGCCGGGCGTTGGTGGCACACGCCTTTAATCCCAGCACTCGGGAGGCAGAGGCAGGCAGATCTCTGTGAGTTCGAGGCCAGCCTGGTCTACAGAGCGAGTTCCAGGACAGCCTCCAAAGCCACAGAGAAACCCTGTCTCGAAAAACCAAAAAAATTGCTTTTTATATTTCCTGTAATTAATAAGCTTGGCAAACACATGGTAGTGGTGTTGCACTCTTTAATCCCAGTACTCTGGTGGCAGAGGCAGAGGGATCTCTGTGAGTTTGATGCCAGGACAGCTAGGACTGCTACACAGTGAAACCCTGTCTCAAAAAACCAAAATAATAATAATAATAATAATAACAGCAACAACTTTGGCAAATGTTGAGACCCTGTGGATATTGTCTTCTGGGGTTAATTTTCACTGGATAGCTTTAGCAAACCTCCATGCTCGTAAGGAATTATTAACTGACCCATTAACCTGGACATTCCACATCCTCTCCCATCTCATACTTTTTATGCTTTTGCGATCACCACAAAGGAGGGCATGCTTTGATGGTCAAGAAAAGGAATGAAATGAGACCATGGTGTGCGTCTCTTTTCTGACACAAACAAACCATAACCCTAGATCAATTTCCCGTTCTCAGCTTCCAGTGTGTCCTTAAGCTAAGTGATACTGTAGAGGCCTGTGGCACTGGGAGGAGCTGTGTTCTGCCTCACAGAGCTCTGGATATGAGCTATTATGAGTAACAGGGAAGATGGGCAGAGTGCCAACACGATGCCACACTTCTGCTAAGAATTTTTAAACAGCCCTTGGCAAAAGTACAAAGGCTCCTATGATCTTAATGGTCACATTTTAAAGCCCTACATTTCAGAGATTCAAGGAGAAACCTAGTCACCACAACAGGGAGAGTTTGTCACTGCAGTGTCCTGGTAAGGTGCACTGCCGTTCTGCTTCTTTCCAGTTTACTAAGTCACATCGAGTCAGCCTCTTTCTATTCCCAAGACTCCCTGATCTACTGCCACTTGGCTTCTCCGTCACCAGTCATAACTGGACGTTTGTCTGAAGAGTACTAACTTCCTCCTGTGTGAACTAAGTCTGTGGTTTTGTGTGTATTTCTCTCCTTGCAATGAGTCTTCTTTGAAAATGTTATCAAGAAAACAGCTGTGTGAGTTCAGGCTGCTATAGAAGTTACACTGTGTATTGCCATGTGTGTGTCCTTGGGTTTCTATTGCTATGAAAAACACCATGAGGAAAACCAACATGGGAAGACAGGGATTTATTTCATCTTACACTTTTAGGTAACAGTCCATCACTGAGGGGCATTGGGGAAGGAACCTGGAAGTAGCAACTGAAGCAGAAACCATGGAGGAGTGCTGCTTATTGCCTTGTTCACCATGTCTTGCTCAGCCTGCTTTCTTGTACCATCCCAGGGCCACCTTCCCAGGAGTGGCACTGCCCACAGTAAGCTGAGCTCTCCCATGCCATTCATTAATCAATAAAATGTCCCACAGGCTTTCCCAGAGGAGAGTCTGGTAGAAGCCTTTTCTCAATTGAGGCTCCTTTTCCCCAAATGACTCTAGCTTATGTCAAGTTGACATAAGGCTAGCCAGCACAATGGACCCCTTGTCAGTTTGACACACAAACACATCAATATTTGATTAGAATCACTTCTTTCTCATTTGTCTCCAATACAGTGTGTTAATAATAGTATCATAATGTAAACTATTCCAACTTTTTAAAGTCCCAGTCTTTAAAAATTCAAACACATTAAAGGTTCAGTCTCTTTTAAACATACAAAGTCTCTTTCAAAGTTCAAATTTCCTCTAAAATGCCAAAAGAAACTTAAATTATCTAGGGTCTCTCTGAAATTTCTAAATCTTTATAAGATTTCAAAGTCCCTAAACTGTGGGCTCCTGTAATATAAAAAATAAAGTATAGACTTTCCTTACTCTAAGAGGGAAGAACTAGGGCATAGTTATACTCAAAGCAAAACCAAATTTTGATGATGAAAATGGTTAAGGGTTTCACGCCTGGCACCCATGATTCTCAGGGCTCCAAAAGGCCTGGTCAGTGTCACTTCTCTGGCTCTCCATCTGCAGCACACACAGCTGATCTCATTGTCTCAGGCCAGCTCCACTCCACACATGCTGCTGTCCTTGGCTGTCACCCATGGGACTGGCCTGTCCTAAATTAATGGTCTCCACTGCAGCTGGGTTCTGCCTTCACCAATAGCTTTTCCTGGCCTCTTTTCAGGGACTCTGACTCTGCCACACAGTAGCAAGCTTCAGATGCTCTCCATGACTCCTTCATTCCTGGGGCCTCTACTGTAACTGAGGCTGTACTTCTTTTTACTATTATTATAAAGCTGTTGGCCGTTTGTCTGGGGTTTCTTATTGGCTAGCTCTGTGATAATTATTAACCAATATGCATTTCCACATGGTCTTGGCTTACTGGAAAAGGCCTTTGCCTTTTACATAGTGACTGCTCAGAGTCTCCACAGAGAAGAGAGCTGTTAACTGTTTATTTCTGCTTATATCCTGATTCTGGCCAGCTGGATCACTTTCTGTCTGTCTGTACAGACCTCCAGATATCTATGGTTAACTAGTGGCAAGTATCTGCCCAGCTGTCACTTTCTGGGATCACATGATGACTCCTCTCTGCCTACACTTCCCAGAATCCTCCTCATATCCTAGTCCCACCTATCTTGCTGCCCTATTGGCCAACAGTGTTTTATTCATCAATCAATAAGATAAACATATATACAGAAGAATATTCCCCATCATCTCCTCTTTTCTGTCTAAATAAAAAGAAGGGTTTTACCTTTAACATAGTAAAATTATATATAGCAAATTAGTTATCAAGTAAGAACTATAGTTACAATATTTAGTCCATTAACATTTAGCCAGATTTAAAGAAAATATTCTATCATCTATTCTATCTTTGTGAGTCTAATGTCTTATATGTGACTTATCTTTCATCATAACTAAGGAAAACTATAACCATAACTATCTGTCTTCAACTCCATCAAAGACAACAGAAGGATAATATATAAATTCTAGAATTGACAGAGACATCTTGCTACCTGGACAGTCATCCAAAGTTCTTCTGTAATGTTGGAGCATCCATCTTTAGCCCATAGGCCATAATGTGTCTGGCAGACTCTACAATGAAGCAAGAACTCTTCAGACTGTTCCATTTAGTTTTGCAAGTTCAGCAGTCACTTTCCAGTGGGTGGTGCATGTCCAATTTATACAGCATACAGTCAAACAGTCCAGACAAGAGCAGTTTCTTGCTCAAATGACTGGTCTTACTATATCAAAAGCAAACTCCATAACAAGGTTCTTCGATGCCCACCTTTCTCTGTAAATTAATTGGTATTGCCAGGAGCAATACCATTTTAAATGCCATATTCTGTAGGTCTTTGAAAGGTTTGAAGACTATCTATCCATCTCAAATATATCTCTATATATCTAGAAAACCTAATTAGCCTAACTATAAGTTTTGACTATCAGAGGTGACTATATATAATCTGTATTTAATTATGCATTGCATTTTAAAGATCTGTATAAACACAATAGCTAAACAAGAGGAAAAATATGCAGATAACAACATTTGCCTTAAATTTGTATCAATAAACCAAAATCCATACCAATGCAAAGTATTCATTTCTATATCATATTCCCCCTTTTTCCTTTATAAAGAGATTGGTTGTGTTCCTTAATCATTTATAATCAACCAAATTTAAATGAAAACAAACATTTATAAACAACTTTTGGGATTTGGGTTGTTGTTCTCTCCAAACTACTTCCTACTGTTTGGGAACGCTGTCATGGGAATCATTAGAAAATGCAGAAATCTTGCCAAATCAGGCTGTAGTAGTCTTCATTGCTGCATCATCTCAGCTGATTTGGCTGTTGGATTACCTGGGCCACTGCTTCCGGTCTTGCTTGATCAAATCATATTAGTCTGGAAGGAATTCACAGCTTTTCATTTTCTATGGAAACAAAAATAAAGCCTCTTTTCCAAAGTAACATGTCCTTAAATTTAAATTTTGAAGTCAAGGCATTTTTAAAATATATAAATTGAATGAATCAGGCAGCATTTATAATCAAATATCTGTTTACAGCTTTTGTTTTTTCTTCAGTAACCAAAAAAATTCAAAGACAACAGAATAGCATATAGTATCCAGACTCATTATGTATTTTCCATCTTTATGTGGTTTTATTATTATTATTATCCTATTTTTCCTTATATTTTTAAACACAGTGTAAACTCTTTAGAGGTGAAGGGACCAGACCCTCACTCAGCCCCCTGCTTTAGCAGCCATGACAGCCTACAGAAAGACATGTAGGTCCCTGACTAAGTACATGACAAAAAGAAACGCCAGATCCCCTAGTCTCCTAGATACTTGGTTCCTGGGAACTGTTTGGCCACAAAAGAAACTCCAGGGGAGACCAAAACCTCCCCTGTTGTCTCCAGGATACAGTTGTGAAAACTATTGATATCTATGTACAACAGGCCACCTGCAAGTAACAAGACAAAGCCATTGGAACCACAGAATGTTCCCTTTCAGCACTGACCTATGAGAATAATTGGTACACAGGTATTCCATGCCAAAATATGACTTTGAGAAATTCTCCTAATTGTTCCCAAATGTCAACCAATCAGAAACCAACCTGTACCTACTGATGTAATCATGGAATTTTTGTGTTTAAAACCTAGCAGTAAACAGAGAACTCCACTCCCTCTAGAAGCTGCTGCATCAGCTTGCTAGATGGGTTCCCTGTCATGGTTGCATGAACAATAAAACCTTACTTTTACAGTTTGGTGGATCTGTGTCCCTGGCAGTCTTTGGGGATCTTCACGACTTAGGCCTAACAAGAGGTTTGCTACATCTGAATATGTCTTTACTGAATATGTTTATCTTTTATCTGCTAAACAACATTGCTAAAATTAAAGTGGCAACCGTTTTAGCCTCTGGCTTTCCAACATAGCAGGCGTAAGTTAACTGCCAGCACTGGGAGTTGAGCTCACTGCCTCTGACTCTTAAATCTTTATGAGTAAAAGCTAAATCTGCCATGCAGCATACTGTTCACTGCTGCCGCCAGCTTCCTGTACACACCATTTTTGTTTGCAGGTTTTTCTTGTTTGTTTGTTTGTGTTTTTGTTTTATGCTGAATCAGGAAACCTCCCCTAAAGTTGCCGAGTGAGTCTCTGATCGTCTCTAGCAAAACAGAACCCACCTGGAAAAAATGCTGCTGCCAAGAAGCCATGCTTGTCTCTGTTCTTTTGTTTCTAAAATCCCCTTTTAAGCTTTTGTCAGATTGTCATTTTGTAACATTAGTTTTCTTCCTGCCAGCCTGATCCCAGAGCCTGGTCAACCCCAAATGAACACATGAGACTTATATTAATTATGAAACTGTTGGCTGTTTGGCTAGGGTTTCTTATTGGCTAGCTCTGTCTTAATTATTAACCCATAACTACTAATCTGTATATTTCCACGTGGTCTTGGCTTTCCGGGAAATGCCAGACCTGCAACTCCTTTGCCTTCTACATCGTGACTGCTCAGCATCACCACAGAGAAGAGTGAGGTTATACTTTCATCATTGCCCTATCTTCAGAGATTCCTGCACTGCCACACAGCACCAAGCCCCAGCTGCTCTCCATGACCCCTTCATGTCTTCAAAACCATTATAACCTGAGAAACTTTACATATGACTGAGTTTGGCTTCCAGTAATGGCCTTGGCCCCTTCTGGAACCCAGCATCAATTGTCCCAGCAAAGCAAAGGCTTCACTTTGGTAGTTATTAATTCAAAATATCTCCCAAACTCCCATGTTAGGGTCTTCATTTCCTGATGAAACTTTACAAGCCAGGCTGCGGTCTCTGCAATGCTCTCAATATGTTTGGCATCTAAGTGAGCATGGAACAGCCGCTGAGCTCTGAGCACTCAATGGCTTTTCCAAAACAAAGTTCAGTTGCCACCACAATACTTCCAAAACACATGGTCAGATCTGTCACAGCAATACTCCAAACCTGGTACCAATTTCTGTCTTAGTTAGGGTTTCTATTGTTGTGATAAATCACCGTAACCAAAAGCACCTTGGTGAAAAGGGAACATTTGTTTCATCTTATGCTTCTAGGTAACAGGCCATCACTGAATAAAGTTGGGGAAGGAACTTGGAGGCAAGAACTAGACAGAAGCTATGGTGGAGGACTGCTTATTGGCTTCCTCATCATGGCTTATTCAACCTATTTTCTTACAGCACCCATGACCCACCTGCCCAGGGGTGCCACTGTCCATAGTGAGCTGTCACATCAATCATTAATCAAGAAAATGTCCCACAAGTTTACCCACAGGCCAGTCTTGTGGGGACATGTTCTCAATGGAGATTCCCATTTCTCAAATAACTCTAGCTGATGTCAAGATGACATGAAAGTACCCAGCACAACATGCATAGTGGTGAGTCTTACAAAGGAGCCTGCCCTGGGAGAATGCACAAGTACCTTAGATTTGCTAATTCTAAACATTGTACTTGCCCTACTTTTCCCACACAACTCATCAAAGTGGTGGAGGGCTGAGGTTCACACAGCATGTTGGTTGGTAGCTGCACCCTGTGCTCTCCTTGTGTGCTGTGTGCTTTTGACCTGCTTCTCTGTACACTGAGCTTGGGGGATGACCCTGTGGGTGTTGTCTGTCCTTCTTTCTCCTAAACAATAACACTGCTCTCTCCTGAGGTTCCAGGACTCCAGGGAACCCAGCAAACCCAAGGTCCGTCCAAGCCTCTTAGCTTCCTTTATATCAGATATTGGCGCGCAACCTCTCCACTGCTGATCTCCTGGCCCCTAATCCTCTACGAGTTGTGCATCAAGGACACAAATGCCTTCCACCCAGCCCCTTCTTTATAGGTTTGACACCATCACCCTGAGAAACATACATCCAGTTCATGAACTGTCAGGGACAGTCTCAAACTGTAGCACTGCCCCAACACAGCTGCACTGAAACTTTGTGGTAAAGTATGCCCAGGTCACTAATATGACACTTTTAAATTTTTTTAATTTAAATTACAAATAATCTTATTTTACATACCAATCCCAGTTCCCTCTCCCTACTGTCCTCCCAATCACCCCACCATCTCCACATCCCACCACCAATCCACTCCACAGGTATAGTGAGGCCTTCCATGGGAGATCATCAATGTCTGTGACATCATTTGGGCAGGACAGAGGCACTCCCCACTGTATCTAGGCTGAGAGAGTATCCCTCCTTTGGGAATGGGCTGCAGAATGTCAGTTCATGAATTAGGGATAAATACTGGTTCCACTGCCAGTGGCTCCATACTGACACCCACATTCAGGGGGCCTGGTTCAGTCTTATGCAGTCAGTATAGAGTCCATGAGCTCCTCAGGTCAGCTGCTTCTGTGGGTTTCCCTAGCATGGTTTTGACCCCTTTGCTCATCACTCCTCCCTCTCTACAACTGGATTCCAGGAGTTAGATTCAATACTTAGTTGCTTCTGCTTCCAACAGCTACTGGATGAAGGTTCTATGTGGTATTTAAGGTACTCATCAATCTCATTATAGGGGAAGTGCATTGAAGGTAGCCTCTCCCCTATTGCTTAAATTCTTAGTTGGGGTCATCCTTGTGGATTCCTGGAGATTTCCCTAGTGCTAGGTTTCTCATAACAGCTCCCTCTATCAAGGTATCTCTTTCCTTACTCTCCTTCTCTGCCCTCCCAACTTGACCTTCCTGATCCCTCATGTTCTCCTCCCCCTCCCCTTCTCCCTTTCTCTCTCCTCTATCTCCTTTTCCCTCCCCCCCACATGCTCCCAATTGACTCAGGAGATGTTGTCCTTTTCCCCTTCTCAGGGGGTCCATGTATGTCTCTCTTAGGGTCCTCCTTGTTTCCTAGCTTCTCTGGTTATCCTTTGCTCTATATCTAATGTCCACTTATGAATGAGTACATGCTATGTTTGTCTTTCTGTGTCTGGGTTACCTCACTCAGGATGGTTTCTTCTAGCTCTGCCCATTTGCCTGCAAATTTCAAGGTGTCATTGTTTTTTACCACTGAGTAGTACTCACAATGGAGTAAATGCACCACATTTTCTTTATCCATTCTTCGGTTAAGGGGCATCAAGGGTGCTTCCAGGTTCTGGCTATTACAAATAATGCTGCTGGGAACATAGTTGAAAAGATGTCCTTGTAATATGAGTGCATCCTTTGGGTATATGCCTAAGACTGGAATTGCTGGGTCTTGAGGTAGATCGATTCTCATTTTCCTGAGAAGCTGCCGTACTGATTTCCAAAGCGGCTGTACAAGTTTGCACTCCCACCAGCACATCCTCTCCACATCCTCTCTTATTGGTGCCATTCTGACAGGTATAAGAAAGTATCTCAGAGTTGTTTTTCTTTGCATTTCCCTGATAGCTAATTTCTTAAGTGCCTTTCAGCCATTTAAGATTCCTCTGTTGAGAATTCTCTATTTAGATCTGTACCCCATTTTGGTTGTGAGCCTAGCCTTTATTGGCTGAGCTATCCCTCCAGCCCGTGTACCCCATTTTTTAATTGGATTATGTAGTGTTTTGATGACTAGTTTCTTGAGTTGTTTGTATATTTTGGAAATTGGCCCTCTACCGACTAAGCTAGCCGGGCTTTCCTCAGCCATCAAACAATTTAAAGACAACATTATAGCATACAGTATCCATACTCTCTGGGTATTTCCCATCTTTATGTGGCTTATTTATTTATTTACTTACTTACTTATTATTACTCTGTTTCTTTTACTTTTATTTTTTCCTTATACAACAGGGTTTCTCTGTTTACTTTTGCCTGCCCTAGAATTCAGTCTGCAAACCAGGCTGACCTTGAAATCACTGATATTTGATTGCCTCTGTCTCCCAAGTGCTGAGATTAAAGGCATGTGCCACCACACCCAGCTACTCTATTTCTTTCTTTTTATTAATTACTTTATCCTGTTTCTCTTCTCTCACAAGCCTATGTATATTTTTTAAACACACTGTAAACCTTTTAGAGGTTTTTCTTCATCTGAATTTGTCTTTACTGTAAATCTTCACCTTTTTCTGTTTTTTTATCTGCTAAACAACATTGCTAAAATAAAGTGGTGATTGTTTTAGCCACTGGCTTTCCAACATGGTGGACATAAGTTTACCACCAGCATTGGGAGCTGTGCTCACTGCCTTGGTCTCTGCTGCCATCAAGTAGCAAAAAATGGCAATCTTACCAAAAGCAATCTACAGATTCAATATACCAGCACAGTTCTTCACAGACCTTGAAAGAATACTACTCAACTTTATATGGAAAAACAAAAACCCCAGGATAGCCTAAACAATTCTGTATAATAAAGGAACTTCTTGAGGCATCCCTGACTTAAAGCTGTAGTATACAGCTATAGTAATGAAAACAGTTTGGTATTGGCACAAAAACAGACAGGCAGATCAATGGAATTGAATGAAGACTCTGATAAAAATCTATACAGGTACGAACACCTGATTTCTGACAAAGAAGCTAAAATTATACAATGGAAAAGAGAAAGCATCTTCAACAAATGGTGCTGGCATAACTGGATGCTGACATAAAGAAGATTGCATATAGATCCATATCTATCACCATGCACAAAACTTAAGTCCAAATAGATCCAAGACCTCAACATAAATCCAGCCACACTGAACCTCTTAGAAGAGAAAGTGGGAAGTACCCTTGAACACATTGGCACAGGAGACCACTTCCTGAACATAACACCAGTAGCACACTGAGGTTGACAACTAATAAATGGGACCTCCTGAAACTGAGAAGCTTCTGAAAGGCAAAGGACACAGTCAACAATATGACTCTTCTTATGTGTGTTTGTCGATAGCCTATAAAGGGATGCATATATATGATAAACATCCCTTAGAGATTAAATTATTATTTATAGATTACTGCTGGTACACAGCTGATCAGAATAGCGTTATTGCAGAAAATAACAGAAAAGTGTCTCTTACTGAAGTAGACAACACAGGATCTTCTAAAGAGATGTGTTGTGAGGAATCCCTGGCATCCTCACAGATTAGCATTAGAAAGGATTCTTCTTGGAGCTTCAGTTTGAAAGTTAATTGTTTTAAGCATCCTATTTGACTTCACCTTGAATGGGTGGCTAGGATGCTCAGGGGTGGCAGATGTCACTGAGATCATGCCTTGCAGCTCTGGCTCCATCCCCTGCCAAGGTCAGTGGACCTGAGGCCATGCCCCAGAAGACGCCTATGTCCTCATCACTGGTGCCTATCCTCTTTGTTGCCACACTATGCATCCTGGGACTCCCACCCCCACAGCTTCCCTGGGAACCATGATGTCCTTTATATGGCCATGCAAGGGAATGAGTGGACAGAGTATCCCAGGTGAACTCAGAGAAGACATGTTGGCTCTCTCATCTCTGTAGTCAGCACATTCCTAGATGTTGATATGCACCTCGTGTGCCTCACTTCTGCAGATCCAATGGCAAGATATTGCCAGTCAGGAAAGCACTGGTCATTGAAACTCAGTTTTGATGCCTTCGCTGCATCTATGACAAGAAGACAGCCAACAGAAAGAGGGCAAAGGAAAAGTAGCAAAAGGCTGGACCAGCCCCAAGGTGATTCTAGAATTTTAAGGAATGGGAGCAACTTGCATCCACATAGATGTTGTGTTACCATGAGTGTATGAATGAGCTGACCAAGGTTGCATGAGCTTGGGAAGCTTTTAAACAATTAACTTCTCAAGAAAAGCCAGTTTCTATTGAAATTGTTGTCCAGAAGTGTACAAAGGGACTGCTAAACTATGCAGATGCTAAGTTCGGAGACAGAACCCTCCAACAGCACATGCCAAATCCTCATTTCACATACTTGTAAGGGAGCCAACAAGAAGGCAAGTCATCTGGGTCAAGGAGCTTTTTACTAACTGAGATATACAGTGAGTTAGAAAGGAAACCTAGGTGTAGGACACTGTTAAACCGTCATTACAGAGCAATGTAACACACTGAGGTTGCTTTGTATTAGGCAATAAAAATATAATTATCTATTTCTACAGACTTCTGCATTTTTATCAAATGTGAATCCTTAAATATTAAATATTTATGATGCTTCTTGAGAGTTTCAGAATAGGATCAAGCAGGCTTACCAGTGTTATGTTGAAGCAGGATATCAAAATGTTAACAAATCTCAATTTCTCCCCTTTTGCTAACTGGGGAATAAATTTTGAGGTAATAATTAGATTTTAAAGGTGCCTGCTAAATGATAAAAGACTGTGCTTGGAGACTTGCGTGGTGAACTTGACCCAGGGTGTGGGTATGATGGCAGGCGGTAGCTGGCAAGGATCCCCAACATCCCTACCTCCTGATATCCCATTCTATATCAGGGATGTGCCCGGTGACTTATCACTGGGGAAAAGAATACAGAGAATACATTGAAGGCTGCCTCAAGATGATGGCCTCCCAACATGTAACAATCCTCCACAACAGTCCAGCCAAGGAAGAATGGGGGATCTTGGGAAGGGACCGTTTCCTAGCTGAGCTTTCCCTTGAGATCACAAGCCCCAACCTGTATTTAGTTAACAGCCTGAATCGACTCAAGCTGCATGCCAGTCACTGCCCTATAGACAATATAAGGTTACAAACACATTTTATTTGAGTCCCTAGACTTGGGGCAAGTTGTTCACATCAATGGTAGCATGCCTGAAGTAGAGGGCATGTGCACGTAGATGTGCAGCTCTAGAGTAGGCCTTGTTCTTGTCACTTTCTCTGCTGGAAGAGCGTCTGCCTCCCTCCACTCCCCCTGCCCCCACTGTTGGATGATTAATCTTTCCTTTCTTGATTCGTGGTCAGATTCAGTTTTTCTTCTCTACAGCTGTGGTGGTTTCCTTGGCCATTGATTAGAGAGACTGGGACCACAGGCAGTTTGTCTCGAGGTCAATGTAAAGTTTGGAAAAACACACACTATCCTTGGCTAAGAGGGAAGAATTGTCTTAGTTGGAATCAATGCTTCAGACTTACAGAGACTGTTTCTGCCAGAGCTGTGTGCCACTTGCTTGGTGTTGAGTCACTGCCCTGTGCTGGAGTGAAATTGGTTTTTGCCATTCTTTCCTCAGGGTAGTATGTACAAATACAGCTGCAATCCCTTTCTTACCCTAAACGGCTGATCCTGGATTCTTGGACTTCCTGCTCATTTGTATGGAAAAAATTAGGGGTACTTTTGCTATTCTAGTCATGAAAGTTGCCAAATGTGTGAAGGACTGGAACTCCACAGGGCTTTGCTGAATTTCTAAGGTTGTTAGTTGAAGGGTGTGTTTGCAAATCAATGCCTGAATAATAACATCAGGTGCAACAGGCCAACCTCTTCCTGGTGGTCCTCAACATTAGAACTGTGCTTGAGGTAGCCACACTACTGCAGAAGATGCTATCCTTATTTCAAATGAGAGTCAGTGAGGACCAGGAACATGGATCAGTGACAAAGCAATTACCTAGCTTGAGGGAGGAGGCCCTGAGTTCAATCCCTAGCAAGGCAGAAAATATGTTTTTTAGAAAGCAGTGAGTACTCAAGAATAGAAGTCAATTGTCCCTAGGTCTTTTGATATGCCTGTGGATTCAGTATATGTTTCTAGTGTCTAAAAGAGTAAAAATACAAATAACTAAAAAAAAAAGGTAATGTAGTTGTTCATTAGTCTGTGAAGTTGCCAAGGAATGAGAGAAATCAAGTTGTTAGTCTCAAGTCATCAGGATGGTGGCTGTCCATGCCTGTAGCTGTCATTTTCATTTTCATCTAATTATGTATTTGGGCAAACTAGTTTGGTCTGTTTAGAGAGGCAGATGCTTGCTTGAACACTGAATTGCACTGGTGAATTTTCAACTGTAATAGATCTATTTAAGCTCCAAAGCTGAAGTTCTCCTCTGCTTGTAAAATTTCAATTATTTTCTGAAAACAGGTGAGAAATTCCTGTGTCTGCTCCTGTGGTTCCACTAGCCATATAGGTGCTATGAGTGTAAATGTCCATTCTCCTGAAACTGTCCTGCAAATGTCACTTGAACACCCTCCATGCCCCCTTAGTACACACAATTGTGCAAGTGTGGACTCTACTCATGTACATCCTTACCCATAATGAGCATAAATACAATGTGTACAGCACAGACACTAACATACAGAAAGCTCTCTCTCTCACACACACACAAAGGAATGCCATATGAACATGCTCACTCAAGGAGACTTGAACACTCATGCAGTGATCCATGGCTTGCTTAGAGTCAGTTTTACACAGAGTGTGAGATGTAGGTCAAGGTTATTTTCTTGTGTGTCCTTACATATCTATGGCCATTTGTCCTGGCACCGTTTATTCAAAAGTCACCTGTCTCATTGGATTCCTGCCATACCTGTAGCAAAAGTCAGTTATGTGCTTCTTGCTTCTTTGACACAAGCTCCATCTTTTCATACTCATCGGGCTATGCTGCCCACATCCTAAAATCTGTACGTCCTCCAACATTTTTTCTTTTTCAGTATCCTTAAGCTAACCTAGCTTTCATTTTCACATATAATTTTAGTATTCACCATGTCAGTGCTTACAAAGACTCCTACTCCCAGAGATATAGAGATATAGACTGGGATCATGTTAAATTCGTAAGTCAGTAAGAACGCAGTTGCTATCTTAATGGTGTTATAGCTTATAACTTTGAAAACAGAGCTTCTGCCCACTTGCTTGGTCTGCCCTGTCTGAATTCTGTCAGCTCACAGCTCTGACTTCTGGAGCATGCCCTTGCTGTGGTTCACCCAGTCCATTTACATCCGGTTCCCTCTTTTCCTGTCTACACAGCCCCTGTTCCTGGTTCTGCACCCCATACATACAGTCCCATGGGTCCATCCCTTTGCTCCCCAGTGTGCCTGAGGTTTGCTGGAATCCCATCAAACGCCCACCCAAAACTTCTCTTGTTCTCCTGTCTCCTGTCTAGGGTGACTGCACTTTCTAGGTGCCTCTTCACCACCCTAAATACCTATGGATACTCTAGAAGGCAGGCCATGTCTGATTTGGGGTTGTATCCATGTCAGATGGCATAGAGCAAGGGCTGAGTTAGTGAAAACTGGCTGTAGGAAAGGAATGCAGGGGGAGCTTACCAGTGTTATTAAGATGGTTCTCTGTGTCAGTCTCTGATGAGGCAATGCAGATTGCTTGGTAAGAATATACCCAATGTCCCCTGCAAATTTTTCTGTGAGCTTGTTTTTTCCCCTTTAGTGTTATTTAATCAAACTATATAATGTCAATATTCTCCAAGTGCCTTAGAGAGATTTTTCTTCTTTTTAACTTTTTTTATTTCATGTGCATTGGTATTTTGCCTACATGTATGTATGATGTCAGATCCCCTAGAATTGGAGTTACAGACGATTGTAATCTGTCATGTGGGTGCTAGGGATTGAACCTGAGTCCTCTGGAAGAACAGCCAGTGTTTTTAACCACTGAGCCATCTCCCCATCCCTGGGAGATTTTCATATTGGCATCAAGAGCACAGCCTTGTATGGATAATACCTGCTCTCCCACTAGTTCGGTGTAGCATCCTCAGACGTGCTTTCCCATGCACATAAGAAAATGCAGAGAGGTAGAATCATTGACTTAGAAGGTAGGCACATTAAAACAAAGCGTTAGCTCCTGAAAGGATGGCCTTACTGACCAGTAGCCCAGAGTGCTCCCGCCAGCAATGTTACAGCTGACCTGGTTCACCAGGACCTGGGGGTTTCAGGCTCTCCCCTTTAACAATATGATGAGCGATCAGAAAATGACTCTCTTACAGCTTGGTTTTCCACTCCCTCATTATTACTGTGGTTGTTTGGCTTTCAGTTGTCTGCTGGTCATTTGAATTTCCTATTAACTGAACATTCAATTTTTTATCAACCCTTTTGTCTTTTTCTCCTTACTAGGAAAAGCCAGCCATAGATTCTGAATCCAATCACTTCTTTATTATGTAGTTTCTAAACTTTTGTCCCATTCTCTTGTATGCTGAAGAAAATGTTATTACATATTTTGTTACTTGAAATTTGGGGATTTACTAGTATAGGTTTGGTTTTTTGGTTTGGTTTGGTTTTTTGTTTTTCTTTTTGGGTTTGTTTGTTTGTTTGTTTTGTTTGTTTTGTTTTGTTTTGTTTTTAGACAGGGTTTCTCTGTGGTTTTGGAGGCTGTCCTGGAACTAGCTCTTGTAGACCAGGTTGGTCTCGAACTCACGGAGATCCGCCTGCCTCTGCCTCCCTAGTGCTGGGATTAAAGGCGTGCACCACCACCACCTGGCGCTGGTAAAGGTTTTATTAAGGTTGGGGGGGGGAGCTTTTTGCTTTTTATGTCTTCTGTGAAACTTTCCTGTATTAGAGGCCAGTCAGGTGCTAGAACCTTGTCCTAGATCCCTGTGATTTAACAGGCTTGCCTGTGTTTCTTTCTGTGTCAGCCCTGGGTGGTCAGCAGGAGCTCCCTGCCCCCATGATCGTCTAGGCATCCACCTTTCTCTCTCCAGTGGCTCCAGCATACTCTGTGGCCTCAGCCCTCCACAGGACACTCTGCACACTAGCAAGTGAGAAGTCACAGAAAAGCTGAGACCCAGGAGGCATTTAGGACCCAGACCAGGAAATGGCCACATCAAATTCTGCCAACCCTCCTGGAGTGGTCGTGTCTGTCTGCATTGGGCCTGTGCTGTGCGTTCATGAAGAAGAGGTCCACGGTCTACATCACAAAGCTCTGCAGTCTACTCTACCTTAAGGTCCCAAGTAGGCTCACCCACACTCATCCTCTGACACACTTGTAGTTTTGTTTGTTTAACAAATAGGAACAACAGACAAGAGAGAAAGCGTCTTATCCTTAATGAATTCCTATGGGATTTGTTGGACTGTTTTTTGCTCATTTGTTCCCCATCCTCCAAAAGACTGCCAACTCACTCATGGATGATCCTTCCTCTTGAGATCCCAGGCATTTAGACTTCTCTGCTTCTGTCGTTCTTTCAGGTAATATAGCACTCATCCCCAAGTGACAGGAGAGTTACCCCGCCTGTTTTCACAGAACTTCCAGCACTTGGTGCTGACACTAGGGGAACTATTCAGGTATGTCACAGCTGCAGCATGTGGGCTTTCTTGATGTTTTCCTCATAGTCACATCTCTTCAAAGAGCGTAGAAAGGAGAGGGTGTTATGTTTGTTCCTTTTGTTAAGGAAGCAAAATGTTTGTCACACAGAGAGAGCCAAGCAGGTTTCTGCTTGAATTTTAGAGGTGTTTGTAGGGAAAACTGGCCACAGCATAGCAAAATTGTCTTGATCAATTGATAACCATGGCTTATTACAGGATTGGGTATGATGTAGTCAGTGTGTGCAAGTATCCAGTCATGAGAAAAAAGCAAGTGGGTCTTAGATAGGAAATTAAGCACATATGCCAGAACTGTATGCCATATTTTCTCCCCTTGCTCAGTCATACATATATGTACATGCAAGCACACACGCACACACACACACACACACACACACACACACACCCCTTTGCCACTGCTTTAATCATCGTACTTCCATGTGTAGTATGCATTTACAGGAAGACTGATTCTCCTCAGGCATGCCAAACCATTGACATTGCAACACAACATTCTCATCTATAGCATTCGCACTTGAGAACTATGCAGCTGAGTTATTTTTTTTAAAAAAGCATCTAAAAGTAATGCCGTGTTTGAAATAGACTACACCTTTCTGCCGGGCCACTTGCATACCTGTCCTTGGCTGCTTGGAGCCCTGTCAGCCACAGGTTGGCTATACGTGCACCTACATCCACTTTTTTCCTTTATCAAAACTATCTTGGAGTTTCTTGCTTATCCCCTTACGTTCTGTAAGTTGCTCCCCAATGAAAAGCTCCCAGGATGACTGTATTCAAATACAAGGAAGATCAGTGTCACTCAGACAGTCTCCTGTTCTGTGTTTAGTTTCTGTGCCTAGGGGAGGTGTGCTGTTTTCTGAAAAAGAGCAAAGTTAAAAGTGTCTCTTGCTTTTGGTTGTGCCCTCTTGGTTGGTTTGAAAAACCTCGGCATCAAAGCGCCGGGCACTGAACCGAACCCTCTGCCCAAGAACCGGGGCCAGACCACTGGCTGCAAATGCAAGAGGTGATTTATTGAGTACACAGGCGCCTGCGGATGCTACTGCAACTCGGGTGCAGAGCATACCAGGCTTTCAGGGAGTACAATATTTATAGAGTTTCAATGGTTACATAAGTAACAGGCATTTCATTGGCTCATCTTGGGGGCAGGGGTAGTTCCCACGGACTAAGTTTCCTGGTATTACTTTATGAAAGACCCAGGCATACTTCAGCAATTATTATCCGGGTCCCATGACTACTATGGTGATCATAGACACAACTGGGGGCAAGGGTAGTTGCCAAGGACTAGGTGTCCTGGTATTGTCATATGAAAGTTCCCAGCACGCTTCAGCAATTATTATCCGGGTCCCATGACTGCTATAGTGATCACAGACATCCTGTTTTGAGGGTGAGACACCTGGTCTGGGTTTCTTTCATTAGGCAACGGCCTGGCCTTACTTTTCTTTTCCTAGGGGGTCTGGGTAGGGGTCTTTCAGGTTCACTGACTATTTTGTGGTGGCTCTTACAAAACAGATCTCTTTATTGTGTTTTAAAAATGCTTCCTTAGCTAAGTGGGAAGAATACTGATTTTTGTGTCTTGGGCTTGTTCCAGATATCTAAAGTTTTCCCTGTTTCCTGTTAGTCATGAATTGCCTTCAATTTTGGTGGACCTATTAATGGTCTCATTATTAGTCCTTATCATTCTTATCAGTTTGGATCTGTGCTCTTTAGAAGCAAAAGAAACTCCCTTCCTCCTCTGTTTTGTTTCAAGATAGTATAAAGCAAACGACTTTTGGCACCTTTTAAGATGATAATATGATGTTTTACCTAAATTTTTCTTTTCTTTTTATCATCATCAGAACTATTTTTGCCTATTTGGGACACAGGAAATAATGGAGAATTTAATAAGATTTTTTAAAAAAAATAATGTGGTTTTCTCTCACATGAGTCTGGAATGAGACCTTCCTGTGATGACTGCAGAATTTCCAGAAACTCCCATGCACTCAACCCTGACCTCTCTAGCTCTGTAACCTCCATCACCATGGACCCAAGACAAGAGTGTCCTTCAACTCCTGGCCCTACAGCTCCTGAGCACCACAGTGCCCAGGCTTTGCTTTATCTTTGAATGTTTTTGTCTGCAGCTTGGATGAATTTGCCTATCTTTACTTTTTAGTTTTATATGTACATTTATGAGTGACAACTGTCTCAGTTTTTTCTTCTCAATGTTGCTTCATTTCTAATTGTGACCTCCAAAGCATTTTACTTTCATATACCAATTATATAAAAGGTTAAACATTTGACTTAATTGACTTGAATAAATCAGTGCTTATATGAAAATGATAATAAAACTCCAAATACAGGCTAAGGCTACCGTAGATGTTCAATAGTGCTAGGCGCTGTCCAAATTACAGTGGATTTTCTCCTCTTGCTTCTCGCCTCATAGTCCAAAGGTACAGAGTGGACTTGTGGATATCATTTTAAGTCCCTTACTTAAAATGAAGGGACAAGGAGGGAACAACATGGGAGTGAGCTACACTGGGCCAGCCTGCACCCTCTACCTGGTAAGCTGATGGCCAGACTGGGTGACATCAGTTTACCTCCAATGAGCCATATTGCCAGTATGACTTCAGTCAGGTTGGGGATCTCGGGCCAGGGGACTGAGTGTTTTGCTGGCTTCAACCACTCATGACATGCCCCAGAGCTAAGAGTGCTGTTTGTCTTCTCTGGAAGGTAGAGTCTTCCCCCAGTTCCTGATGAGTCATGATTCTATCTGCAGCATGCTGTAGGGTGGAGAGTGGGCAAGTTCTAGCCCGTGAGCAAGTTCTAGCTCTGCCCGCCATGTATGCATGGTTCACTCCATCACCAAGTTCTGATTCCTTGATTCTCTCCCTAAAGCACATATGTCAGAAACACTCACAGCCCTTAGAATACAGCTAAAGCTACTTCCCTTGACAGCACAGATGGCTGCTGACTCTGCCATTCTCCCACAACCCTCATGGCTGTAAGCCCCTGGGCCTGCCAGAGCTTCTGTACTCTTGACTTTTACTCAAACATTCTAAATCCTTCTCAAAAGCTGCTCTTAGGTCAGTCAGTGTAGCTTCCACGACAGAGCACATTGCTGGCATGCATAGAGTCATGGGTGTGATGCCCAGTACGACAAAAATCAAAACAACAAGAAAAGCTGAGTCGGGGCAGAAGTGACTCGGTGGTAGAATGTTCTTTGTCTAATCTGTACAAACCCCTGGCTTCCATCTCTGGGACCCCAAAAAAGACACACCCACAAAAATCTTATTTTAATTCTAATGGATATACTTGTAAATAATAATAGCATTATTTTTAATTCAGTCTAAGTTGAGTTGTGTTTATTTTCATTTCTACCCATCAAAATGGAGAAAGAACTTGAGTTTAGATCAGTATTTATTCCAGATATACAACTGGACTTTGGACTCCCATCCAACAATGAAAGATGCTCTCTCACCCTGGACTCTTGGGGGAGGGTCTAGGCCCTGCTCTGGATGAAATGACAGACTATGGACACCCCTATGGAAGGCCTCACCCTCCCTGGGGAAATGAGGGGGTATTGGGGGGTTGGTGGGAGGGCATGGGAGGAGGGGAGGGAAAGGGAGAGGGACCTGGGATTGACATGTGAAGCAACCTTGTTTCTAATTTAAATTTAAATATAAAAATTTTAAAAAAGACCTTGAGTTTAGGATTTCCAGTCCCCTTTGTTCCATTGTTCAGCATATTCATTTAGCACTTGGTATGTTCTAACTCATGGTGATAAGACAAGTAAAATATGAGTCTTCTGTCTAAAGAAGCCCCCATGGAGAGAGGAGGAGGCAGGTAGGCTGGAGCAGCAACAGCTCGGTGACAGTAGGAGGCTGTGAAAGAAGACAGACCCATCAGGCTATTTTCCCTGCGTGTCTTTAGCTCAGTACAAAGCTGAGTGAAATGACTAGATCGATTCATAACAGATGTATCAACCTGCTTGGTGAGTTGCTTGACTCTAATAAAGGCCTCTGTTGAGGTCACAGTGGTCTAATTCAGACACACATTTCATACCTGTGTAACAGGTAGATTTTTGAGCCTGGAAAATGAGAGTGTATATCTTCCAAAGGAAGGTAGCTGCACACACTCCATGGTTAGCAGCCTCCAAGGCAGCAGCAATACTCAGCCATAGATTTTCAAAGATGAGATGACATCTACTCTGGAAGGTGGCTTAACACAGCTGAAAGGTCAAGGCTCTTACAGGTCAAGGCAGGTGTGTCTTCCTGCTCCGTGGCCTCACTGAGTTCACGTCCAGGTCCCATCTGTTCCATCAGAGTTAGTGGTTATTATTCCCTGTGTGATTTTTCTATTTTGGTGTATGGATGGGGTTAGGGTGTTTGTGTGAGTTTGAAGCACAGCGTAGTGCTCTCTCTCGCTCTCTCTCTCTCTCCTCTCTCTCTCTCTCTCTCTCTCTCTCTCTCTCTCTCTCTCTCTGTGTGTGTGTGTGTGTGTGTGTGTGTGTGTGTGTGTGTGTGTGTGTGTGTGTGTACCGTGTGCATGTCTGGTGCCAGTGGAGGCCAGAAGAGGCCATCAGTTTCCCAAAACTGGAGTTAGAGGATTATAAGCTGCCATGTGGGTACTGGGAATTGAACCTGTGTCCTCTGGAAGAATAACCAGTGCTCTTAACCACTAAGCTGGTTGCCAGATATGTTCAACTCAGAAAAATCAAAAGCTTTGTTTATAAACACAATTCTCAGTTTACACACAAAATAGGGACAGGGAAAGGGGCAGGGAAGATATCTTTCACAAATGCTTTTGCATAAATCTAACAAAAAATATAAAGCAAATGCCAATTTATTCTATAGTAATTGAACATCTCAAAATGGTAAGATTGACCCAAAATGTGCTTTTTCTAAGTAGTATTTTCAGTTGCATTAAAGCTTCAAATACTTTTAAACCATGGAGCTAGAGAAAGAAGCTTTGGTGAGGTCCTCTCTACTCTGTCATTGGTTAAAATCCACACATATTGAGAGACAAAACAGACAGATATATAGAAGATATCTTCACACACAGAGAAAAGAATGAATGAAGGTAGAAGAGTTTCCACTTACTTCCCACACCACCAGTTTTCCCCTCATTAACATTCCCCATGAATTGTGAGTGCTCATAGACACATCATAATGACAGGATTGTTTTTTTCTTCATCAGAATAACTACTTTATTGCTAGATGTGATGGAATGTACTTGTAATCCCAGTTCTAAGGAGGTAGAAGCAGTAAAAGAAGCACTCGGTCATCCTCAGCTACATAGTTAATCTGAAGTCAGACAGAGCTACAGAAGACTGTGTTGATGCAGAAAGAGGACAAGTAAAAATTCCAGGTCACCCTGGTCTACATAGCATGACCCAGCCTCAAAACAGAGGAAACAGAATCAATACCATTCTCTTTTTTTCCTTTTTTTATTATTTTTTTATTTTATCGCCATTTATTCTTTTTTAATGTTTTTTTTTTCAGTTTAAATTTAGATAAGAAACAAGGTTGCTTCACAAGTCAGTTCCAGGTCCCTCTCCCTTTCCCTCCCCTCCTCCCGTGCCCTCCTCCCAACCCCCCCATTATCCCCTCATTTCCCCAGGGAGGGTGAGGCCCTCCATGGGGGTGTCCATAGTCTGTCATTTCATATAGGTCAGGGCCTAGACCCTTCCCCAAGAGTTCAGGGTGAGAGTGCACCTCACATTGTTCTATGGGAGTCCAAAGTCCGTGTGTATACTTGGGATGGGTACTGATGTGCTGCCCAAGGCTCAATAGATTACCTAGGCCTCCTCACTGACACTCACATTCAGGGGGTCTTGATCAGTCCCATGCTGGATTCCCAGGCTGATGCCTGGGATTCAAGAGTTAACCTTTGTCGGGTCAGCTGTTTCTGGGGGTTAAACCAGCCCAGTCTTAATCCCTTTGGTCATTAGTCCTCCCTCTGTGTCACTGGATTTCTTGAGTTCCACTTCCTTCCCACACCACCAGTTTTCCCCTCATTAACATTCCCCATGAATTGTGAGTGCTCAGAGACACATCATGACAGGATTGTGAACTCTACAGATTTGAGCAAATGGATAACATGCTTTTACCATTATAGCATCAAACAGAATGGTTCTACTGCCCAAAAATCCTCTCTGTTTTGCTCGGTTCATTCCCCTCCTCTCAATTTAAAGTTCTTAATTGCAAGGAAAAAGACACAAGAAAAGGAGATATAGCAAAACATGAAAAAAAATTTCATTGCAAATCAAAGAAGAAAGGAATTGATTGAGCTAACAGTGGGGTGTTAAGTGAAGACCTCCAAAATATTTAAAAGAAGGAAATGTGCTAGAGAATCACATGGGTCACAGAAGGTGAAATAACCATTGTTTTGGTTGCATTAAAAGATGCTCATTTTCACATATGATAAGAGGTATTTAAATTGAGACTACAAGATTGGTGGTGCATGCCTTTAATCCCTGCACTTGGGAGGCAGAGGCAGGTGGATCTCTGTGAACTCAAGGACAGCCTGTTCTACAGAGCAAGGTCCAGAACAGCCAGGGCTACACAGAAGAAACCCTATCTCAAGAAACAAAAATAAGTAAACAAAAAAACAAATAAATGAGTAAATAAATTGAGATTACAGCAAGACAGTTTCATCCCTATGAGATTACCAAAACTCCATGAGTTCAATATTGTGTTCTGTAGGTGAATATAGTGGCTTGGATGAGAAATATCCCCCACAGACTCAAGAATCTTAATACTTGGTCCCCAGTTTGGAGAGGGTCACAGCCTCACCCTCCTTCCAGTTCTTTCTGCTTCTTATTTTCAGTTGAGATGTGATTTCTCAGCTTCCTGCCCCAGCTGTCATGCCTGCCACTTACTGTCATGTCTCCCCACCAGTGATGAACTCAACTCTGGAACTACTGAGCCCAAATCAACTCTTCCTTTTATAAGTTGTCTTGGCCATGGTGTTTTATCAGAACAATAGAAAAGTAATTAATACAGAAATTAGTACTGAGAAGTGGGCTATTGCTTAAAGAAACTGAAGACACTGTTTTTCAAAGAAGGTGGAAGACTTTGAACTTTGAACTAAGAACTTGTTGAGTGCTGTAAGCAGAGCTTGCAGAGCCACTCTAATAGAAACCTCTAAGCTGTTGGTGCTGAAAAGAATTAACATTATGGAGGATAGAGTGGATGGAACCAGCTTTAATCAATTTAAACTGAATGAGATGGGATGGAACTGATTCAGACCAGTTTGTCCAGCCCAAGGGGTGCCAGAGGAACCCCAGCATTATCGTCTGGGCTAGAGGTCATCCCTGTGATATTTGGGCAAAGAATCTAGTTATGTTCTGCCTGTGTCCTGAGAACTTGCCTGAGGTTAAATTTAAGACTAATGGGCTAATTTCTTTGGCAGAGGAAAATTTAGGATAACACAATATTGATTCTGTGGAATGATTGTTATGAATAACACTTATGCAAATCTACAATGAAAATGAGCAAGTGGATAGAAAGAAATACAAAAATTACAGTATGGAGAGAAAAGGGGCACTTTCTAGTGCTTAATGTTACAGCTGGGACATGCTGAAAGAGAGGCTATAATTGTTGATGAAGAAGCCTGCAGCATTTGAACAAAGGGAAGGGTGCTCTCAGGGCAAGACTCCACCAAGAGTAAGCAACTGAATGAAGTAAACTGCTGCTATGTGACAAGGGGTCCAGGTTCCATCACAATCTGGCAGGTTAGCTTGGCAGTGTTGTCTATTTAGTGTTGGTTTGAGAAGTTTGAAGAATGCAAGAGTGAAAGAGTTAGGGACTCTTCATTGTTTCAGAGAGGTGCCAAGGCTAGGCAGCATGTGACAAGTGTCCCTGTGTGAAGGTCTGGGAGAGGCCAGGAGATTATGAAAGACCATTTCATGAAGCTGTGAAACTAAAACGTAGGTCTCCATGGAGACTCCAAGATGTTGGAGCTGCCAGAACTGTGAGACATCTGCCAGTGAGAGCTACGTGCAGGGAGTGTCACAAGCCCAGGATAGAGATGTGTGCCGCATCCATATTGTGTCCTCCTAATGGGTGAATATATGATGTGCTCTCTAGGCATTGTTTTACTTTGCTCTTTTCCCTCTGGATAAGTCTGCACTAGAGTTAAACCACCTTCCATATCCTTGCCAATGGCACACTGTACATTGTAACGTCACGGACTGCAGACATAATGATTACCATTGCTCTGAAACTCTACAAGGCAATGAAGATTTCTAGTGTAATGACTTCTTCCCATGTTTTCTCAGTTTGTCTCTGGGGCTGATTTCTAAGGGGGAGGCTGGATGTAAAGCTCATTCTTATAGCATTACGAAGTCTTGCCAAAGTGTTTGCAGTGTGCTATTTTCCACTTCTTCCAGTTGCACAGTAGAAAAGCATCAGTTTCCCATAAGCTTACTTTATCAGGGAGTTCCCTGTTACTGTGATAAAACAACAGTGCAACTCACAGAAGGAAGAGTTCATTTGGGCTCAGAGATCAGAGGGATAAGAATCTGTAATGGTGGAGAGGTAAGGCAGGAAGTGGATGGCATGGAAGCATGGGCAGGAGGCTGAGATGATTTCTTATTCAAACCACCATATTCTACTCCCTGGCCCCAACAGGCTCACGGCCAGACCACAGTACAAAAAAAAATGCATTTGGTCCAACTTCAAAAATCCCCATGGTCTTTCACAGTTTCTACACTGTCAGAAAGTCTGAAGGTAAAGTCTCTTTTGAGACTCAAAGTATTTTCTTAACTGTAATTCCCTATAAAATACAAGAGCAAATTGCATGCTTCTAACATACAATCATGTACACTCTATATTCTTATTCCAAATAGGAGGAAAGGGGGCCATAATGAGGATATACTGGACCAAATGAAGAACAAAACTCAGCAGGGCAAATACTAAATCCTGTAGCTCCTCCTCTGGCCTGCAGGTGTACATGCAGTCAGAACACTGTATACAGAATACAGGGCAAGGAGGGACTAGGGCAAAGAGCACAGAACAGAAGTCATATTTCTTTGAATATATTTTAGTTTTGAGATTCAACTAGTGATGTATTGCTATTTTACAAAACAGTTCAACAAAATTAACTCTGAAAATCTTTAAAGTAACCACAGAATGAAACAACTGTAACCTTCAGTTTCGACTCGATGTCAGTGGGAAATATTATTCAAAGTGACTTAAAAATGATTTGTCCCTAGTGGGATATCTGTTCCTAAGATCATAGAAATAAGGGTTACAAATAAGCACAATAAGCACAAATTACACACAGAGGGGAGGATGTTTGGTGTCTACTTTATCTCCGTCTACCTAAATCCTTTAAGAGATGAGACTCTCACTGAATTCAATGACTGATGGCCAGCGAGGCCCAGCGATCCCCTTGTCTACATACCCCCCTGACATCCACAGTGTACTGGAATTGCAGGTACATGCACAGGTATGTCCTCATGACTGCTCATGAGACATAGATACTGTAGAACACATTGAATAATCACATAGTATTCTGTCACCCCTTATGTTGTCAGAACTAGGGCTAGAGGTGTGCATGGGACGATCATATGAACAACAAATGAGACTAAGTAAAAACATGGGAAGGGCTGGAGATGGCTCATTGGTTAAGAGGACCGAGGTCCAATTCTCAGTGCTCACAGCCATCTGTAGCCGCATTCCAGGGGATCCAATGCCCTCTTCTGACCTCTGTGGGCACTACATGCAAATGGTGCATTGATATATGCTGGCAAAACACTCATACACACAAAATGAAATGAATCTTTAAAGAAAAGAAAACCCTTAAATCTTCCATTTGAATTGGAAATATTCAAGCAAATTTTATTTTATCTTAAAACAAATATATTTCATAGCTGTACCCACTGAAAAGTCCCATAGACAATGACTAAGCCAGCATCAGTGGGTGCAACAAACTCTCCAACTGTGCTCTTAAAAGTCTGTTTTCATGAGGCATATGTATATGCTATAAAAAATAAGGAGTAAACCATCCCACTGGACATGTCAAAATGTCAGATTCCAGATCCAGAACAGTAGGTGGACAAAAAGAACCTGAAACATCTTGTCACCCCTGCCAGCCACACCAGAATCAAAGCAGCATAGCTCAGAAACCTGGAGCTGACCTGAAGAGACTTCACTGACCAAAAGGAGGACAGTTTGTGCACCCAAAACTGATAACTGCATTTATTGGGAAATTTTAAATGTATTGGGTATATTCAGATCATGTGCAAAAACTATGCTTTTTCTGTGTGTATTGCCAGTGGGGGTCTTAGATAAAGTCTAAGACCTAACATATCCTGCATAAGTCCTCAGCCACTTAAAATGATACAAGAAAAAAAAAAGAAGGAGGAGGGAGAGAGGACAGAGAGAAGGAGAAAAAACAAACAAGTTTGGTTTTTTTTTTTACTTTTTTTTAAATTTAAATTTAAATTAGAAACAAGGTTGCTTCACATGTCAATTCCAGGTCCCTCTCTGTTTTCCTCCCCTCCTCCCATGCCCTCCCACCAACCCCCCCCAATATCCCCTCATTTCCCCAGGGAAGGTGAGGCCCTCCATGGGGGTGTCCATAGTCTGTCATTTCATCCAGGGCAGGGCCTAGACCCTCCCCCAAGAGTTCAGGGTGAGAGTGCATCTCTCATTGTTGGATGGGAGTCCAAAGTACATTTGTATTCCCGGGATATATTTTGATCTACTAACTAAGACTCAATAGATTCCCTAGGCCTCCTCACTGACACCCACATTCAGGGGGTCTTGATCAGTCCCATGCTGGAATCCCAGGCATCAGTCTGGGATTCAAGAGCTAACCCTTGTCAGGTCAGCTGTTTCTGGAGATTAAACCAGCCTAGTCTTAATGCCTTTGGTCATCAAGTTTTTGATCTCCAATTGCACCCGTTTTGTTGCAAATGTCATGATTTTATTTTTCTTTATGCTGATTGAAATTCCACTGTGTGTAGGTTATCACATTTTCTTTATCTGTTCAGGTTAGTGGCTATCTAGGCTGATTTCGTTTCTGAGTTTTAATGAGCAATGAAGGGATAAATAAGGAATATACAGTAACTGTAGTAGGATCTAAAGTCTCCAGGTGTGTTCCCAGGAGTAGTACCACTGGATCACATGGCCGTTCTAGTTTTAATAATTTGAGAAGCCTCAACACAAATTTTCACAGTGGCTATGCCACTTTACATCCCCCAACAGTGGCTAAGGACTTCCCTTCCCCCACCTCCTCTCCAGCCTTTGTTATGACTTATTTTCTTGATGACAGACACAGACTGGAGTGAGACAGAACCCCAATTGTTTTTAATTTGCATTTTCTTGGTGGCTAAAGATGTTGAACACTTTTAAAAATATTTATTTAAGCCATTGGTGCCTTTTGCTTTTGAAAACGGTCTTCTCCGCTCATTAGCCCATTTATTGACTGGGGGACTTGGGGATTTTGATGATTAAATTGGAAGTTATTTGTATATCCTTCATATGAACCATATATCTGAAGTATAGTTATCAAAGGGTTGTTTCTATTCCGTAACTGTCTCACTCTGCTGATAGTTTTGTAACAGTGCAGAAACCTTTTGATATCATGTGATTCTGTTTGTTAATGATTTTGAGATTATTCCCCATGCTTTTGGAGTCTTTTATGGGAGGGCCTTGTTGTGCCTTTATCTTGTATCTTTACTATGTTTTCCTCTGACAACTTCAGCATTTCAGATCTCTGATCTGTTTTGAATTTTGTTTTGTGCAAGTGAGAGATAAGGATCTAGTCTAACCCTCCTGCACAGAAGTACACCATTTTCTCAGCACGTTTGTTGAAGAGTCTCTTTTTCTAATGTGTATTTTTGACACTTTTGTCAAAAAGTAGGTAAGTATAACTGTGTGGGTTTATTTCTGGACCCTCTATTCTCTTTTATTATTTTTGTGCCAGGACCAAGGGTGTCTTTGTCACTGTTGTCTTGTAGCATATTTAAGGTCATGATACTCCTAGCACATTTTCTACTTAGGATTTCCTTGGTTGTAAGAGGCCTTTTATATTTTCAGATGAATTTTATTAATATTTTCAGTTCCATGAAGAATACTGTAGGAATTTTCATTGAACTGCATTGATCAGAATATTATGTTTGATAGTATTGCCATTTTTGTTATGAAAAAGGGTGATTATTTTGAAATTATTTAAATTAAATAGAAAATAGGTTAGAAGGGGGAGGACAGAAAACACAAAGCATGTAGTCAAAATTTTACTTCATGAGCTTCTCACACTCTCAATGTCCCTTAGTTCTAATATGAGGAAGTATCCAGCCACCCACAATAATATTATTTGTAGGGATATGACATCAGCTTGGCAAGGAAGCCCTTAAACCCCATGGTAGTGAATCCTACTGCTGTGACTACTGCAAAGTTTGGTGCATCTTTTACTCGCCCAAATTGAATCCTTTAGGGACTGCCAGCGCTGCTCAACAACCACATTACCTGAGCCATGACTGTTTGTAGGATGATTGTTTGTGAAGGAACATTGCCATTTTTCTACATCAGCTCTGCTAATTTATGAGCATGGAAAGTCTTTCCATTGTCTAGTGTACCAGTCAATTTATGTTTTCAGAGTCTGAAAGTTTTTGTTGTAGAGGTCCTTCACCTCCTTGGTAGAGTTATTCCTAAGGATTTTTTATGAAGGAGATATTTTTCCTAATTCAGTCTTGGCAAGTCTGTTGTTGCTGATTAGAAAAGCTAATTATACTCGTATGTAGGTTTTGTATCTAGCCACTTTACAGAATTGCTTACTAATAAGAGCTTGATGGCATTCTTAGGACCTCTTAGCATGGTGTCATGTCATATGTATACATGAGTCCTGTGGTGTCTTCCTTCTTATCCCTTACCCCTGTTGTTTCTTCTCTTGTCTTGTTGCTTTAGCTAAGACTTTGAGCACTGAACTGAATAAAAATGGAGGAAGTAGGCACCCTTGTCTCTACCCAGCATCCATTTAGTAAATGTTGGCTAGAGGACTGTCCTGGGTAGCCTTAATTATGTTGATATATGTTCTTTCTGTACCTTGTTAATAAGGATGTTTATCATGAAGTCATGCTAAACATTGAGAAATGCCTCTTCTGTGTGTGATTTCTGTCCTTAGGTCTATTTATGTAATAGTTTACATTAGTCGATTTGCCCATGTTGAACCAATTTCTCATCCCTAGGTTGAAGTCAATTTGATGGTTGTATATACTTTTTAATTACGTTTGCAAGTAGTTACTGAGAATCTCTTCCCCTGTTGTGTTTCCCTCTGGGTTTGTTTTGGGGTAACACCAGCTCTGTCGACTGAGTTTGGTACTCTTCCTTTCTGTTTTGTGTTTTGTCATCCTCTAAAGATAGTAAGATTCTGTAGCATTCAGCAGAGTCTGGTCCCAGGCTTTTCTTTGTGGGAAAACTTTTCATTCCTGCATTTAGTCTCTTTGGCTGTTATAGGTCTAAGCTGATTCTGTCTCCTTGATCCAATCTTATATTTTAACTTTTATTCTTCTCTCATACATTACATACTAACCAGTTTCCTCTTCCTCCACCCCTTCCAGCCCCTTCCCCTACCTCCCCTCTCCTCCAGATCAACTCCTCCTCAGAGAGAGAGAAGACCTCCCAGGTATATCCACCAAACATAGCCTAACAAGATACGTAACACTGAGTACTAACACTCTTAGCAAGGTTGGATGGCAAACACATTAGAAGGAAAAGGGTCCCAAGAGCAAGCCAAAGAGTCAGAGACACCCCCACTCCCATTGTTAGGAGTCCCACAAGAACATCAAGTTACACAACTGAAATTTACATGTAGAGGACCTCGCCGAGACCCATACAAGGTTGGTGTTTGTTGCTTCAGTCTCTATGAACCTTTTTTAGTTGCTTCTGTGGGCAGTATTCCTGTGATGTCCTTGGCCCCTTCGACTTCCACAGTTCTTTCTCCCCCTCTTCTGCAGGGTTCCCTGAGCTCCACCTTATGTTTGAAGTATCCAGCCACCAATCTGCTCCCATCAGTTGCTGGATGATGCTACTCTGATGCCAATTGGACTAGGCACTGATCTATGAGCATAGCAGCAGAATATCATTAGGAATTAGGAATCATTTCATTTGCTTTTTTGCCAGTCATGGTTGGCTCTATCCTGGGTCTCTGAGCTGTCTTGCCTCTGGTCCCTGGCCATCCAGACAATGTCAGGCACGGGCTCCCTTTGATGCATGGGCCTCAAGTTGGACCAGTCATGAGTTGGCTACTTCCACAAGTTCTGCACCACTTTGTCCCGGTCCATCTTGTAGGTACAACAGATTGTAGGCTGAAGGTTTTGTGGCTGGGTTGATGCTCCAGTCCCACCACTAGGAGCCTTCCCTGACTATAGAAGATGGACAGTTCAGGCTTGATCCAGTCTTAATAGATTATGTGTGTTAAAGAATTTATTCATTTCCTCTAGATTTTTCTATCTTCTTGGAATATGTTTTCAAAGTGTTCTCTAATAGCATCTGGATTTCATCAGAGCAACAACTCCCTTTTGGATATGATTTTGTAACTTTGTGTCTCTCTCTTTCTTTTGGTTAGTGTGCCTAAGATTTGTCAATCATACTTACAACCTTTTCAAATAACTCTTCAGTAGATTCTATGTAGTATTCTTTTAATCTATATATTGTAATTGCTGCCTTAATTTTTATTTCTTGCTTGACATCCACTACTTTGAGTTTGGCTTCTCTTATTTTTCTAGGAGTGGCATCATTAGGTTATTACTTGAGATCTGTCTGATTTTGTTAATATGATCATTTCTGGCTATGAAACTTACTCTTAGAATTCTTTGAGCTGTGTCCCAGAGATGCTGATAAGTTATGCTGTCATTTTTTCACCCTCTGAGTATTAATTGCCCTGAAGAGTTATTGCTAATTTCTAAGTGGTGAGATAGTATTGTGGTTATATTTTAGAGTCTTTTAGTAAAATACTTGTCTGCATGTGGATGAAATAATATTGAAAGTTTTTTTTCAAAATGATGTGGAAAGGGGAAATTGTTGGAAGTATGGAAGAAATAATATCAGCTATAAATTTATTATTGCCTTAACTGAGTGACCCACTGATGTTTATCATATGTTCTTTTTTTCTACTTTTATGCATATTTAAATGTCTTCATTGAAAATTATTTTAGTTGCATTTAGAGTGTGTGTGTGTCTGTATGTCTGCATGTGTGTGTTTACATAGACATGCATGCCCTATGTAATATGTGGAGGTCAGAGAACAATGTAGGAGGAGGGAAGTCCGTTCCCTCCTTATACCATGTGGCTCTCAGGGATCAAACTCAAGTTTGACTGCATGCACTTTCCCTGCTGAACCATCTCACTGGCCCCAGAGAAAAATATTTTTAAAATATATACATCACTGTTTTCTGAGTTCAAAAGTAACAGAATCTGACTAGACCTTTAATTCCAGCATTTGCTAGCGCTTAGGAGAATAGCATGTTGAAAGGCAGCCTAGGCTGCATCATAAAACTCTTGTCTCAGAAAGAAACCAAAAAAGGAGGGAGACAAGAAGGAGTGAGGGAGGGAAGGGCAACAACAGTCCAGAAATTGGAGCATTGAAAGTCCATTTACGTTATTTTTTTCTGGTTTTCCAAGACAGAGTTTCTCTGTGTAGCTGTGGCTGGCCTAGAACTCACAGAGTTCCTCTTGTCTTTGCCTCCCATCTGCTGGGATTAAAGGTATGTACCACCACCACCCAGCTATTTACAATTTTTAGTGGTCCAATTTCTCATGTGTGTTAATCTACCTTGTCCTATGCTCTAAGATCTGGCATGGCATAGGACCAGTGGTCCCTGTATTAAAAACTGTGCCCATCTGCATCTGCTGTACAGGTAGAAGGGGCTCAGAACCCACATGTATGCATCCTTCCATACCTTGGCATAAGTGTTAGCTGGAGTTGCCCATCGTTGTTTCCTTACCAAGAAAAAGATGAAAGAGGCCAGTGGCCAAGCTGAAAAATCTGCATCCTGGGAATCAGATATTTCTATAGCCATATTTGTTTGATTGACAGGCAGCCCTGTCTATTGTCAACTCCTCAGCCTCTCTGCCTTGCTATCTCACCTCCCTCCTCACCTGGGGCTTTTTAGTTTGAGTTTTCTGGATACATTGCTTTGTTGCAGCCACAATTACTCAAAGCACATAGCAATTTGCCTTGAGTGTTGATTGTGCACATTGGACACCTTGCTAGCCTCACATCTTTTCATCCCAAGACTCCCAATTTTCCTCTAAACTAAGACCGTGAGTGCCCTGAAAGCTTTATCTCACCAATGGGACATACATAGAAACCAGTGTCATCGAACATGTCCAGAGATGGAGTAAGCAGATTGTCTGGACAGAGGAATGTTGACATCTGAGCTGAGATGCCATGTACACTCTAATGTTACCTGTGTGTCTGCGATCCTCTCACCAGAATGGGCTCCTCCGTCACAGTGTAGGATGAACTGAAACATGTAGGACCCTTTTTGATATGTTGCCCTTCATCGTAGGGATTATGCATAGATCAGTGATACAGCAAAGAGCCTCAATACTAGACAGCTGTGTGTCTCATGTCATTAATGGTAACAATGAGGGGTGTTCATAAAACATCGTTTTCTTTCTTCCTTTTGGCAATTTTAAGAGCCAGAGCTGTTCTTAGCCTCATTTTTCAGACCAAGAGAGAAAGACTCCAGGGAACCACTCACTTGCCCAACTCAGGGAGTTAAGATACTGTGGAGGTTCAGATATGGTGAGCCACTGACCCCCAGCCTGTGCTCCAACCCCGGGGCCTTTAATTGACCCTGAGACTAGGCTGCACTCCAGGCCTGTGCTACCCTAGCCCTTCATGCCTGTGCTCTGCAGGTCACATCATCAGAAAGACCCACATGAGTCCTGCTCCCCACTGACTTGGACACCCCTGACCCGAAGGTGACTGTCCTTGAACATGTCTCTACAGCAGCAGAAATGTGAGTCCCTAATCTGCCTCCCAGCATCAGTCAGAAATTCTGGATAAGTTCTAATACCTGCCAGTCCCTAGAGTCAAAGACTCATGCCTGCATTGGAAACAGTCCTCTTCTGTTCATCCGTATATATGTACTTATTTCTTTGAAAATGATCTTAAATTCCATATATGTATTCTGTACTTACATAATTTCTTCACCCCTATTCCACCACCCCTTTCCATGTTTTCTTTTATTTTGTTCCATATATAAATGTTATTGTGTGTATAGATATATAAATGTCAGAGCCAGACATGGTGGCGCACACCTTTAATCACAGCACTCAAGAGGCAGAGGCAGATGGATATCTGTGAGTCCAAGGCCTGCCTGGTTTACAAAGAGAGCTCCAGCATAGCCAGGGTTCTTACACAGAGAAACCCTGTCTCAAAAAAAACAAGATAGATAGATAGATAGATAGATAGATAGATAGATAGATAGATAGGAAGGAAATGATATACGAATCAATATATAAATATAACATATTGCTCACACATATATCTTTTTAGGGCTGGTCACTTGGTGTTTTGGTAACTAATTAGGGAGCTTATCCTGGGAAAAACTGATTTCTCCCTCTAAGCAGTCATCAATTGCTTGTTGTTCTTCATTTAGAGGTAGAGATTTCCTCAATCCACTTTGACATGTCAACTGGTGTTGCCATTGGCTGGTTTTGTTAAGCAATCATATTGGTGAGATTTCATGGATAAAGTTTCCCTGTCATGTCTAGAAGGCACTATCTCATAGCAGATGTCCTGGTCTTCTGGCTCTTGCAATTTTTCTGCCTTCTCTTCCACCACATTCCATGAGTCTTAGTTATAGGAGTTCTTGTCAATCCATAGAGAAAGACCACCAACCCAAATCATGGCCAAATTAATTAAAATAAGTAACTAATTAAAGCAATATTTTTTGGTTTTTCAAGACAGGGTTTCTCTTTAACTTTGGAGCCTGTCCTGGAACTCACTCTGTAGACCAGGTTGGTCTCAAACTCATAGACATCTACCTGCCTCTGCATCCCGGGTGCTGGGATTAAAGGTGTGTGCCATCACCACCTGGCTCAAAGCAAGCTTTTTGTATTCATGTACAAGGGCTGTCTCCCCCAAAAGGCAGGGTTCAAGAGATCAGCATTGTACATGGGTAAGATGAGGATTTTTATAGCTCAGGAGTAGGGGGTTCCAAAATGGGGTATTTGGAAGACAAATAGGTAGGGTTACAAAACGTAACATAGGCATAACAAGTTGGCCATAACAACCTCCTGAAACAAAGACATGGTTGCAAGGTAGTCTTAACAAGATAATCATAACAAAGTAGTTGTAACAATATGGTTACAGCAGGGTAGTTATAACAGTGTGGTCATAAATGCAACAATGCATCCGTTGATTACCACCAAGATATAATTGCCACCATTGCATGTGGTGATGTATTATTTATGATTTAATAAAGTCACTGGAGATAAAAATGCAAAGCTAGTCATAGCTATAGAGCCGGGCAGTGGTGATACACAGCTTAATCCCAGCAGCCACACTAGCTAACCACAGAGGCCAGATGATGTGTCACACACCTTTAATCCCAGGACTCAGGAGACAGAGGCAGGTAGATCTCCGTAAGTCCAAGACCACCCTAGGCTACAGGAGAGAGTGAATCAGCCATAAAGAATAACAGAGCTAATGCCTTTAATCCCAGCACTAGGGAGGTATAAAAGGAAGAAGCAAAGGGTCTCATGTGAGATTTAGTTTCCAGACAGGGAAGGCATTGCACTCTTAGGATTGCTGGAGGCATTTGCCTCGGGATCCTGGAGAGCATTGCCTCTTCATGGAGACAGGATCTCCAATTCAGCCTTGGTAGAGATAAGAGCTACTGGCTGGCTGCTTTGCTTTTCTGATCTTCAGCTTGAACCCCAGAATCTGTCTCTGGGTTTTTATTATTCACATTACAATTGTACCTTAAGGGATGTATTATGTGCTGGTCATTGTTGTGGTTCATAGGTATCACAGCTGGGAAGGGCTATTGCTTTCTTTTTCCCCCTTGCATATCACCTCCCTGTGCCATTGAAATTAATCCTCAAGGAAGAGGCTTTCAGATCAGATCCAACTCAGTTCTTCCAAGTCTTGCATCTGAAGTTCACAGTGTTCCACCAACAATATGGACTCACCTTCAAATTCTGGCAGTCTGCAATTTACATGAACTTTGATGAACTCATGCTGAGTGACATAAGCTAATCACAAAAAGACAAATGCTGTGAGATTTTACTTAGAGGAGTGTCTAGTCACATTCGTAGAGACAGACGGTAAAATGGAGGCTGCCAGGCTCTAAGGGAAGCAGGACTAGGGAATCAGTGTTGAGTGGGGCCAGTCTCCTTTTAGGCAGACAGAATGTTGTGGAGGTGAAAAGTGGGTAGCTGCATCATCTAACATCACCGAACTATGAGGTTAAAATGGTAACTCAGATTAAATGCATTGACCCATAAGTTACTAGCAAGGCTTCAAATGATTCTCTTCTGTGAATATGACCCCAGGTGCTTGCCAAAAGGAAGTTGAGACCATCCTTTCTTGCCTGCCTCCACTTTGGAAGCTGGTGGTCCACTGGCCAGGAAGTGCTTATGACAGCCAGGAAGCTAAGGGCCTGCCTTCAGCAACTTCCTTTGATGAAGAGCAAACCACAGGAGAGGAGCTAACATGCCCTTGTGCTCTCCTTTGTCCCCAGGTGGCAGTGACAGAAGAGGAGACGCTTGTGGCTGGAGCTGCGGTGCTGGAGGCGGAGGAAGGAGTCTCCTAACTGGTGCCACATACATCAGGTCAAAGCCATTTCGTCATTTTTTAGTCACACCAACCAAATCTTACTCCAAAGTAGGAGCCAGATGCAGATAGGACACCACAAACAGCTAGCTCTGAGATTATAACCCCCTGCCTGACACCACCTAGGTCCCACATCCTAGGCTTTAGGAGTGTTTGTCTTCCCATCTCACAGCAGTGAACACCTTGTCACAGCCAGCCAGATAAGGCCTCACTCCAAAGATGCAAAGGCTGCTCACTGAAAGCGCCCACCCCCTGATTATCATAGAAAGAGGAGCAAAAGGTATTCAACAATACCATGCAGTGTGCAAAATCAACCATGTCCTTGATGGTATAAAATTATGCAGCATCTGTCCTGGCATCGGTGAACTTCCCATAAAAGCCCATAAGATGATACTTTTAATTCTGTGGACTTGATGGTCTCTGATAATCAACTCATTCATGTGCTAGTGACCGACTTCCAATAAAACTTTATGTATAAAAACAGACAGCGGGCCACATTTGGTCAGTCATCTACATGATGCTGGATGCATCTGTTCCTTATCAGCCCTCACTGAGAACAAAAGTAGCTCCAAAACTGCTTTCCCCAGGTGACACACACACCCAAAGCCGCTTCCTCCAGCTGTTTCAGGCACCCATCTTGTTCCTCTGCCTGCAACTGTTCCGTTCAGGACATCTGACATCCTGTAAATGCAGTGGGGCTGTCACTGTGAATGTGAAAACTCAGGGAGCTCCAGTTAGCCAGGACTGAACTGGGAGTCTCTCTTAACAGCCAACAGATTAGATTTCAGCATACTACAAGACACAGCACAGATCCCAGTGCCCCGTCTCACAGTGCTGCCTAGGACTGATGCTTCAGTGTGGCTTTAATGATGTAGCAGCTTACATGTAAAGAAGGGAATTATTCAAAAACTAATTCAGAACTGTGCAATGGAGGTGGTAGGGACTTCTGACTGCTGGGACTCTGGTATGTGTGTATAAGTGTGCATGTGTGTCAGTGTGTATGTGAGTGAGTGTGTATGCATGTGTGTCAGTGTGTATGTGTGTGAGCGCGTGTGTGTCAGTGTGAGTGAGTGTGTATGAGAGTGTGAGTGAGTGTGGGAGAGAGTGTGTATGTGAGTGTGTGTGCACATGTGCGTGTGTCAGTGTGAGTGTGTGAGAGTGTCTGTGTGAGTGAGTGTGAGAGTGTGTGTATGTGAGTGTGTGTGTGGGCACGCGTATGCCTCTGGTCCACTGCATGGTGAGAGACGCCCTCCTCTTGTCCCTGCAGATGGATGGTCTCTAGCCTGCTTCCAAACCCGCCCTCGGCTGAGTGCTGGGCAGTGCTTCTACATGATCCTATGACGCTTGATATGGACGCAGTCCTGTCAGACTTTGTTCGGTCCACGGGGGCAGAACCTGGTCTGGCCAGAGACCTGCTAGAAGGTATGTGGACCTCATTGTCCCCAAACCACTCATTCAGGTGTGAACAGAAGATGAGGGGGGTCTTCATGGCCTCACTGTGGTGTCACTCAGACAGCATTTGGCCACTTTCGAAGTAAAATGAAGTGTTAATGTTGGGGATGGAATTCTTCTGTCTTGCTTGCCATTATTTGGGACAGGACATGGATCACCAGCTGTTAATATGCACAGAGAGAAAGATGACAATGCTGGTGAATGCTTCCAGAGAGTTAGCCCAACTAACAGTAATCATTTTTAAGAACAGTATATTCCAGTGGAGTCACATTCAAGAATATACTTTCCATGGAAACCTTCTCTCCTATCTTTGTCTTAGCTGAGACACAAATATCTTAGGCCAAAGTTATGGGGGAAAAAACTACCTGGTAACCAGGAAATGAAATGCCCCCTTGGACTTTGCAGGTAAAGTGCTTGAGACATGCAAAGCATGTGCCTGGTGTAGATGGGGTATTCCTAGGGCTCTCTCTATTCAGCCGTACTCATCACAGACTGGGATTGACCTTGGTTCTTCCTCTTGAGTGACGACACAGTTGAAGCAAGGAAAACTAAAAAGCTGATAACTGCTGCATAGGACATTCAGGCATGGGACAGAGGGGATTGTTTTTCAAGACTGATCTGCCTCCTGTACATAAACCACTGTGGAGTTGGGAGCTATTAAGTATTATAAGCCACAGTGACTCTCAGGGTCAGTTAGAGAAAACCGAATGACTAGGCATTTTCATAAACAGGGGTAGTTCCTGAATGTTGGAAGCTCTTGTTGGGGTGCCAAGGAAATCTTAATGCACGATCTGAAGTTTTCCCTTGGCCTCTCATTATTTCAGCCCAATTCATGGTTTCAGTGATGCGTGGTCCTTGCTACCCTGTCTCCATGCTATGTGAAGTCCCTTGAGCTCCCTGCTGCTCAGGTTACTTCTGTAAAGCAGCCTAGAAAAGAACAAGTTCTGACAGAGGCTGCTATGATGCTGGTCCATTCCGGACCCCTGCTTCTCAAATGAGAATAGTCGATTATTTTTGCTTCCTTTATCCTTAGGTGATTTTTTTAAGGGGGAGCAGGAGGATTTCTCTTTACATTGGCACCACTCACCTTTACTCGATAATCGTGAACAGTTGAAGGTGACCCAGAATCTTGCTGCTGTAGCCAGCTGTTGTGTCTCATTTCTCTTTATTTCCCTTGCACAGACTCCAAACAATATTATTTCTGCTTTTCTTCGTACTTTTTTTAGTTACGATACACAAAAACTGGATTTTATGTGCCAATCTATGCATTTTAGCATATGGTTGGATTCCTGTGATAGCCCTGCTGTCAGGCCCAGGGTCTCCAAGGGCTGGGTCCCAGCCAGATCCTCAGGCAACCACAGATGAAACCTTTGCACCGCTGGCTTTGTCTCTCCACAGAGAAGAGTTGTGATCATGGAGTCCTATTGTTTGATCTTTCGGAACCAGCATTTCCCTGGCGCCTAGTCCATCACTGCTCCTAAACTGACCTGACTGAGCATCTAGGGAATAAAGAAAAGACAGACAGATACACAGAAAGTTGTTGTGGGTTGGTCTGGACTCTCTGCTGGAGAAATCACAGCACCTCAGAACCACAACCTGTTTACTATATATGGTGGAACAGAGGCTGGGCTGTTGCATACAGGTAAACAAGGAGGTGGGGTTTATGGTTCACAGCTGAATCAAGGAGACAAGTTCAGCTAATCTCAGTAGGAGCAGTCTCCATAGGGGAGCAGTCTTCAAGCCTGCAAGCCGTAAGGTTGGGATGGGATAGGATGGAGAAAACTACGGAGAGCATTTTCTGCATATACTATCCACACAGGGACCAAAAGGGAAGGCTTTGCCATTTCCCTCCAAGCCACACCCCAGGGGAGAAGGCTTTGTCATTAAAAGATGGGTCTGAGACCAGGTGGTGGTGCCTTTAATCCCAGCACTGAGGCAAGTTCCAGAACAGGCTCTAAAGCAACACAGAGAAACTCTATCTCAAAAAAAAAAAAAAGTGGGGGTCTGAGGCTCCATGGTCCTTGACATGTCTAGGTCATGTCAACACACATTCACTCAGGGCTTCACTCACTCAGGGCTTCCTCTGTTCCCTGCAACTCAGTACAATTCCTGAGAGTTCATCTCAGTAGTTTCTTTTTCATTGCTGAGTAGTAAGATATTGACCATAGTTTGTGGATCTAGTCATCTGCTGAGGGGCACTTCAGTTGTTACTAGTTTGCAGCAGTTACCCTGAAATGTCTGCAGATATCTACAACAGACTTTCTGTGAAGGCACTGTTAACTGTACCTAAGTCGGGCTCACTTGCTGCCTATGGTGTGTTTTTGCCTATCCAAGACCCTGGCCTGGCATCCTGTTTCCCACAGTGGTCGGCCAGCCTGAGTCCCTACTAGCAGCACATGAGACACTGTCTAGGCCATGTCCTCGCCAGTTTTCTTTGCTTCTGTAGATTTTAATCATGCTAATAGGAGTGTGGTGGTATTTCTCAATGGTTTGGTTTTCATTTACCCAACAGCTTATGGTGCTAAACTAGTTTCATGCCAGGGTGTGTGTGTGTGTGTATGTGTGTGTTTGTTTTGTCTGAAAAATCCATCTTGTGAAACTTCTGTTCATACTTTTTACATATTTATAACTTAAATCTTTTTCCTGCATGGGAGCATCAAAATGTCTGCATATAATGAGTTCAAATCCTCTACCAGATACACTGCTAGGCTCCATCTTCTCCTCATGGAGGCTTTGCTGCTGGAAGATAAGTTTGATACAATTCAGCTGGCTGGTTTTATAGTTTGTACCTCACACCTGCGGGAGTAAGAGCCTTGATGCAGCTCCAGAGCCGAAGCTCTTCTAGAATGTACTCATAAAAGTTTTACATTTTTGAAATATGATTGTTTTTTATTTAAATAGAAGTTAATTTTAAAAAACCTTTTACATTTTTGTGTTTTCCACTTAGATCTGCGACCCATTATAAGTTTTACTTTTGTGTGATGTGTGGGGTTTTGGCTCAGGTCCATTTTTACTTATATGAATGTGAGTAGTTTTAACACCATTTGATGAAAATGTCCCCTGTCCTCCACTGAATGAGAATTACCTCTTTGAAAAGCACCCAAGTGCATGTGTAGGAATCTATATCTGCTGTTGCCCGTGGCATCTGTTTCCGTAGCTGGCAAGTATACCATGTTGGCTCCTGCCGTGCAGTGATTCTCACAATCCGAAGGCGTGATCCTCCAGAATTCACTCTTCCCTTTCAAAATGATTTCACGGCTCCATCTCCTTTGCCTCTCATCAAAATTTTGGGATGACCTTGCCTCTTACTTGGAAGTGGCCAGGGATTTTGACTGGAATTCTGTTGTGTTTAAGGACTCCCTTGCTACATTAAATCTTAACTGATGAGGTTCAGCCCTATTTTCTATTTTTATTGGTCTTGAGTTCTTTCATCAAATTGTGTAGGCATCAGAGACAGTTCATACCTGCTTTTTTACATTTGAAAATGAGAGTCTTGTTTCTTGAAATGGTAATTCAATTTTATCTGCCTCTATTGTTCATTGCTAGAATGCTAAAATATAATTACTTATGTATTGAGGTTTTAGCATGAAATGGCCCTAAAGTTAACTTAAATACTTAATTTTTAAATTTTTTCTTTTATTGAAAATACATTTTTTTCTGATACAATATCCTGATTATAGTTTCCCCTCCCTCTATTCCTCCCCGCCTCCTGTCCCCTCTGGATCCACTTCCTTTCTGGCTCTCGTTAGAAAAGAAGAGGTTTCTAAGAGATAACAACCAGCCGGGCATTGGTGGCGCACGCCTTTAATCCCAGCACTTGGGAGGCAGAGGCAAGTGGATCTCTGTGAGTTCGAGACCAGCCTGGTCTACAGAGTGAGTTCCAGGACAGCCTCCAAAACAATACAGAGAAACCCTGTCTCGAAAAAAAAAGAGAGAGATAACAACCAAATATGACAAAATAAAATAATAATAAGATAAAGCAAAAACCGTTATACCACATTTGGACAAGGCTAGCCAACTGGAGAAAAAGAGTCCTGAGAGCAGGCACAAGAATCAGAGACCCACTCATTCTCATACTCAGGAGTTCTATAAAAGTTCTAAGCTGTTCTACACGATCATAAGCATTGTCTTTTTCCTTCTGGTGCTATAACCACATGCTCAGCTCTCCACTTATGTTTCAGTATTGCTTCATCGCCGAGACTTTAGGTTTTGTGAGCATACAGATCACATGCATTTTTCGTTATTGATACCCAGTTACACACATCTACCATGTTTTGAGTTAGTAAATTAATTAACGAATAAATCTCAGAATGGTGAAAAAATACTAAGCTAAAAGCTGTAATATATACACAGAGAAATGCCTCCTCTTGTAGGCCCTGTCCTTGCTATTTCAGTTTCTATGAGTTCATATGCACCTTGCTTAGTTGAATAAAAGGGTCTTGTTCTCCTGGTGTCCTCCATTCCCTCTGGTTCTTTCTGCCTCCTGTTCAGCAGCCATGAGCTCTTGAGGGAGGAATTTGGTAGAGACATCCCATTTAGACCGTCTTTCCAAGTAATGTCTGTCTATGGGTCTCTGCATCTGTTCCATCTGCTGCTACAGGAAGTCTCTGATGATGACTGGGTAAGGCAATGATGAATGGGTATAGCAGAATATCACTAGGAGTCAATTATTTGATACTTTTTTAGAACAATAGTGTCTGGTTTTTTTCTAGGTCTCTGGGCTATCTAGTCTCTGGTTCTTGATCACTCAAACAGTGTTGGATATGGGTTCTGTCTCATGGACTGGCCTTAAGTCAAATCAGACATTGATTGGTGACTTCCACAAGTTCTGTACCACCATTACCCTAGCATATCTTACAAGCAGGACATATACACATCAAAGATTTTGTGGCTGGGTTCATGTGATGCTTCTCTTTTGGTAACCTGAAGAGTACCTTCCCTCACCAAAGACACTAGAAAATAGGGGTGAAGCTATGTAGGTACCAACTGGACTTTTCCATGTTCAATGAGTTGTAGGGGTGTTGTCCTCTGCAACAGGCCCCCTCTGTTGTTTGCAGAGAGGAACCCATTGTTTTTGCAACAGCTTGGGTTATTTGGAGATTTCCATGGGCTCCCTGCGCCAACAATTCAATTGAATGAAATCCAGTCCTTCATTAGAAGCCTCATTTGAGATGGCAAATTGAGACTCTGTATCTCCCATTACTAGGAGACCTCATTAGGATCACCTTCATATATTTTAGGAAGTTTTCACTGCATTAGTTTTCCATATCATCCCTTAAATGCCTCCCAGTTCCAACTGTCCCACCACCCCCACCCCCACATTCTCTCCCTCAGTCCCATTGTCCTTTCCTCTCCCCATCTGATCCTCCTGTTCCCATCCCCACTCACCCTCTGTCCACCCATAAAATCTGTTCTATTTCTCCTTCCTAGGGAGTTTGTGTCCCACCTAGACCCTTACTCTATACCTAACATCTCTGGGTGTATGGATGGTAGCTTGATTATAATTTACTTAATGACTAATATCTACAAATAAGCAAATACATACCATATTTGTCTTTCTGAGTCTGATATTCTTCTAGTTACATCCATTTGTCTGCAAATTTCAAGATGTTATCTTTTTGCAGCTGAATAATACTCCATTGTATTAATATACCACATTTTCTTTAGCCATTCTTCTGTTGAGGGATATCTAATTGGTTTCCATAGTTGAACAAGCATCCTTCTGGTAGGATGAAGCATCCTTTGGGTATATGCCCAAGAGTGGTAAAGTAGATCTTAAGGCAGATTATTTCCCAGTCTTCTGAGGAAACACCATACTGATTTCGATAGTAGCTTTACAAGTTTGCACTCCCACCAGTAATGGAGAAGTGTTCCCCCTTATTCCACATCCTCACTAGCATGAGCTGTTACTTGTGTTATTGAGCATAGCCATTCTGACAGTTGTAAGATAGAATCTCTAAGTAGTTTTGTTTGCATTTTCCTGATTGTTAAGGATGTTCAACATTTCTTTAGGTGTTTCTCAACCATTTGAGATTCCTCTATTGAGAATTCTGTTTGATATCTAGTTTCTTAAGTTCTTTATATATTTTGGAAATTAGTCCTCTACTGGATTGGAGTTGATAAAAAATATTTTACCATTCTATGGGCTGCTGCCTTGTCCCAATGATGGTGTCTTTTGCCTTACAGAAGCTTTTAAATTTCATGGGGTCCCATTTATCAATGGATGATCTTAGTGTCTACACTATTGGTGTTTGATTCGGAAGTCTTCACCTTCGCCAGTGTGTTCAGGGCTATTCCCTACCTTCTCCTCTACCAGGTTCAGTGTAGATACAACATAAAACTGGATGGTTTTATGTTGAGGTCTTTGAGTCACATGTATTTGAGTTTTATTCAGGATGATAAGTATGGATCTATTTGCATTCTTCTACATGCAGATATCTAGTTTAATCAACACCATTTGTTGAGTATGCTGTCTTTTTTTTCCAGTGTATATTTCTGTCTTCTTTATCAAAAATCAGGTGTCCAGAGATATGCAGATTTACATTTAGATGTTCAATCCAATTCCATTGATTGTTGAATCTGTCTTTATGCCAATACGGTGTGGTTTTTATTACTATAGCTTTGTAGAACAACCTGAAATAGGGAATGCGGGACCTCCAGCAGTTGTTTCATTGTTCAGGAGTTTTGGGACTCCCTGTATGTCTTAAGACTCCCTGCATTTCTTCAGTGTCTGCTGTTATGTCCCCCTTTTCATTTCTGATTTTATTAATTTGCATGTTCTTTCTCTCTGCCTTTTGGTTAGTTTGGATAAGGGTTTGTCTATCTTGTTAACTTTCTCAAAGAACCAACTCTTCATTTCATTGATTCTGTGTAATGTTCTCTTTGTTTCTGTTATTGATTTCAGCCCTAAATTGTTATTTCTTGCCATCTACTCCCCTTAGCTGTGGTGTTAAGTTGCTAATGTGAGATCTCTGCAATTTTTGTTGTTTGGTTTGTTTTTGTTGGGGTTTTTTGTTGTTGTTGTTTTGTTTTGCTTTTATGTAGGCACTCTGTGTTATGAGCTTTCCTCCTGGCACCATTTTCATTCTGTCCCAGAAGTTTGAGTGTGCTGTGTATTCATTTTCATTGACTTCTAAAAGTCTTTCATTTCTTTCCTTATTTCTGCCTTGACCCATTTTTTTATTCAGTAGAGAATTGTTCTGTTTCTATGAGTTTGTAAGCTTTCTGTTGCTTCTGTTGTTGTTAATCTGTGGTTCTGTGACAGGGTGCAGGGAGTTATTTCAATTTTCTTGTATCTATCGAGATTTGCTTTGTGTCCGAGTACATGGTCAGTTTTGGAGTAAGTTCTATAAAGTGCTGAGTAGCTGGTATACTCTTTTCTTTTGTATTTGGGTGAAATGTTCTGTCGTTATCTATTAGGTCAATTTGGCTTATAATATGTTAACTCCAATATTTCTCTGCTTAGTTTTTGTCCAGATAACCTGTCTGTTGGCAAAAGTTCTTAAGACTGCTTCCTGCTGACCTGGGGGGTGTTGACCATCTCTGGGGGAACTTCAGAAATCTGGTGTGTTGCCACATCCTGGTTGCTCCATTGCAGTCTAGGCTGTATTGAACTCTCTGGCGCCTCTGTAAATCTGGCAAGATGTTAGTAGAGGACAAAGTTAGGTTAAAAAAATTTTTTTCTTGGGTTCTGGTATTTGAGGGGAAGATTCTAAGATGAGGGAGGGATTCCCAAGGGGTCCCAAGATGAGGGAAGGGAGTGACAGGACCAGGGAGCGGTGAATCTGACCTGTTTGGATGTATCCAATTTGGCTTTCTAGAACTTACAAGAATCCTTTGAGTTTGTGAAAACATAAGTATTAGACATATCAGCAGCATATTTGTGTTAGAAAAGACTTGGCTGAAAGCATTAACATTTTTTAAACTGACAGATATTTTTAGCACAATGAAAAGCACCTTAATTTTGAGCTTGTAGTTATGATCATAAAGTGGTATAGTTGTTTAGCACTCTGTTGGAGTTAGATTAATAGCTTATCAGAACTTTATTGATTAATGTTAAGACTATGAAAGAGAAACCTGGAACATACTTTACTTTTTTAATGTCTCAACTTACTTAATTACATTACCATCTTATATAGATAAACCTTAGAATACCTGTTCCTGAAATCTGTTTTATGATAGAGCTTTGCCTTGTCTGTTATTTTAAGTTGGCAAGGCTACCAGCCGTCAAAAGCATCAGAGTTCTTGAGAAGGATAAGATTTTACCTGAGACTGGAGAATGAGAGACTTACTATCTGACTGTATGGACAACCACCCCCAAGGGCCTCCACAGTTGTTGAAATCAGAGGCTCCAAGAACACCTGCGTTTTGCTGATAGTGAGACCTGTGGATTGGGGACTTTTTAGGAAGGCTTTCTTACCGTTGACCCGAGCAATGTGGAGAAAGTTGATTCCAGTGTCCTCTTGTTCATGGCCTGAAGAGTCCTTTGAAGCAGTTGAGGTGAAGGGCAGGATTGTTCAGTGACCAGCGTTGCCACTTTGTGGGCAGAGTTTCTTCAGTGTCCACCAGTCTTCTTGGAGGAAATGGGGTGGTGCCAGCAGCTGGCCTGTCTCTCTGTTATAAAAAGCTTTTAAATAAAACATTTAAATGCCATGTTCTCTAGATCTCTGAGCATTTGAGGACTGTTCGTCTGTTTAGTATATCTTAGTAGACAAAATTTATCTTTAGTGACTTAAGTACATTGGTGACTACAGAAAAATCTCTTTTGTAATAGCTTTACCTTTGTAAACAGCTTACAGGAAGGACTGGGTGTTGTAAATACTTTATTAATTTGAAATAGACCCTGTTAACTTTAAATGTTATCATCACTTAAGAGATATAACAATTTAGAAGTATTTGATATTTAGTTGAATTAAAGTTATCTTATTTTTTACACATACATATAGATACATTAAACAGGATTGGTTAAGTGTTTGATCCACACTTATAGCAAACAGATTTAAAGAGACAGTCAGTGATGAGAAGGGAGATTCGTTGTATAGAACAGGGGACCCTGGAAAGGCACAGTATTCCATATACAAGCCATGTAAAACTGAGTCAATGAAAGAAGAAATTAGAGGTAAAAATAAAAGCACAAAAGAGACAAAAAGTAAATGAATTGTATGTTAGCTGGCTGGACTGAGTGGGCATGTCTACAGCTAGGTCACTTGGTAAACATGGCGGCCTCAGTAAACACATTTCCATGGTTAAGATTGCATGGTTAAGATCGCCAAGATGACAATGTGAGATACACTCTCACCCTGAACTCCTGGGGGAGGGTCTAGGCCCTGCCCTGGATGAAATGACAGAGTATGGACACCCCCATGGAGGGCCTCACCTGGGGAAATGAGAGGATATTGGGGGGGCTGGGGGGAGGGCACAGAAGGAGGGGAGGGAAACGGAGAGGGACCTGGAACTGACTTGTGAAGCAACCTTGTTTCTAATTTAAATTTAAAAATAAATAATAAAAAAGAAAAAAATGAAACAAAAAAAAAAAAAAAAGATTGCCAAGATGGTGGCCTCTATAGGCAGATTCCATAGTGTCCCAAGCAGACACTAGCCCAAGCCAGGCCATTGTAAGCTGCTGGCATCTGTTTGGAGAAGGAATACTGTAGAAGCAAAGCTGGATAGAAAAGAGGAATTTGCCATTCCAAGCTGAATGAACAGGAGAGACAAAATAGGACACTCCCAGGTGGAAGGTGGCTCCCGCCCTGAGACAGGTTTAGTCACAATGGGAAGTAGCAGGAAGCCTCTGAGACAGGAGGGGGGCGGGGTTAAAGTTAGAAGAATGATATTTAGAGGAAGAAAGAATGTTGAAGAATGTTTAGCAGAGAAGTAGAGAAAAGCTTGAACATAAGGTAACTCCTTCAATCTGGTCCCACCCCCCATGCTCAACGGTCAGCCCTTAGGGGTTGACCTAGAGGGGGTCCTTACCAAATCGTAGTTGCTGTTGGATGCAAAATTTAGCATTCTGGTTGATGGAAAGTGGGCCGTTGGTCCCATGTTGCAGATTACCTGCGTGGTCACCTGCTGGGTGGGCAGGCAGCCAGAGCCACAGGGAGAGCCTGTCTGGGTCAGGGAACCAATGTTGTTAAAATGTCTAGGTTTTCCCAGTAACAGGAGTTTTATTGGTGGACAGGGAAGGAAAGGGGGGTGAGAGGTAACCAACCCGTGCAGAGAGAGAGAGATAAGATACGAGAGAGGGGGGGGAGGGAGAGGAGAGTAAGACAAGAGTAAAAGAAAGAGAGATGAGAGTAAGAGAGAAGATGAGATGGAGAGGAAGACAAGAGTAAAAGAGAACGTAAGCAGGCAGGGGTCAGTCCTTTAAAGGGGTCCTTTGCACCTGCGTGGTTCTCACCGAACTCTGGGCTGGCCAGAGTGCTGCCTGAGTGCATCCTGCCAGGTAACAGGGCAGGCCAGCGTAATGCCTGAACCTTTCAGTGGTGGTAGTATGTGCGTGAGTATGTGTATGAGTATGCACGTGTTCTCACACATGTGCTTCCCTTCTTTTGTTTTTGCTGATATGAGAATAATTGTCCCTTGTGTTTTTATGGGCATTGTTAACCTTGGAGTTTTCCTTCTAGAATCTTCTGCAGGGCTGGAATCGTAGATAGATATTGTTTAAATTTGGATTTATCATAGAATGTCTTGTTTTCTCCATCTATGGTGATTAACAGTTTTGCTGGGTATAGTAGTCTAGGTTGGCATCGTGGTCTCTTAGAGTCTGCAGGACATCCATCAGTCCAGGCCCTTCTGGCTCTAGAATCTCCACTCAGAAGTCAGGTGTTATTCCAATAGGTCTTTGTTACTTGCTTTTTTCCCCCTTTCAGCTGTTAATATTATTTCTCTGTTATGTATGGTTAGTTTTTTGGTTAGGAAATTTCTTTTCTGGTCTAATCTATTTGGTATTCTGTATGTTTCTTGTAGCTTTATAGGCATCTCTTTCTTTAGATTAGAACATTTTTCTTCTATGACTTTGTTGAAAGTATTTCCTGGGCCTTTGAGCTGGTGTTCTTCTCCTTTCTCTATTCCTCTTATTCTTAGGTTTCATCTTTTCATTGTGTCCCAGATGTCCTGGATGTTTTATGTCAGGAGTTTTTAAGATTGAAATTTTCTTTGATCAGTGTATCCATTACGTCTGTTGTATCTTCAACACCTGAGATTCTTTCATCTCTTGTATTCTGTAGGTGAGGCGTGCCTCACTGGTTTCTGTTTAATTCCTAAATTTTTCATTTACAGAATTCCCTGAGTTTACGTTTTTTTTTCCTTTATTGCTTCTATTTCAATTTTCAGGTCTTGAATAGTTTGTTTTGTTGTTGTTGTTGTTTTGTTTTTGTTTTTGTTTATTTTTACGAGACAGGGTTTCTCTGTATTGTTTCGGAGGCTATCGGTCCAGCCCAGCCTCGAACTCACAGAGATCCGCCTGCCTCTGCCTCCCGAGTGCTGGGATTAAAGGCATGCGCCACCACGGCCCGGCCAGGTCTTGAATAGTTTTATTCATGTCCTTCAACTGTTTGTGTATGTTGTCTTGGATTTCTTTAAGGGATTTCTTTGTTTCTTCCCGTTGCTTGTTTGTCTTCCTCAGTTTACAGGATTGTCTCCTTTCCTCATTAAGGACCTCTACCATCTTCATATAGTTGGTTTTAAGGTCTTTTTCTTGTGTTTCTGCTATGTTGGGAAGCTTAGGGCCTACTGTCATAGGATATCTGGGCTCTAGTGGATGCCCTGGATGTTACTGATTGTGTTTTTATGATGGCATCTAGGCACTTGGGTTTTGGTTGATTATAGGTCTAGGTGCTGATTTCTGCATTTGTCTTTGTTGGGTGAGTATTTTGTTCCTTGGTTTCTGTTTCTTTTCTGGGATTTGGAGAATATGATGGCTGTGTTGCTTGTTTTCCTGGCCTGATCATTGTATGCCCTTGATTTAGCAGGGGGTGCCTCCTGGGGTTGGGGGCTGGAACAAAGTACCGGATGGGGGAGAGTTAGAAGAGAAAGAACTGTGGAATCTCCAGAAGATGTGAGTGGGGGAGGGGAGAAGGCTGCCACAGGTGTTTTGCAGCAGAGCTGAGGATGAGACTGGGGATTTCGATCTGGGGACAGGGAGAGATCTGCAGGTAGCCTACCTGGTATTCTGGCAGGCATAACCTGTGGGTTAGCCAGAGGTGCCTGCTGGAGTTGAAGACTAGGGAAAAGCGATGAGTTGGGAGAGGGAGGTTAGGAAGGAAAGGTCTGTGGGATCTGCAGGAGGGGTGGGGTGGGGGAGGCTGCAGCTGGTGTTCTGTTGCAGCAACCCTAGGGGTGAGACTAGAAGATTGGAATTGGAGGGGAGCAAGGAGTGGTGAAGGTCTTCAGTTAGTTTACCTGTTTCCCTGTGCTGCTCAGCTGGTGTGTTCTCACTGAATATGTGCTGATGTTGGAGGCTGGGGGGATGGGGTGAGTTGGGGTAAGGAAGGTCAGGGAAGAATGGGTTTGTGATCTGTTGGGGATGGAGTTCCTGGAGAAGGGGAGAACACAGCAGGTTTACCGCTACAGAGCTGGGGGTGAGACTTGGGGTTTGAGATGTGATGGAACAGAGAGGTGTGAATCCACCTTCAGCTGACTTGCTGCTCTAGGGGGAGCAGCCATTCGGTTAGCAGGGGGTGCCTGCTGGGTTTGGGGACTAGGACAAAGCACTGAGTAGAGAGGAGGACAGGATGGGGATGAGAGCAGGGAAGCAGGGACGGCTGCTGCAGGTGAACTGGGGAAGAGACTGGGGCACTGGATTCCTGGGAAACAGGGAGAAGAGCAAATATTTTTTTCTAGGAGGTATAGGTATATGTATGTGTGTGTGCATGTGCATGTGTGTATGTCCTTAAGATTTTAACAAAGGTGATCATGTTACCTCTGAATAGGGAGTTTTATTCTCTCCCAGTAAGCTAACTATAATTTCCATAAAAGGTTGAATGGAAATATGTAAGGCACCCCTAATTTCAGGGAATGTGGTCAAACATTCACCTTTACTCAGAAAATAGACTAGGATTCTGTGTGTGCTCATGGTCCAGCAGAAGACATGCCAAATGTATGGAAGATTTTGTCCAGAATCGATGCTAGGTGTCCCCTATGGACTGTCCGCATCTGTTGACACCATAGCAGTTTCTCCCCATCACTGTTCACCTCCTGGATTATACCACCTGCCCATTCCTGGTGCTGCAGCCTTCCAGCAGTTACTCTAAATGTTTGTCTGCATCAGGTATCTCCCTCCTCTGCTTCAGGACTCAGATGATGGCCTGTTGCAACCTTTGTTGCTGCCTGTGGGCTCCTCCGGCTGTTAATTGCCTTTCTCCAGCTCATTTTCTGTGCATTGTTTGAACTAGGTTGTTGCTAATGATATCCTTGTGTATTTAGCAATTCTTTCATCCTTCTGTCAATTCCACACAGGCTGCAGTCATCAGAGAAGAGGGAGCCTTAATTAAAGAAATGTCACCCTCCAGTTGATCTGTAGGCAAGGTTATGAGAAATTTTCTTGATTAATTATTGGCATGGAAGGACCCAGACCACTGGAGGCTTTGCTAGCTCTGGGCAGATGGTCCTGGTGCACATAAGAAAGCAGGCAGAAACTGATGGAAGTAGATACAGACCCACAGCCTAACACTAGGTGTTCAGGGAATCATGCAGAAGACTGGGAGAAAGGATTGTAGGAAACAGAGGGGTCAAGGACACCACAAGAAAACACACAGAAGCAACTAACCTGGGCTCATAGGGGTTCACAGAGACTAAACTGACATCCAGGGTGCCTGTATGGGACTGATGTAGGCCCTCTGCATATATGTGACAATTATGTAGCTTGTATCTCTTGTGGGACTCCTAACAGTGAGAACAGGGACTGTCTCTGACTCTTTTACTGGCTTTGGGGATCCTACTCCTCCATACTGGGTCACCTTGCACAGCCTTAATACATGGGGAGGTGCCTAGTCTTACTGCAACTTGACATGCCTTGTTTTGTTGATACTCGTGAGAGATCTCCCTTTCCTAAACAGAAAGGGAGGAGGAGTGGATGGGGGAATCAGAAGGGGGATGGGGAGAGGGACTGGTGGAGAGGAAGAAGGAGCAACTTCGACTAGGGTGTAAAATAAATTATTATTTAAAGAAGGAAGGGGATGGAGAGAGGGAAGGAAGAAGGATGGAAGGAAGGAAGGAAGGAAGGAAGGAAGGAAGGAAGGAAGGAAGGAAGGAAGGAAGGAAGGAAGGAAGCTAAGCAAATCATAAGGAGCAAGCCAGTAAGCAGCATTCCTCCATAGTCTCTGCTTGGGTTTTTGTCCTGACTTCCCTTGATGATGGACTGTTATGTGGAAGTGTAAGCTAAATAAACCCTTTCCTCCAGTTGCCTTTCAAAATGGGTTTCATCATAGGGAAGAAGTCTCCCCAAACAGAACTGGTTTTAATTCCATGGCTGCCCCTTCCCTTGATATATAGAATGGCTTGGAATTCAGGGCACAGAAAAAGAAATTTTCAGGAGAAAAAAATGAGAAGTTTTCACATTTTAATACTATAAAGATCTTTTTTTGTGTCAATCCAGAAGCAGAGAGCTTCACTGCAACAATGCCCACTTCTAGGTTGGCGCTACACTGTGTTCACATGGAGACTATTGAGGACAAAGAACAAAGCCAATCCTGGTTCTGTGGAACATTGTAGTGTAGCCATCTCCTCCATCTGCCCAGACTCATTTGTTTGACTTTGGATTCTTTTTTATTTACAGATTAATAGATAAAGTTGTATGTATGTATAATGTATAGCATGATGTTTGTAATATGAATATACAGACACACATACATACACACACACACCATGGCATGTCTAAATCTAAATCTGTACATTCACTAACACAAGGTTCATTTTGTGGTGATAACACTTAACCATCCACTCTCTTAGTATTTTTTACAAAATAAAATATGTCATCATTAACATTACCCATTAAACTGTACCGTGAATCTCCGAAATAAGGTTCCCTGATGTCCTCTGACTGCCACATCCTTGCCTCTGAGTTCCACTTTTTGTTTTAGTTCTTTGAGTTTTTAGTCTCCTAAAATGTTTTGATCATATTCCTATACCCCCAGATCTTTCCAGATCTATCTTCACTTTCTCAAATTTGTTTATCTTTTTAAAAAAAACATTTAAGATTAATTCATGCTGTCCAAAATATTCTTGGATGTGTGGTCTTCCACTGGAGCATGGTCAACTTTCTAGGGGCCTTTTCCAGCAGACAGTTACCAGTTACTGTCTTAATTAGGGTTTCTGCTGCTGTGAAGAGACACCATGACCATGGTAACTCTTATAAAGGAAAGCATTTAATTGGGGTTGGCTTACAGATCAGAGGTTTAGTTCATTTTCTTCATGGTGGGAAGCATGGTGGTGTACAGGCAAACATGGTGCTGGAAAAGTAGCTTAGAATTCTACATATGGATCTGCAGGCAGTGAAAAGAGAGAGATCCACTGGGCCTACCATGGCTCACCCTAAAGCTCAACATCAGTGACATACTTCCTCCAACAAGGCCATATGTCCTAATCCCTTCAAACAGTGCCACTCCTATGAGCCTATGGGGGTCATCTTCATTCAAACTACCACACTCTCCATGACAAGGGATAGGATCAGATGCTCAACTTCCCTCTCCATACTGTGATTTGGGCTGGCATGGGTTTTGTAAATGCTGCCACAACTGCTGTGAGTTCATATGGGCAGCTGCCCTGCTGTGTCCAGATACTTCCTTGTAGTCATCCACCACCTCTGGATTTTATACCCTTTCTGTGTTCTCTTCCACAATGTTTCCTGAGCCTTGAGGTCTTATTTACAGCTTGGCCAGTTATGGGCCTATATTAGTCAGTATCTACTACAAGTAGAAGCTTTCACCAATGATGGTTGACAAGTGTATTGATTTATGGATAAAATAATAATTCATTAGGCATTGATCTAATACTATGTCCAGTTACAGACATATTAGTAGTAGGTTATCTCGTAGGCCTATGACCTTCTAGCCTTAGGTTCTTAGCCCAATAATGGTGCCAGATATGGGTTTCTTCTTGAGGAATAGGAATTAAATTTAATCAGAAAATGGCTGAGTATTCCCATGATATCTGTGCTGCACCAGTGGGACTGTCTTGCCAGGCCAGTCATTGTTGTAGGTCACAGGGTTCACAACTAGGTGTGACTGATGGTTACTTTTCTTCTCCAGTGGTATGCATAGTACATTCCAGTACTAAGAAGCCAGTATGGATGAAGCTTCCAGGTCCATACCCCTTGATTTTCTCATGTTCTGTGACACAACTATGTGGTGGTATCATCAACAATAGGGTTTTACTGTCAAGTTCTAAAGAGCATCTAAGACCAATGGAGATAGCCTACAACATTTGAGGGTCTGTGGTACCTCAGTGTCCATCAACACCAAAAGAAGAGACCTAGTCCTGGCATTGGGCCTTTAATTTGTTAGTCTCCAGTGCCCAATAGGGACATTGTTATTTATTATAAGGTAACTACATTTTAACTCTCTCTCTCTGTCTGTGTATGTGTGTGTGTGTGTGTATATTGTTAGAAGCTTTCTAATATACATAATATATGCTATATGTTATACATATATATGTTAGGAATATTCTACAATAATAGATTTTGGTATGTCTTTCAAAAATTCTTCAGTGTTATCTCTTCCTCTACTCTATCCTTTCCACAATTCCCCAGTTTAGTACTTTATGTTCCATCATTCCACTTATATCCTTTATACCACTTAACTCTATCTCCCCTCTCTTGAACATCACTCCCCATGACCATTAATTAATTTCCTGACCTCTATGAGTTTTCCAAATGAAATACACATATACGAGAATTCAAAGCTACCATCCACAGATGAGCAAACCTGCAGCATTTGCTTTCTGGTAGGTCACCTCACTAAGAATGATTGTTTCCAGCTCTACCCGTTTACCTGCAAATTTCATCTTTCTTATTAATAGCTGAATAATATTCCATTGTGTAAATATGCAGCATTTTGTTATCCCTTCATCAGATGATAGACCTCTCCATATCCTGGCTATTGTGAGTAGAGTAGTGATGAACGTGGATGAACAGATATCTCTAGAATAGGATATGGAGTCTTTTTGGTCTATAACTAAGACTAGTACAGCTAAATTATATGGTATATCTACTTTTTTTTTTTTTTTTTTTTTTGGTTTTTACGAGACAGGGTTTCTCTGTATTGTTTCGGAGGCTATCGGTCCAGCCCGGCCTCGAACTCACAGAGATCTGCCTGCCTCTGCCTCCCGAGTGCTGGGATTAAAGGCATGCGCCACCACCGCCCGGCCTCTACTTTTAACTTGATTGAAATCCACACTTGTCGGACCTGCTGTGCGGCCTGCATCCGAGAATGTAGCGAGGTGATCGGGATAGATGACACAGAGACGGGTCGGTTGCTTTAAGAAAACTTTATGCTTCCCAAGTCAGCTTAGGAGGAGATTCCAAGTCCGCTTAGGAGAGAGAAGTCTCAGGAGAAGTCTCCCCAAGAAAAAAGAGCTTCCCTTTTTAAGGACTTTTGCCATCCATTTACATACCATTCTTTCCAGACTTCTCACCCTCCTGGCTGGTGGTTTAATCTCCGGCCCCAGAATCGGGGAGACACCACAGGGGGGACAGGAAGAGGCATCTAGCCGTAGGGGGTGTGAAAGGCATGGTATTTCAGTGAGCAAGCCCTTATCTGAGCCCCATCAAGAGCTTTAGCACTGAATTGTTTTCAGTAAACATTACACAGCTGCCTGCTCCCAGGCCAAAGGGGAAGTGGGTTTCTGCTCAAGGTCTGGTGTCCCCACACACACTGATTTTTATAGTGGTTACAATAGTTTTTTATCTTTGTTTTATTTTTTATTTCAAATAGCTTGTTATGCATGTCAATCCCAGTTCCCTCCTCTCCTCCCGCATCCCCACCATACCCCCCCATCCTCCCACCCTATTGCCAATTCCTTCCACATAGGGGATATCTAAAGTCTGTCATTTCACTCAGGGTAGGGTCCAGGCACTCCCCTAAGAGTCCAGGCTGAGAGATCATCCCTCTTTGTGTTATGGACACACAGTATCTGTTAGTATTCCAGGGATAAACACTGATCCACTGCTCAGGACCCCATAGGTTTCCCAGGCCTCCTCACTGACTCTCACATTCAGAGGGTCTGGATCAGTCCCATGCTGGCCTCCCAGCTGTCGTTCTGGGGTCCAAGAGCTCTCCCCTGTTCAGATCAGCTGTCTCTGCTAGTTTTGCCAGCCCATTCTTTGCCAATTTGCTCATCGCTCCTCTCTCTCTGTCGCTGGGTTCCTTGGGTTCAGTTTAACTGTGGGTGTTTGCCTCTGCTTCCATCCGTCACTGGATGAAGGCTCCAGGATGGTTATAGACATCAAGTTCATTATCAGGAATGGGCATTCGGGGTGGTCTCTACACTATTGCTTAGCTTGCCAATCGCTGTCATCCCTTTAGATCACTAGAGGTCACAATGGTGCCTGATCTGTCTTCTAACCTATGATTCCCTCTTCCCCCTATCCTACCCCCCATCAACCTTCCTGTTCCCCCATGACCTACTCTCTCTTCCTCTTCTCCCCCTCTCTATTTCCCAGCTCCCCCTCCCTCCACCCCTCATCATGTTCCCCATCTGTTCAGAGGATCTTGCCTCATTTCTCTTCTCTTGGGTACCATGCATATCTTGTATGTTCTTTCCTGTTTCCCAGACTCTCTGTCATTGGAAGTGCAGACTGGCACTCTCCTGGTCCATGTCTAAAATCCATATATGAGTGAGTACATACCATGTTTGTCTTTTTGTGACTGGGTTACCTCACTCAGGATGGTAATTTCAAGATTCCATTGTTTTTTTCTGCTGAGTAATACTCCATTGTGTAAATGTACCACATTTTCTCTATCCACTGTTCAGTTAAGGGGCATCTAGGTTGCTTCCAGGTTCTGGCTAATACAAATAATGTTGCTATGAACATAGCGGAGCAGATGCCCTTGTTGTATGAATTTGCCTCCTTTGGATATATGCCTAAGAGTGGAATTGCTGGGTCTTGTGGTAGATTGATTCCCATTTTCCTGAGCAATCTCCATACTGATTTCCAAAGTGGCTGAACAAGTTGGCATTCCCACCAGCAGTGGAGGAGTATTCCCCTCTCTCCACATCCTCTCCAGCATAAATTGTCTTCGGTGGTTTTTTTTTTCCGTGTTTTTGATTTTAGCCATTCTTACAGGAGTAAGATGGTATCTCAAAGTTGTTTTGATTTGCATTTCCCTGATGGCTAAGGATGTTGAACACTTTCTTAAGTATCTCTTGGCCATTTTAGCCTCCTCTATTGAGAATTCTCTGTTTAGTTCTGTACCCCACCTTTTAATTGGATCCTTTAGTGTTTTGGAGACTTGCTTCTTGAGTTCTTTGTATATTTTGGAGATTAGCCCTCTGTCAGATGTGGGGTCTGTGTATATCTACTTTTAACTTGATTGAAATCCACACTGATTTTTATAGTGGTTACAATAGTTTTAAATCTCACCAGCAATGAGTAAGTGCTTCCTTTTCCAACATCTATGCTAACATTCATCATTTGTGATTTTTTTAATATTAACCATTTTATTTTGACTGGGGTAAGATGAAATCTCAAAGTAGTTTTATTTGCATTTCCCCAATGGCTAAGGATTTTTAACATAACTGTTTCTCAGCTGTTTGTGTGCCATCTTTTGAGAACTGCTGTTTAGTTCTATGCCCCATTTTTAAAATTGGGTTGTTTTCTGTGCATTTAGTGTTTTTAGTTCTTTGTATATTCTAGATAGTAAACCTCTGTCAGATACATAGCTGGTAAAGTTTTTTTTCCTCTTGATGTAAACTGCCTCCTTACTCTATCAATAGTGTCTGTCCATTGCCAGACAGAAACTTTTTAGTTTCATGAGATTCTTTTCCTTAATTGTTGGCCTTAATACCTGTGCTGCTAGGTTCCTGTCCAGAAAGTCCTTTCTGTGTGCATGAGTTCAGTATGTTTCCTACTTCTCTTCTATAACATTCAGGGACCAGATCTTATACTGATGCCTTCCTTCCACATGGAGTTGGTTTCTGTGTATGGTGAGAGATGAAGATTGATTTTCACTCTGATGTGTACATGCACGCTATCCAGTTTGACCACCATTTGTTAAAAAATGCTGTCTTTTCTCCAATGTGTGTTGTTGGCTTCTTTGTCAAAAATCAAGTGACTGTAGGAGTATGGGTTAGGTCTATTGATTTATGATGTCATTTAACTGCAGGGTTTCACTATTTAGGTTTTTTTTCCCCCAGAAGACCTAACTATTGGTTACCATTGGGTAGTAAGATCACACACTATCACAGTATTGGGATTCATCTGTGGTTTTAATCCTAATAGTGTTTCTCTTATGAAATTAGCTGTGCATATGTTTACCATTCTCATGGGTCTGAGTTTGGGTTTGCTGTGTATGTATTTAGGATTATAATACCCTCTTCTTGAATGTTCCTATTAATGAGGACACAATGCCCCTCTTTGCCTCTTTAGATTCATTTTGGTTTGAAGTTAATGTTGTTGGATATGAGAATAACCACACCTTCTTCCATGTTCCATTTATTTGGAATCCCTTTCTATCTTTTTACCCTGAGGTGGTGTATATAGTGGTCATGAGGTGTGTTTGTTGGAGGCAGCAGAAAGATGGATCCTGTTTTCTGATGCAGCCTGTAGTCTGTGTCCCTTGATTAGGAGTTGATACTACTAATATTAAGATTTATTTGTTCAACAATGTGTATTGATTGCCATCATTTTGTGACTTTTGTAGAGTTCTATTAGGCCTCTCTTGATTCAGTGTTCTGGAATTGATTTGTTCCTTGTCCCTCCTTATGTATGTGTATATCTAACATTCTATTCAGACCTACATGTTCCTTCCAATATCCTCCCTTAAATCTAGCTTATTAGTTACAAATTCCTTAAATCTGGTTTTGTCCTGATTTTCCTATCTTTTAAAACTCAGTTTGGCTAGGATGACATTTGTGGTCTTTCATAATTTGTTGATCATTGGTCCAATCTTTTCCGGATTCTATGGTCTCTGCTGAAGAGTCTGCTGTGATTCTGATGGCCTTGTCATTGTAAATGAGTTTGTCCTTCTTTCTTGTTGCTATTAATATTCTTTGTCTGTATATTTAGTGTTTTGATTATTACATGGCATGTGGAATTTCTTTTCTGGTCCTGTCTATTTGGTATGCCTCTTGGATCTTGATAATCATCTATTTTCTTAGATTAGGGCAAATTTGCTTCTATATTTTTTATTTATTATTTAGTTAAAAATTATGCAATATATTGTGATCATTTTCTTCCTCTTTACCCAATTCATCCCAGATCCTACCTCAACCTCCCACCCACCTAACTTCTTCATGCCCCCCAAATTTTTAAAAACATAAAACCAATAAGATAAAAAATGTCAAAACAAAACACAAATACGTACACTATAATAATAAAAAAATTATGTCCAATTTGTGTTAGGCAACTACTCCTGAACATAAGGTCTACCCTGAAGTGTGGTTGGTATATCCAATGACATTCCACTGGACTGATTTTCCCTTTCCTAGCAGGAATCAATGGCAATTAAATAACTTCTTGATTAGGGGTGGGACTTTGTGAGCCTTCTTCTCAATTCTGGGATTTGTCTGGTTTGGAATTGTGCTACCATAGTCTCTGAGTGTGTGTGTGTGTGTGTGTGTGTGTGTGTGTCTGTGTCTGTGTCTGTGTCTGTGTCTGTGTCTGTGTCTATGTGTGTGTCTGTGTCTGTGTCTGTGTGTGATTCCCATTGTATTTGGAAGATGCTGTTTTCCTTGGAGTCATTAAACCACCTCTGACTCTTAGGGTGTTTCTGCCTCTTCTTCCCCATAGATTCCTGAACCTTGAGGAGAAGAGTTTGATGAAGGCATATGATTAAGGACTGAGTGTTCCAAAGTCTCTCACTCTATACCCATTGTCCTGTTGTGGGTCTCTGTGTTAATTCCTGTCACCTTCAAAAAGAAGCTTCTCTGATGAGAGTTGAGTGATTCACTGATCTATGGATATAGCAGTATGTCATTAGGAGTCATTTTATTGCTGTGTTCCTTTAGCAGAATAATAGTATTGTATTTTCCTATATAACCCAGGATCGATCTCTCTAGTCAGGTTCTTAGCCATTTTAGCAGTGTCAAGGATGGGTCCTAAATAAATTTTTTAAAAATCAGTTGGTTACTTACATAACATTTGTGCCACTATTGTACCAGTTTATACTGTACATAGGTCAGTGTTGTAGGTCTCAATATCTGTATGATATTGCTGATTACTTTTTTACTCCAATAGCATAAAAATGAAATCATCATATAATGGGGTAGCCAATGCCCCAATTAGATGTCTTTTCCGCCAAATAAAACCTCCAGTGCCAGGAATGGAATGGGTTATAGCTTGTTGAGTCATTGGTGAAAGGGGTCCAATAAACCCCTTCCCCCATAAGCATTACAAGCTATTGACAAAACTATTGGTTGCTCTCCATAAGTTGATTGTAAGACTCCATTGCTGAAGACACAACTTATGTATGTTCAGTGAAACATAGGCGAGACCAAGCTGGTACTCGGCTGGATGCTTCATCCCTATTGACTAGCGTTCATGGTGCTAGAGGTACTTTTCTTTGTTGATCCAGTTGAAAATATGTTCCATACCTTTGTCTTGGATGTTTCCTTCTTCTATACTTACTATTAGAATGTTTGCTGTTTTCATAGTGTCCCAGAGCTCCTTTCATGTTGTGTTCTTGAAACTTTTTGGGTTTGATGTTTTCTTTGACAGAATGATCCAGTTCCTTTACCTTGTCTTCAAGATGTAATATAATCTCTTCTGTTAAATCCAATCTATTGTTGGAGCTTTCCTCTAAACTTTTTGAGTTCCTGAATTTTTTCATTTCAAGTTTTATTTGATTTCGACTGTTTTTCAGAGATCCTATTTCTTTATTAAATTCTGTTTTCACACATTGAATTGTTGTGTTTTTTTTTCATTCAACTCTTTGTGTTTTTGCATTCTGTGAAAATTCAGAACACAATATTTCATGCAGGCATTTCTTCATAGCTTCTTTGAGTTCTGTGATCATATTTATTATTGCTATTTTAAAATAATTTTCTTGTATGTCAACTGAGTCAATTTTCTCAGGTGATATTACTATATGACTAAAATTTTTGTTGGATACTTGCTTTGGTTATTCATATTTGGGATTTTGCAATGGATTTTAAACATCTGAAATTAGGTAGTTAGTGATGTTTCTTGGTAGAGAACTTGTGTTTCTTTTTTGTTGAGTGGGTGTCTGATGTTCTCTTGCCTATTATCCCAACTTGTCAGATTGCTACATGAGGCTTAGGCTTCAGTCTTTGGACTCTTCTGTGTTGATGTTTAAATGGGGTTTCAGAAGTAGACACAGCTAAGTTCCAGCTGAGGTTTCTGAGCACAGGAGAAGACTTTCTATACAGTGAGCGTATTCTCAGAGTCAATCTTCAGGAGTCTGAGCACTTTTCTTCAGGTAATGGGTACTGTCCAAGTTGCCTATACGAATATGGGATTTTTTTATTTAAAAGGCAAGTGTGGGACTCATGGTCCTCAGGTGAGTCACAGAGGTGGGTAGAGTGGCTGGGCTATGCTCCAGGTTAGTGATGAGGGTAAGGACATTCCTCAGGTGGATGTGGCTAGTGGCACAAGTGAAGCTTCCCTACTGGAGGGATGTCTGAAGAGAGGGGTACAGAAAGGCAAGAAGGATACAGGATCATCAGACAGTTTACAGAGGTAGGTAGAATTACTGGTCTGTGTCTAGCCCCTCCCTGGAAAGGAGTAGTTGGCACTGGGAATCTTGCATCTACCTAGAGAAAGGTTCAAGTGTGTGCAGTGGGGATGTGTGAAGCTAGTGGGGTTACTGGAGTGGGGGCTGGTGTCATGAGGGAAGCCTAGACTCCCCAGTTAGGGTTAGGGTTAGAGAGATCTGGCAGGTGTGGACGGGGTTAATGGCACAAGTTGGCACTGACTGAGATGTATGCAGAAAGGGGCACAGGGGTAGGCAGTTCAGATTTTTTTTAAACAGCAACTGATGAGTAGCTAATGTGTTGTGCCCAAATTCTGAACCCCAAAATCACTAAAAGGCCCATTCAATGCAAAAGCAAAAAGTCTTTTATTGTAGTTGTTTAACGAGCCAACCCCATTAACTCAGGCCTTCCATCCATCCACCGCAGCAGATGGCTGGAGAAAGGCCCTGAGAAACCACCAGGCAGGGATCTTATAGGGCAGTGTAAGGGGAGTGTCTAGGGGTATGTAACAGTCTCAGGACTGATGTGCTCCCAGGCTAGGATGACGTGCCTGTGTCGATTGGTCAACTGGTTGCTATGGCCCATAGGCCCTCCCAGGGCAGTTGCTATGCTCTGCATGTCACTGTTGTGCACTTGTCCGTAAAGCGCACCCAGAGCCTTAAAGCACAGCCTTGCCAGCTAACTTCTGATTGGTTCCTTGCCATGAGGAGGGCATCTGACCTCCTAGTGACCAGGACAGGAGCAGCAAGGTCAGAAGAACATGTTAGCCTGTCATGGCTGCTAAAATGGGGGTGGGGAAGGCATTTGTCTTTTTGTTCCTGGCTTATACCACTTACCATAATGTTCTCCACATTCACTCATACTGTCACAAAATACAGGATTTCATGTTTTATAGCCAAATAGTATTCCACGGTGTCCTTATATCACATTTTCTCTATCTGCTAATCAATTGCTGATGGAGAATTCATTATATTGTTTGTAGTGCTACAATGAATGTGGAGGTGCAGATGGCTCTTTGATTTATTGATTTCACTGCCTCTGAACACACGCCCTGTGGTGGGATTGCTGAATCATATTCTGGCTGTGTTTTTCATTTGCCAAGAACCCTCCATGCTGTTCTCCATAGTGGTTATACTAATTTGCATTCCAGCCAGCAATATGCAAGGGCTCCCATCCCCCACCCCTACATACCACACTTTTTATGTACTTTCCTTTCTCGTAATAGCCATTGTAATATAATGAGATAATAGCTCATTGGGCTTTGGCTTGAGGTCATTTCCTAAGTCCTGTAGCACCCCCTTCTCTGCCTAGTATCCAGCTGCAGCCACCAGGAAAAAAAAAATGTATGGCAAAGTCACCTGATCCCAGCTTCTTCTTGACAAGCCAGGGGACTGCAATTCCATATGTAGAGAGTTCTTTAAGGGATCAGGTTATTTGGTGCTATAAAGGTTGAAATATTCTTATAGGCAGGCCTTGGGGAGGCATGTGCTGGGAGGATCGAGATAGTGCATCCTTCTAGGAATCCAGAAGGGCTAATGTAGTGGTATACAAAGCTGGAGAGAAGGGACCTGGCCTTCTTGTGCTATTATAATTATTATGAGTATTGTAGCATGAATTCTAGTTGGTCTTAATAATAAAAACCCAGAGACAGATATTGGGGTTAAAGCTGAATATCAGAGAAGCAAGTCCCAGCCACTAGAGAGTTCTCACCTCTACCAATGATCAGACTGAAGAGGTGATCCTGTCCTCAGACTGCATCTCCAGACTGCACTGCTCCACAGACTGCACTGAGCTCCTGTCATATCCCACTTTATATGCCTCCCTAGCTCTGGGATTAAAGACATGGAGTCCCAAGTGCTAAGATCACCTTTGTGTGAGTTCTTTTAGAACTGTCTCTCTTTTAGACTGGATCAAATTCGTGTAGTTCAGGCTAGCCTTGAATTAACAGAGATCTGTCTGTCTCTGTCTCCTGAGTGCTGGGATTTAAAGGTGTGTGCCACTACTGCCTGATCTCTGTGGTTAACTAGTGTGGCTGCTGGGATTAAAAGTGTGTGTTACCACTGCCTGGCCTCTGTGGCTAACTAGTATGGCTACCTTTGTACTCTGATCTTCAGGCAAGCTTTATTTGTAAGATCACAAACATTGCTGCCCCAAAAGCATCTTCAAGGGTAGGAATGGAGAATCCAAATGGCAGGCAGTAGTGGCACAGGCCCCTGCCTGGAGACCCCTGATTTTGGAAGAGCCCTGTCCTTCCCCTCCATACTGCTAGATCCTTTTTCATTTTTCTTTTTTTTTTGGTTTTTCAAGACAGGGTTTCTCTGTATTGTTTTAGAGGCTGTCCTGGAGCTTGTTTGGTAGACCAGGCTGGCCTTGAACTCACAGAGATCCGCCTGCCTCTGCCTCCCAAGTGCTGGGATTAAAGGTGTGCGCCACCAACACCCAGCCTTTTTCATTTTTCTTAAGTGGCAGGGAATGAAGCCAGAGCCAAGAACAACTAGGTGTGTACTCTGCCACTCAGCTCCATATCCAGCCCAAAGACTAAACATTTTTTTACTAAAAATGACAAAGCAAAAATGGCTTCCCCATGACTAAACTTCTTTTATTAATCTCAGTAAATAAATTTTTTATTAAATTTTTCCATTTATTTTACATACCACAGTTTCCCCTCTCTCCTCCCATTCACTCCCCCACCTCCCATCTACTGCCCCCCCATCCACTTCTCCATTCAGAAAGAGGCAGACCTCTCATCGGAGTCAACAAAGCATGGGAAATCAAGTTGAGCCAGGACCGTGCATGGGGTTCCCCCCCCCCCACCGCATCAAGGCAACACAACATGGGAATAGATTCCCAAAAGCCAGCTCAAGCACCAGGGACAGGTCCTGATCTTCCTGCTAGGAGTCCCACAAACAGACTACGCTATACAACTGTCACACACATGCAGAGGGCCTGGGTCAGTCCCATGCAGACTGTCCAACTGTCCAGAGTCTGTGAACTCCCATGAGTTCAGATGACCAAACTTCTTTTTGTACAATTTATTTTTATTTATTTATTTTTACATACCAATCCCAGTTCTACCTCCCTCCTCCACCCTGCCCCCATGTGCTCCTCAGAGAGAGTGAGGCCTCCCATAGAGAGTCAATGAAATCTGTCCCAATGCCCTCCCCCTGTATCTAGGCTGAGCAAGGAATCTCTCCATAGGGAATGGGCTCCAAAAAGCCAATTCATGCACTAAGGACAGATCCTGGTCCCACTGCCAGTGACCCCATAAACTGCCCAAGCTATCCACTGTCACCTGCATTCAGGGAGCCTAGTTCAGTCCTATGCAGGTTCCCCAGCTGTCAGTCTGGAGTCCATGAGCTCCCACTTGCTCAGGTCTCCTGTTTCTGTGGGTTTCCCCATCACGATCTTAACCCCTTTGCTTATATTATTGCTCCTCCCTCTTTTCGACTGGACTCTGGTAGCTCGGCCTAGTGGCAAGTTGTGGATCTCTGCATCTGCTTCCATCACTTACTGGATGAAGGATCTGTGCTGGCAATTACAGTAGTCCTCAATCTGATTATAGGGGAAGACCAGATCAGACACCCTCTCCACCAGACTTCTAACATACCTCCTTTGGCTTGGTCCCATTCAGAATGCATTCTTTGTTTGGATAAAGGAGTGTATACAAATCCTCTTGAAACCTACCTGCACGATTTGTGGTAACTTCCCTTTTGTAGCTATGGTCAATTACTTGGCTTCTATTTCCCTTATTTCTGGCTGTTTGGGAAGGCTGTAACCCAGTACCATCACTGGCCTGTTTTCTGGTGTCCTAGCTTGGCTGCTTGAGGTTAAACACTTCCTCTCTAGGCAGCCAACCACCACCATTAGGCAGGTGGCAAAGTCAGCACAATATTCACCTCACAACCACAAGGATATGAGTTTGATCCCCATATCCCACATTAAAAGGGCAGGTATGGATTTTCGTATGTTGAACCATCCCTGCATCCCTGGGATAAAACCTACTTGATCGTGGTGAATGATTGTTTTGATGTGTTCTTGGATCCGATTTGCCAGTATTTTATTGAGTATTTTTGCATCAATGTTCATGAGGGTTATTGGTCTGAAGTTCTCTTTCTTAGTTGTATCTTTGTGTGGCTTGGGGATCAAGGTTATTGAAGCCTCATAGAAAGAGTTTGGTAAAGACCCTTCTGCTTCTATTGTGTGGAATACTTTGAGAAGAATTGGTATAGGCTGTTCTTTGAATTTCTAGTAGAATTCTGCACTGAGGCCATCTGGACCTGGACTTTTTTTGGTTGGGAGACTTTTGATGACTGCTTCTATTTCCATAGGGGTTATAGGTTTATTTAAATTGCTTATCTGTTCTTGATTTAGTTTTGGCAAGTGATAGCTATCCAGGAAGTCATCCATTTCCTTTAAATTTTCGAATTTTGTGGAGTACAGGTTTTCAAAGTATGACCTAATGATTCTCTGGATTTCCTCAGAGTCTGTTGTTATGTCCCCCTTTTCATTTCTGATTTTGTTAATTTGCGTGTTCACTCTCCGCTGTTTGGTAAGTTTGGACAAAGGTTTGTCTATCTTGTTGATTTTCTCAAAGAACCAACTCTTCGTTGCATTGATTCTTTGTATTGTTTTCCTGGTTTCTACTTTATTGATTTCAGCCCTCAATTTGATTATTTCCTGGCGTCTACTCCTCCTGGGGGAGTTTGCTTCTTTGTGTTCTAGAGCTTTCAGCTGTGATGTTAATTCTCTGGCATAACTGTTCTCCTGTTTCTTCATGTGAGCACTTAGTGCTATGAACTTCCCCCATAGCACTGCTTTCAAAGTGTCCCATAGGTTTGGGTATGTTGTGTCTTCATTCTCATTGAATTCGAGGAAGTCTTTAATTTCTTTTTTTATTTCCTCTTTGACCCAAGGATGGTGCAGTTGAGCATTATTCAATTTCCATGAGTTTGTAGGTTTTCTGCAATTTGTGTTGTTGTTGAATTCTAATTTTAAAGCATGGTGGTCTGATAAGATGCACGGAGTTATTCCAATTTTTCTGTAGCTGCTGAGGTTTGATATGTTGCCAAGTATGTGGTCAATTTTTGAGAAGGTTCCATGTGGTGGTGAGAAGAAGGTATATTCTTTTTTATGTGGATGAAATGTTCTATAGATATCTGTTAATCCCAGTTGGGTCATTACTTCTATTAGACCCTTTGCTTTTTTGTTGAGTTTCTGTCTGGTACTCCTGTCTAGTGGTGAGAGTGGTGTGTTGAAATCTCCCACTATAACTGTGTGGGGCTTTAGATGAGATTTAAGTTCTAATAATGTTTCTTTAATGAATGTGGATGCCTTTGTATTTGGGGCATAGATGTTCAGGATAGACACTTCATCTTGGTGGGTTTCACCTGTGATGAGTATGTAATGACCTCCTTCATCTCTTTTGATTGATTTTATTTTAAAGTCCAGTTTGTTAGATATTAGGATTGCTACCCCTGCTTGTTTCTTGGGTCCATTTGATTGAAAAATTTTTTCCCAACCTTTAACTCTCAGGTAATGTCTGTCTTTGAGGGTGAGGTGTGTTTCTTGTATGCAGCAGAAGGAAGGGTTCTGTCTTCGAATCCATTCTGCTAGTCTGTGTCTTTTTATGGGTGAGTTAAGGCCATTAATATTGAGGGATATTAATGACCATTGATTGCTCATCCTTCTTCGATTTGCAATGGTTGTTGTTGATGGAATTATGTGTGGAATTTCACCCCTTTGTTCTTTTGGCTGTTGGTAGAGAGGGATTCTCTAATGCCTATGTTTTTCTGGTTGTAGTTAGATTCCTTGGGTTGGAGTTTTCCTTCCAAAATTTTCTGTAGGGCTGGGTTAGTGGACACATATTGCTTGAATCTAGTTTTGTCATGGAATATCTTGTTTTCTCCGTCTATAGTGATTGAGAGCTTTGCTGGGTATAGTAGTCTGGGCTGGCATCCATGGTCTCTTAGTGTAGGTAGAATATCTATCCAGGACCTTCTGAACCTTCTGGCTTTCAGAGTTTCCATGGAGAAATCAGGTGTAATTCTGATAGGTCTGCCTTTATATGTTACTTGACCTTTTTCCTTAGCTGCTCTTAATATTCTTTCTTTATTCTGTATGTTTGGGGTCTTGATTATTATGTGGCGAGGGTTTTTTTTGTAGTCCACTCTATTTGGTGTTCTGTAGGCTTCTTGTACCTTCATTGGCATGTCTTTCTTAAGGTTGGGAAAGTTTTCTTCTATGATTTTGTTGAATATGCCTTCTGCCCCTTTGAGTTGGATTTCTTCTCCTTCTTCTATACCTATTATTCTTAGGTTTGGTCTTTTCATGGTGTCCCATATTTCCTGGATGTTTTGTGTTAAGGATTTGTTGGATTTAAGGTTTTCTTTGGTTGATAAATCCATTTCTCCTAGTGTATCTTCAACACTTGAGATTCTCTCTTCCATCTCTTCTATTCTGTTGGTAATGCTTGTATCGGTAGTGCCTGACTGTTTGTCCAGCTTTTCTATTTTCTGCCTTTCTTCAGATTGTGTTTTTTTTAATGTCTCTATTTCAGTTTTCAACCCTTGCAGTGTTTGCATTGCTTCTTGCAATTTTCTGTTTATCTTTTCGTCCATTTGTTGCCTTTTATGAATTTTTTGGTTTGTTCTTTCTTCCATTTCTTGCATTTTCTGGTTTGCTTTTTGTTCCATTTCTCGCATTTTGTGCTTTGTTTCTTCTTCCATTTCCTGCCTTTTTTGGTTTGTTTCTTCTTCCATTTCTTGCATTTTCTGGTTTGTTTTTTCTACCATTTCTTGCATTTTTTGCTTTCTTTCTTCTTCCATTTCCTGCCTTTTTTGGTATGTTTCTTCTTCCAATTCTTGCATTTTTTGCTTTGTTTTTTCTTCCATTTCTTGCATTTTTTGCTTCATTTCTTCTTCCATTTCCTGACTTTTTTGGTTTGTTTTTTCTTCCAATTCTTGCATTTTTGGTTTGTTTTTTCTTCCATTTCTTGGTGGGAGTGCCAACTGGTTCAGCCACTTTGGAAATCAGTATGGAGATTCCTCAGAAAAATGGGAATAAACCTACCACAAGACCCAGCAACTCCACTCTTAGGCATATATCCAAAAGATGCCCATTCATACAACAAAGATGTCTGTTCCACTATGTTCATAGCAGCTTTATTTGTAATAGCCAGAACTTGGAAGCAACCTAGATGTCCCTCAACCGAAGAGTGGATAGAGAAAATGTGGTACATCTACACAATGGAGTACTATTCAGCAGAAAAAAAATAATGGAATCATGAGATTCGCAGGCAAATGGATGACACTAGAAGAAACCATCCTGAGTGAGGTAACCCAGTCACAAAAAGAGAAACATGGCATGTACTCTCTCATATATGGATTTTAGACATAGATCTGGGGAGTGCCAGCCTACAATCCTATGGCCAGAGAGTCTGGGAAACAGAAACTTCATTTAGTGGCTGATGGAAGAAGAGGCAGACTCCCTTGGTTAAGTACTGAGCTGAACTCAAGAAAGCCAGTAACAGAGAGGGAGGACTGATGATCAAAGGGATTAAGACTGGCCTGGTTTAGCCCCCCAAAACAGCTGACCTGACAAAGGTTAACTTTTGAATCCCAGGCATCAGCCTGGGAATCCAGCATGGGACTGATCAAGACCCCCTGAATCTGGGTGTCAGTGAGGAGGCCTAGGGAATCTATTGAGCCTTGGGCAGTAGATCAGTACCCATCCCAAGTATACACATGGACTTTGGACTCCCATAGAACAATGTAAGGTGCACTCTCACCCTGAACTCTTGGGGAAGGGTCTAGGCCCTGACCTATATGAAATGACAGACTATGGACACCCTCATGGAGGGCCTCACCCTCCCTGGAGAAATGAGGGGATAACGCGGGGTGGGGGTTGGGGGGAGGGCACGGGAGGAGGGGAGGGAAAGGGAGAGGGACCTTGAACTGACTTGTGAAGCAACCTGGTTTCTTATCTAAATTTAAACTGGAAAAATAAGAGATTCAAATGCTCAAGCCAGGCCCAGATGTAGAACTCTTGGCTCCTTCTCCAGTACCATGTCTACCCACGAGCCATCATGCTTTCTGCTATGACAAATAATAGACTAAACCTTTGAATCTGTAAGGACAGCCACAACTAAATATTTTCTGTTATGAGAGTTGCCATGGTCATGGTATGTCTTCATTTCAACAGAAACCTTAACTAAGACAGAAGTTGGTACCAGGGACTAGAGTATTGTTGTGATAGGCCTGGTCATGTTTTTGGTTGGAGGAATATGGACTTTGGGACTATGGTTAGGAAATCCGTGGAATGCTTTAAGTGGAGTTTAACAGACTATACTAGCAGGAACATGAAAGACAGTGGTGCTGAGAGTGGCTGGAACTATTGGTTCCTAGATCAAGAGGTTCTAGAAGAGAAGAATATTAGTATTTGTCCTATAGACTGGCCTTGTGAGGTTTTGATAAAGAATGTGGTCTCTTCAAGAAAGCCAGTAACAGAGAGGGAGGACTAATGGCCAAAGGGATTAAGACTGGGCTGGTTTAACCCCCAGAGACAGCTGACCTGACAAGGGTTAGCTCTTGAATCCCAGACTGATGCCTGGGAATCCAGCATGTGACTGATCAAGACCCCCTGAATGTGGGTGTCAGTGAGGAGGCCTAGGTAATCTGTTGAGCCTTGGGCAATAGATCAGTATTTATCCAGGGTATACACATGGACTTTGGACTCCCATCCAACAATGAGAGATGTACTCTCACCCTGAACTCTTGGGGGAGGGTCTAGGCCCTGTCCTGGATGAAATGACAGACTATGGACACCCCCATGGAGGGCCTCACCCTCCCTGGGGAAATGAGGGGATAATGGGGGGGTTGGGAGGGAGGGCACAGGAGGAGGTGAGGGAAACGGAGAGGGACCTGGAACTGACTTGTAAAGCAACCTTATTTCTAATTTAAATTTGAATTTAAAAATAAATAATAAAAATAAAAAAGCAAAATAAAAATAGCAACCTAAAAAAAAAGGGCAGGTATGGCGGTATGTGCTTGTAATCTCAATACAGGGGCAGCAGAGACAGGTGACTATCTGGTACTCACTGGCCAACCAGCCTACTAGCCAAATCAGTAAGATCCAGGCCAGTGAGAGACCCCTCCTTAAAACATACGCTGAATGGTACCTGAGAAGCACCCAGTGTTAACCTCTGGCCTACTTTCTCTCTGTCTCTGTCTCTGTCTCTGTCTCTCTCTCTCTCTCTCTCTCTCTCTCTCATGCACACACACATACACACTCACGCACAGTGGGAAGCCAGACTATGAGCCAGTTTGCGCACCCTGCTATAGATTTTAAGGAGATTCAAGAGGGCTGGGGAGAAGACTCGGGGGTAAAGAACTTGCCTCACAAGGTGAGGAACTGAGTTCAGACATAGTCGTATACATCTGTAACCTCAGCAGTCCTGCCACAAAATGGCATGTGGAGACGGGAATTTCTGGGAGCTCAGGGAGGTGGTAGCTAGTCTGACACACACACAATAGTGACAACAAAGAGGCCCTGTCTTGAAGTGTGTGGACTGACATCCAAGACTGCCCTCTGACCTCTGTATGCCCTCCCTCATACATGCATATACACAAAAAGACAAGAGATCTGTGGACAAATGATAATGTCAGTACATTGATTCACAAATACTGAAAAAGGAAACATTGCAGGACAAGCTGGGCAGCTGAGAATTTCGGGAGCTCTTGGCATTAGTTTGTAAACATGCAGAGAAAGGTTCAGGTGAAATACTGGTGGGTAAAATGATACTGTGACAACATTGCTGTGGGAGGCGACATCGATGAGAGTAAAGGTGACACAAGAGAAACCACAAGGTGATTCTTGTCAGAGCTGGGCTGTGGATTCCAGTAAAAACCACTACAGTCTTGTGTCTACTTCTGCACACATAGGAAAGCTCCCATCATAGAATGTCTAAACCCAGCAGGACCCCTGCCAGGAAGAGTGCCCTACACAGATGCTCCCAGGCTGCATGGTGTGAGGAGACAGCACTGGGCATCCTGGGAGTTTTGGATGCTAAGCTCCCAGGCCAAAGCTGCCTGAATGGAACTTGGATGAATTGCTATAGTTTTAAGATTGACTGTAGTTAGTATTATATTGCACACTAGAAATTCTCTAAAAGATGAGACTTTTAACTGATAAAAATTTTTTTGAAAAGGTATGTTTACAAAAAGGACTTATACCTGAAGGGATTTATAACAATTCTGTTCACCATCAAAATCTGCAAGCAAGCAACATGGCGTCTTTCAGCGTGTAAATGGATCAGCACACCTTCCTATATGCATACGATGGAATACTCTTCAGCAATGAAAATCAATGAATTACTGATGCATGTCACAGCATGGATGACTCTCAGACATCTTGTTCTGAGACAGAGTGAAGAGATCAAACAGTACTGTATTGCAAGGGTCCATTTGTTCAAAGCTCAAGCACAAGGTTACCTGGCAGGCAAATGTAAAAATAACTCGCAAGATTCCTGTTCCCTAATACTAAGCCATGTGCTGGCATAGGTATAGTCATGCCTCATGTCTTTGTTTTCCTTTTCCATAAATTCTGTTGCTGGTAGTCAATGTCAGTTCAAAACTATTAAATATAAAATTCTAAAGAAGATTGATAAAAGTTTATACTATGCTATTTCACCCCAACTAGAACGTGAATCATTCTTTTGCCTAGCATGTCATGGTGTGTATATGGTGAGGTAGTCCTTGTTTTACCTAACAGTGACCCCCAAAGCATAAGGGTAGAGGTAATGGCATCTGGGAGACAACAGAGAAGGATGAAGTACTTCCTGTGAGTGGGAAGGTAAAGGCTCTTGGCTTGATAAGGAAGGTGGAGCTTTCTCAGACCTGCTCTGAGGGTTCAGGACACCCATAGCTTCAGACATCTCCTATAAGTTTTGGGACACATTTCCCTTAGATAAAGAGGGTTTACTGTAGTGCCACAAAAGAACTCTGCAGAGGGAATTTAGACTGATAATCATTTTGATTTTAACAGAAATTACACCCTATCTGGTGGACTCAAAGTAATGCCAGGGGCTCTTAGAAACAGATGAAGACTGTAGACACCAGGAGGTGAAAGGGCATGTGGTGTGACAGTGACGAAGCCCTCCATTGCTTGCTTGACAATGGAGGAGGGACCACCAGCCAAGGATCCTGAGTGGCATCTAAAACTGACCTTCAGCTGATAGCTTCCATGGAAATTCAGTACTCCAACCACCTGTGATAGGACCAGGCCTCATAGCTGATCCTCTTGTAAGAGTATCCAGGAGGGACCCAGCCCTGCTGACCCCTTGACTTCAGCATTGTCAGACTTGGAACAAGGGAATTAGCTGAGGTCTCTGAACAGCTAGCTTCCAATATCATGAGAAAATGAACTCATGCTGTTGTAAGCCACTCAGTGTGTGATAATATTGTAGGAAGTAAAAATTAATGACAGAGGGACAGATGAGGAAAGGGGCATGATGACCATGTTGACAGAATAGACAGTGTTCAGACAGTGCCTCTGCTAGAGGTTGACCAAGCATGTCTAACTGAGCGTATAACTAGGCATTCAGTATCCATACCAACGTTCAACCACTATCAACAAATTAAACCACACACACAAAATGTTAAAGAATGTCAGAACACTCTGTCTACAGGTGGAAACTAGTCGGTGTTCTGTCACCCCATCCAGTATCTTTACCACAACTGCACCCTATGCACTCCAAGCAGAGACAACCCTCCCAGGTCATCCAGAGATGACACAACTATGTAGGTCCATAATGTGCTCAATCTTGCCATTCCAATAACTGAAAACACTATCCTCCAAAAAGCTGCAGCACTCCCTTCCTCATTCAGGAAAGGGTCCTTTTGCCTGCAGTCACCTGTGCCTTGGTAGTATCATGGACTAGGTACATCTGAATTTCTGCTGACTTTATTAACATTTCTCCCTGGTGCACAGACTGCTTGATGGGCATAGCCCTCTAGGTGGACAGTCTCCTGGGTAGATAGAGTCTCCTGTGTAGACATGATCTCCTGGGAAGACATGATCTCCTGGGAAGACTTGAGGTCCGGTGGAAAGACACTGCATCTTTTAGGTAGACATGTACTCTATTCTTAATGATCTCCAGAAGAGGTGCAGCCTCTTTGGCAGACATAACCGCCTAGATACACATACTCTCCTAAGTAGACAGTCTGCAAGGTAAATCCAGCTTCTGTACTGGACACAGTCTCCTTGATAGACACAGCCTCTTGGCTAGACATATTTGGTGGATGTAACCTCTTCAGTGGACACAGCCTCCTTGGTGGACACAGCCTCCTGGATAGACACATTTGGTGGATGTAACCTCTTCAGTGGACACAGCCTCCTTGGTGGACACAGCCTCCTGGATAGACACATTTGGTGGATGTAGCCTCCTTGGTGGGCTCAGTTAGTGAATGTAGCCTCTTCAGTGCACATAGCCTCCTTGATGGACACAGCCTCCTGGACAGACACAATTGGCTAATGTAGCCTCTTCAATAGACACAGTCTCTTTAGTGGGCATGGTCTCTTGGGAGGAGTGTACCCTCCCATTTCATACACATCATAGTTCTCCCATCACTGCACCTGCTGCTCCAAGCTCTCTACTGCACAGGTTGGAAAGACCCACAACTCCCCCCAAATCCTACTTGCTACATTAATATGCCTCCACACTTTTATAGATAGGATCTCAGCGGGATTTATTTGATTCTGAATAAGCAGACAATATCCTTAGAGCCATCAGCCTGTCTGTTGTGTGGATGGGCTGACCACCCACGGACAGCTGCTAACTGTGCAATGTGTTATGTGCTTATGGATCCCATGGGGATTGGTCCTCCTCAAGGCGTGTCTTGGGCCCTGGTATGAGGCTTGGGCCCCATTGACTGCAGCCTTCATTGTCTATTTACTTGGGGTATATGGGTATTGTAGAGGGGAGTTGGTAGACATCTTGGGGGGGTTAGAGAGAGCTAAAAGACTTTTCTTCTTTAAAACTCCTCCTGGAGGCCAGCTTGGCAAACATCCAAGATACGTGAAGTGATTTATTTCTCAGATCTGCAGGATTTAGTTTGATCTTACTGTAGTTTTTAAAGCCTATCTGGGGAATTTTAACTAAAACAATTTAGCTGAAATGAATGGAGTCTTAAATCCCATGCAGACTGACAGCACGGGAGACACAGGAACGGTGGGCTCTCCACAATGAGGGCCCTTGGCGGATACCCCTCCAAGAAGGCCTCTGTCAGCCTCAGCAGAACCTGCTTTCCATGTCATATAAATCTAGACTCATGTTGACAGCGGATTTCATTCTCTTAAGCTTTGTCACAATTGGCATCCTGCTTAGTTGTGTGAGTCAGCTCTCCATCGTGAGGTAACCTAGAAAGAAGGAAGGTTCATAGCTCGAGAGGTTCAGGTCAGTGATTATTAGGTGCCTTTGTTCTGGGCACTAGTGACAGCAGCATGTCACAGAGCAAAACCACCAATCTTACCAGCCAGAAAACAGAAGAGGAAGGAAGGAAGAAAAGCCCATAATTCCCTTGGCTCATGCTTCCAATAACCTGACTTGCTCCCATCGGCCACACCTTACAAAGACATTACCACCTCCCGAAAGCTCAAAGCTGGGGCCAAGACGAGCATACACACACGTGGGTACCCACACACCTCTGGGAGCGTTAAGTATCCTAATTATGCCTTGGGTTAATGAAGCCACTGTTGCTTGCTGTTGTTGATTTCAATCCATAGCTTCAGGCTGCCTAGAGAGAGGAGGATTCAGCTCAGTAAGAAGAAGGATTGAACCACAAGTTAATTGCAGCATGTTGGCATGCTATTCCAACAGCTCCCACCCCCGACACCTCCACAGGGAAAGTTGCTGCATGGTGTTGCCTGGACACTGGATGAATGGCAGAAGAATGTGGGTGTAGGAGATAGCCAGCCCCTGAACTCACTCATTTGTCTTTGAAATCCAGTAATATATTTTATCCTATCTGAGACTTTAACATAAAATTAGATGTTTTCCAAAACTCTGCCTGAGGGACTACTGTTTTAGTCCTGCTGAACTGGGGTTAATTTAAATGCTCCAAAGGTTGACTCTATGACTCCTCACTTGGCTATTTCTTTGTTGAAGTATGAGATACATTAGCTCAAAAATATGCCATCTCCAAACTCAGAATTTCATGCCCCTGATTTCTTTTGTGGTTCTTGGAGTCAAAGGTTTTACACAAACCAAGCAAAGTCTCTGAGCCTGATCTATCCCCCCCCCAGCCCTAGATATACAGTCAGCTTAAATGTAACCCAAACAAGCAGAGTTTATCTAGAACAGTGGTTCTCAAACTTCCTTAATACACAGTTCCCCATGCTGTGGTGGCCCCCAATCATAAAGTTATTTTGTTACTACTTCATAACTGCAATTGTGCTACTGTTATGAATCATAATGCAAATATATGATATGCAGGATATCTGATATTGGAACCCATAGATTGAGAATCACTGATCTGGAGCCTTCCTATTTTGAACAAGCTGTTCTCCACCTACCACACCTCCCCCCCTTCCACACCAGGAACTGATAAGGCACAGCTTTGTGCTGATTTGACCCCAAGCTCTCTGAACTGGAGACTGTCTGTTCTGAGTCTATGTCTACATATCTCCTGTGGGTTGACATATACGCACATACAGAAGGGAAGAGAGAGGTGGGAGCAAGATAAATTTATCAGAAGGAATCAAGGAATTATCTCATTAATTAGCTCATTAACTGCTAAAGGAAATAGTTAGGAGAACTGATGTGTCCCATGATTTGCATTAAGGAGGCTGGAGGCCATGAGGGCTAATGGTGGCAGTGAGGTCTCCCCTGCTAGCACAACTGCCTCCCTTGTGAGGCTTTTCTTCCATTCGAGTGACAACTGGATGCAGCCCAACCACCTTTGAAAGACTGTACAGCTTCACTCATCCTATATTCAGATGTTCATCTCATCCAAAGAGATCCTCACCCAGTGTCAGAGACATACAAATGTATACCCCGAGTCTTGTTTGAGGCCTGGGGCAGCTTGCAGCAGTCAGGTCTGCATGGCAAATGAACCTTAGCCCCTGGCTTCTTTCTCCAGCCCATCTCTCCTGGGAGTTGCCTCATGATCCTTCCCTTCTGAACAGCAGCCTCTCTATCCCTCAGGCCCCTGTGCCTCCCCTACAGTGGGCATCTTTCCAGAGATCCTTGCCAGAGCATCTCCAGGAAAGATGTGTGATCTACTGCCACCTTGTGGCCACACCACATTTTTATTCCATTGTTCAACCCCAATCTCCCCAGTACTGTGGCTTCTATACAATCCCCTAGGGAGGCTGTGCAAATCACTGGTTCCTTGTCTGTGCTGTGCTCTGCACTGTCTTCCTCCTTCTCCTTTAAGAAGGTTCCATTTCCTTACTCCCAACTGATATGTGTATAACCCCTGTGCAGACCCCTTGTCCCTACACACTCACACTCACACTCACACACACACACACACACACACACACGCACGCACGCACGCGCACATGCACACACCTCAGCCATCACAGGTCCCATGTATGCTTAGATCCAGTTACTAGCTTCTTACAAAGTACACGGTAGTTTTCATTCACTTTTAGGTCATCAACACTCAGGAGTTTCTTTGTGTACTTGGGACCACCAAACAGCATAGCCTTGTGCACATCATTGCCTGTAGCTTTTGACTCTTTGGTTTAACTATTTCTTCAGCTGCTATGTGCACATAGTTGAAACTAAAATACTTTAATAAACCAATCAATATATAAATAAAGTGTGCTTCGCATTACTGTAAAATTGATCATTCAATACTTTCCTTGAAGATAACTTGGAATACTCATCATCATCATCTAGTGCTGAAATATGTCCTTAGACCATTGCCACCCAGTGCTGGAATGTGTCCTTATACCATCGCCATCCAGTGCTGATGTGTGTCCTTGATTTCCCTTTCACTGTGATTTAATAAGCACTATAAAGTAATTGAACCTTCAGTCTATTTTAGTTCAGATGTGAACATACTTACTGAAGATAAAGTCAAGCTGGGCATGGTGGCACAGGCCCAGAAATCCCAGCTCTTGGGAGACTGAGGTGGGGTTGCAATTTAAGGCCAGCCTGGGATGTGTAGCAAGACCCTGTCTCAAGGAAAAATAAATAATGAAAAGGAGTCAACTATTACCTAGACAAACAAATCATGTCTACCAGACACATGAACTGAAGCCCTGTGGATATTATTTTTAATTAATCAAATGTATTCATTTATTTTGCATCCAGACTGTAGTTCCCTGACCCCTCTCCTCCCTTTCCCAGTCCCTACCACTTCTCTGCCTATCCCTACCCCAACACACCCCTCCTCTGTTTCTGTTCAGAAAGGGGCAGGCTTCCTGTGGGTATCAGCAAAGCATGGCATTTGTTATCAAATTGAGTTAGGACTAAGCTTCTCCCTTTGTATTATGGCTGAGCAAGGGAACCCAGTATGAGGAATAGGTTCCCAAAAGCCAGCCAAAGCATTAGGGATAGCTCCTGCTTCCACTGCTAGACACACAAATAAACCAAACTGAACAACTGTCACACACGTGTAGTGGGCCTAGGTTGTTCTCATGTAGGCTCCCTGGCTGTCAGTCCAGACCGTGAGCTCCTATGGCCCACATTAGTTGTTTCTGTGGATTATTTTATGATATCCTTGACACCGTGACTTATACAGTCCTTCCTCTCTTCACCAGGATTCCCTGAGCTTGGTCCAATGCTTGATTGTGGGTCTCTGCATCTGTTTCCATCAGTTACTGGGTGAAGCCTCTCTAATGACAGTTGGGCTAGACATTAATCTATCAGTATAGCAGAATATCCTTAGGAAGCATTACATTGACTTTTTTTTCTCCTGATCTTATTTGGTTCTATTCTATGTCTCTGGTCCACCCAGCCTCTGGGTCCTCATGTTCCAGGCAGTGTCAAGGGTGGGCTCACTCTCATGGGATAGGTCTGAGGCTGGACCAATCATTGTTTGGCCACTCACACTACCTCCCTCCCACCCCCTCCCACCAGCATTTCCCATAGACAGGACAGACTTGGGTCAAATGTTGTGTGGTTGAGCTAGAGTCCCAGTTCCTCCACTGGAAGTCTCACCTGGTCTTAGGAGAAGGCCAGTTCAGGCTATGAATCCATTATTGCTAGAAGTCTTAGCTGGGGTCATCCTCATAGATTCTTAGGAGTTTCCCTTGCACCAGGTTTCTATCTGACCCTGAACATGCCTCCTCCACTTTCCAGGTATCTCTTTCAGTACTCTCCCCCCTCCATCTATCTCTAAACCCCATCTCTCATGTTCCCATCCCCACCCTCCCTCAGTCCACCATGAGATTTCTTCTATTTCCCCTTCCCCAGGAGATCCAAGCATCCCCTTTTGGGCCCTCCTTCTTACCTAGCCTCTCTGGGTCTGTGGATTATAGCATGGTTATCCTTTACTTTACAGCTAATACCCACTTATAAATGGGTACATTCCATAATTGTCTTTCTGGATCTGAGTTACCTCAACTGCATATGGAAAAACAAAAAACTCAGGATAGCTAAAACAAGCCTGTACAATAAAAGAACTTAAAGAACTATCATCATCCTTGATTCCAAGTGCTAGAATAAAGCTATAACAATAAAAACAGCATGGTACTTGTTCTGTGGGTTGGGGGCTGCTGTTGCTGTTGTTCCTAATGTTGAGTCTCGAACCCAGGGCCCGGCCCACACCAGTCAGGCACTGCACCAAGCTTCACCTTCAACCCTCAGCACTGCAGTCTTGAACCACCTGGCTTCAAAAGCTTAGTCATGAACATTGGAACCCTTTCTGCTTCTCTTCCTAACTACTGTGTCACTGCTCTATCCAGGAAACCACACTCCTGCAGTTTCTTTTTCTTCCCTTGCTTTCCTTCAGCCCTTGATCGTACATGTTATATCTATAATTGTGTGTTGTGTAGAATTACATTTTGGAACCTCAGAAATGCAAACAGATCTTATTAATGTCTAGGATTATTCTTCTCTCCTGCAACCATGTGCTCCTGGGACCCTGTGTTGTATGAAATGTAGTTGCCTTGTCCTTGCTGCCTAGCAGTCTGCTGTTTAAGTGGATGAGTATGCACTCGCTGGTTCCCTCTACTTTTGGTTAATATTTACTCTGTGTCTTTTTCTGTGATGAAGTTGCCATGCAGGTTTCAGTAGGGTTCCTTCTGCATAGCAGAGGTGCAGGTATTTCTTGAGGATTTCTGCCTAAAGATGCTGCTAGATGCCAGAGACATAACATTTTAGATTTTAAAGACATAGTGACCAGGATCCTTTGTAAAGGTGACATTGTCATAGGAGAGGCCACCAAAAACCAGAGGAAGCAGCACAGGTATTTTGGGAATGAATATTCCAAGCTAAGGAGCAGCAAGTATTAGGGCCTTATGGTAGGAGAGCCTATGTAGATGCTCAGACCTGCTTGCTGCACCCACCCAAAAAGAAAGAAGCCAGCACCCCAGGGTAAGCAGGGTGGCAGTGCAGAGGACTCTGCAGTTACTAGAGAAATAATCAGAGGTTTCCACTTCTGGGACCACAGGAGAAACAAAATGAGAGTTGGGGGTCCTACAAGGCCAACTGGCTGCCATGGATATCAGGCTGCAGGGCCCACAGCAGGTAAAGGGGAGAGGAAGCGGATGCCACCTTCTCTAAAAGGTGCTTACAGCCCTTTCCTGTGACACAGTGGGAAGTAAGCACAGCCAGTGTGTGGAGGAAGCCTCAGCCTTGTGCTGTCTGAGCTAGACCTGGGATGCTAGGGGACAGCTGATAAGCCACCTAGTAAGGAATGAGTCATGGGAGTCAAAAGTCTAAGAGGCTGAGTGAACAGCTCTGTTGTAGAGCCTTTGCTGAGAACTGCGAAGCCCAGGAGGAGATCCCCAGTGGAGAGCAGAGGGAAGAAGGCCAGGGATGTCAGTACGTAGAAGACATTCTTGAAAGTAGCTTGGGGGAAGTATGGGGCATGGGGGGTGAGTATATCCGAACTGAAGGCCTTTGGTCAGAAGAGGCCAAAAGAAGAAAACAGCTGCAAGTGACAAAGAGGTAAGCTAAAGGACTGTGGCAAATAAATACCCAGGATGCAGAGTCAGCACCACAGCACAGCACTGTGTGGTGGTGTGTGCTCCGAGGCACTCGAACCCTCTTTCTGTGGATGGGCACTCGTCTTGCTTTGCCACTGTAGTGCACCATAACTGCACTGCACACAACATGTTCCATGTGCACAGGTATTTCTGTAGGATGAATTCCCAGAATTGGGTGTATTGGGTAACAGGATAAAGACATCTATGTTTTCAATGAATACTATGAAAGTCCCAGTCTTGGGAGTGGGACTTCCTCCACAAGTGGGTGAGCAAGCATGCTTGCCCACAGTCAGGTACCCAGTGGCTGGATGGCAGCTAACGTTTGTACTTTTTCCATTCTTTGATGCGTAAAATGGTTCCTTGATTATTTATATTTTACATCTCTTGTAAATGTAAAGACTCAAAGTCCTGTCTTTTGTCTTTGTATCTCTTGGGGGTGTTAACTTCTTTGTCATTTTATTTTGATCACGCTGTTCCACAAATACCTGGATCTCTTTGTGGGGACCCACAAAAGAGTCATTCTTTAGGCTCTGTCCCCAGACAAAGGAAATCACCTACGATTCTCCCTGAACACAACACTGTCCCAAGACCCTGCGTATCTGTGTGTGTGGAGCCCCAACTCCCGCTGCCCAGTGGCCATGCGAACAGCTTTCCCTACTCTGCTGCCTTCAGTTCGGCCAGTGCCCTGTATGCCCCGTATGCCTTCACACTGCAAACTTTCTGCCTGCACATTTTTTTCATCAGATTTTTTTGAAACTGACTTACTTCAGAAATAAGCCTCTCATGTGTGAAATGAGTTGCAAGCATATCCCAGATAGGCATGTGTCTGACCTTCTAAACTCATTTGAAATCCTGAGGCTTTCTGAGGGTCTGTTGCTATCTTGTGTTTCTGGTGCAACATCCATGATGGCAGAGGGGCTTCAGTGTCTGAGTGCCCTCCCTCCTCTTTGATGTCATTTTTCAAACCTGTTGCTCATTTTCCCAGATAAATATGACTAAGGTCAGCTTATCTGGCAGGGATGTAGCTCAATAATGGGGATTGCCAAGCATGTGCAAGGTCCTGGGTTCAATCCCCAGTACTGCAAATAGATAAGCTAATTAGTTAACCTTATCTTATTCTGCATAAGTGCAATGCAACTACTTACAGGGTTCTGCTTATGCTTTGGAGAGTCATAGTAACTGTATGAACTAACTTAGGAAGAAATTATGACACCAAATCTTCCAAACAAAGAACACAAAAAAGTGTAAACACCTACTGCTGTGCCCTTTAGGAGTACTGTAAATAGCCTGAAGAGGTAGATTGATGGCTAAGAGTATGTTTTCTGCATCTAAAGATATTCCTCTGTATTTTATCTTTGAGATATAATTTATAAATTATAAATGTAAAGTATAAATATAATAATATTCTATAGCTTTCTTTTCTAACTTCCTTTTGTCTGAATGCTATGTATTCAAGCTTGCTCATTCTGTCTAGTTTATTAGTCATGAAATGCTGGTTATGGACTGTATGCTACTTGCCTACCACCCCTGTGAGGATGGAGAAGAGTGCCCCCAACCCCAAGGCAGAGTTCTGACCATGGTAGTGATCAGAAATGAGATGCATTCCTGAGACAGTTTGTTGTCAGGGGGGAAACATTGCATAGTGCTAAGAAGTTGGAAGTGTGGCTGCTCTCCCAGCCCATGGCAAGCAGGAGCCCAAGCAGACTGCAATTTTGAGGTTGGTTGCTGCCATATTAGAATGTGCCCTGTGGAATGGGTGTGTAGGTCAGTATGTGTGAGACCCTGGGTTCCATCCCCAGACTGTAGATCTGCCCCACTTATAGTCCTCTCTCAGCAATGTGTTTATGTCAGAGCCTTGCAGTAATTTCTGCCTTTTAACCTTTAAATCCCACACACAGCTGTTTATATCTCAAGTTTTATGTCTAGAATTTGCTCTAACTGGGTGTGCAAACATAGAGGACTATTGCAGGAAGTTTGCTCATGTATCAGTAGGCATGGTCCAGCACATGGAAGTGCCAGGGTCAGTCGGGAGATGGAGGGACGAGGGGCATTAGCACAGGGGCTGTTCTTTCTGTTTCTGGGGGAAGGGGAACAGGGTAGACAAGAGCAGGTTTGGGGTTGGCCAGTCTGCTGTGTCAGGAGGCACCCAGGTTCGAAGCTGTCCTAAGTTGTTGGTGTCCCAGCATGCCTGAGAATACAGAGCAGGGGAATCTGCAGAGTGTAACAGCCTGGGTGAAGTGGAGGCCTGCAGAACACAGGGACAGCCTCTCCTCCCCAGGAGGCAGAACCTTGGGATGCCCACACATTGAATGCATCTCTGTTGTAAATTGAGCCCTTAAACCCAGTCATATTGCTTCTTTCGTTTTATTTAATGATGTGGGCCTGAATTCTGTGTTGCTTCAAGAGCGAGATCTTATTGGCATTGTCTTGTTATCTGGTGGCCATTACCTAGTAACTGTTAGAAGTAGCTGTGCTTTAGGTGTGTTTGTTTGTTTCTGTTTGTTTGTTTTGTTGTTTTGGAGGGTTTTGTTGTTTTCAGTTGGTTTGTTGTTTTTTGTTGTTGTTTTTTGTCTGTTCTTTTTGTTGTTCTGGGGTTTGGTTTTTTGGTTGTTGTTGTTATGGATTTTTTGATTGTTTGTTTTGGCAGTACTGTATGTTAAACCTAGGATATGGGCATGCTTCCCTAGTACTATGCCTGAGCTGTATTCCCAGCACCCACCCCATCATTTATTTTGAGATAGTCTCAGTGAGCTGTACAGACTAACCTTCAACTCACTCTTTACCCCTGCCTCGAAAGTGTAATCCTCCTGCCTCAGCCTGCTAACCAGCTAGGATATCAGACCTGCACCACCATTTTTGACTCCTACAGCAAATATTCATTCATTTTCCTTACATGTTGTGTTAAGTCCACTCCCATATTGCTTTGGGAGATAGAATTGGTTGTGTCTACTTTAAAATATACATACCTTAAATGTCAATCTCTATGTTTTCTTAGCTTTTTATCTGAAAATATTTTTCTAGTATCTAGAAAACTTTAATCTGCTGACTAATGGTTACTTTTTTTTTTTTTTTTTTTTTTTTTTTTTGGTTTTGCGAGACAGGGTTTTTTTGTGGCTTTGGAGACTGCCCCAGTGTAGTGACCAGCCTCCCCATTTTAGCAGCCATGACAGGCTAACATGTGCTTGCATGACCTTGCCGCTCCTGTCCTGGTCACTTGGAGGTCAGATGCCCTCCTCGTGGCAAGGAGCCAATCAGAAGTTAGCTGGCAGGGCTGTGCTTTACAGCTCTGGGTGCGCTTTACCGACAAGTGCACAACAGTGACATGCAGAGCATAGCAACAGCCCTGGGAGGGCCTATGGGCCATAGCAACCAGTTGACCAATCAACACAGGGCAGGTTGTCCGAACTTAGAAGCACACCAATCCTGAGACTGTTTCATACCCCTAGACACTCCCCTTACACTGCCCTTTAAGGCCCCTGCCTCAAGGTTGCTCAGGGTCTTTCTCCAGCCATCCACCATGGTGGTGGGGTGAAGGGCCTGAGCTAATGGGGTTAGCTTGTGAAACATCTACAATAAAAGACTTTGCTTTTAGCCAGGCGCTGGTGGCACAGCCTTTAATCCCAACACTCGGGAGGCAGAGGCAGGCAAACCTCTGTGAATTCGAGGCCAGCCTGATCTACAGAGCAAGTTCCAGGACAGCCTCTAAAACAATACAGAGAAACGCTGTCTCAAAAAAAAACAAAAAAACAAAAAAAAACCTTTGCTTTTGCATCGAAATGGGCATCTTGGTGATTTTGGGGTTCAGAATTTGGGCACAACACTGGAACTAGCTCTTGTAGACCAGGCTGGTCTCAAACTCACAGAGATCTGCCTGCCTCTGCCTCCTGAGAGCTGGGATTAAAGGCGTACGCCACCAACGCCCAGCATTAATGGCTGCTTTTAAGCTGTTTGTTTTTGTTCTATCTTCTTTCTCTTTTCTTTAGACAATTGAGTTCATTTCCTGCGGTATGCCTCAATAATGCTGTCCCTCCTCTCTTTCCCCCCTCCTCCAAGAGATTTTGTGAAAAGCAATATAAATCAGACATGAGCAAACTCCTTAATTGAATGGTGATAAGTATGAGGAAAACTCTGTTTAGTCAGATGAGTGGATTTTTACACTGATTGTGTCCTGTTGTGCCCAAACTCTGAATCCCAAAATCACCAAGAGACCCAATGCAAAAGCAAAAAGGCTCTAATTAACGAGTTAACTGTATTAACTCAGGTCCTCCATCAGCAGCAGGTGGAGCAAGAAGGACTGGGAGGGACCATAGGCCAGGGAATAAATTTGGGTAGAGCAAGGAGGGTGTCTGGGGTCCACAGCAGTCTCAGGATTGGTGGACTTCTAGGCTTGGGCAACCTGCTCTGTGTTATTGGTCAATTGCAATTGCAATCAGGTTGCTATGCCCTATAGGCCCTCCCAGGGCAGTTGCTGTGCTCTGCAAGCCACTGCACTGTAAAGCACATCCAGAACCCACCAGCTAACTTCTGATTGGTTCCTTGCCACATGGAGGGCATCTGGCTTCCTAGTGACTGGGGCAAGGTTGGGCAAGGTTGAAAGCTCAGCACATGCTGCTGAGTCAGGGGCCTTTGTCTTGCTGGGTCTTTTCTGCAGCCTGTCATGGCTGCCAAAGCAGGGGCTGAGTCAGGGTCTGGTCCCTTCAGTCCTCTATAATTTCTTCTTCTGTTTGTTGTCATGTCCACCACCCACCTAACCCACATTCAAAAAATGAGTCCACATAACATCAACACCTCCTCCTCTCATCCACACAAAGTTCCACCAAGTGTACTGTCTTTCTGTTGAGTAACCCAGATGGTGTGGGCTAACTGTTTTTACCAACTAACATGACTGTTATCTGGACTAATACCATTTACTAGGTAACTATTCTTACCAACTAACATGTCTGTTGTCTGGATTAATACCATTTGCAAAGACACTTCTGCTTCTAACACATGGAATACTTTGAAGAGAATAAGCCAGTCTTTGAATTTCTTGAAGAATACTGCACTGAGGGCATCTGGACATGGGCTTGTTTTGGTTGGGAGAATTTGATAACTGCTTCTATTTCCTTAGGGTTTATAGGTCTATTTAAATTGCTTATCTGTTCTTGATTTAATTTTGGCAGGGGATATCTATCCAGAAAATTGTCCGTTTCCTTTAAATATTTGAATTTTATGGAGTAAATGTTTTCAAACTATGACCAGATGGTTCTCTGGATTTTCTCAATGTCTGTTGTTATGTCCCCCTTTTCATTTCTGATTTTGTTAATTTTCATGTTCACATTCTGCTGTTTTATATGTCGAGTACTTAAAACACTCTCTCTGTGTCTCTTTAACCTTCATATCAGTTCCAGCTGAATTGGGATTTTACTAACTCGGTTGTACAGAGAGGGAATCCAAGGTTCTGTGTACAGAATGACATGTTCACTGTCATAGTCACTGAAGAGGGTCTCCAAACCCTGTGCCCCTGCTACTCTAAGTAGCATAATGATGTATTAGCACCCAGGCGTGGCCCAGCTGGGGTGTGCAACATCTCTGTGTGCTGGTTGAGCAAGCTGGAGCACTCACCAGACTGTAGCTGAAGCCCTCAACAAGAGAAAGCCTCCCAAGCTGCACTTCTGCTTGTCCTATGTAAGGCTGAGTAAATTCATAGAGCCTGGGAGTTCTTTTTGCATTCTGTGCCTTGTTCCTTGTAGTCAAGATGAAATCACAGTCACATTCACCTAGGGCCTAACAGACTGTGATCTGGAAGACACTGGAGCTGGGCAGCCTTGCAAGTATTCGTGAAAGTTTTACCAGAAGGTGACTGTGTAGTGACTTAAGCCAAAGGGGACTGTTCCTTACTTCACTTCTTTTCCAAGAGTTATGTAAAAGTATGGGGGAAAGAATGGAGCTCGGTCTCTCTGGATGTCATGGGTGAGATCTTAGGAAATTCATAAGTCCTTCAGAGGGTGATCAGTTTCATTCCAGAATGGCAGTCTCCAAAGTCACCGTGTCCCTGAGTTGTGTGCAAACAGCTCAGAACTTCAGCCATGCTGTTCCGGAAACCTGACCTGTAAGGCTTCCCAGATGTTTTAAGTGTCCAAAACCAGTGCTATGTGACCTGGATTTCCTCTCCTGGCACAGCCCTTGCTAAGTGCTACACTTTGAGGGTCATTAGAGGAATAATGTTCACAGGCGTGTATGTGTCTGTTAATGAGACGCGCTGTATCTCGTATTTCAGGTCATTCATTATGGGTGTCAAAGGCTACTTCCAGACACTGCTCAGCAACTTCCTTTTCTCTAGGAAAGTCATGATTCCTCCATTTCGGTTATAATCTCTTGTCATTTCTATCCACAGGTAAAAACTGGGACCTGACAGCTGCTCTAAGCGACTATGAGCAACTCCGTCAGGTGCACACAGCCAACCTGCCACATGTGTTCAATGAAGGGAGGTGTGCCAAGCAGCCCGACCGAGAATTGCCCCAGCCTGGGCACAAGGTGGAGCGACCCTGCCTCCAGAGGCAGGAGGAAATTGCCCAAGGTACCAGCTGAGGGGCCTGCAGGTGTAGGGAACAGTGTGGTCAACATCACCAAGCCAAATGAACTCTTAATGTCCAACTCCTCACAGTAGGCTAAAACACAGCATGAATCTGTGACACCATATCTCCCTAGAAAGCCCACGAGTGTTCCTGAAGCCTTTAGAGCTGGGCCACCCACTGGGGAGTCCTGCTTTGCCTGACTGGTCCTCCAGTTACTTCTGACAGCTTAGTCTCCAAGTCACTCAAGTCATCTTCCATGCATTTCTTCTTACTGTTCTTTTTTGTGTTTAGACTAAGATAGACTTGTAACAGTGTTTATAAAAAGAAAACTTGAAAGGTTTTTTTGTCCCACCTCCAGCTTTCACTGTCTTGATAACCAGTGATCAGCCACATCTACCTCCTTCTGCTAAGCTTGTTCAAGATGCAAAGGCTTAATAGTCAGGGAGACACGTGGCTTACAAACTGTTTACTTTATGGAGCACCGTTGATTCTCTTGGTTGCTACATTTTGTTACATGGTATATTTAACCCTTCTGTATAAATAGCCATCCTGGGTTTTCTTAGATTTGTGTTGCCATTTGTTTGTCATTGCCACCCTCACACACACACACACACACACACACACACACACACACACACACACACACATAATGTGACGTGGGTCTGAGAGGCTTGGTGAATAAGAGCACTGGCTACTCTTCCAGGGGACCCGAGTTCAATTCCCAGAACCCACCTGGCAGCTGACAACTATGTCTAACTCCAGGGGATCTGATGCACCATTCTAGCCTTATAGAGCACCAAGATTCAGGCTGTACATGTACATCTATGCAGACAAAGCACTCATACACAATAAAAAATGAAAATAAACAAATCTTTAAAGAAACACTTAGTCCTGTAAAGCTCATACCAGTGCTTCCCTCCCTACAGGCTAGCGCCATGCAGTGCGCTTGCTGTGGCTTCCTGTAATCGTCCTCCTGCTCACTGACTGCACACCCAGTGCTTCGCTCTGCTCCTGCCAGCTCTGTGTGTCCTTGCTATGGCTTTGCCTTGGCGGTATTTTAAAGAATGGAAGCTGCCATCTTGTTTTAACTTTCACCTCATGGTTTGCTTGTTAGTTGGCCTTCTCCTCTGCTACATGCCTGTTTCTTCATGTGGTTCATTTTCCCACCAATCAATGTGCTTTCCTTTATCAGCTTGTAGAATAGGCACACGTTTCTACCCATGCACTGTGTCATTTGCCTTATGACGTTGTGTTCAAAGGACTTTGCCATACAGAAATATTTACAGTATTAATACCCCAGCCTATGAGCTCTTCTCTGGATTTGAAAAATAAAATACATGGTTAATAAGTCCTTTTACTTATCGTTTGTCAGTTTAACCTTCAAATGTTTCCATCAATCTGAAAACCTCATAAACAACAGCAAAGGCTCTCAGCTGCTATCTTCTGAATACAGTGCTTCCTCCCCATTTATTGATCAGATTGCTATTCCCCTCTGGACTAAATACCAACTGGACCACACTTCAAAGTCCCAGATGTTTCAGAATCTGTTTGTGGACCCTGTGTGTCTAGCATGCTGCTGTCTAGCCGTTACTGTTGACTCTGTCAGCTTCCTACACGTTACTCTCTAAAGCAAACTCCCTTACTGCTTTTCCAAAGGTTTTCACTATTTTGTGTATTTATGCTTCCTTGTTAGCTTTATACAGTTGTGATTGAATGGGGTCCTGTCTAATCTTTAAGTTGGCATGTTTCTTGTACCCAATACTGATGTGTACACCTCTCTGCATATTTGAATTCTGCTAGGACTAGACACAGAAGAAAGTAAGTCATCCTGCACTTGCCTGTCATCCAGGCAGCCACATAAACATGGGATCTTGTTACTACTAATAGTTCTAAAAAGATGGCCCTAGGTTATTGCCACAGAGAAATCATATCACCCAAGGGCATTTGATATCTTGTTTACATTTAGATATAATGATTTCTTGTTATTTGTAATTTTGATTAAAATATAATTATATCATTTCCCTCCTCCTTCTAGCCCCTCCCATTCCTCTCCTCATTCCCTCTTTTCTTTAATTATTATTGTTACATAAACAAATACACAAGCACAACCTGCTGATTCTGGTTAGTATTTGTATGAGTCAGGGCTGACCACTCGGTATTGGATAACCCAAATGGAGGGATTTATCCCTGGGGAAGAATATTTCTCCTGTTCTTAGCAATGAATACCGGGCGTGTGTGTGTGTGTGTGTGTGTGTGTGTGTGTGTGTGTGTGTGTGTTACTTGAGCCTCATCTTTACTAGAATTACAGTTATGTGACCTCACATCATCTAGTATATTAAAGTACTGATAATAAATAATTGATGTCAATATGAGTATCATGGAGCACATGTTTAGATATTTTCTGTACTATGCTTTTTATTGCTATTTTAGTGTGAATTTCTGACAAGACACTTACTGTAAAAGAGGCTGTCAGGTTTCTCTGGCTGCAGCCTCAGCATTTACCTTGCCTGTCAGTGGCATAAAGAGACCACATTGAAAGCATGGGCCACACCACACAATTCTCTGTGAGGCCACTGTGTGATGTCACATGTAGTCCTCAAAAGATATCTATCCATTAAGAGACATGTGGCTACATCTATTTCCCTCTTTCAAAAAGAGTGTTTCCTCAAATACTGCCTTCAAACCTTATTTTTGCAGAAAATCTCTTAGACCTTAAGTGCCTGAAAAAGTTTGCATGACCAATTCAAATTTTGTTAGTGGAACAAAGCTCCCTGGTTCTCATTTATTTCCTTGAATTCTTTGTAAGCATCCTCAGCTGTCTTCTTGAGGCTCCTCTTCTCATCGCCTAAGCATTCTTACCTGCTTCTTTTTCCTGGGCTTTTGTTGTGAGTCGACACTTGTGTTTTCATCCCAAATTATTTCTTGGTATTATTAGTATTTCACGGTAGCCTCTGTGTTTCTCTGAACATGTTTTCTGGGTGCATTTATAAATTCAGCCGATTTAGTCTGGCTCCTGTAACATAAACACTCTGACTACTTTCTTATACATGCCTGCCTTCCTCAGCTGTTTCCTCAGTGTCCCTGTGAGCACCTAGCGCTGTGATTATCAGGACCTCAGACTAGAGCATATTAGGCAAAAACAGGCAGTGTGGCTCTAGCTGGTCCTCTGGTTGAGTATGAAAGGGCTGCAGGTGGCCAGCCTTGAGTTTCTTGTCTTTGTGTTTGACATTCATAGGGTGCTGTGGCTATTTCAATATAGATGAACAATGTGTAATAATCCTCTGAGGGCTAGCCCATCTGTCATCCCAGTTATCATTGTCTCTGCTGAAGACATTCAAAATGTTTTTTCTGACAACTTGGAAAAATGCAGTAAATTATGAACTGTGGTCACCACTATGCTATGAAACATTAGGATTTATTCCTCATATCTAACTGTAATCTTTTTTTAAAAAATAAATTTTTATTTAAATTAAAAACAATCTTATTTTACATACCAATCCCAGTTCCCTCTCCCTCCCATCCTCCCAAGCCTCTCCAACCCCCATCCACTCCCCAGGGCATCCCATGAGGGATCATCAAAGACTGACATATCATTTGGGGCAGGACCTAGGCCCTCCCCCATGTATCTAGGCTGAGAGAGTATCCCTCCATAGGGAATGGGCTCCCTCCCAAAACCTATTTGTGGCCTAGGGATAAAAACTGGTTCCACTGCCAGAGGCCCTATAAACTGTCCAGGTCCTGCAACTGATACCCATGTTCAGGCAGCCTGGTTCAGTTCTATGCTGGTTCCCCAGCTGTGAGACTGGTGTAGGTTCCTTAGGTTCATCCATGTTGTCATAAATGACACAATCTCACTATTTTCATTAATAAACAATATTCCCTTCTATGTGTGTGATCACCTTTCTTATTCCATTCTGCTGATAGAGACCTGTGTTGCTTCTATTTCTTCGCTGTGTGACTAATGCTGTAGATCTCGTGGGAGAGCAGATACCCACAATGATTTTCTCCTCTTTGGATGTACATCCAGTGTTAGAATTACTGGGCTTTGCATATTTTACTTTAGGCTTAAGGGAACTTCTCCTTCCCTACATTTGGTATCTCCTCAGGGAAACTTCCAGAACCACTGTTATAGACATTGCTTGTTTATAAGAGCTAAACCTATTGTGGCCATTGTCCAGCTTATTGGCATGTTGGAGGGGAGGGGAGACAGTGCCTGGTAGTATTGGAGCACTTGACTAATGCTCTTAGGGATTTGAAGTGGGTGCAAGAAGCAATAGGGACATCTCCCAGTGACAGACAACCCCATTCCATCTCTCTTGTTTCTTATTCCAGATGGCCTCTGTAGTTTCATTTCTTTCTTTTTTTTCTTTCCTCAAGATATAAGATAACCTAATCCTGTTGTCTCAGAATGAAATTGAAGTGAATTGAAGCCTTTCATTCTGAAATATGCAATCTTTATACTTTCTGTCCATTTGAATGGGGAAAATGTATGAGGACGTCTGCTTTCACAAAATTGCAATAATGCCATTTCTGGCCACTGACATACAAATGAGGCTATGTAGGAAGTCTTGCTCTGAGGAAGGCAGTGGCTTCAGTTTTCCATGCATCAGGGATGCTTTACTGAAAGGAGGTGAGCAACTCATATGTATATACTCAGGAGTCTGCCACAGGATTTTGACCATAGTTGCACTCAAACACCAACGGTCCTCTTTCCCTGAGATGAATAAGAGGACTTCTGTTGTGAGAAGTCCCATGCCACAAACACTGGCTGTACAGGGGACTATTCCTGTATCATATACAGGGCACACCTATAATCCCTGCACTTGGAGGCTGAGACAGGAAGATATTAAATTCAAGGCCACCCTTGGCTCTATAAAAAATAGACTTCTAGTGTATGTCATGTTACCCAGTAAGCATTAGGTTTTATTTTCTTCAATATGTTTCAGTGCAGCAAGAGAGCAATGCATTCACTTCAGATCATCCAAGTTCTAACAGGGTAACAGACCATGCCTTAGAGACATCCTCCCCTGTGTTTCTCATCCTTTGGGCAGAAAGTCCGCAAAGGATAAAATGGAGGAGGCCACAGTACCAGAGAGTGCTGGGACAAAAGAACGTACGGTAGCCAGGAAGCATGCACCGTCTCCATCTGTATGTCCCCCGGATGTCCACATGGGAAATGCTCATTGCAGAAGCAAGAATAAAGTAGCCCATGTCTGGAAAGCCTTGACCACAGCAGAGCAGCCCCAGCGGGATGATTCTTGCTTTAAATTTGTGAATACATGAAAACAAAGATGGCCTCCCAAGTCCCACTCACTGCTGGGAAAGGAAGACTCTGAGGAGTAGAGTTAAATGGAGCCCAAGAGCAAAAGCAAGCCCTGTTGCTCCTGTCAGGGAGCTTGCAGCACCACTCTCAGTGGTTCTGAGGTTCGGCTGAGGCAGGGCCACACACCAGGGTTAGTCCAGTAGCAGGCAGGCCTGCAATGTGAGAGAGGCTTGAAAAATAGAAAGGCTGATGTGCAAAGGATGTGAGTGTGTGTGTGCATGAGTGTGGTGTGCATGTGTGTTCCTATGTGCCTGTAGTATAGTGGGCGCGTAGATGTACCTGCATGTGTAGTGTGTCCTATGTGTTTGTGTTACATACTTGCTGTGTAAATATTCTATTGCATATGTAGTGTATGCATATGTATCCATGTTCATGTGTGTACAACATGTACATGGTATATAGTACATGTGCATGAGTATATGTTTGGGGATATACACGTCCATATTTATAGTATGTAGTACATTTTTATACCTGTGTATGTGTACATGTATTCATGTATATATGGTGTGTACCTGTGTGTATATGTACGTAAATAAATGTGTTGTCTAAAGTTGTCACATTGAGGCTGTAGGTAAGGCTCAGCAGTTAAGGACACTTGTTGCTTTCATAGAGGCACACACACGGTGACACACAACCATCCACACTCCAGTTCCAGGGGATCCAATGCACTCTTCTGACTTCCTCAGTCACCAGATATATACACAGTACACATACATAAATTCAAAGAAAACACAAAAGGTGAAATGAGTAAATCTAATTTAAAAATTAAAATAATAAGTGTCATGTGTATGTATATGTAAACATACTTATGATAGTTCTGTATACTGTGTGCATGTATTAGTGTACTGTAAAATGTGTATATGTGCATTTATAATGTGTGCATAGTGTATTATATGTGTGTATGTGAGGGGGGATATATGTGTTATATGTTCATAGTATATAGTTAAGGATTTATCTACATCTGTGTGTGCTTATATGTGTCTGCATGTATATGGTATGTGTGCTGTATGTGTGTGTTCAAGCATGGCTTCACCAACTGTCAGAGTCACATTGACAGTGACATGGTCCCTGTGGCTATCCTTTCTTCTTACCAGCAGAGAAACGTCTTTCCCGGGGGATTTCCCATGCCAGCTCAGCGATCGTCTCCCTGGCCCGGTCCCACGTGGCAAATGAATGCAACAATGAGCAGTTCCCCCTGGAGATGCCCATCTATACGTTCCAGCTGCCGGACCTGAGCGTGTACAGTGAGGACTTCAGGAGCTTCATCGAGCGGGACCTGATCGAGCAGGCCACCATGGTAGCTCTAGAGCAGGCAGGTGAGTGTGTGCTGCCCGCAGGCTCCACTTCCTCAGCACTCACCCCTACTCACTCACCCCACCCCTGTGCAGCAGCCTAACTGCATCTTTCCCCAGTGAACAAGAGGGAGATCATGGTTCTTGGGATTTGCCATCAGAACTCTCCATTTGTACCAACCCTGCTGTAAAGATGTTGTACTCTGTCTCCGGACCCTGGCTGGGTGTGAGCAGGCATGCCGGTGCCTCCCCAGTCATTTCTCTTCTTCCTGAATCCCAGATTTTCCCTGGACAGAAGTGCCATGCTACTTGGCCTGCCTGTCTTCCCATCCCTCATGCCTGTGGAAGCTGAAGAAGGATAGGCAATACGATTGAGTTAGAAGAGAAAACGAGAGACTCTGCCACTTGCTATCACATGGGCAAGTCCTGTACCCAGAACTTCAGCTTCCTGTGTCACTCCCAGTCTTTCTGGCCTCCCAGGGGAGGAAACACAGAAGTGGCTTGAGCCTCTTGGTGTCTAGCATTATCTCATGACTCTACAATGCCAGTGAGGAAGACAGGGAGGAAGCCAGATGTGTCTTCTTTGACTTTTCAATCGGTATAACAATTGACTCAAAGCAAATATCTGGACAGATGTAAGTTCATCCTGAGACAAAGCAATACGTTTTCAGCTCATCACTTGCATTATAAACAGCTGCAAAATTGAAAATCAAATCATCACTTGCATTACAAATAACTGCAAAATTGAAACTCAAAGGCCTTCTCAGATATCATATGAAAGAGTATGTCTTCCCAAGCATCTCCCAGGGAGCTTCACTACCAGCATGCACTAAGGGCGTGTCGCCAGCCCTGGTCCCCGCTGGAACACAAAGCCTCCTGATTCTGGCTTGGCATTTGACCAGCCCTTCCCATGTAGAGCCCCCACTTCCAGAGGCGTGGCTACCAGAGAAGGGAGGGACGCCTCATCGGTGTGCCGTCTTAGCAGACAGCAGAGAAAGTGTTCTGCTGAGAGCTCCAGCCAGCAACATGCTGCCAGGAAGTGGAACTCAGTTCTTAGCCAAGACACTGTAAGCGTTGCCATACATCTGTCTTTCAGAAAAAAAGAAGAGTAGGATCTAGAGGGTGGGCATTGCTAATCAAGATGCTGCCATGAAAGTCTGAGAGGGTAGGTTCCAGAAAGGGAATATTTGCCAGGCAATGTGCAGAGGTTAATGACACCAAAGGCTAATGCCATGTCTGTGGATCACCCAGCAAGGCCACTGCTACCTTTGTGTTTGCAAAGAATTGAAGGATGAGTAATCGTGTGGAGAAATCATGACTTTAAGGAGAGAAGATGTTGGAGAAATAGATTCTAACCACATCCTTCCTCTACCATGCAGACTGTCCAGGGCCTCACACTGGTAGAAAGACAGTGGTTGGGTGATCGTGACACTTCTGTTCAGCTCACCCTCTGGGTACAGAACTGTGGGCACAAGAGTAGCATGTGGGTCTTTAGGCAAGGGTCGATATCTCATGCATTTTGGCATGCTCACACCTTCTAGGTGTAGTGGTGTCATCTCAAGGCTTGTCAGAATAACTCAGGAGTCACTCTCATCCACATGCTGTAGGTGGGGAATACAAGACACATGCCAATGAAGGAATGGATGGAAGCTGGTGAGGCCTTGTTTGTGCTGGGAAGCCTTGTGGTCAAGACTTATGGGGCTTCCTCAATGGTATCCTTGGCTTTGGATCAGGGCCATGTCACTATCTTGGAGGTAATGTTGCAAATAAGAATAAATTGCTGTCTTGGCTGCTACAAAGTCCTCAGAAACACCTAACTGGCTCTTTCTTGCCTCAGCACCATTGACTGAGCCACATGCAAAGCAATCCAGGGAATTGGTGGTAACCTATATCACCTGCAGAAGCTGCCAGCCTAACGGGCCCAGATGACTATTCATACACCACCATTGAAGTGAAGCTTCACTCTTCACCAAGAAGGAGCAAGTTGATGTGGGCTCTTCAAGAAACAAGCTTAGTGAGTTGAATGCAGCAGCAGCTCAGAGAACCTATGGGGTTCCAGTGACAACAGCACTGGTTTTGTCAAAGGCCACCTGGAAGACTGTCCTGTACTAGTCTTTGCCATCGAGCCCTCTTCAAACTATCTGCACATAGACACAGATATGCACATACATACACACACACACACACACACACACACACACACACACACACACTGCTTACTGTGCAAGGCCAGCCAGAGACTCCCTCCTGTGTCCCCTCCTGTTACTGTCTTACTCCAAATTCTTCTCACTTCAGCTTTATCGCTTTATCTGACCATTAAAGACTCTTTAAGGAATTCACACTGTTAGGTCAAGATAACCCAAGACAACACTTCGATCAACCCAGAATCAAGAACTGACTTTCCCCAAGTCAGTTCACTTGGCCATGGGTTGTAGCCTAACCATGTAGAATAGCATGAGGCCCCATCTACCCTCAAGGGGAGAGGGTTTTACCAGGGGCACCTAGAGTGGAGATCTTAGGGCTACCTTGGAGGTCTGCCTGCCACATAGGATGTGTTCTTATTTGTAGATAACTATTCTGCTGAACTAAAACTCAGTGAGATATTAAATCATACTGGGTAGATTGGGATCAAAGGAATTTTCCTAGGTCCCTCACTTTCCACTTGGAACCATTCTCCTTGAAGTGATGTACTGCAGTATGGGATGGCTGCGGACTAGGCATATTATCTGCTTTCTACTCTCTTCCTAATGATTGCAAGCTTCAGACTTCCACTGTGCCCTCTGAGGAGACTGGACCCTCTGTGGGCTCTCCTGACAACCAAAGTGGAGGCCATCTGGGGTGGGGTAGGCACAGTAGTGGTTGTGCTTAGAGTAGCAGCACCCATGGCATGTTGGAGGCACGTGCAGTACTTTGTGTATATGCGCAGTAAATTAACTCTCACTCCAGCTGCATACCAGATCCCAAGAAGAAAGAACACCTGAGAGCCCAGGCATCCACCTGTGCCTCCCTAATCTGCCAAATAGCTGAGCTGAGGAGGGCCCAGCTCTGCGTGTCTCCTGGCCTCTCTGTCCCACCTTCTCACAGTCTTCTAAACCATCACCCTCTCCTCAAGGCTGTCCTTGAACACTCCATTCCAAATATGAACTGCACAATTCCTTTCCCTAAAAGAATAAGTCACCAATGGCAGAGGAAATTCCCAAAGGAATGATCTTTGGGGGCCAGACGCAAAAGTATTCAGTGAGGTGGGGATGCCAGAATGACAGACACTGTGCAGACAGGGCGGAGAGGAGCCACAGACAAAGGCAGTGAACAGAGGGAAACCTTTTGGGGTGTTTCCCTTGTAAACTGCATTATGTTTGAATGGTGGGGAGGTTTTGTTCACTCTGTGACACTGCAGGGACGATTTTGGCATACAGCAGTTGACTGCAGAGGGTTCTGATTCTGAACTCTGTTCTGTCCCAATGGTTTATCTATCTCTGGAACAGAATGACTATAGACCTACAAATCCTATGCTGTGTATTCCAGGTTGAAGTTTAACAGGTCCTGTCTCTCATGATTTTCCTTCCTCTGCATTGGGTTTATTATTGTTTGCTTTCTATGGTCCTGGGACAGTTCCTTAATTCATTAGCCCTTATCCTATTGTAAGTGCTCAAGTTATTACACTTTAGTATAATTATGTTAGCGATTTTTCTCATTACTATCTTCACTACATCCCAGGAGTTTGGGTAAATAGTATTGTTGCTATCTTATAATCAAAAATATTTAATGATTTTCTTTTTTCAAATAGACATCTTTACTACACAGATTTGTTCTTTTGACCTATGGATCATTTTGTAAGTTGACTGTAGGCTTGTCGTTTACACCCTTTCTTTTGTATTCCTTCTACTCCTGGTCTTTTCATGGCTTTTAACATGAAGGATGTTGGATTTTGTCAAAAGCCTTTTCGACATCAGTTGAGATGATCATATATGACTTCTGTCCATTTGTGTGATGCATTACATTTATTGATTTGTGCGGGTTGAAGTCTGTCTGCATCTCTAGAATATGATGGAGTGTGTGCGCGCGCGTGCGTGCGTGCGCTGTGGTACTGTGTGTGTGTGTGTGTGTGTGTGCGCGCGCGCGTGCGTGCGTGCGCTGTGGTACTGTGTGTGTGTGTGTGTGTGTGCGTGTGTGTGTGTGTGTGCGTGTGTGTGTGTGCATGTGTGTGCGTGTGTGTGTGTGTGCGTGCGCTGTGGTACTGTGTGTGTGTGTGTTCACACATGCAGTGCTCAAGCTCAGGTCATCAGGCTTGCACAGGAAGTGCTTTTACCCTCTGAGCCACCCTGCTGACCTGTCATGGTTTTTGTTACTGACATTATAGTCAGAGAGGATTATCTGTATGATTTGAAATTTGTGGTGTTTTCCTTATTATCCAAATATGATTAACTTTTTGGGGTATTTTGTTTATTTATTACTTTTTTGTGTAGGAGTATTTTGCCTATATGTATGTCTGTGCACCAGGTGCATGCAGTTCCCACAAGGGCCAGAAGAGGGCAGAAGATCCCCCTGGGACCCCCATATGGGTTCTGGGAATTGAACTCCAGTCCTTTGGAAGAGCAGCCAGTGCTGTCACCACTGAGTCACTCTCTAGCCCTATGATTGTCTTTTTCAATGTTCTATGTATGCTTGAAAAGAATGTGTAGTCCATCTGCTACATGTTTTACTTGTGTCTGTTGTTATTTACTACATCTTTCTAATCAACATACTTTTTACTTGTTCTCTCAATTACTATAAAAATGCACTAACAACTTTTATTTTGATTGTGCACTCATCTGTAGCTTCTTGTGTTTCTGTGACTTTTAGGGAGAGAGAGAGAGAGGGGAGAGAGTACTCCTTGTCTTTTCAAGGCTTTTATCAATGAGAGGTAGATGTTGGATTTTGTCAGAAGTTTTTTTCTGCCTCTATTGGAATGATCGTGTGATTTCTGTCCCTGAAACCATTTTTGTGATATACCTACATTTATGGATGTGTGAAAGTTGAATCCTGAACCTTGAATGACATCAACTTGACCACAGTACATATCTTTTTGATGTGTTCTTGAATTCAATTTGCAAATACTTTATTGAGAAATTTTGCATCTAAGTTCATCAAAGAGGTTGTTCCCATAGAATTCATAAGACATTTTAAAAATCAAAACAAAAGGGCAATGTTTCTCACTTTTGCTGTGGAATAGTTTGAGAAACATGTGTTATTTCTTTAAAGGTCTGATGGAATTCAGCAGTGTATCCTCCTGAGCAGAGATGAATTTAGCTGGGAGATTTTTTTATTTGCATTGTTTATTTTTTGAGAATTTCATATGTGAGTAATATATTTGTGTCTTTCCATCCCCCCTGCTCCACCTTCCAGTTCCTCCTGTCCCCTCCCACTCCCTCTCAAATTCATGTCCTCTTCTTTTTAAATGGTTATTGAGTACACACACACACACACACACACAGACACACACACAACCTACTGAGTGTTGCTGTGTGTATGTGTTTAGGGCTTAAACACAGCTTGGGCTCCCTCTCAGACCCCTCATTAGGCACAAACCACACCCAAACACCTGTGTTCACAGAGAGATCTTTTATTAAGCAAGGAAGAAAGTAAAAGTGGGTGATTTCCCCTACAGAATCCCTGATCTCTGTGAGCCCCCATGAGTCCTGGTCAGTTGATTCTGTGGGCCATGTTCTCATGGTATCCCTGACACACCTCGTTCCTCTGACCCTTCCTCCCCCTCCTCTAAGGACCCCCTTGTTCAACCTAATCTTAGTCTGTGAGACTCTGCATCTCCTTTCATCAGTTGCTGGATGAAGTCTCTCTGGTCTCTTTGATGACAATTCTGTTAGTCTCTGGTCCCAGAACACTCGGCAGGCAGGACAAGTCGTAGGTCAAAGTTTTGTGCTGGGCTGATGTCCCAATCCCTCCATTTGAGGCCTTGCCTGGTTACAGAGGATGGATGTGTCAGGATCTGTGTCCCCATTACTAGAAGTCTTTGCTAGGGTCACTCTCATCAATTCAGGGAGTTTCCATTACACTAGGTTTCTATCATGACCCCGAAATGCCCCCCAATTCCAGTCATCTCTCACAATATTTTCTCCCTTCTCTCTGCCCATCTAGTGCCTCCTGTTCCCAGGCCCCCCACCCCCCAGTCAACCTGTGAAATCTATTTCTCCTTCCCAGGGAGATCCTTGTGTCCTCCTTGGGTCTGTGGGCTGTAGCATGGGCCCTCTGCACATATATTATAGCTGAGTAGCTTGGTGTTCTTGTGGGATTCCTAACAGAGGGAATGGGGGCTGTCTCTGACCCTTTTGCCTACTTGTGGGACCCTTTCTGCTGTGCCTGCTGCGCAGCCTGTATCCGAGAATGTGGCGAGGGTGTCGGGATTGATGACACAGAGACCGGTCGGTTGCGTTAAGAAATCTTTATGCTCCCCAAGTCGGCTTAAGAGAACTTCCCAAGAAAACGCTTCCCTTCAGAAAAACTTCTGCCATCCATACACGCACACATCTCCCACACATCTCTCTTTTTTCCTCCTGGCTCGTGGTTAAATCCCTGACACCAGAATCGGTGACCACAGAAGGGGGTAGGAAGTGGCTAGCCATCGGGAAGATCAAAGTCAGGGTGTTTCAGTGAACCAGCCCTATCGAGCCCTTATCAGGAACTTATAGCTCCAATAAGCATTTCTTAGGGCACTGGATTGTTTTCAGTAAACATTGTCTCACAGCTGTCTGCTCACAGGCTGAAGGAGGAGTGGGTTTCTGGCCAGGGTCTGTTGTTCCCACACTTTTCTCCTACTGGGTTGCCTTGATGTGATGTGCCCGGTCCTTCTGTAGTGCCATTTGGTATGTCCCTGGGAAGCCTGCTCTTTTCTAAAGGGAAGAGGGATGGAGATCCAGAGGAGAGGGGATGTGAGGGTAGAGACTGGGGAATGGAGGGGAGAAGGGTAAACTGTGGTAGGGAAGTAATATATGAAGGAAGAAAATTTTTTGAAGTGGATGATTTCTGACTCAAGCAGAAAATGACCTTACAGGTGTCACAGAAAAAAAGAAAGGAAAAAAGAAAGAAAGAAAGAAAGAAAGAAAGAAAGAAAGAAAGAAAGGAAGAAAGGAAGGAAGAAAGAAAGAGGACAGTCTGTTATAATGGGCTCAGATGAGTTGGTTATTCTAATGGGGCCTGTTAATTAGGTGAACCAAAGGGGGCTTTGATAGCTAGGCCTTGGTAGTCAGCCTCAGGAACGAGTCCAGTATAAGAAAATGTTAAGTGTATTGACCTTGTTGGCTAGCTTTAGGGGTGTATTCTATGGTTTAGAAGGGGCAGAAAAGGGGGAAGGGCAAAACCTGCCAGGGCCATGTTTGCCGAGCCTGGGCCTGCTAGAGTCCTTCATGGCTGACCACAAAATGGCTCATACCCACAGATAAGTGATGCTCTCATCAGTCATCAAATGAGCTTCTTTTTGCAATGTATAGAGACTGTTACAAACACCCATAAAATATAGAGAATAATGACAGTGACCATGGGGTGCCCAGCTCCTATTGATACGTCTGCAATATACAACCCTTACACCTATGCTCTGAAAAAATCAAAGGTGGGAGAAAAGATTATAACAGCCAGAGGACTAGGATGTCTGATGCTAGATGGCCTCTTCTAGCTACAAAAGAGAGACTGAGCCCAGGAAATATCAACAAAGTAGTCAAATTTATAATATTTACATAATAGCAACACCAGTTGACATGACAACGTGACCAGAAAAACTTTGCAAGGTTCCATCCCTAGATAAAAGAAGAAGTGAGCAGCTGCTGAGAAAGAAGTAGCTGAAAGAGTCTTAAATCATCTCAGTGCTTGCTACGGAGCTGTCAATGATGTTTGTCCCTTCTTTGTTCAACTTTGGTAGGTTGTATGCATCTCAGTCATAAGAATCTATTTCTTTTCAGTTTAGTAATTATACATTTTAAGGCATGTCCTACTTTCCTGAATATCATTGATATTTGCTACAATATCTTCTTTTTCATCTCTAATTTTATTAATTGGGTTTTCTCTCTGCCTTTGGTTGATTTGACTAAGGGTTTGTCTATCTTGCTTGTCTTTCAAAGAATCAACTCTGTTTCTCTCTCTCTCTCTCTCTCTCTCTCTCTCTCTCTCTCTCTCTCTCTCTCTCTCTCTCTCTCTCGGTTAAAACAGTTTTTAACGTTGAACATGTCTTTCCAGATCCTCTTTCTCTCCCTATACACCCAACTTTAAGTTATTTCTCAAAAAACTAACAAAAACCCAATACAGCAACAAAGCCTCCCATAACCAAGAAAACAAGATAAAATATCACTCCCCCAAAACCACCAGACTGTAATCAAATAAAATCATGTACGCACACACTCACAAAAATATGAGAACTGTCCTGGAGTGGCTGGTATACCCAGTACCATTTCTTTGGAGAAAACTGATTTTCCCTTTCCT